>NC_090270.1:108304938-108933063 GCF_040414725.1 Anabrus simplex
AAAGTTATTTCGTGCATTCATCATTATTTGTGAATTTACAATAGAATTATTTGCAGTGGCAATTTTAATAGATGCAAGAATCATTTTTGTGGCTTAAGTTACTCTTCAGTGGGTTTGTTTGTAATCCAGTGGATGCCAAACACCTTTCTGCTGGTTGAATGTGATTTCTTATGCTTTGTTCCTATATGAAGACTTGAAGGGATCAGTTCAGCTAATAATAATAATAATAATAATAATAATAATAATAATAATAATAATAATAATCGTATGGCCTAAGATACGTGTGCAGTCATTTCGATTTGACGCCATCTGGCTGTCTGTTTGTCAATTTTGACGTTCCGTTGTACTCTAGGCCCACTAGATGGCAGACAGAGTAAACCGGATCTATATTGGGAGTCTATGGCTAAGATTTAATTAATTTTGTCGGGTAAATACCAAATGTGTCACCAGAGATCTTTTGTATGCCGACATCGTACGACATGGAGTGTCGAGTGGACTTTTTTCCGCCCTTCAAAAATCTGACTACCTCTGCCGGGTTTGAACCCGCTCTCTTGGGATCCGGAGGCCGACACTCTACCACGGATCCACAACTTATGAATTGTATTTATAATGAATCTGGCTCCCGCTGTGGCAATGAATCAATTATAAACTACTGACCCACTTAAGGGAATAGCAAGGGAAGTAACAGAATGTGTATAATGCTGGTGAAAAGGAAAGGTATAGAAATATTTCTCAATTCAGGATCTCAACATCAAGAAGACTACATGCATGCATCTTAAAAGAAAATCAAAGCAGTCATCTCTGTACAGGCCATGTATGTCCTAGGAGGGGTGAAAGGTAAAGGCTTCCACTGTACATAACCTCTGCACTTCAGGTTGTAAAGCAGTTAGCTCCAGGAATTAACCTAATACTCATTTTGTGTGTAGGTTGATTGAACCTCAGGGCCATGTGCACCTCTAGAAGTTAAAATATAGTTTCTTAAATGTTGTCAACATCTTGATTGGGAATCGAACCCATGTCATTTCGGGCGAACTGAGCAAGTATTTACCACCTCAACCAAGCAGCCCCTGTGTTTTACAAAACAAATGTGCTAGTTAAAGAGCGCGGCAAATATTTTAGTGTGGAGAAAATATAAGTCCAAATGCAGGAGTATGTGGGTTGATGTAACTTCTTAATTTGTTCTTTAGATGTGTTGATGATTACCACACCACAGAAGTGAAATGTTTAATTATTTTTGATCCTGATTTTCATATTTGTGCTGATCTTTAAGATACGAGCTTTGTTCGTATTACCTAGGTTATTTATTAAACTTTCAATTTGTATTTTGATGCCCGATAGTAAGAGTGGTGGGATTTTTATAACGTTGATCACGCTTATTCATTGTTTGTCCATCGGTTATAGCTTTCATCTTGGAGGGATTTATTACTATATGAGGGACTAGCTGATGTACCCGTGCTTCGCTACGGAATTCTACATTGTATACAGTATTCCAGGTTAGGTAGTGTACACGTTGTGAGCAAGATTGTATTAAATTGTGTAGCACTTAACGTTACCCTAGAAACACAATGGGGAAGTCGCCAAACGTATTTTCTCATATGAAGACTGGGTTAGGGAATTTTAATTGTAAGGGTAGGCACCCTTGCCTACCATCAGTCACACTCAGGTTGGAGAGTTTTCATTTTAATGACACACTCACTCTCCACCTGCCTTCTTACATCCTCAGAAAGACTGTCTTAGTAGTTTCCCCGACTGAAATGAACATAGGTCATTACAATGACGTCAGTATGAATGGCGCGATTAAAAGCAATGCTTTTATATGAAATACTCAATCAAATGAAAAACCACACATTTTCTCACTTTTAACGAACAGTACTACGCTGCCCAAAGTTCCGGAGCTGGAATGATCAAGCCGCAGAGAGCCGTGATCCGTGAACACACTTCGTCTTATCCTCGGTCGCGTGGGGGTGTCGAATAGTGGAGACTCCCAGGGCAAAAACTATGCCCTCTTACTAATCTGTTTAGTAGGAGTACCCGATGAATCGGAAAATCTCAGTTCACTACGCAGGTGGCAGAAAAATCTATCTGACTTGGAGACAAATTTTTCCTCCAAGCCAGAGGAGAAACCCCCACCTCAATGCTAATTTTGGAATGAAACACATGTAGAATTTAATAAAAGTGAAAAGGAAGAAACTTTTCTTAAGAAACTGCTCTTTTCAGGGTTGAATTTTGAGTTACGGTATTTAGTGAATTGTGGTGCTATAATTTGGATTAGTCCTAAATTGTAATCCTAGACAGGTCATACTACTACTAATACTACTAAGTGAGCAACTGCCTTAAGTGAGCACACTGTTCATTCAAAACAGTGCGTCAGAGTAGGGATCGAATAGCTGGAATACTATGATGAACCAGTCTGTAACTTACCAGCAGTATCAGAAAATATATGAACCAGAGGAACGGCATGCTAGAGAAGAAAGTTTTCTAACTCCCTAGCTATTTTCCACCAATATTCAGTCAGGCTGTTATACTCGTTACGCAGCAGTAATCCCATCTATTTGAGTTGAGCAGCAGCATAAGAGACAAAGAACATCACAACAAACAGTGGTCAATGTAATGTTATTGTTGATCATTGTTATGCACTTTCAATATTGTAGGCCTCCACATTTAGTTTTCCTCAGACTCTGAAATACCACTCTTATCATAGTCGGTACGGTAAAACTGAATAAAACATAAATAACCAGAAATCGTATTCTCCATAACTTTTGTTATGTAGTACTTTTCTGTATGACCAATAACATGGGTATTTAAAAATTAAATTTTAAGCGCCTTCCCCTAAACTACAATTTCATCCAGGGTGAATAAAATTGTTTATAACTTAGACTGTAGTTTCTTATTCCCAGACTCCATATACAGATTTTCATTAAATTCTGTTAACCCATTTTCTCGTGGCTCGGCGTTGGTGTGGACTTGGCAGCAAAAATACAAATTCATGAATATGTCTTATCAAAGCCGGTAACAATGTACGACATAAATAATCGGAAATTTAATTCTATATAACTTTCGTTATGTAGTATTTATCGATAGGACCACTAATAAAATAAATATTTGAGAAATACATTTTAGGCCTTCTCCTAAACTACCATTTTACTCAGTGTGAGTAAAATGATTTATAGCCTAGATTGTAGCGGCTCATCCCCCGACTTTACATACCAATTTTCATTCAGTTATCTTCAGCCGTTTTCTAGTGATGCATGTACAGACAGGCAAGTAAAAAGTGCATTTCCTTGTTACTATGGACATGACTGATACAGAAATACCATTCTTTTCATATTCTGAGCAATGTACAGACAAAACTTTTATTTTATATAATAGATTACTCTTATGGAGTTAGCACAAGTATGATAATATGATGAAATGCTTTCATAGTCTGTTGCTAAATGAACATCTATCATTTCTAAGCGAGAGTACTGTACAGTATGTGTGAAGATTAGCATACAAATGGTAATTGCAATATTTTAATGGAGATGATTATTTTTATTCATGTAAAATAAACTGGAATGGTGGAGGTCTTGGCATATACCTATTAGTATCCCATAGAGAATTTTTATTCTCTTACACTTAGTGAAACTGGAGAAATTGTAAATAGAGATGAACAGTTGTCATTGTGCAGACACATTGATAATTAGATATGTGAACAGTAGTTAACATTTTGAATACTAGATTTGAGGGCATCTCGTTTTGTACTTCATTGTGTTCCAGAAATGAGGTAGAAATTAAACATATGAACAAATGGCTGCCTATTAGTAACTCTTAAGGTTAATTTGGCGAAGACACATTTTTGATTCAGAATTACAGTATTTTTAATGTGATAACATTTCAAATTAAGAAATTAACTGAACAATTTGCAGGGACATAATCATTTTTTTTTTTAATTGTTAGTTTTTATATTTATTACTGAGCTATCAAACTATTTAGAATTATTTGATGAAGTAGCAAACTCTAACCTAGCCCACCATTTTTCTTCTCTGTTGCACATGAAAGAATTTTCTTTTTACCACACTTTGCATACTTCTTGGTTTAGACTTGCTTAATAAAGATTTTCTATTACGAAGAAGGTTAACAACATATTACTATAATCTTGGTGTGCAGTACCTAGTTCTAAATAGTGATAACCATTTGTTTGATAAGTGATAATGCAATTATTTGCTTATTTCTTGCTCTTTTACCGAGCCATTGTAGACTAGAAGTAATGTAATGAAATAACTTCAGTATGCACAAAATATTTAGAGAACAGTGAAGATGCATGCAGTTGAACATAATCCTTAAGTATTGTTCAGTGCCTGTAGCCTTTGCTGTTCTTTGCAACCAGTGTTAATTTTGCAAGTGCCCTAGTTAGTTTTTGTTCTTAAATGTGAAGATGCATGTCCGCATGTTGGTCTTGTGGGTTTGTGCTTTTTAATTTTGATTTTTAATTTATTTAATAAATATCATCCAAATGGGATGATGTTGAGTTCGGTGTATATACAAATTTTTTATGCATGTTGTAAAAACATGCATGCTTGTAAATAAAACTTTCAGTATATTTTTTTAAATTTCTGAAGTTTGATAAATAAAGCAAAACCTTATTTCCAACATAGGAAAAGCATCGGTCACTATTCCTGAGTGGCCTAAACACAAAAAGGCCCTCAATGATGAAACCCGCGGTCACGAGTGTTTATTTCTGCTATAGGCAAAGCATCAGTCACAATCCCTTCTACGACATGTTGGCGGCTCGCAAGAAGAAAGCACAGAAGAATAGTGCCCATCACTCCAAGAGCTAAGACCGGTTTTTAGTGTTAGCTTTAATAGTGTTCAAATGTAGACTGAAAGAAAGTGTACAAACGAGTTGATTGAAAGCATGAACGTGATATTAAACCATATCTTTTTAAATATGTGCGCTACCAAGCATTGTTTTCTGAAAGCAATGGTTTTGCCAAAAGAACTTCAGTTTAGCTTTTGGCCTTTGCTAACTGTGATTAATGTGTTACTGACATTTAGTTTTTTCAGGAAGGAAGATATTTTACTTCTGCGGATGGTGACTTGTTACAGTTTTGTGGGAAGTTAAGTATGGCATGAAGCAATGTTACTCTAATGGTTTTCAGTTGGTTAGTAATTTGAAATTCCAGTGGTAGATGGCTGGATTGAAATTGCCATGTATAATGTTTATATCATGGAGTTCAGGTTTGATTTGCACTAAGGATAAAAGAGTACTGTTGTAACTCTACATGCTGACAATACACTGTAGGTTAGTTTTGGGAAAATTAAAGTGGTTATAGTGTCATGGTAGGCAACACATCCACTTTCTTTAAAGAAAAGAAATGAACTAGCATTATTTCTATGCTCCCTCCAAAAGTAGAGATGTTTTAGAACAATGTAAATTTATCACAAACGTGTAGTCGTTTTGAGCTGAATGTATGCAGGAACAGTCCAAAAAACGAGGTTGTTTAGCACTGCGTTAGAAAAAAGAAAATTCTCCAGATTCCTGGGGTGTTTCACAGGCACTTTTGATGCCATGACTTTTATACAGGGTTTTAATAGTATTCAAATCCTGTTGTCTGTGTCTCCAGTGGCAGTATGAAGGAACATGAATGACTTTTCTTTTTTTAAATATCTGAGCAGCTGAATATCTTGATGTTGGTGGTGAGTTGAATTTAGTTCCCATATAAAGTATGTTGCAGTGGCTAGACATGAGCTAGACTATAATTCTGAGGTATTATCAGTTTGTGTACTCGGAAGCAACTGCAACATTATAAACTTGTAAGCAGTTTTACTTCCAGGTGTGCAGCCTTTGCTTACATGTTGTAATTTTTCTTTACCTTCAGTTGAGGAACAGTGGGGTGTTTTCAGTGCGAGTTGTCTTGACTCCAGAAGTATTTATTGAATATATTTAATTTTTATTTTCTAAAATGAAAAGTCCCATTTTGTGATCATACAGTATGTGAAAATATAATTCATTGTGAATGTGATCTCATGGTAAGTTAAATACATGAGAAGCCAGATGTGTCATGAAAGGGAGATTGTCTTTCTCTTCTATCCATATTACTAATTTGATTTATCTGAACACTAGCATTGTACTTGCTTTCTACAAGTCATTTGTGAGCAGCTGACAAGTGCTCTTGATTTCCAAATAATTATTTTTTCTGATGATTATGATGAATCAATGCTACTGTCCTAGTTTTAACTATTTTGGTGTTTCACAGCAAATTTGAAAATAAAATAAATTCCTGTTTCGATGTTTGAGAATTGTTTTAAATGTGCTTTGTTCATTGGAACTTTGTGTTATTGTAGGTGAGGTGTTTTTACTAAATGTAATATTTCTAAAATACAGAGTATGGAAATAAAAGGCAGTAACTTGCTGGAACATAAATAAGGTGAAGAAATTTACAATAATTAAAAGTATTTCCTACTTAAAACCTATTTGAAAGAGATTTCTTAAAAGCACTACAAAAATATTGCTAAACTTTCAAATTGGTTTGTGCGAAGAATTTTGATTATCTGTTGAATGAGTTTTCCAATTTTCTGTCGAATGGTACAATTTGTCATTAACATTGGCAGGTATGAATAAGATGGAACAACTTACAAGTAAGGCACAAGATCACTACTATTATGTTAGTGTTGCAATTTGCAACTCTGGCAAGAAAACCTTCATCGCTAATGTTGAATATTGTATGATGCAGCATACTACTCCCTGAGCAGTAAATGGTTTGCAGATCAATACTTATTGCCACATGGTTTTATTCTTCTACTTTACAAATTCTGATGCCTTCCAAATATATTATACATGCTTTGAGTCCAAGTAGGCAAATTCATCCTGGCCCAGCCCAGTAGTATTTGTAAGTGCTCAAATACACCAGACTTATGTTGGTACGTGTGCTGGCAGTTAGAAAAACTCGTAAAATACCAGCCGCTTCTGAGTTTTTAAAACCATAGTAGTTAGTGGGACATAAAAGGAAACACACATTACTAATGGTGCATATAATATTTTTGAAGGTAATCTTGCCTTGTTGCTCTTCCTTTGCCCTCAATTTGCACCTTTCCTTGTGTATTATGTCATCAGAATTTCTCTCTAAATGAATTCTGTGATAGTGTCAACAGTCATGAAATTATTTTGCAACAATTTATTGCATAGAAATAATTGAATTGTAATAATTCTTAATGCAGGTGTCCCTGTTTTCTGTGCATATTGAAATTACATGTTTGTAGCAAAATTCAAACAAGGGAGACCTTAATTTATTCAAAAGTTAATGAACTGCTAATGTCATATTCTGGGGGCAGAATTTAAATACCAGTATGTATTTGTTTGATCATTTGTGGAATTTCACCCAGTGGAATTATCTGAATAATCAGAAATAATTCAAACTTTTTCTCTAAGTAATCCTATTATTGTCAATGATTTATTCAATGACAATTGCTTTAACATAAGATTGCTCCATGAATAACATGCAGTTTATCAACCCAAAGCAGATTTAGATTTTTTAAAGTTTTATTTATTGCAGTTGACAGTAGATACGGTGCTTGATAAGTTTGCCAATGTGGCATTGCAGAGAGTGAAAAGTGAGATTCTGCATAACGTGCAAGACATGTTTTGGTAATGATATAAGAATATTGTGGTGTTCCAGTTCAGGAGGTTGGCCAGAGATTCACTTGCTTTATTATTTTAAAAAATGTTATTTGTAGTATGTTGTGCATTGCCACAATGATTCAGCAGTTACTGCCTGATTTACATGTACATGCTAAAGTTCGTGTTTTTGGTAATTAAATCAACATCTGTCACTTACTGTTCATTCATATACCTGGCAATATTCATTGCCTTTTTTCTAAAATATATTTCATACTTCTTGTTATTGACATAATTTTCCAAATTCTGCTCAGATAAGATGTTTAACCATGAAGTTGCTATTGTAGGATTTAAGAAATGGGTTATCTCTAGCTGCAGCTCCTTAGCTAATGACTGTTTTGAACTTCTACCCTTTATGAATCCTTATTACCCTGTATTTTTAATCCTTCCTGTACTAGACCAATAACCTTGTATAATTTTCCCAATTATATCCTCACCATATCAAAAATTGTGAAAAATCAGAATTTGAAAGCTTTGCTGAAGTCTTCATTCCTGGTATGTTAAAGGAAAGTGTACACTAATTGAATATTGAAGTTTAAGAAACATATATCGCTTGTCATATGAAACTGTTCTGTATTTGTGAAACTGCTCCAAAGTGGTGGGTTTTAAAGAATAATTTAAACGTCGGAAATAAATTTGGTATGGTTCTTTTGCTTCAAAAATTGTTTCAAAAGTTAAATTGCCTAATATATTACAGCTTTCTGCTCTAGGTACAGATTTAATTTCAAGGTAGGTGATAAAGGCAGCAGAAGCATTTGTGAACTTTTTCATCTATGAATTGATTGTAACCAAATGATTTTGTTTTGTTCCGTACTGGTAATTAAGAGGGATAACTTGGATTTTGAAATGGCAGCTTACCTCTTGAGTAATGGAGAGTTAACATATCTTGTAATTGAGAGAGTTAACAAAGGCGTGAATTTTGTGGTTTTTATATTGATACGATGATGTACGATTAAGTTCACAAGTTCCATTGTACTTGTTTCTGAAATAAATTGGTTTCATTTGTTCATGAAACATCCTAATTTATCTATTCAAATATGTTTTCTGAAGTCTGCATAATTATGCAAGTCAATAAATTTGGCATGGTATTATCTAGTATCATAACCATAGAAGATATTGTACTTAGAATTGTGCGATACATAATGGCATAATTGTTAGGATGATCAGCGAACCCTCCATTATTCGTGAAGCAAGATGTCATTTTGGTGTCTTTTATTTTTCCTTTTGAAAGATATACTCGCTGCTGCTTTTATATTATAAGTACCCTTTAAAATACATTTCAAAAATTCCAGAATCTAAGGATGGATATTCTTATGGCAAGAAATGCAAGACTCGTGACCAAGCTTTGTCCTATCAGTTCATATTTCTATATATAATCTTTTGTTTTGTGTGTGCCGTGCTTGTCCTGTGTGATAACATTTAAATCAAAACCTAGAATTTGGGGAGATTGTTATACCCCTTCCCTCCCCTTACTTAATGAGGGATTGATATAGGAATAGAATGACTTGGTTAATTGAAGTCGTTGCTGTATTCTTGTATGTTTCAACTGATAAAGAAACAGATTTGTGTAAGCAAATTGATATTTTCCTATGTAAATGTGTAAGCACATATACAGACCAAAGATAATATTACATTACTTGAAGATTTCTTCCATGCTATATTGCAAAATGGCATTTTACGTTGGGAAGGAAAAGTATTTACTTAGTCATTTTACTCATAAATGGAATCCAATTGACGTATATTGTGGATAATACTAATAGTACTATTTATTTTGCAAATCTTCAAATTCCAGTTGTTAAAAGATTTTTGAGTCCATAGTCGTCTTATTCTAATCGTCTGTTTTTTACAATGTATCGAAGCCTTTTTATACTCGTGTGGTTTTTTAATAGTAAGGTCGAAGATGAGTACAAGTACTCCATTCAGTGTATATATTTTCTGTAAATTTCAGAATATTTTTATTACTTCAAAATACAGAATATTATAATTAATGGATTATGTTGTTTCATTTGTAATATACAGAAATACGTGTAGAATACAGAGTAGTTTTATTGCTATTGTATTATATCTTAAATTTCTTTGGAACTTTGCATCACCAAGTCATGAATGAACACTGCCAATCTTTCAATAACCTGTATGTATATAAAGTTAAGTGTTTCACAGAAAAGTTTTTGTATACATTTATATTAGATTGTGTTGTTTGCATTTCAGTTGTACGTCTTTCACACTGGTCCCAAAGGTGAGGGTCATCCTGTCCCTTACCTGTTCAGTAATGCAAAAGTCATCCTTACTGTAAATTCTGGTTAAGAAGTTGATGCAAAAAAGGGTCTCAATCTTGTTCTTCCGGTCAAGAGGTGAAAGCAATAACAAACAAATCTTCACCATTCTAGTCATAGCTTACCTTACATATTTGTTTTGAACCTTGATCATTACTTCTAATTTCAGTCAAATTCCAGGTATCATTTTTGGGCAGTACAACAATTTTCCAGTAAGTGACATTCACTGCCTGCAGGAGCTTTGTTGTGCAAATAATAAATTTAGTATCTAAGTTTCATTACTGCAACATTTAGTAAGTGACAACTCTAATTCTTTTAGATACCCTAATATGATACCAAGTAGCAAAAAATCAATCTCCATGTGGTTAGGGACATGTAGCTGTGTGAGCTTGCATCCAGGAGATGGTAGGTTTGAATCACACTGTCGGCAGCCCTGAATATGGTTTTCTGTGGTTTCCCACTTTCACACCAGGCAAATTCTGGGGCTGTACCTTAATTACGGCCACGGCCGCTTCCTTCCAACTCCTAGGCCTTTCCTGTCCTATCCTCGCCATAAGACCTATCTGTGTTGCTGCAACGTAAAGCCACTAGCAAAAAAAAAAAAAAAAACAATCAAATATTAGTTCATAGTTTCTTTGGTGGTATCTTTGTACATAACTAATCACAGATATGGCATCTCTGAAAATGGTAAAAGTAATTACTGAAACGTAAAAACCAATGATTTTATTATTATTATTATTATTATTATTATTATTATTATTATTATTATTAGCCCGCCTGGTGGCCATGATCGTTACGGCACTGAAGTCTAAATGGTCTGATACCTTGGTTACCGGTTCGAGTCCTGTTGGTCAAAAAAATGTCGCCCCCAAAAAATTTCACCATCAGAATGTTGGCCAGCAGGGTAGGGGAGGTGGTGGTATACAATTTCTAATCACTAGATTGTGTGCCAAAATCTTGGATTAAGTTCCAAACCTCTCCACAGTACTCATATGGAGTGAGCCATATGGCTCTGTTCAGTTAGTCGTTCGTTGGATGAGGATGTTAAGCCTTGATCAGACCCTTTGGTGTTATTCGACAGGAGTAGGCCATGTGCCAGCACCGGGTTTCACCCTCTCCCTACTATCATATATCAAGTCATTAATTTCATATCATTAACTCCTCTCATGAGGTTTCCAACAGGAAAGGCATCCAGTCATAAAAATCTGCCCGACCGCGTAGAGAAATGGGACGAGAGTTGGACAAACAGGCAAAAACAAACATTATTTTATTCTACACCTCTTCAAATATGATGTGCATTGTATGAGCTGCTTGGCCTATATAGCAATAGAAAATTCACTGCAGAGCTGAGGTAATTGAGGCTAGTTAAAGGAATATATAGTCATTTATTTGGTTATTACAATATCTTGCTTAGAGATATATCCACCCTATCAATTTTTTCATTGTAATGTAAATTGCTAATGATATTCACTCTCTTGGTTGACAAGTGACAGTATGAAACATGATAGAAATCCCTAATAGTTTATAATTTAAGGGACTTAAAAGGATGCTTAGGGTCACATTGTTGTGAGCTTGCATTTGGGTGATGGTGGGTTTGAAAACCACAGTCAGCAGCCCTGAAGATGGTTTTCCATGGTTGCCCATTTTCACACCAGGTAAATGCTGGGGCTGCACCCTGTGTTGCTGAAAACTTGATGTGTTAGTGCAATGTTAAAGCACTAGCAAAACAGTAATTCTGTTCATTCAAAGAGCAGTCATGTAACCTATGTAGTTGAAAGACATTGTGGCATCATTACTGTCAGGCTTGACATTGAAGGTATCTGAGGGAGTATGTTTCTAACCATTTGATTCAATTGAAAAGCTTGTGATACTATTCTTCCAGCACCATTTTCATAGAAAGATATACTTACCAGTCTACCAGCAACCCTCTACCTTTGCTTTCACATTACTCTAATATATTTTGTATTATGGAAGTTTGATGCATTTTACATCCAACTATTGTTAACTCTCTACCAGCATCAAGCGGTTATAAGCTTCAGGGTATTTATTCGCAAGTTGCGTGAACTGCTTATAAGCGTCATCCAAGTTTGTGTGTTTATTACAGTTTATCAACCACTTATAAGCGTCAGAAATTTATAAATACTTCTGACATCTGTTGGCCTTATTTTGCAACAAAGTACTACATTTTATTTCCATGGAACATCGCATTTCATGTAGCATTCGTGTGGCCATGGACACATTTCCCGTGTGGTCAGCATTCAAAGCAATATGGCTTCGGTGCTATAATTTAGCAGTGATTTTGAGCGAATGAGCTTGCTTTGATGAAAGTGACTATTCTTATTCTTCTGAATCGAGTGATGAATTCCACAATGACATGAATGTGAACAAATTGAAGATGTTCAGACTGACTTGGTTATGTTTGGAGGGTCACACAACTGATTTGATTTTACCAGCAATAGTGGGATCCATGCTGTCTTTGAGGATAATCCCGAACCATTGACAACATTTGAACATTTTGTTAGTAATGAAAAATTATCTGAAGTAAAAAAAATATACGCAACACGTGGAAAATTAATGCCCAGTTAAGAGCTTAAGAATATTTTGAAACTGTGGAAAATTTTGTAAACCACAAGATACTGCAGTAAGTAAACAGTAATTTTTGAAAGGTTTACAAAACCTCTCAACTTGTAACAAACACTTCCTGCCCATGAGCAAATTTGTATCATTCTATCACTGATCCGAATGCACAGTTATGTTGAACACTACCTGCATTATTTTAAGATATAGTCACCTTGCTTATTGAATTCTAGTTCATAATTGTTCTAAAAAAGACAGTGCTAGAGGTCACCATAGGATCCCTAAATTTTAAACTAAATCTGACAGAGCATTGAGTTTTCTTCTCAGATTGTGTACATAAAATGTAAATCTGTTATTCTGTTGTAGGGCCTTACCTAATGAACCTCAAAACCAATTTCATAGGAACCTGTTATTAGGTTTCTATACATGAATTTAATTAACAAACAACATACTCTACTAAGAATGACAGTATTTTAGGTCTATCTCTTTCCTTCCTCCATCACTCGCAGCTTTCCTTTTCTTAGTATCATTCCTTGGTATCTCATTTCACCACGAGTTCTAGATGTGCCCCTCTGATGTACCTCTGCGAGTATGTGTCCTAGGTACCAAGCTCCCATACAGCTGTTGCCATGTCATCTCATAACTCTCCTGTCCATATATGCAGGATAGCTTCCTCCACATGATGATTTCTCAGCAAAAGAGTCCCACAGCTCACAAATTTGAATATTTACTCACAGTGAAAAACTTGTCCAGCTGATCCAAGTAGGTTGGTAAGAAGTAACAAAGTTACCTTGTAAATAAGAAATGAACAGTTGTCCTGGTAAGTTCTGAACGATCCTTAGTCAGTCCTCGCAAGGTCTTTTATTACTATTCTCCCCCACTTCCAACTGCTCGGTTGCTCGCTGGGACTCGGCACTTGTGTGCGGAGCCCACCATGTGTAGCTGCACTGCTGATGCAAATCTCTCTCCCAGCTTAGGAAATCTACTCCCATTGATTCACAGATAATAATTTATTTACATACAGTCTTCTGATATGGGCTAGAGCCATGTTGTTACTTTCAGTGATCTGTCTCCGTCTTATCCTTGGCTTTGACAAAATGAAAGTGACTGAGGTAGGGGCGATGCTAAGTAATGCCATTCTTTATGCAGCCAGTCGCTGCTATGAATGGTGTGAAAATGTTGCCCATAGGGTCGGTTGTTGCATGCATTTCAGTGGGCTTGGCAGACTGATATGGAATGGCAACTTCTGGCTCGGTGAAGAAAGCAATGGGAAACTACCTCACTCTTCATTTCCCTAGTATACCTCTTCAGTGATGCCTTGGCCATAATATTTAAACATAAATGATAACTGTGGCTTGCTCTCATTAATGGAGGGGATCTACCTTGTTGTGACCCCAAGAGTCCTTCCCATGAGGTATCTCATTGCCTTCACAAGATGTAATACATCCCATTCAAGACCCTTAAACCAATCTAGAATTCTTGGCAAGGATGGTAATTGGACCAAGGACCTCTATATAGTCTCGTGAATGAGCTCTTGATTAAGGAGGTTCTGGAATTCCTTTTGTAAATCTCTTCAGTGTTTCACATTTAGTCTTCATATTTACAAGAATTTATGGGATTTATTTATTATTTCAAAACTGCTTACTAATAATATATATCTACTCTTTTATTTTAATGAGAAATGCAGCTCAATTGGGAAGAAACATTTTTCCTCCTCTCTTCATGAAAACACGGACTTGCTCACATTGGTAGAACTCTGTTGGAGGTTGACCCAAGGAAATAAAGCAGATGTTGGTTCACCTCTGTTGGGAGTTTGAGCCGAGAAAGTAAAGCTATCTCAGGAAAATCTCTGTATGCCTTTACATCTCTGAACTGTTTAGATTATTAGTAATCTTGTTCTGATTGAATGTCTCGTACTTTATTTTGTAATAGTGGTATCTTGTCAAATATTTTTGTGAAAATAGTAGTAGTATAGTTTTGTGATATACGAGCATTAGAAGCATTCTTTATGCTTGGTATTCACTACTTGGTGATGCAGAGTTCAAATACTGTATATGTATATTAAGTTGTATTTATTGTCTGTTCTTTTCACAACCATTATCTCACCTAACTTGTATTGTTATTTTATATTACATAAAATAATAGTATTTGCTAATCTAAATCTGTGTTTTATTTCTTATTTGTAGGATGGGGACTATTAAAGAATTCCTTAACATTTTCATAACTTAAATGAATTGGGCTCTGCGTTAATTCTTCGTTGAGGATTACATTCCAGATCTGTGACCTTGCAGCTAGATTATAATGGCCATGCCATATAAATTTAGCTGTTCCTGGAAAAAAAATTGAACATCTCCTTAAGACTCCCTTTTGATACTTGAACCTTTATTCTCATATTTTGCAGATTTTTTCTGCTACATTTCAACATTGTTCACTGTTCACTGCCTCCAAATACACAGTAATTGCTTCACCATCTGAAGTAAATTGTTGCTCACCCAGTCATTCCTTCACTTTGGGGAATATGTAAAAGCCCCAGGTTGCTAGGTCTGGAGGATAAAGAATAAACACTCTCACACACTCTTCGTTCAAAAACTCCATTGTTCTGGCAACAGTGTGGGAGGAGGCATTGCTGTGGTTCAGCAGATGATGTGTCCATAACTTCCTAGGTAGTCCAATGAGAGAAGGGTTTTGACTACAGATGTGGGTGCAAGAACTGTCGCACGCTGCGTTAAGAGATACCAATTGGCTGATTTTCATTGAATTTCAAACTAGTATTAAATTCTTGTCAGTTTTTTTAATGAAAAGATTTTTCACTTACGTACTCTAAAGCTATGAAATTCAGATATTCGACCAACTGACAGAATGCATTCGTAGATATTAGTACTGTAATATTACAATAAAATTCCAACACAGGAGGGTGTGTAATATTGCTGAAAAACTGTCTGATGTCTTGACCCATACAAAAAAACACTTAAGGCATTTTAGGCCCTTCGCTCTTTATTTTGTACATACATTTCATCTAATTTAAAGAATTGCAGCTACTATCTTTTTGTGGATGATTTACAAATGTACTGTCACTGTAAGACCTTTGATTTGCCTCAAGCCATAACAGGCATCAAAGCTGACGTTCAGAGACTTAATGCTTATTCCTGGAAAAATTCCCTCCACTGGGCTGAATGGATCAGATGGTTTCAGGTGCTGGTTTTCTGACCCCCAACTTGGCAGGTTCAATCCTAACTTAGTCCGGTGGTATTTGATGGTGCTCAAATATGTCAGCCTCGTGTCTGTAGATTTGCTGGCATGTAGAAGAACTGCAGGACTAAATTCTGGCACCTTGGCATCTCCAAAAACTGTGGAAGTAGCTAGTGGGACATAAAAACAAGTAATGTTAAAAAATTCCCTCCTCCTTAACCCCTCCAAGACTGTCATTATTTGCTCTCAAGAATTGTTGACCACTATGATACGAAACTATTCCTCCAGTTATACTGAATGGCAGAGTTATTCCATTTCCATTCAACCAAACTGTGAGAAATTCTGGAGTGACAATGAACGAAACTTTAAATTGGTCTAAATATACTGTATTGTTTGGAAAAAAAATTTTACATACTCCATTCTCTTAAAAGAAACAATATTTGATCACGTAATGTGAGAGTCAAACTCATACAATCGCTAGTGCTTCCCATCCAAGACTACTGTGACGTTATTCTTGGAGACTCTAAAAATGAGCAGACTTTGAAACTTCAGCGAGCAATTTATTGTTGCCTAAGGTTTATTTACAGTTATGAGTTAGAGTACATGTCACGCTGTACTATCACACCATTCCATGGCTGAAACCTGATAAACGACTAACGTATCACTATCACATACTGTTACAGATATAATGCGCCCTGGTGGGGTTGTGATAAGCGTCATGCAATTGTAATTATTTATGGAGGAATATATATTTCATTTTCAGAAGCGAGAAGATCGTACTTTGTATATTATAAGTATAGACCAGGTCGAGAGGATGTTGTGAAACCTACACAGACTATTGTCTCCACTGAGATTAACAAAAACAATGAACGGCAGAATTAAAATTCTCAGAAATTGTGACAACGAGGAAAGAGAGAGGATAATTTGTTGCCAAAGTTTTCATAGCCCCGGGCAGAATAGGTAGTGGCAATAGAGCAAAGAGCCGGGTGCAAATTTCTGAGAAATGATGGCAGGGTATCTCCATGTACTAGCGGGAGTTGAACGCGGGGTTGGCACTGGAAGAAAAAAATATGAGCCTTCCCGGTCCCGTGGTTTAGGTGGACCAATGGAAAAATTCACTTGACCAAAGCAAGGCGACAACTTCGTATTGTAAGAAGCACTAGCGAGGCTAACTCCGCGGATTAAACTGATAGAAGGGAGTGAGTTATCAAGTCAGAATAAGGTGGAATTTAGGAGCCTTACTATATTATAAAACTTATAAAAAGTTAATAATTGCGGGAAATTGCATGATGTAATTCTGAGAATTAATGAATGCTATCCGATGATTGGCTGGAGGCAAAGGACGCCACAATAGAGCGCGAAATCCCAGGCCGGGATACGGCAGCTAAATTCGCAAATATATCGCTTACCAGCGAACGATAATAGTTGAGAATTGGTATAGAGCCTTTGAGAACATAATTACATCATTGGATATCATATTTAAGCCACGGGCCGAACCGCAAATTGTCGTATGAAGATATCGGGACTGCGCGTCCCAAGATGAACTCCGGTGAACTCGGAAGAGAAGGGATACAAGTATAAATATGAGGTCGTGGACAAGGACTGACAACTACTTTTGACAAAGCGTTCGAGCGGATACCACGCCTGGAGTGTGTGACAACTTCTGATATTTTGTTCGAGTCGTGATTACGCCAGGGGTGCGTGTGTGTACTTACTCGTGGAGTAGGGTTCGAAGTATTATATTGTTACATGGTACAGTGATTCATAACGCGATGTAGCTCATATTACAGTCTTGAGCAGTATACTAGTATGAAGTGTTTCAAATAGTTACAGGACTCAGTACAGCATAACTTACGGAGTGTGAGATTCTACCAACAGATCAGGAAGTACGTTACGTGAGAACGATCACGAGTGTTTGATGTATTTCACCTAGTAAACAGTCGATTATAAACTGATACCTGGTCAGCTGTGTGAACGCGTGACGGAAATTCAAGTGCGCGCACGGGCCGTTGTAAAGGGGATCCCGAGATATCCCATGTTCCTAGTGTCCGGGAAAGGAATGAAGAATGTATATCTACATTAAGTGGGCTAGATACAAGGCCGAGAGTGTAAAATTTGTGAGTAGAATTTAGGGTGGAAATTATTCCAGAGTGCAACAGTTATTTTATTTGTTTTTATTCAAAATGTGTAAAGTTGAAAAGGGTCAAGGATTAATTCTTCAAGCTGTCATGAATACCAGTGGAATGCAGTGCTAAAAACCGGAGGAGCTAGGCTCCTTGTCCGGTTTTAGCAGACTAAAAGGGCAGAGATGACTAACCTTTTAAAATATTTGTACATTGCTATCGTTAGGGGGAGGAAGTCATTAATTTATCATGTAACTTACTTGTGAAACGAGCCGTTTCCGGCTCGTATAAATTCAAAGATAGATAGACAAAGGGACAAATTAAAATGTACATAATTAGATCAAGCACTCATCATAATTTGATTATTAAATAGGGTAGAGAAGTGTTTATTTGTTCATTCAAGTGCTTGAGTTGTTTGATATGATATGGAGCACGTTTCACGTAAAGATAATGTTAATATTCATTTAGAAGTGCTTCCAAAGTGTTTTTCCGTTATCGGAACGTTTATAGATATTAAGGCATGTTGTTAAGATAATCCAGAGGTAGGGTTGCCAAGTGATTTAAATTGTTGAGGGACGGAATGAAGTCCATTGATTTGTTTGTAAATATCGCGAAGTTCGCCAGTGGACAAAATAATAATCTGTACAAGTGTCGAAGTAGTACATTAATATTGGGTAATGTGTAAAGGCGTGTTTAATAATAATCCTTGAGAATAAAGGCACGGGACTCGTTGGATAGAATGATTGCAAATCAAAGTAATTTAAATGTGGAGATATTATGTGGCATGAATATTTAATTTGGGCATTGAATCCGATTTTAACACTAATTGTTGATTTAACGTTTTTGGACTCCATAATAATCATAAATAAAATTTTGGTAGAAACGAGATAGGCATTTTGATGATATGGTCACGCTATGTTTGAGGCCCAGAGTGATTTGAGCCAAAAGTTGAGATTTGGAGTTTTGTGGGACAGAAATCCGGCCCGAAATGAAAGCGAATTGTACTGATGTTGATGAAGAAATAGATGGATCTTAAGGCCCACATAGAGGTTGTATTTATATACCGGTGTATTGAGTGGCAGAATAGAGTCCACACACCGAGGATTAATTAATGAAAATGTTTTGAAGAGTTCCGATGGTTAAATGGACTTCAAAATGGAAAAGGAAGGAATAATTTAACACTTGCAGAGATTGGAGGTATTTGCCCAACTGCGAGGTGTTACGGGATTTGAGAATTGTCTTAGGAGCATATGGTCTCCATGAATTAACGGCTGTACGAAAATAAGGTTGCGGGTTCGAACACTATTATGTCCCGACCGATGTAAATTCGGATCTTGGTGATTTCTGTTTGGGAGAGAACGTATGTGACTAAATTATAAAGATGGGGAATAAAAATAAAGATTCTCGAAAGCATAATAATATTCCAAGTAAATCATGTCTGGATTGATTAGTGCCAAAATAAATCGGAATTGTAAAAGGGGTTATGCGTTAAACATATTAAGAGTGGACTACCGTGTAACAAGCGAAATTAATTTTTTTAAATTAATAATAATAATAATAATAATAAACATTTGAAGAAGAATTTACTTTTTTATATTTTGGACATAATAATGATGTTGGGAGTTGAAATGAAAAATTTGAGATTTTTAACTAATAATAATAATAATAATAATGAGAATATTTGAAGAAGGAGAAGAATAAAAAAGGAAGCTACTTTTTTTATTTTTTATTTTTTTGATGAGAATAATAAGAGCGAGAAGTTTAAGTATTATAGCGAGGATGATTACGGGTTACGATAATCACGATCTCCACTATTAATAATAATGTTGATAATAATATTTTTTAAATAATTTTATTTTATTTCGGATGCTGATGATGAATGATACTAGGGAAGTCAGCTGGCGAATTAACGTAATAATGTCAAGTGTTGTGAATAATAAGTTAAGTTAATAGTTGTAAAATGAAGGCAAATCCCTACATCTGGACCATTAGGTTATAGCCTCTTTGTCGTTTCCTTCAACTAACGATTAGCATATCTTGGTTAGGGACCCGGGGAGAGTTTGTAGTTTCCCGGGTTGGTCTCATCTCAATCAAAGTGGAGGCGATAACATGGTCCATGTGATCGCGCCTACTTAGCCAACAGGTAATTGGTCCATTACCAATTATGGTGTTAACGAAGGTAAATCTGATACCTTCAGATATCAACGGTTCTACTACCCAAATGGAAGGGTGGTCAAAAGTGATAAATATTATGTAATCATTTTTCAGGAATAATTTGCCAAATTACCGGCAAATCAAGGGTCAACAGATTTTGATTGTGTGTAAAAAGCTATTTTTGTTTACTTAAATAAAATGCTCCTTTAGCATTTGCAAGGAAACAGTTCCAGGTTCTTGTTCTTGTAGAATAGTAAACCCTTGGTGACCGTTTAAATATCCGTCCCCATTCCTAGGACGGAGCCTTCATAATTTGCCTTTGATCTGAATTATATATATATATATATATATAATTTGTGTGTTTTATGATGAGCCTTAAAGTTAAGAATTAGTGTCCCGTTCAACCCTGTAGTACTGATTGGATGGCGCCCTTACATTTAGTTTGAGATCTTATATCTCAAAATATAATTTTATTGTTTATTAGTTGCGATAGATTCGGGCCGTAACACTCCCTGAGATAAATGCTGGTTGGGACTCAGGCTTTGAGCGGGTACAATACCAACTGCTCACTGATGGCAGACCACTGTATATTTTATCCCAGTTTAAGGATTTGTCCTTTCACAGCAGTAATACCTGCTCTTGATTCCTCCCTCTCTGTTCCTGTTCACTGATCCTCTATAACAATTCTTTTGTTGTGATGAGTTCCAGCCTTTGGAATTTACTGCATGTCGGCGTCAGAAATACCACCTCATTACTTAAATTTAAGACTGCTTGCTGAGACTACCTGCTGAATGCAGCTAATTTGGATGAGTGAATGACTGTAAGTTAGAAAAGTGTAATGTATTATTGTGTAGATTATTATTTACTATATCCTATTAGGTACTCTTTAAGTTACACTGCCAATGATGCATCACAACAGTGGTTAAGTGTAAGAGAGGGCTAAGAGCCCTAATTTTGCCACCTACAAAGGCATAATAAATAAATAAATAAATTATAATGAAGTCATAACATTTCTGCAATAAATGCAACCTACTCAACAATCATGAGCACTGAAATGGCAAGCAATGATACATGTGTGCACGGAATGTTGGCAGTAAAAAAATCACGTGTTAACTGGTCTGGTCTTAAAACTGAAATTCAGGGTCCTCCTATCAAATATGTTGAAATAACCATTCTGACCAGCATATAAATACAGGCTACAAAATACCCATGAAAAAATGGTTCCTTTCAACAGAAACAACCAGAAAGAATAGATTGTTATTTTTTGGACACATCTATAGAATGGATAACAGATCGACAAAAGTTATTAAAGTACCTTTGGGAGAAAGTCGGCGAGATGGAGGCAAGGGTTCAAGGAAGATTCGGAAAGAAAAACGAAACTGTGGAAAGATGAATTTTTTAAAATAAAGTTTTAAGAATGGATTCCTAGGAAGAATGAAAAGGAAATCCATTCCAAAGTAGTTTGAGGAGAGAAGAATGCTGGAAAGAAGCATTATGGCTTCTTTTTTGCTGCTGCCACTACATCATACAATGCCCATACCGAAAATACACAAGATAATGTTGAAGTATTTGGTGTCTTCAGTGACGAGAATAGTTTGTCTGTGTGCAAATGATGGACGTACACGTGTACGGCATAGACGTGGTGAGCGGTCTATCCAGAGTGAATTCGCTGGTTGAAGTATGTGACAAACGACTCGATGCATCGGTCAGAATAGCCGTACACTGTCGTCAAATACTCCACTCGGCTTATCGCATGACGTACATCCGTGAATGGCAACGTTGTAAACCGAGGGTTGAGAATGCTCACCGTGGCAAATAGGAGATAGGTTTCAGGGTGACTTAGCTTTATAGTTGCAAATCCCCGCAAATCGTTCTCGAATTGCTGCTCTGTCACTGTTTTCCAGCCTTTTTCTTGACAGCGCCAAACGAAGTTGCTTGGGTTTGTTCAAAAGAACTAAAATAAGTCAGCAGAAATACATTTTCGGAAAGAAAAAACATTCAACATCCTCAAGGACAAGCGATATGACAGGTAGTTAATCGTTGCAGGAGGATATTATTACAAATTGAGACCAAATGAAAATCATATGTCACAGTAAATGGTATACAAACGGTCATAAAAGTATCGAATGGCACCCTGCATTAATTGTCCCTGGCATCTTGCTCTTCTTGATGCAATTCGGTAATGGTTCGTGCAGGCTCCGGAGAACGCGTAAGTTCCCGTTTCATGTCCAATAGGTGTTCAATAGGCGAGAGATCCGGTGATTTTGCTGGCCTGGGCAGTTGTACACCGCGTAGAGCACGCTGCGTCGCGTCGCTGCAGCTTTATGTGGACGTGCATTGTTCTGCTGAAAAAGCACGTCAACTTCCTGTCGAAGAAATGGCAGTCGCACGGGAACAACAAACTGCAATGAAGCTGTTACTGGTTACATTACCCTGCAGAAACACCGTGACCACAAGTTGTAACTGATAGTCCCCCACACCATGAAGCTTGGGTGTCGTGGGCGAATGCACTCTGGAATATGCCGCTCACCAGGTCTACGCTGTACACGTGTACGTCCATCACTTGCAAACAGACATAACCTACTCTTCTCACTGAAGACAACAGAGTGCCATTCCACGACACGCGAGTAGCCGTGCTTGGCGGTGTCGTGGTGTCAGTGGTAGACTGACCAGAGGCACACGTGATCGTAATCCTGCTGTAAGCAGATGGTTCCCAATGGTTCTTGGTGACACAGCAGGTGCAACCGTATTTTTTCCTGGGTGATGTTCGGTCGGCCGTTACTGCTTGTACTATGCGTTGATCTTGACGTGCGTCTGTGCTACGCGGACTTTCGGAGTCTAGTCCACAGTTGTGGGAATTTTCCACAGACAACTGCTGAAAGCAGCGACACACTACACATACATTGTGCCCAGCATGTGCAGCAGTCCGTCGATACGATCATCCAGCTTCCCACAAGCCCACAACGCCTCCCCGTTTAAATGGCTGCAGTTGTTCAATAGGAACACGTACTTGTTGGCGGGGCATGGTTGTACCGTAGAATGAATGTTGCAAACACTGTTCATCTCTAACCTTAGCAAGTTACTGTCTGCAAAGTCAAAACAGAGTGCGCACGGACATTTCTCCTGAATGCCATCTGATCGCCTATGACCGTGACAAATGAATCACTAACACAGCAACCCCTCGGTATGCAGATGTTATACTCTAGTGCCACTGAACACAGTCGTTGAGGATGCTTCATGTTTCTTTTTTTCCGGCATTGTACTTCTGGTATGATCTGGCCTTTAGAAACACATACTATAATGGAAGGGGAATCGTCACAAACGTTACCTACGGCCCATTCTGCAGCAGCTATGCTGTCGACAACAATTGGGGGTATCCAGGCAGTTGTATATCCTGTCTACAGTTAGTAACAAATTATACAGGGTTAATCAGCTAAGCTGACCACCTCAAATTACTTGTGAACCATTTAAGATACTAACATTCTGTTTTGTGCTGCACCTCATTACCTCAATATCTTGCTTTTCTATTTTACAGATATCGCATTCTTTACGATATGATAGGTCAGTCTGTTATGGCTGCTTAGTATTCTGTATGCCAGGCTTGACGTGTAGTTCGTCCCGATTAGACAGATGGCATCTCCTGTAACAGAGGATTGCCAAAGCATTTCTTTTTAGCTTACCTTTGATTCGAGTTATCTCTGGTCGTCTGACAATAATAAGTTCGGAGAAAAGATGGAGACGTTAACCTGCGCGATGGCCTTCATCTCGTACAGACGGTACTATAAAAGATTTAAACGTTATTTTGAATGGCTCTCTAGGTTTAGAGTCGTGAATATTACTACTTTGATCTCGAGGTATTTATCCTACTTATCCATTCTCGGCTTACCATAGTTATGCTAGTTTGTTTACTGAGAGATCCCTTGTTTAATGTATTATTCTTTATAATTTTGCTGCTGACTTATTTCACTGTCCTTCCTTTCTTTTCATGTCTGCTTATGTGTACTCGTTCCTGCAATAGAGCGAAAGGTGGCACCGATCCGATTATTTTGCGTGTGTGATACGTTTGCTTGTTGTTTTGATTGGAGACCTTTTAATTCTCCGTATCTTCGACGTTTTGGCTCGAGCTTACTGTATGTCCTGCGTTGTGGTTTAGCGCTGATACGGTGCGATTCATGTTCGCCTCGATGTGCGATATGAATACGTATTATGAAGCGTGCAAGTTATTTACGTTACGTGTTTAGACTGGGTGGGTCAGGTCTCTTTGCGGCAACCCAGGTTTCTGATCTGTGCACTCACCTCAAGCTTATGAGCCGTTGACTGAATCATGTCATGCTGTTACGATGTTTGTCGTAACGTGTCTTGCTATCATGTTTTATTTCCTCTGCTTCGCATGTTTGGTTTCTGTGTGTGTGTGTGTGTGTGTGTGTGTGTGTGTGTGTGTGTGTGTGTGTGTGTGTGTGTGTGTAGTTGTTATCGGACCTGTGTTTTTTGTCATCCTTATTTTATCTTGCTCTCATTTTATTGTCTTCTGGCCCATGTTTATTTGTTTCTGTAACTATGGCATCTCCTTTCTTACCCTCTTGTATTCCATATTTGTTTACTTTTCTGCCAGTCTTGATTCACTGGCGTCTTTGATTTATGGGAATGTAATCTCTATGGGGATTGTCGGAAGCCATATTGTTTTTAAAAAACCTTGACGTTATCTGGGGAGCTGTTAGATTTTATTGTATGAAGGCCGTTACTTCTACCTCGAGATAGTGAATGGTCTCCTTTAAAAAAAAAAAAAAAAATACTTTGGGTCAGATACAAAGAAAACAGACTGATAAGTGATTTTTACTGTGGTTGGAGTATTTGACTCCCTTTCTCCCCATTAATATGTTTTTATGCTAATCTTCAGGCCGTTTCCCTTTGCTTTTATGTTAATAAATTAAATTCGTATACATTTACCTCTGCTCTACGTTATTGTCTCTCTGTTTTGGGGACATACCTTTTACACTTTTTCCATTAGTCTAAGAGGTCCGGATTCAGCTCCTGGCAGTCCTTCGCCAGTTTCGACCGATCCAAAAAAGTAGGTGGTATAGTTTTCACTTTCGTTTCTGGTATTCAGGGGCTCATAGTTGAACCTGCAGTACTTTTCCAGGTAGTCAGTATCTGAGATAACGATAACTTCGTTTTTTAAATAGAACTACCCCATTTTCTACACATAGGCTTAAACTTGTGGTCATTACAAATTTAGCGCTGTGATTATCTTGAAAATCGTACAAGTACTTCTCGAGAAAGTAGAATCGTCTTCAAATATGCTCCAGTTGCCAGCCGTAGGCTGTCGCATTCGATTAAATCACGAACTACTATAGTCGACCAAAAGACGTGCTACGTATGACACATGAACTTTTGATGTGCCGTTTTCCTTCGCCTTTTGATAACTAGGCATTTGCTCGATTGTGCCCGTAAACGCGCTATGCTCATTTGTGTGATTTAACACCTTTTCATCTTTTCGTGGGTAACAGGTAAAGGAAAAAACGAATATGCGACGGCTTCTCAGAGATATTATTATCCTGACGTGACATTAAACCATACAGGACCGGGCGAGTTGGCCGTGCGGTTAGGGACGCGTGGCTTTGAGCTTGCATCCGGGAGATAGTGGGTTCGAATCCGACTGTCGGCAGCCCTGAAGATGGTTTTCCGTGGTTTCCCATTTTCACACCAGGCAAATGCTGGGGCTGTACCTTACCCAAGGCCACGGCAGCTTCCTTCCAACTCCTAGGCCTTTCCTATCCTATCGTCGCCATAAGATCTATCTGTGTCTGTGCGACGTAAAGCCACTAGCAAAACAAACATACAGGCCTGAGCGAGCTGGCTGCGCGGAATGTGCTGTGTGGCATCTCTTCAAAATAATCCCACGTCTACGACTTCCGTTGCGTAAAATTATACACAATTACATATCTCACAGTCACATGACGAAGTACCTAATTATGACGTGAATACTCTATAACATTGTATGAAATTATTTCCTTTATCACCATGTATGTTGTATGTGTGTATGTTGGGTATTCAGCTCGAAGGCTGGTTTGATCCTCCACAGTTCCGCTAACAGCTGTCATAGATAGCCTAGGCGTCGCTGAAAAGGCATGCTAGGAAAATGAAGAATGAGGTAGTTTCCCGTTGCTTTCCTCACCGAGCCAGAAGTTGCTACTACATATCAGTTTGCCAAGCCCACTGAAATGCATGCTGCACCAACCGACCCTATCAGTGACATTTTCACACCGTTCATAACAGGGACTGGCTGCATACGGAGTGGTATTACTAGCATCGCACATACCTCGGTCACTTTCATATTGTCAAAGCCAAGGATGAGACTGAGACAGGTCAATGAAAGTAAAAAATTTGTTCTAGCCCATACCAGAAGACAGTGCAGTGTAAACACTACATCTTGCCAGCAAATGTCGGTAAATACAAGCACTGGTCAAGTGGATATTTGGGGTGTGGTAAATTATAAGTGATAACGATGTACACTATAGTATGCCTAGCCGTTAATTCCTGTGCTTACCCTACTAATTCGTGTACGTACCGCTGCATACATTGCCAGAAAGCGTATCCTTTATAATTACAGTCATGGGAAAAATATACGTACACCTTAAGCGTTAAACAATGTTGTCGTTTGTAGTTGACGCATTGTCCATAGGTTGCTAGAAATGTCACTACTTTTCTATATTTCGGTATTTCGTGAAACATGAATATGACTACGTACCGCAAGTAACAGTAGTACTTTAGAAATGTTTCAAGAAACGCATAATCCAATAAATTCGAAATATAGATGCATAAAAACTATTCGTACAGGTGGATTATCACACATCAAAGTCCTTGATGGCATCCCTTGCAACGCAGCACGGCCGACTGGATCCCTCGCTGCGCTCCTTATACCGGCCTTGACAATCGCTTGTGAAGCCCAGCATAAAGCTGTAATTGGAAAGTTTCACCGTAATGCCGCTGGAGCGCTGGCCTACTACCCACTGACAGGAAGCTGCATATCGCGAATTGCCGCATTTCCAATTTTATTTATATGGTTTTGCTGTCGTAAATGTTGGCAATGTGTTTGCAATGAGGTGCTTGTTGGCTTGATGTTGAGATCTGTTAGTTATGCGCTAGTGAGTTTATTTTTTATTGTGTAGTGTGATGATTATAGTTTTTAAATTGTGTTTACAAATCTTGGAATTTGTGACCTTCTTGTGCACCGTTTCGTACTTCGAGCAGAAATGTTATGGAAACAAGAACAAAGTGATTTCTCGCTGTAACTTCGACCTGAACAAGGATTTTAATTTATGCGCTAATTCGTTTTTTAATGGTGTGGTGATTTGCTTGTCTTAAACTGTGTTAGGAAATATTCGAATATATATTGCTGTGTGCCTTTTTGTATTCCGAACAGGAAACAAGAGCAAAGGGACACTATCATTTCACGAATTCTCTGTAGACCAGGACAAAACTACGGAGTGGCTAAAAGCAGGTAGCACTCTCATCTTAGTTTTCCGTTTCTATTTCGGGTATTTATCTTCGTTCTTTCTTTCTTGCTCTCTTTACCCCTCCAGGGTTGGCTTTTCTCTCGGACTCAGTGAGGGATTCCACCTCTACCACCTCAAGGGTAGTGTCCTGGAGCGTGAAACTGCGGGTCGGGGATACAACTGGGAAGGATGACCAGTACCTCGCCCAGGTGGCCGCAACTTCTATGCTGAACAGGGGCCTTGTGTTGGGGATGGGAAGATTGGAAGGCATAGACAAGGAAGAGGGAAGGAAGCAGCCGTGGCCTTAAGTTAGTTACCATCCCGGCATTTGCTTAGAGGAGAAGTGGGAAGCTATGGAAAACCACTTCGAGGATATCTGAGGTGGGAATCGATACCCCTCTCTACACTGTTGACCTCCCAAGGCTGAGTGGACACCGTTCCAGCCGTCGTACCACTTTTGAAATTTCGTGGCAGGGTCAGGAATCGAACCCGGGCCTTCGGGAGTGGCAGCTAATCACGCCTGTCTGGTATTTTTATCCATGAATTTTCTTTTATAGAAGAATCCTTTAGGCGGTGTCGTATTTGCCATATGACAGCAACACAACACTTTTTTCATCCAAGATAATCTGAACTTTAACATTTAAACATCGACTCACTACTGGGTTCGAACCCACTATCTCCCGGATGCAAGTTCACAGCTCACAGCTGCACGCCGCGCGGCCAACTTGCCCGGTATTTAATATTCTAGTGAAAGGTATGAATGAAATGTAATCTGAAACTATATATATATTGAAATTAAAATTTAAACATGTTTGAGTCAAATATTTGTTATGCATACAACGAATATGGAAAAAGTAAGACTTTTATGTTTTGTCCAGCCCCCTTCCTGAGAGGAGCGTTTGAAGAATTTTAAAACTCTAATTGAACACTGACTCAATATTAACATCACAGAAGACAAAAGTATTGTGGTAAGTTCTGCTATGTATCTAAATGCCATGATAATAAAAACGATTACTATTATTCCTCACAATTAAGGAACGTCAGTTGGACTACTCCATCCTCCGCAGTTTCATTTCACGACGTTATTTTGGCACATATCAATGAAAGTAGCCTGTAGGTTTAATCAATTTAACAATATTAGTCAATATAACATACTACTTTATTCCCTAAATTAAGATACATCGGCAATCAGAGACAATATCAGAACGTCAGCTGGACTAAGTCATCTCCCCGCAGTTTCATTTCACGACATCATTTTGGCAAATATCAAAGAAAGTAACCTTTAGGATTAATCATTTTAACAGTATTAACCTATGTAACCTTCTTCATAACTCTAAATTACGATAAATCGGCAATCAAAGTCAATTTATTTTCCATAAAGAAGTATGCATTTCTACTGCAAATAGGTCGGCCGCCAGCGCCACGTGTCGAGCTGTGTAACTACTCCGATTACAGTGTGTGGACCCCGATTGTCAAGGCCGGTAAGGAGCTAGCTAGAGCGACGCATCAAGTCGGCCGTGAACGCAGCTAAGCAGTAAAGGTCACGCCTTTACCAAGTCAGTTGTGCTTCAGTCGTTCTAAACAACAAGAGATACATTCACTCAGTAAGATGGACCGCAAAATGAAGAAACAACAGAAGAAGAGAGAATAATTATAACCCGGGCTCATAATTCCTGTAAATCGTTCTCGGAAATATCGAAACTTGTGAAGAGACCAAGATCTACAATTCAGGGAATTATTGACAGGTATGGTAAGAGAAAATATATCAAAAATGCACGTAAATGTGGCGTCCATGCAAACTAGACGATCGAGCTAAACGACTAATCCTCAGGAAAGTGGAGAAAAATCCTAGAATCAATGCTGCAAAACTGGGGTCTCAACTAGGTAATAATTTAAAACTTAGCCTAATATATGTGCTTCCACACTTCAAAAATTTTTGTACACGAATGGGTATCATTGTAGAAATACCAGGCGAAAACCTTTAATTACCCCAGCAAACAGAAAGAAAAGACTACAATATGCTACAGACTATAAACATGCTTCTCTAGAATTCTGGGATCGAGTTATATTTACGGATGAAAGTAAATTCACTGTTTTCAAGAACATGGCAAAAAGGTGCGGAGGAAAACGAACACAGAACTCGAAGAAAAACCATCTGCTTCCTTCAGTAAAGCATGGTGGAGGTTGTTTAATGGTTTTGAGGTGCATGAGCTCAGCTGGAGTAGGTTCCTTAGAATTCATAGATGGAAAGATGGACCGTAAAATACTACTGTATATTGAAATTGTGAAGAATCATCTAGCATCTAGTTCCAAAAAAAAAATGGGACTTTGGGTAATTATGTATTCATTCAGGATAATGATCCAAAGCATATGGCCCTTGATACAAGATTGTGGATTTTATGCAAAACACCCAAATATATGGTAACACCCCGCCAATCCCCGGATCTGAATCTGATTGAACATGTGTAACGGTTCAAATCCCGTTACAAGATGATATCTGTATTATTATTATTATTATTATTATTATTATATCAGTATTATTATTATTATTATTATTATTTTATCTGTGATTTACTATTATTGTATTATAATTATTATTCAATTCAATTCTGCAATGCTTGTCGTTTGCGTGATTGTAGTTAAATGTATGCATATATATACGTGTGTGTAGATTAACACTAAAAACATGTACAGGAGAGTTGCTATAAATCAGATGTGGATATTACATTGTTACATTGTGCAATACTGCTGGCGTTACTGTCATGTCATCACTACGGCATTGTGCGTATTCAGCGGTGAGCTTACTTCGTGGGAGTTATCTAGGGTGCCGCGGGCGATTTCGCCATTGGGGGTAATATTTGTCGCGAGGTGGGAGTAGATCATAGTTATTTCTGGAGGTTACGTAGGTGCGTCAACCTATGTATATAAAAGGTGGCTGTATCTTGTAGCGTCAGTCATTATTTAATTGGAAGCAGAGGTCACAGTTGGTCGGAGAGTGAACAAGATGGAGTGGCCTCAGTCAGTCAACGGGAGTCATTAGTAAAACGGAAGGTGAAGAGAGAAGAAGTAAAATGGATGGTGAACAGTGGTGGAGTCATAGAAGGAAACACTTGCAATGAAGTCATACCGTGCAGACTTACCAAGAAGTCACATGATATGGAGAAGAAGCAGTCACATGGATACATCACCAAATTAGGCGTAACACATCTACAATAAACACCAGATCTAAGGAATACGTCGTAATAGGGATGTAGGCAGAGAAAGTTCGCGCCAGATAGCGCTCGTGTACTACTGGGTAAGCGCAAGGCGATCGTCTTATGTTTCTCCCAGTCAGCTGCGAGTAATGCATAGAATGTGACCGAGTTTTCTGAGCTAAAGCCGATTGCTTCTTCTCTACTTTTACTCGAAGACTATATTAGTTGTATAGGTATATCCCCTAGTATATTACGGTTCAGCGTTTAAGTGTTTAACAGCTGCAAAATGAGCTACGGACCAGAGACGCTAAAACTAGCGGGAGGAAGGAAGAATTAGTACGGTACAGCGGAAATTAGAAAATTATAACATGCTTTATTATCCAAATAATGAATAGGAGTCAGCATGTCTTTTCCTAAAGTTTACAATTACTTCAGTGTTGTACACTGATAAATATATAAATATACCTCCACAAGACTTAAATCATACATAGAGATTTAAATACGCACTTGCTCCCCTTGCTTATTGACCTCGATTCATGTATTTTTTTAAGGTTGAAGACTTTCATGAAACTGCAAATACAGCCTTGTCCACCACCAAAGGCATGTTAATTTCTTGAGTTTCCCAGTGCCGGTTCCTTTGAAGATTTGACCATCAGCCATAAGGTGAAGATCATTATCACAATTTGCATTTGATGGATTATTTCGTATTTAGAAAATCGGAAATAGATGGAGCACCTGTTTCCAACTACAAATCATTGTGTTATGCTAGATACAGACTTTTCAGTGAAAAGTTTGTTTTGTTTATAAAAGGTTAATTTCAATCGGGTGAAATTCTAAAATGCAGTGCTGTGAAATCCGAGTACAGAAAACATAAGACCTATAATGTGAAGCTTATTTTAAGAGTACCTGGTGACATTATAGGAGGGGAATGTGAATGTTTTGTTGGAGCAGGCCCCAGGGCATGTTGTAAGCATATTGCAGCTGTAAGCCATGCATTAGAGCATTTCCCCAAGACTATTATTCATTGTTCAGAAACAAGCAGCCAAAATTTATAAAATTTTCAGCATCCCCCTACCAAACGGTTGAGGCCAGTTAGCCCTATGAAAGTGGAATGTTTGCCCTTGGAACAAGTGTTGATATTATAATCTCAGTAGCACCAGTTATAACACTAGTCTAGGGGTATTTCTGTCTAAAAACAAGGGGGCTGTTTTCAAGGAAATTTTCTTTATCAGGCTAAATTTTTCAACTCTTTAAATTGGCAGTACATGAAATGAATCCAAACATTAAATATTCTCCCAACAGTAGTTTTATGGATTACGAAGTTAAGGCCTAGTTCCTTGTCAGATTTTTCGGTCCTTAGCTTCATAACTGTCAAGAAGAAACACAGTCTGGATTCAAGAGGAAATATCTGTAAATTGTACCTATCTGTTTACTCCTAGAACAGCAAACGCCAAATTACAATTTTAGATGTCTAGAAACTCTGTATAAAGCAATATGGCATCAGAATTACGAATTGTTTGCTCTACAACCAAATTACTTACAGTATAGTACTTGAGTGCTGATGTCTTTGAAAATGGGAGTCACATATGTTACATTCACTTCTTCAGGTATAATTAATTATTTCTTCCCGTACTTCAAAGAATGTGATTTCTGCAGATTCCGATATTGTAGGCTTATCGTGGTAATCCGGCATTTTTCTGGTGTATGGCCTCTTCCTTATTTTTGTTGTGTTCGTGGTCCACGGAAAAAGCAATGGAACAGCGCCCGGTTTTAATCTTGCTCTCTCACCTTTAAATACAAACGCATAAATTCGGTGGTTGTTGTCGAAATGCCTACTCAGTTTACAGGTAGAACATAGGAATTACTTCCCTTCGTAAGTTGCACTTACCCAACAAAGTTTTCGTGAAGTCACCGGGTTGAAAATAATGGGAACACTCTTTAATATTTTCGGTCAGATTCTTCTCACCGAAATGTTTCCTTCTAATAACCATTTCTCTGTTTTGTGGAAACTGGTGAAACGAAAATGGGTTTCCCTGATTTTTGCAAAGAGGAACACTGCAATAGCTCGGCATAGTCACGAAAATAACAATTTAAACAACTTAAATTCGTGGATATTTAGCGGCATGAGTACACAGGAGACAAGTAAAGAGCGCATTGCGCTTACCCAGTACAACAACAGTGCGCTCTGTCGGTTCTAGTTCTATACATCCCTATTACACTCAATGTGTTGAAGGTACAGTCAAGTGAACCAGTGAGGGATATATTTCGTATAAATTGTTAAATGTCCGATCAAGAATTCAAATTCATGCCTAGTTTCTTTCAGTTGCAATGTCATAATTTCATATTCTCATCTGTTTTAATCGCAGCAGTTCTCAGTATTTTATTGAAATCATTTCAAGAATATATTTTGTTCTATCAAATTAATTTAGCGTATCATTTCCAGAATAGAATAACATAACCTCAAATTTAATGGGGAAACCGAACGCCAATCTCCTTTTCCCAGAACTTATATGGTATGTTGTCAAAAGTAAGCTTATTACCCCACACCCTACAGATAGTCAAGATTCTCATTCTATTATTGCTGCACTGAGTTGTAGCTGGCGCCCATCAAATAACGTATGTGTAAGTAAGAAGTAAGTGTGAGTACAAAGTCCGACGATTGTGTATTTTATTTAATGAATATTAATTTTCATATTTTCCATTTTAAATGCAGATATTTCATATTTTTCAATTTAAATGCAGTTTTGTATGTTTCAAAAGATAGTCAGCGAATTAGGAACTTCACATGTGTGGGCTTATCTTAAAGAGAGACTGAGCACAAGAAATATTTCATCAAGGCCAGCTTTGAAAATGGCTCTTTTGGAAGCTAGTTCATTCAATGCGTAGGCGGCTTGAGGCCATTGTAAAATCAAAAGGATTGCCAACAAAATACTACATGTACACTAAAATCGGCGGGGAATGAAAGTTAAACCGGACTGTACGATTACTTTGTATGAGTATGAAATCATGGTATTTTCATTTATTTATGTATTAATGACAGAGTCGTCTATCTTTTGTATGTTTTATGATGTATATATCTTTACATAGTGTACAGAAAGCTAACCTATTTATGTTATAGAACGTACATGACAATAAGTGTACTAAGTAAAGTATTTTTGTTTCAGTTTGAAGTGTACGAATACGTTTTACTATGATTGTACGTTATACCAACTGCGTAAATAATAGCCCTCGGTGTCGCTTGCGGACACTTATTTACTGTAGGGAAAAGGCCCGTGGTTGGCCACTAGCATACTCGGCGCAAACAACATTCAGCTCCATCTACTTGTAAAAAATGAAATGGCGTATGGCTTTTAGTGCCGGGAGTGTCTGAGGACAAGTTCGGCTCGCCAGATGCAGGTCTTTTGATTTGACGCTCGTAGACCACCTGCGCGTCGTGATGAGGATGAAATGATGACGAAGACGACACAAACACCCAGCCCCCGTGCCAGCGAAATTAACCAATTATGTTTAAAATTCCCGACCCTGCCGGGAATCGAACCCGGGACCCCTGTGACCAAAGGCCAGCACGCTAACCATTTAGCCATGGAGCCGGACCGCTTGTAGGCCTGCGACACACTGCTAGCCTCATAATGCGAGGACAACGCTCTCGAAATCTCTCGACACTTCTCGCGAGAAACAGGTGCTTGCACTAGTCTCGAGAAATCTCGAAACCTCGTCTCAGATTGCCCATCGCTAGGTAACATAAAGTATATTTTTCTTGCAACCAGAAAAGTGATCGAATCACATGGGAAGGAGCAGATAGAAAACAGCTGATCGGAATACTCAAATGTCAAAATTCTTCTGTTATTGGACAACCTATAGGCACTGCTCATTCCATTGTTTCTTTTCTGGAAAGCAGATCTTGGTATACTATTTTCCATGACCGAGGTTCTAGTGGAACGGTTGCTGTGTAACTTTTTTGAGAATGAAGACTTGACCATCATTTTTGAAACGCTTTGACCCCTCTTTCTTTTGTCGATGATTATTCATCCTAAAGCTCCAGAATGCGTCTGCTGTTCACTTTCTAGATCATAGCGACAGATCCATGTTTCATTGTCTGTGCCAATATGCATCCCAGAATTCACTTCAAGTATTCCTTTTTCTATCATACATCGACACCGGACAACCGAGACTATTTTTTTAAATGGTCATGAGAAAATGTGGCGCATCTCTTTGCAAGACCGGAATGATATCGCAAAATATTGTTTATGCTGCAGTTGAGATATGGAGATCTTTCCTCGCCATCTTCTGCACAGCCTCTATATTTTCTTGTGCAACTGCATTGTGCGACCGGTGCGCAACATTTGTTTTCTAGGGATTTCCTCCCCCATTCAAATTTACAAAATTAGTTTACAACTGTAGCCGGTGAAGGAGCCCATTCCTGAAAGGTTTCCGATAAAATTGATGACTCTGCTTTCTAAAGCGTCCTTGACAGTATATTAAAATATGGCTTGAAAGTCATTACTACAGAACTTCATCTTAAAAAGTGGACTAATCAACCTGTCAAAATAATCTCCCCTCTCAAAACGTCTGCAGCATGATCCTGAGAACATCGGGGTATCTAATGCTGTTAATGGTAACTTTCTTTTGTGATGCTTTATGGCACAGCTAAAAACTTCCAGCATGCCCCTGCCAAATAATACTGTTTCCAGAATCACCTTTGCACCAATTCCTAGCCACATAACAATAGCGGGAAAGAAACAAACAAACAAATAGCTGGATCTGTAGCAATTCCTTTTAGGTATATTTGAGGCTACCAGCGGAACAGTGTCGTGAAATATTTTAGATGAATTGAGATAACAGCCTATAATGTCTCCTTTTAGCCTAAACTAAATGTCTACAGTGGCTTAAAGAATTCTGTCTCCAGCATTCTTGATGTGGTACCACATGTTTGTACATGGATCAGTTTGTGTATGGGGCACAATACACAGTCTTGCTTGTACAGCCGGCCAAGCAGGGTGACTGGCCAGCCTGCTGCTAACTAGACGAGGACGGTAGTGTGAGTGGTTGTTCATTTGAAGTCGAAGTTATTGGACGAGTACAGTTAGGCAAAATGACATCCAAAATTACACGGCAAAACACCCTGAAAGTTGTATTCGGCAAGGAGCAACAAAGACAAACAGCCCTCGAAATCACCAGTGGATAGAAGACGTTCTAAAGGTATGTGATGATGAACTACAAACAGTTCAACTAGTTGGAAAACAGAATGCAGCCTATCTCAAATTTAATAATGACAGAAGCTACCAGAAGTACTTACATTCCTTTAGAGGTACAAATGCTCTTACATTAATGAATGGCCATTCAGTGACAGTTACAATCATGCCCGGTAAAATAGAACTTACCACCGTACGCTTAATGAATATACCGCCGGAAGTACCGAACGAGCGGGTACAGTACGTTCTGCAGAATTATGGCAAGGTACAACAGATAGAAAAGGAGAAGTGGTCAAATAGATACCGCTATCAAGTCGATAAAGGAATAAGGGTAGTTCAGATGTCAATTGAAAAGCCTATTCCTTCAACCCTCAATGTAGGGGGTTATGAGGCATTTGTAACCTATCCCGGACAGGAGCAACATTGTTTTTGTTTTTTCCGCCGGGCTGAGTGGTTCAGACGGTTAAGGCGCTGGCCTTCTGGCCCCAACTTGGCAGGTTCGATCCTGGCTCAGTCCGGTGGTATTTGAAGGTGCTCAAATACGTCAGCCTCGTGTCGGTAGATTTACTGGCACGTAAAAGAACTCCTGCGGGACTAAATTCCGGCACCTCGGCGTCTCCGAAAACCTTAAAAGAGAGTTAGTGGGACGTAAAACAAATAACATTAATTATTAATTAACATTGTTTTTCATGTGGAAGTTGTTCTCATATTCGGACTAATTGTCTCACTAGATTTACTAACAGCAAACCATCGACGGCATCTAGATCACGCTTCACACTGAGCGATCTATTCAAATCTCCCTCATTTGACAGCGCACGGTCAGATACAGAACCCGCTCTCACGGATGTAAACAAACCAACGTCCGTACAGAACAGGGTAGCGAACGGTGCAGTGGAAAGTAGCAAAGATAGCAACGTCAACCCTACAACACCTGGCTCAAGTCATGACAATAAGTTAGAACATATGGACATAGTAAACACACCAGTGTCAACAGCCGATTCGCAGGATATAGCTAACGCACCTGCAGGGGACCAATTTCCATTAGCTTCAAATTACAGTACAGACTCAAATACCGTGTCAGTAGAAGAAACATTACATATCAGGGACATACACGTATCAGATCAAGGAACCATAGAAGAAAATAACGCGATCACAAACACACTGAGACGGGAAGACCAACAACTTGATACAATGGCCATCACTCTTCAACTTTTGACAAGTTCTGAACCTGAGAGCCAGCGCCCTCCGGAAAGTACATTACCTTCGCCTGATATGGATAGGTCTGTGATCACTGAACAGCATCCTCCCACTCTCGGATCGTGGAACAGTCAGATGGACCTAGAGGAGGAAGTATTGCGGAGGGAGGACCCAGTAGCAGAAGTATAGCTTGACGTAACAAAATGTAACCCCGTTCAGCAAAAAGTAAGCAAGTTAGCTAGTAAACAACGAAACCATCCGTATAAGACAGGAACGAGTAAGCAAGGATTACCTCCCCTGACTACGAAGAAATAGTTTGACAGAATATCGATATGTGGACTGCATTCTATTTTTCTCTCTGTTGTAGTGTCATGACCCTCACACTAACAGTGGGGACAGTCAACTTCAACAATAATTCATCACCAACTAAAATGCATGCTCTACTAAAATTTCTACAGTGTCATGATATAGATCTTGTAATGCTACAGGAGGTCTCAATCAATTATCTTTCTTCGGTATGAAAATATAATGCATATGTAAACACGGGTAGTGATAACCTAAGTACTGCTATCCTTACTAAGTCAGGAATTGAACTGCAATCCATAGAGAAGCTTCCCTTTTGTCGTGGGATGAGGGGCAAATTTCAAGATTACCTGTTTTACAATGTTTATGCACCATGTGGGAGTAATAAACGCCAGGAAAGGAACGAATTCTTCCAGTCGGACTTAACATATTTACTTCGCTCTTTGCCTACGCATTATGTGATGGGTGGGTGGGGTGATTTTAACTGTGTACTGCATGCAGTAGACTGTACAGGTCCCTTTAAGCCGAGCAGCAGCTTACATACTTTAGTTACAAATCTCCAAATGTGTGATCCTTGGGTGCTAAAACATAGTACCCCAGGATTTACTTTCTTTTCTTCAAATTCAGCATCAAGACTGGATCGATTTTATGTTCCTCAAAATTTAGCTAATGACATAAGTCATGTAGAAGTAGTACCAGTCACATTTTCTAATCATGAAGCTGTTATCCTACGTATGAGATTAAATATAAATTTTATACCTAGAGGACGCACTTACTGGAAGATGAATGTAACCTATCTTCAAAATGCTAGTGGCCTTGAAGAGCTGAAATTGCTTTGGTCAGAATGAAGAAAAAGAAAGATTAGATATCAAGATTGTGCTGATTGGTGGGATCGGATGTAAAGCCGCAAAATAAATATTTCCTTAAGCGAAAAATTTACGAACTTTATCAAGACGAAGAACATCTAATAAACCTTTATTTTGGGTGTATTTATGACTTACAAGAAAACTATCAGCCATCACCAGAGAGAAGAAGTAAAATCAGCGTCTATAAAGCAAAACTACTTGCTGTATATCATCAACGACTGCAGGGACTCAAAATACGCAGTCGGGTCAACGAACCAATCGAAAATGAACGGATCAATCTTTATCATGTAATGAAGGATTTCAAGCGCCGCAGATCATCTTTCATATTGAAAGTTCAAGACCCGGAATGAAAAGAGTACAAAACACAACCGACTATAAGTAAGGCTTTCGATTCCTTTTATCGACAACTGTTTGATGCCGAGCCCACCCACGTCAATGATTTTTTTTTTTTTTTTTTTTTTTTTTTGCGGATTGTAAGCCTCCACCGCTCAGAGAAGAGGATAACTCAAGCCTTGAAGGACCCATAACCAAAGAAGAGTTTTTAAAAGCGATACGACAAGGGAAGAGCTCAAAAACACCTGGGATTGATGGAATACCTCGGGAATTTTACTCTACCTGCTGGCCGATAATTGGAGAAGACCTCACCTGCGTCCTGAACACTGTGTTACAGAGGAAACAACTTTGTGAATCACATCGTCGAGGGATTGTTATACTAATAAAGAAGTTCTCTACAGCTATCACTGTCGATGACTATCGCCCAATTACCCTCCTAACTTACGACTACAAAATATTAGCCAGAATTCTCGTCAACAGATTACGGCCATTATTTTCCTCCATCATTCACCCTGTACAACACTGTGGAGTGCCTGGACGAACATTTTTTTATGTTATCTGTTCGCTGCGTGATTACGTGACGTCAACGGAACGCACTCATTCACAGAGATCACTAGTGTCCTTTGACTATCAGCGTGCATTTGACAGTGTGAATCATCATTATCTGCTAAACTGTTTAAAATGGCATGGTCTAGTCCCACATTTATCTCTTACATTCAGTGTCTATACACAAACGTACCTGCGATTTTGCAAATTAATGGCTTTCACACTAAAACCATTACCATTAAGAGGTCAGTAAAACAAGGATGTCCGGCTTCGATGGTGCTGTTTACCTTGGTCGTAAATCATCTCATTTGCAAGCTGCATAAGGAAATAGGAGGAATAACACAAGGAAGTGCAAAGCTCGCGGTAGCTGCTTACGCGGATGATGTCAGTGTAATATTAAAATCGGATAACGATATACTCCACATGCGAAATGCTCTCGCACAGTTCAGTGCAGTATCTGGGTTGTCTATTAACTATCGTAAATCCAAAGTGATTCCTTTAGGAGACTGGGCATCGTTACCTCAACTCCCACCGCTACAAACGTTAGAATCACACAAGATACTTGGAATATATTACGCTCGAAAGACCAGTGACATGAATCAACAAAACTGGGGACCTGTTGTCAACAAGATAAAAGTCTATGCAAAAGAACTCTACTGCCGAGACCTCTCTCTAATCCAAAGGATCTGGACTGTCCACACATACCGGTTACCGGACAATTGTGGTCCAGGACATTTGCGGTCATTGCAGCAGTGGGTAGGCCTCATCAGCTTAATCTCGGGGTATCCCCGCTAACCTACCTGAGCACCCGCTCGCTCCTTGCAGATCAACATTTTTCTATCGCGGGCATTATTTAGAGACTGATACATTCAGCCACAAACAACATTCTATACCGAAACTTCCTGGTGTGAGTACTGTATTTACTATTGTGTGCTGTAATGGAGTTGAAAGTTACTAATCAGGCAAATCGTTGTGCACTTTACAAACGTTATATGTACAGAAAGTATAGGGAGAGTCAACCTGTTAACGTCACCTGGGTGTGTCTGAAGGAGAAGAACAAGTGTAAAGGACAGCTGAGGACAAGAGGCGAAGGAATGCTTCATACCGTCGTTCATCAGCGTGAACCACCTGAAGAAGCGGCCTTCACAGTGAAAAAGCAGGTTCAAGAGGGAAAGGAAAGAGCAAGGGAAGAAGCGACTCCACTATCACGGATTTATGCGCAGGAGTTGGGTGATCTGCATAACAGGGGCTACGACTTTGTCACTGACATGCCAGCTAAAGAAACTTTAAAAAGAACAATGCGTCGACAACGAAATCATGCACGCGGACTTCAAGCAGAGCCAAAAACAAGTGTTCACATAATTCTTAATGAAGAGGCGTTAAGGATGAATAATGACAGCCTGTTCCGTTTAGCTGACGACGGCGTAGGAGAAATACTTATAATTTTTAGAGCCGAAAAAGGTAAAAGAAAGTCTTAGGCATAATGCTCATTTTTTTAATGGATGGCACGTTCGAGAGTTGCAGCAAACAGTTCGTCCAGATGTACAGCATTCACCCAGACCTTGAAGGCCGGAGTGATGAAAGCAACATTTATCCAGTCGTCTTTGCGTTCCTGCCTGACAAAAAGAAATAAACTTACATTCGTTTCTTTCACCTCATCTTGGAAGCGGTTCCCCAGTTGAATCCTAAAAAAATCACTATTGACTTCGAAGCAGCTACTATATCAGACTTGTATTTCCGTCAGCAGAGTTAAGTGGCTGTTTTCTTCTTTTTTTTCACATGAAGTACAGGAACTTGGCCTGACGAGCGACTACAAACAGAACGAAGATACACGTCTCCACATCCGAATGTGTACTGCTCTGGCATTTTTGAAGCCAGATGACGTCAGTGAGGGAAGGTTGGTGATACATTCTCATGCTCCTTCTACAGAATAACTTACTGGCTTCTTCGATTATTTTGTATACGTATGGCTTGAAAACAGCGAGAAACCAATCACTATGTGGAGCTGTTACAAAAAGCGACATCGAACAACAAATGCTGTAGAGGGATGGCATCACAAGATCAACTCTTTAGTTGGAAATCCACATCCTCGATTTGACGATTTGGTGGTTTGTTTAAAGAAGGAAGCAGAAGCGACGAACTGCATGTACCTGAAACTGGAGCTCAATCTTGAAGGTAAGAGGAGGAAGACGAAATATGTGAAAAAAATATGACAGGATTGAAAGAACTGTTAAGAAATATGAAGAAACTAGCGACATCAGGTCCTGCTTAAAAGCAATTTCTTACATAGACAATCTTGCGTAATCTTCTTGCTGCTTCAGGTATTCCTAATGTAAATAGGTATGTGCAAAGGAACAAAATTATAACGACGTTTACCTAAAGCCGACAAAAACAATTGACGAAGCTTAGTTACAGTTGATTTTTGAACACGCCAAAATGATTTTAATACAATCATTGAACCAGTCCAAAGCCTGGATAAAGTGTGATGCTAATCAGCATTTTAAAACATATAATTTACTGTCGACCAAATTATTGAATGTACTCGAGTTTGGAGGTTTTGACCCCCTCTTGGTGGGGGACACTGACGAAGAATACATCCACGGTATCCCCTGCTTGTCGTAAGAGGTGACTAAATGGGTCTCCGGGGGCGTGGGTTGGTAGGGTTGAACCTGCCAAGTTGAGGCCTGAAGGCCAGCTCCTCAACCGTGCGAGCCACTGAGTCCGGCATTTCTAATTCTTTCCCATCCCATTTCCTCCGAAAAATGTTGAAGTGACGTTAGACAACCATAAATAAATAAATAAATTTTAACTAATTAACGATGGATTAAATTTCGTTTTTTCTAAAAATGAAGGACTGGTGCGGAATAAAACAGTGTCCTTTACTCTGGCCCACCTTTAATTCAACGAGAAATAAATAGGAAACATATTTTGAATTAGCCTCTGATGTTTGTATATAAAAATTTACTTTGTGTTGTATTTGAGTTTAAATATACAATATACGAGCTTGTATATCTGCGGGAATGTTTATATCGTGGTAGCCACGGGACCTTTTCGTGATGGTGGTGATTACTGTGTTTGTGAGAAAGTAGAACAGTGCCACCATCCTCCCTTAAAAGTAACCAGAAAAAAGTCGAATTGATCCGACTCTCTTGTAGGGAAAAAGGGAAAAGCCACGAAGGACGTGAAAATGTAAGACTGCCTGGGCTTGGCAAACATCGTACCGTTGGGGTTGGAAGAGAACAAGAGTTGACCAAGAGAGGCCGGATAGGAAATAGAATATATTTATTTATCATCTACATAATTGTATGTTACCAAAAACATGACATTACTTGTTCTTCTCCTTCAGACACACCCAGGTGACGATTTCATGTTGACATACCGGTGACCATTTGCCTCATCAGTAACTGTCAAATCCATTACAGCACACAACAGTAAATAATTACACCAGGAAGTTTCGATATAGAACTGTGTTTGTGTCTGAAGGTATCAGTCTCTAAATAATGCCCGCGCGAGAAAAATGTTGATCTGCAAGGAGCGAGCAGGAGATCAGGCAGGTTAGCGGGGATATTCCGAGATTAAACTAATGCTGCTAAACCTGCTGCAATGACCGCAAATGTCCTGTGACAACTGGGGAATTTCTGTGACTGGGCACAAGTGTATCTCATTGACCGCAAATGTCCGTGATTTTGTGATGACCGCAAATGTCCGGACACCCACATACCTTCTATCACAATGCTGGTATCTTGCACAAGTACTACCACTGCCTGCAACGTTTGCTAGACATATAATATGTGTTAGTTCCTTATACATATGGCGTGGCAATATCTTCCGAGTACCGATAACTACCTTGTATCTTCCACCAATAGCTGGTGGAAACGTGGTAAACGTCGTCATTCAATTTCAAGCCCTCTTCTTGAGTCTGGAAGAAAAATAGAAATGAACCAACGGAGCTTCTCATCTGCTTTGGCTGAAACACTGGTCTACTGTGACGGACTTGCGCAATCCACCTGATCTTCGGATTGTCCCGTCTGCCCTGAAATATCTCCGCATTTATTTGCAAGAATGGTGCTATTTGACGGAAGCCAAGTTCGTACCAGAAGTACAATTAACACGTCGGGTTTATGCTGATTTATTTCGTCTAACACCTACACCACTCATGCGTTTATTTCAACAAGTGCCTTCAAACACCGACTTTAAACAACTTTGGAAAAACATTAGTGCCCCCTCATCTCCCTGCTAAAGTGCGATCTACATGGTATGTGGTAGTCCATGACATTGTACCAACAAAAGAAGGGCTATATCGAATACGAATGACTGATTCGAACTCCTGCTCATATTGTGCTCAACGATACTCAATACTTCACAGACTGACCACTTGTCTGAGGTTTAGACCGGTGTATATGCAAGCCAAAGCATTTCTTCACCAACTGAACTTCACAATCAATAGAGAGGACCAATTCATAAGACCAGATTACCTCCTTACCCCAAGGGCAAAGCACAATTCTTCACTATGGATAATTGGACACACTATCCATTTTATAATGACTACTGATGGAGAGCTGGACAAGGAACTTTACGGTGTATACCTGAAGAGAACAAGATGGAAGTTTGTTGCTCCCCGAGTCAACGACGTGTGTGGACATTATCAAAGTGCTTTGTGGTAAGTAGTACTTCGTTGTTGGTGTCTTTGTTTGGTTTTGTTACAGGAATTGTGAAAGTGTCACAGGAATTTCGGACACATTACAGACTCTAAAACCTCAACAGGGAGAAATTTGAACACAGTACAGTAATGTCTTTGTCTAGAATACTCTGTGAAACTAGTTTGTATCACTCCTTAGGTATGTCTAACATGTAACATGTAAACAGCATTTTAAAAAACACCAATCCAGTCCGTACCGAAATTACAATATTTCTTTGAAGATGTAACATTAAAAAATCTGTAATTTATATATTTGATCAATAAATCTGTTTTTAAAAAATATGCTGGCCTCTACGGCGTTCGCCTCTGTTGCAGCGTTCATGCTCTAACCTCTTATCGGGAACAGGCAGTTTCATCATACCAATAACAATAGGCAATACAATGTGGACCATTCATATTTGTCACCAAATCTTAGTCAAAGGAAGTTATAGAGTTTATATAAAGATGAGCACAGGGACCTGAACTCTTAATAGACTTTTCGAGTATTTCAAATACACAATTTGATCTTTCTTTTCACTCACCAGTAAATGATTGCTGCTGAATATGTGACAACTACAAGACGCAGCTGACGCCCAAACCAAATGGAGACTTGAAAGAGAGCTGCATCGAATAAAGGCTGATAGTACGTTAACGGGAATACTACGGAATTCAGAAGGACATGATAGACTCATTGGGTTTGATTCGATGAAAACTTTACTGATGCCAATATTGAGGTGACGTGGTGATTGTTTTAACGTACTCGGGAGATAGTAGGTTCAAACCCCACTGTCGGCCGCCCTGAAGATGGTTTTACGTGGTTTCCCATTTTCATACCAGGAAAATGCTGGAGCTATACCTTAAGACCACGGCCGCTTCCTTACCACTCCTAACCCTTTCCTATCCCATCATCGCAATAAGATCTATCTGTGTCGGTACGACGTAAAGCCAATTGTAAAAAACAATAGATATAGGCCTACCATTCATTTCTATTTTCTATTGAAGAGGCCATGTATTTTTGTTCGTAGGAACCATTAATTTTATTTAACTTATTTTCTTTTTCCATAGAATGCACTCCTTTGTTTCTTTAAGACATTTCATTATGACATTATGAAACTATCGTATTTTTCTTTATTACAACTCGCCTATCATTATGCTTTATTTTGTTGAATTCTGTAGAATATTCTTCACTTAAAAGTCTTTGTAAATGTAAGCATTGTGTTTGTCTTATTTTTGTTCGTCATTTTATGCCATTTAATTTCTCTTTCATTTCCCATAATATGAAGAAAAAGCAAATGGTATGATATTTTAGTAGAGGAGTAGGTATTTGTTTTAAAATGAAATAGGAATCGTCTTATTAAGTTTTAAGTGAAAATTACCTTGTTTTATCTTAATTTCTCGAGTTCAAATTTAATACTCGTGCGCATTTTAATGCAAAATATAATCATTCTTCTTAACCGTTATAAAAATGGCTGTGTGTCCATATCAGTTCTTGAACTCCATGCCGACCTCACTGTGGACATTTTTATTCAACGTAGCATGCAATGAATACCAAGAAATACTTTAATTGCCGTTGGTGTAAGAAGCTATTTCAATTCTTCGTTCTTCTCTCATTGGTAGTATTGGCCGATGACGCACACTCGAAGAAATTTTCAGGGAAGTACTCCTGGAAGTACATTGCTCGGATTCTAAGCTCTTACAACTGTATACTGCCTGCTGTCATTTCTTGATGGATACAATACTTTTGCATCCATCTCTTGGCACAGGCCAGAGTAAAGTGTAGCTTCCACCTAAGTCCCAGTCAACATCTATGGCTGTGACAATATGAAAGTTGCTGGGGTATGGGTAGTGCTGAGTAATGACATTCAGAGCACGACTAGTGCATCTGAGTGTTATGAAAGGTGCTGCTCATAGGGTCAGTCATGCTGCAATAGTACTTTCTGACACAGTGAGGAAAGCAATGGCAAACTACCTCACTCCGCATCTTGCCTAGTACGCTTCATTTTGGTGCTGCCATTGGTTTTTGGGGTTTCCTTATAACCGCATAACCTTTGGTGGTGCTATTTGAGGATCCAACCAGCCTCTGGGCTTATGACCTGACAGACAGACAGACAGACAGACAGACAGATAACTGTATATCCTTATTTCCTTCACACTACTCCCATAAACATCCCTTCTTTAAGTTTTGTTTTGACTATAATATTACTTTCAGTTTGTCTTTAGGTATTTTTAAAAAACTTTTTGTCATTTGTCAAATAATTCATATGAACTATGTTAGGTGTCCTTCTTCCAAATTCGATTGTCCTGGGTATAATAGTGTTTGTGTTCAATTTCACTCTTTCACCTCTGTTCTATTTGCAGAATTTTACGAAAATTGGCGTATTATTAAAGTGCGGCTCGCGATCTTGCCCAAGGTTTGCAATGTGGCCCTCGAGGCATTACTAATTGGAAACCCCTGTTGTATAGTAAGTTATTAGGTTAATATACAACATTTAATTAATACCTTTAGATATTAAATTGTAGACTATTTAGTGTATATTTAACTCTTCATGTAGGCGTATGTATGGTCGGCCAGAATAGCAGGCGTCATAGCCTGATTCCCGCTATATAAAACGAGACAATAAATAAATAAATAAATAAATAAATAAATAAATAAATAAATAAATAAATAAATAAATAAATAAATAAATAAATAAGTCAATAAATCAATAAATAAGTCAATAAATCAATCAATCAAAATAGTATGACGGGCGTGAATATTATGTTATTTTGACGCTCACCAACACGGTTTCAAGAAAACAATATGTTACCTCCAGTATGATTTAGAGCTCACTCGTATGTGTAAACAAGGACTTGGTCTTGGTACAAAGCTGTCAAAATTATAACATTGTATATTACTAAGTTTTCTTCATCTTGTTTCCGAAGACAACAAGCTTATAATAGCAGAGTATGTATTATAATTAAGGCGAGGATTTCGTCATAAATTCCTACTTTGTCCTCAACCCAGAATTATAGGCTCGAAAGTCTAAAATCTGCTTCAGTAGATTTGTGAAATGCATGAGGTTTATAGTGCCAATAAATGCCTATTTCGAGCATTAATGAAGATATGTGCATGTTAAGTGCCTAAAATGACAAATATTAAGTTTTAAATCGTATTTTTCCACCCATCTCTGCTTTGTTCGATTTCTTTAACAGATAGCCGCTGAAAGCAGGCATTATTTGCAGGTAGCTACCAAAGACATGCACTTAAATGTGGTTAAAGGACAAAGGGTTCTTTCTGTCCTCTGATTCTCCTTGAAGCGAGCTGCCGTTGAATTTACACCCTGCACTGTGGTCTCACGTACATTTCTTGCAATTTTGAACATCTACCTTCCAAAATAAAGCAGCCGGAAGAGAGAAAATTACCTTTTGTGACGGCTGTAGGGATTGTTCGTGAAGTGGAGGCGACCTTTGCTAACCTTCATTGAGCGATAGGAGATGAAATCAGTGCCAAATTTAACAGTGTAATGCAGAAGAATCCTGGCTGGAGAGATGCTTTGGCCATTGCTGCTGTCCTTTAAGGAGCGAAATACCCCCACCAAGCCGTGGCGTACCAGGGGCGGGGGGTACTGTGGGTTAGAACTCCCCTCCCGCCACCATGGAATTTTTACAAAAGAAAATAAAGACAAACTGACAATAACCAAGTGAAAGTCGATTGAAGGGGTTGACTCTTTGAACATTCGCCCCAAACCCCATGGCACTACAGCCCTTGAAGGACCTTGGCCTACCAAGCGACCGCTGATCAGCCCAAAGGGCTGCAGATTACGAGGTGTCATGTGGTCAGCACGACGAATTCTCTCGGCCGTTATTCTTGGCTTTGTAGACCGGGGCCGCTATCTCACCGTCAGATAGCTCCTCAATTCTAATCACGTAGGCTGAGTGGACCTTGAACCAGCCCTCAGGTCCAGGTAAAAATCCCTCTTTGAACATTCACGGAGACATAATTGTAAAACCAACATATCTCTTGAATCCATGTATTTTCTAAAAAGCCTTGAAAGTTGAATTTTAGATTGTAATCTGAACATACTATTCGCCGCAAAACTATTTACCTTTATCGTATTGTTCTTGTTCTGTATTTTAATGTAATATTTCGTGGTGTACTGCAATCTGAATATCAACACAATTCACTTGTATCCGTGTCATTATAATCTTCTTACCCGCAGGCCCCGGGTTCGATTCCCGACCAGGTCAGGGATTTTTACCTGGATCTGAGGGCTGGCACGAGGTCCACTCAGCCTACGTGATTACAATTGAGGAGCTATCTGATGGTGAGATAGCGGCCCCGGTCTAGAAGGCCAAGAATAACGGCCGTGAGGATTCGTCGTGCTGATTACACGACAAGTCGTAATCTGCAGGTCTTCGGGCTGAGCAACGGTCGCTTGGTAGGTCATGACCCTTCGGGGCTGTTGCGCCATGGGGTTTGGTTTTTTAATGTCATTATAATAACACTGAAGTACACACGCACAAGCACCTTCATTAGGTTCTATCATAATTGTGTAACTATAAACTCCCATCGGTCGATCCTGGCTATGCTACTGCAAATAGCTTAATATTAAGCTATTCGGCTACTGCCATCAATTTTCACCCCAGCAGAGCTGTCTAACCTTACATACTGTCCCTCGACCTCATGTGAATTGGAAAGGCCATGATTCACATGAAAATCCACAGCCTGCTTATGAGTATGAATAAATCATCATCATCATCATCATCATCTGTTTACCCTCCAGGTTCGGCTTTTTCCCTCGGACTCAGCGAGGGATTCCACCTCTACCGCCTCAAGGGCAGTGTCCTGGAGCTTCAGGCGGCCTCGCCTGCCATGGTGAACAGGGGCCTTGTAGGGGGATGGGAAGATTGGAAGGGATAGACAAGGAAGAGGGAAGGAAGCGGCCGTGGCCTTAAGTTAGGTACCATCCCGGCATTCGCCTGGAGGTGAAGTGGGAAACCACGGGAAGCCACTTCGAGGATGGCTGAGGTGGGAATCGAACCCACTTCTACTCAGTTGACCTCCCGAGGCTGAGTGGACCCCGTTCCAGCCCTCGTACCACTTTTCAAATTTCGTGGCAGAGCCGGGAATCGAACCCGGACCTCCGGGGGGTGGCAGCTAATCACGCTAACCACTACACCACAGAGGCGGACACTATGAATTAATAATGTGATAAAAGTGTACAGAATACAGCAAACAAGTGGAGAAAACCATAAAGAGCCAAGCGTAGCAAAAATGTATCTTGCGTGCGTATGTGTGGAAGAGGAGGAGAATTCCTGAGCGTTTCCGTGTGCAAAATTCCTGTAATCGGCTCTATCGCGCCCATAAACGGCATATTGATAAAGGTGCTCCTTAGCCATGAAACTAGTTTTCGGAAATTCTTTGTGCTGATGCTGTAAGGCAGATGCACTGAAAGCTGGTACGAAGGTCTTTTCATTCTGTGAAGACAGAATACAATATTATAAATAGGATGAAGATTTATAGGCACTATCCCAAAATAGGCAAGGAAATATGAACTTACAAATTGTAAAATATGCACTAAAAACCAACCCAAATATACCATCTCCTTAGCATTTAAAATTACGTGGCATATGTGAATCATGGAGCCTCCGTGGCTCAGGCGGTAGCGTGCCGGCCTCTCACCGCTGGGTTCCGTGGTTCAAGTCCCACTCACTCATGTGAGATTTTTGCTGGACAAAGCGGAGGCGGGACAGGTTTTTCTCCGGATACTCCGTTTTCCCTGTCATAAGTCATTCCAGCGACACACTCCAATATCATTTTATCTGCCATTCATTCATCATTGCCCCAGAGAAGTGCGACAGGCTTCGGCAGCCGGCACAATTCCTATCCTCGCCGCTAGATGGGGCTTCATTCATTCCATTTCTGACGCGGTCGAATGATGACTGGAAACAAGCTGTGGATTTTTAATATGAATATAATGTTGGAATAATCCAAGAGGAATAATTGGGGCAAGTATTCGTTCATAGGAAGAGGAGTTAGGGATTGGAATAATTTACCAATTTACTAATTCCAATTTAAGAAGAGACTGGGTAAATATCTGATAGGGAATATGCCACCTGGGTGACAGCCCTAAATGCAGATCAGTGGTAAACGATGAATGATTATGATCATTCATCCAAGTTTCACTAAAGGCATCGTCAATGAACCGACATCAGGCCTTTCCCCTTGCAGGTGGGGGTCGTAGAATGCATCCACGGAATCTTCTGATTAAAATGGGGATCAAGGTTTGGAAATTTTATTTTTGCGAACTGCTGGAATTTTATTCTACAAGCGTTTCTTTACATGCTATTCGCCTATTTGTACTTCCTCTCAAAACAATAATCACCACCACCATCTCAACTTGGGATCGTAGGTTAGTGACTACGGTTCGCCAGGCTAAGTCTGTCAGTGTTTCCACTTGTGTTAGGCTCCTCACTTTCATCTTTCCTGTCCGATCACCCTTGGTCAAATATTGTTCCCTTCCTGAAGATATTAGTTTTGCGAGACTTACGGAGTCCTTCATTATCACGCCTCCCGTGTTCCTTCCCTTTCATTTGCCGATACCTTCATTGAAATTTCGGACTCCTCCATTTTCCCCTCTGATTAGTGTTAAGAGAGGATGGTTGCCCAGTTGTACTTCCGCCTAAAGCAATAATTACCACCACCACAGCAGACTTTTGAAATATGGAAATATCGCAGAATGTTGAAGATCCCTGGAAATCCCTGGAAGTCTGGCATCTTCCTCTTCTTTCTAGGTTAAGAGTTTCCGCTGCGTATAAGGCTTCAGGGTGGATCACTGTCTGGTAATGTCTAAATTTTGCATTGATCTAAATATTCTACTTAGTATATATGTTAATTTAATTTGGTTTATTCGATCTCCCATTACTTCTTTTTCTGTCAGCCCTGTTTCTATACATTCTCCTAGGTAATTAAATCTCTCCACCTTCCGAAATGTCCCTCCTTGTATTGTCATCCATCTTAAGAGCTGCCTTGATGTTTGTCATATACTCGTGCATTATGTAAGGGTGGTCGTAATGGTAAGGGCTGACTTTTTTGAAGTGATTATTTAAGGCTGAATTTTATGCTGGAAGGTGGTGCAGGAGAAGTATAGAGAAATGATGGTGTAGATGGCAAGGAAAGAGGGACAAGGGTGAGGAGGACTCACCCGTAAGAAGTCGGGGTGGGGAAGGGCCCAAGACAAATATACTTAGGCGGGACATGACATGAAAACACTGAGGATGACTACTGGGTGACCCTATCAGAGGGAGTCACGTATCCGGAGTATCCGACGGACTTCATGGCATGTCCAAGGGGTACGTTTAGAAATGGAATGGTGAGAGGGAAAACATTGTCATCTGGTTAGATCTTGGGGCCTTTAGGAGGTCTCCACGGGCAGGGCCGGTCGAGTTATCATCGGGAGGGCGGCCTTCTTCTCACCAGGGGTGATGACTCGGCCGGACAGTAGGTTTTTATGTGGTGTTCTTTTCTTTTTGTCTTTGTCTATAATCTGTTGTGTTCTTTTCTTTCTTTGTGTGTATATTAACTATGTCTGTTTTAAAGTTAGTAGAAGTTTGTGTGTGTGGCTAAATTTGAACGCTGTTATTTTTCTCATTCAACGGATCAATTTGGTATTTGTTTACTGTGATCTGGAGAAAAATAATAATAAAGAATAAAGAATATACTGTGTCTTTTCGATATAGAGCTGTAGGCCATTATTATTATTATTATTATTATTATTATTATTATTATTATTATTATTATTATTATTATTATCCGGCTCCATGGCTAAATGGTTAGCGTACTGACCTTTGGTCACAAGAGTCCCTGTTCGATTCCCGGCAGGGTCGGGAATTTTAACCATCATTGGTTAATTTCGCTGGCACGGAGGCGGGGTGTATGTGTCGTCTTCATCATCATTTCATCCCCATCACGACGCGCAGGTCGCCTACGGGAGTCAAATCAAAAAAGACCTGCATCTGGCGAGCCGAACATGTCCTCGGACACTCCCGGCGCTAAAAGCCATACGCCATTTCATTATAATAATAATAATTATTTTTATTATTTTTAAAACTAATCCATAGGAAGTTTACCAGCATTCGTTCTCATTGTATGACTAATATGTCGGTACCATGGTACCACAGGATACCTGGTGGTGTTGCTGAAATACAGTTCTACTCTATTTACATTTAGTTTTTCTTTTTTTCCGTACAAGTTGCTTTACGTCGCACCGACAGGGATAGGTCTTATGGCGCCAATGGGAAATGGTCATGGCCTTAATTAAGGTACAGCCCCAGCATTTGCCTGGTGTGAAGTTGGGAAACCACAGTTCGAACCTGCTATCTCCCGAATACTGGATACTGGCCGCACTTAAGCGACTGCAGCTTTCGAGTTCTGTACACATTTAATTTTGACGTGAAACGTTTTTCAAAATAGGGTTGAGGTCTCAAGAGAAACAGTGATCAAACGATTTTTGTGAAACATTCCAAAATATTAACTATACTATAAAAATGGAATGGTGTTTGTTTGTTTGTTTGTTTGTTTGTTTGTTTGTTTGTTTGTTTATTCCGGGTAGGCTCGATATCTACTGGATCGATTGTACTAAAATTTGGTAAGGATATAGTTTGAAATCCCGAGTTACGCAGGGGATACTTTTGATGTTGATATATTTCACCGTTTCGAACTTGTGGGGTATTTTACAGGGGTATATCCTAAATTTGGGAAATTTTCCCTTACATCTACTAAAATAGCAGCTAAGCTATTGGCCATATGGAAAAATGAAGTGCGCGTCGTGGCCTTAAAATTTACTTCCTCTACAAAATATTCACGTGCATTTTCTTCGTAACTCTAACGGTTTTCGAGAAAATTTAACGTTCTTGTTATTTTGGCTGTGGTCCACGGCGAGAAAACTAAAATAATGGGTAACCAGTTGACCTTATCGAAAAATGACGTCCTCACTTCTCTCCAGTCGAGCCCCTTCAGAGCTGAATTGTTTTTATAAGCACTAAACATTATTTGGTTGTAATTTCCACCTTAATTGCAGCTGCCAACACTGGCTGCAGCACTGAATGTGTATTGAGTATACCGTACATGTCAAGTGAGATGGAAAAAGGGTCGACAACATTGTTGAAGCCTGTTAATTTCTGTTGTGAGTGAAAATGTCCATTCTAATGGACACTGGGTCTGAAGGGGCTAGCATAGACTTCAGGAAGATAAGTTCCTAATTTCAAGTATATACGGATTTTAAAATACTTTCTTATACATTTCTAAATATGTTTGAGTGTTATTTTATAGAAACTAATGATGTTCTTTGAAGATCGAAGCATGCAATTTTTAATTAAGTTGTTTCCTTTTCAGGTATGGTTCTATTATCGTATGTTTTCTCTTTCAGGCAGTTTATACACTTTTTTTTTATAGACTGAAGAACCTAACAGTTATAAATTAACAGAGTCGAGACTGAGAAGAAATGGTTTCAAATATCACAAAACCAGGCGAGTTGGCCGTGCGCGTAGAGGCGCGCGGCTGTGAGCTTGCATCCGGCAGATAGTAGGTTCGAATCCCACTATCGGCAGCCCTGAAGATGTTTTCCGTGGTTTCCCATTTTCACACCAGGCAAATGCTGGGGCTGTACCTTAATTAAGGGCACGGCCGCTTCCTTCTAACTCCTAGGCCTTTCCTATCCCATCGTCGCCATAAGATCTATCTGCGTCGGTGCGACGTAAAGCCGCTAGCAAAAAAAATCACAAAAATTTAACTGTCAGTAATTCGGAAAAAAATAGTGACATGCATTTTTAAGCCCGTATAAGCTGGATTTTCAGTAATAATAATAATAATAATAATAATAATAATAATAATAATAATAATAATAACAACAACAAAAATCTCATCATAAGCTACAAGACTGGAAGCATGTTGCTAAATGAAGTAAAAGGATACTTAGCTTGCGCTGGGATTTCTGATACTGATGTCTCAGACCGCCCTAAATGTTGTAAATTGATAAATTCGTGGTCTCCTCTATCTAAGGTTGTTAAATCTCTCAAACCTCTATCAAAGGAAAGAAAGGAAAAATTAATAGTAGGACACAAGAGGTATTGGGAACGTAAGTGAGCATCCAAAAAGAACTAGTCATACGCGCTCCATAGTGAGCTTAAGTCACTAATAAAATAATAATAATAACAATAATAATAATAATGGTTTTTACGTCGTTCTAACCACTTTTGACGGTTTTCGGAGACGCCGAGGTGCTGGAATTTTGTCCCGCATGAGTTCTTTTATGTGTCGGTAAATCTACCGACACGAGATGGACGTATTTGAGCACCTTCAAATACCACCGGACTGAGCCAGGATCGATCGAACCTGCCATGTTGGGGTCAGAAGACCAGCGCCTCAACCGTCTGAGCCACTCAACCCGGCACGGGGTTCTCATATCCTAAGTTACTTATCTCAACATGTTCAGTAGAGCCCCTCGTATTTCATGTGTAATTTTTGCACACTTTTTCTGAAACACATTGTACCTTCTTGTTGAATGACTGGAGAAACTGCCGCAGGAGGATAGCATGCTGCAGGAAACGGGATGAAGTGGGTGTCCACGGTCAGAGCACCCCATATTTCATGTTTAATTTTTGCGTGCTTTTACTGAAACACTCTGTATCTTCTTGTTGAATGACGGGATGATAGTGTGCTGCAGGTACCGGGGCGAAGTGGGTGTCCACGGTCAGAGCACCCCACATTTCATGTTTAATTTTTACATGCTTTTTCTGAAACACCCTGTAACTTCTTGTTGAATGACTGGAGAAACTACCGCAGGAGGATGGCGTGCTGCAGGTTCCGGGTAGAAGTGGGTGTCCACGGTCAGAGCACCCCATATTTCATGTTTAATTTTTACATGCTTTGACTGAAACACCCTGTAACTTCTTGTTGAATGACTGGGGAAACTACCTCAGGAGGATGGCGTGCTGCAGGTACCGGGGCGAAGTAGGTGTCCACGGTCAGAGCACCTCATATTTCATGTTTAATTTTTGCATGCTTTTACTGAAACACCCTGTGTCTTCTTCTTGAATGACTGGAGAAACTGCGGCAGGAGGATAGCGTGCTGCAGGTACCGGGGCGAAGTAGGTGTCCACGGTCAGAGCACCTCATATTTCATGTTTAATTTTTGCATGCTTTTACTGAAACACCCTGTGTCTTCTTCTTGAATGACTGGAGAAACTGCGGCAGGAGGATAGCGTGCTGCAGGTACCGGGGCGAAGTAGGTGTCCATGGTCAGAGCACCCTGTACTTCATATTTAATTCTTGCATGCTTTTACTGAAACACCTTGTATTTTCTTGTTGAATGACTGGAGGATAGCGTGCTGCAGGTACCGGGGCGAAGCGGGTGTCTCCAGTCAGAGCACCCAGTATAACATGTTTAATTTTGCATGCTTTTACTGAAACACCCTGTATCTTCTTGTTGAATGACTGGAGAACCTGCCGCAGGAGGATAGCGTGCTGCAGGTACCGGGGCGAAGCGGGTGTCCACAGTCCGAATCCCCGGTAAGCTGAAGTCAGTGAACTCAAGTGGTCTCGCCTGGCTGACAGGAAGATGCAGCAATTAAAGTGACGTGTGCTTACATACATTATGCTGTACACAGTCATTAGAGGCTTTCTGCTCTGAGGACCACGAGCCTACATCACTAGGACTGTGACGCCAGCCAGATGTGCAGCTCCGATAGTTTTAATTGCCCAGTAAGCTCATACTTACCGTTTATGGACTGAGATCCGCAACCAGGTGAAGACAGACCGATAAGTTACCATACTACTCCGTCAAGACGGAACACTACGCTGTTTGACGTTTGCTCCGTCCAAATCTGACTTCTAGTTGAAGTACAGCTTCCTAATTTAATAACTTATGGAAGGGGTGAGACAGGCTCTTCCAAATGGAGTATTCTGAGATCGAATCTCAGCGACTTCGTGTGGAATTTTCGCTGGGACCATCGAACTTGGTAGGAAAGGGATACGCCATCAAAACGAGGGGCGTAGTCAAGGTCGGGTTTATTGTTGGTTAGAAATACCCCACGTCCGCCTCTGTGGTGTAGTGGTTAGTGTGATTAGCTGCCACCCCCAGAGGTCCGGGATCGATTCCCGGCTCTGCCACGAAATTTGAACAGTGGTACGAGGGCTGGAACGGGGTCCACTCAGCCTCGGGAGGTCAACTGAGTAGAGGGTGGTTCGATTCTCACCTCAGCCATCCTGGATGTGGTTTTCCGTGGTTTCCCCACTTCTCCTCCAGGCAAATGCTGGGATGGTACCTAACTTAAGGCCACGGCCGCTTCTTTCCCTCTTCCTTGTCTATCTCTTCCCATCTTCCCATCCCCCCGCAAGGCCCCTGTTCAGCATAGGTAGGTACTGGTCATCCTCCCCAGTTGTATCCCCCGACCCAGAGTATGAAGCTCCAGGACACTGGCCTTGAGGCGGTAGAGGTTGGATCCCTCGCTGAGTCCGAGGGAAAAACCGACCCTGGAGGGTAAACAGATAAATAATAATAATAATAATAATAATAATAATAATAATAATAATAATAATAATAAGAAGAAGAAGAAGAAGAACAAGAAGAAGAATTTCCCATCCCACCCTCGCACGGAAATTTTACAAAAATAAAATAAACAGAACCTGGCAATAAACAAAATAAACATTCAGAGACATATAGTATAACCAACAGATCTGTTGAATAAAGTCTCGAAAGTTGGATTTTAGATTGTAAACAGAACATACCATTTATTGTAAAACTGTTGACCTTGATTGTATTGTTCTTGTTCTGTATTTTAATGTAAGATTTCAATCTGTGGTCTTTTAATGACAAGTCTTTCAGGCGCGCATCATACACGCACAAGCACCTTCATATTGTTCCTTTTTTCTTTCTTTCTTTCTTTCTTTCTTTTTTAATTTATTTATTTGTTATTTATTTACTTATTTATTTGTACAGGGTGGACGGAAACAATGTGAATGAGAGTTACAGGGTTTGTCATACCGATAAATAATTTGAAAAATCGATATCTCGCGACGTCATTTTATATGCAGCTGAAGTTAGCGAATCAGATCGCTTCCCGAGTGAATTCAAAAGGGCTTTGCGCGGCGATGTTGCAAAATCTGCAGGTGGCTTAGACCAGCTTGAGAGTCATGCCGAGAAATCAGCATCAAACACGAACACATCTTGGGTTTCAGCCGATGTCACCACAGAATACTTGCTGAGCCGCGATCCTGTCAGCTCGGAGCTCCGTGTTCAACCCCCCCCCTCCCCACATGACGTTTTTCTTCGATTGGCACGAACCTGCTACGCAGGCGCAGCAGGGGGAGAGGTGATACTCCCACGTGGCGCGTCCCAGGTGGCGGATAGGGGGGTCCTAACCGGCTTGCCGGCGGACTTGAGGGAAATAAAATACCTCTCGCGGACCAAACACACACCCCCTGTGGGTGGGGGAGGCTGACGAATAATACACCCACGGTATCCCCTGCCTGTCGTGCGAGGCGACTAAAAGGGGCGACCAAGGGATGAATGAATTAGAACCATGCAACTACTTTTGATTCGTACCATCATGCGGGGAACACCATGGGTTGCATGTACTTGCGAGTAGTATCACTAATATGGTACGAAATATGTTTGTGATTCGTTGCAGTAACAAGCCTGGCCTGGTGGATTCCAGTACCCGTGCGTTGTACCCATGTGGGCAACACTGCGGGTCTGGGCGTAGCCTGTGAGTTGTACCACTATATGAGCGACACCGTGGGTCTGCGTTGCCTGTGATTAGTACTCACTATGTGCGGAACACCACGGGGCCCTTGGGACCGGCACCCGTGACTAGTACCCTAGGTGCGGAAACTCATCGGTTTGCGTTGGCTGTGAGTGACGCCATTGTGTGCGAAACACCATAGGTCTGCGTTACCTGTACGAAGTACAATACTTGTGAGTAGTACCATCTTTTGTGGAACACCGTGAGTCTTCGCTACTTCTGATTAATACCCCAACATGACACATACCATGGTTCTATTTTACTCGCGACATGTACCATTCTGTGGGGCCTTAGACGTGGATTTTGCACCTCCTTTAGACACCAAGCATCATTGTGCTTTATAAGTGGTTCCTTGGTCGGTAGTAATGTTATTTTTGATCTGTATTGAGTCCGCTCCACTGGTTTTTGTTTGTTTGTTTTGTGTTTTGTTGAGTTCCTGTCCATCCATTCATTCTTCATGCCATATTTTATTTTTATTTTGGTCAGTGGATGCCTTTGCAATTTTTGTTCTTTCATTTCATACCATTAGGGGCCGATGACCTTTGATGTTAGGCCCCTTAAAACAACAAGCATCATCATCATCATTTCTTCGATTGGTGCTCTCCAGCCGGTCTTAAGCCAGTGCAAATTTAGCAACATCGCCGCGCAAGGCGTATTTGAATTCGCCCGCGAAGTGATCTGATTGGCTACTTTCAGGAGCTGATGAAATGACAACGGCACGAGATACTGAATTATTTTTTTAAAAAGCATTTATCAATATGACCAACTCTCTAACGCTCATACACGCGATTCTCGTTGTTTCCGACCAGGCTGTATTTTTGCATAGTTGTCCGGCTTCTTGGCTGAAGTGTCAACGTTCAGTTCGGCGCGTTCTGGGTTGGATTCCTTATCGGGCCGGGAATTTCAACCACGTGGGGTTAATTCCTTTGGCGCGTAGATCAGATGTGTGTGTTCAACTTGATATAGACACAACACTTCAGCAACACAGGGACACACAATAGTCCAATACATATCTCCGCACATGGAAGGGCAGCCGACCCTAAAACAGGGTAAAATTCACCTGAAATTCCGACCTCAAGAATTTGAAGACCAAGCTCGATAGCTGCAGTCGCTTAAGTGCGGCTAGTATCCAGTATTCGGGAGATAGTGGGTTCGAACCTCACTGTCGGCAGCCCCGAAGATGGTTTTCCATGGTTTCCCATTTTCACACCAGGCAAATGCTGGGGCTGTACCTTAATTAAGGCCAAGGCCGCTTCCTCCCCACTCCTTGCCCTTTCCTGTCCCATCGTCGCCGTAAGACCAATCTGTGTCGGTGTGACGTGTGTCGGTGGGAGATAACGGAAAACCATCTTCAGGGCTGCCGACAGCGGGCTTCGAACCCACTATCTCCCGGATGCAAGCTCATAGCTGAGTGCCCCTAACTGCACGGCCAACTCACCCGGTACAACAATATGTCGTGTGTGTCATAGTTTCTTTACTAACACCATGGCACAAATGTGCGTGAAAGCTGTGGGAGTGTCAAGCGACGCGCAGTGTTACAGTGAAGATAATTTTTTTGCAAGTTGCTTTACGTCGCACCGACACAGATAGGTCTTATGGCGACGATGGGAAAAGGAAGGGCTAGGACTGGGAAGGAAGCGGCCGTAGCCTTAATTAAGGTACAGCCCCAGCATTTGCCTGGTGTGAAAATGGGAAACCACGGAAAACCATTTTCAGGGCTACCGATAGTGGGGTTCGAACCTACTATCTCCCGAATACTGGATACTGGCCGCACTTAAGCGACTGCAGCTATCGAGCTTGGTACAGTGAAGATCAAAAGCAACATTGCATAGACTGTGTTCTTCAGTGAATCGCATGTATTATGTTGAGTAATGTACTTTGGTGTAGGTGCATAGGTGTAAGAGGATAAGCACAGGACATTGAGGTGCAAGAAGTGTGCTAAAGATTGATAGATAACGATATCACGTTTCTTGTTCAATTATCATGTCCCTTATTAAGTGCTTATGTATATATTGTAAATTAATGTGTAAGTGTATAACCACAGGACACTGAAGTGCGAGAATAGTGCTAATCAACCTACCATTGTATAAACGATATTAGAATAATAATATAAATGAATGCCAGAAAAATTAATCAAAAAGACCTGTACTTGGAGAGCCAAACTTGTCCTCGGACACTCCCGGCACTAAAAGCCATACGCCGTTTCATTGTTTACTAGCTAAGCTATCCGTTCTTCGTACGGATTTATGAACAAGGATTAAAATGGTTAAATGAAAGTGGCCCACAAGTGTATGTGTGTCCTACAACACGCTCTTGTAGACAATATTTACGCCCTTTTCATCGGGCACATAAATATATAACCCTCTCGATACTCGAGAGCACGCCACGTAAAATTGGCTGTGACTGAAGCAGTGGTTCTCCAGACAATGATGCAAAATGAAATGTGAATTATAAATCTACTAATTATAAATCTTAAATCCATACGATATTACAAAGATAAAAATACGGAATGTACATATATTACGGTGGCGATGGTGATAATTAAAACGACTGAATAAATCAACTACAGCCCACAGCAGTTCTTATATAGGCCTATGTACTGTATAAGCACGCTTAGCACTCTCAACAGCTTTCCGCAGAATGGCGCGCTCATTCTTCAGCTGACCTCCTAACAAACGAACTACGAAATGCGGGAAATGATTGGCGAATCCATTAGTGAAGGCGACAGCCAAAAACCAAAGGAAGGTGAATTTTCTCGAAAAACCTTCAGTTACGAAGAAAATGCATGTGACGTTTCTTGTAGAAAATGTAATGTCAGGGCCACATGGTGAGCTTCATTTTCCGATAGAGTCAACCGTTTACCCGTAAATTTGGTTGATATAGGGCAATAATTGCCCAAATTGGGACACACTCCTTTAAAATCCCGGACTAGTTGAAAACGGTGCATAGCAAAATCAAAAGTATCCCTCACGTGACTCGGGATTTCAAAATGTATCCGTACCAAATTTCAGCTCAATCGGTCTAGTACTTTCCGAGCCTGTTCTAAACAAAAAAATAAACAAACACCATCTCATTTTTGTTAATACTGTAGTATAGATTAAATACGTCGTAATCCAACTATGGTTATTTCGCAGAAAATTAATTTAAAGAACTGACTTCTCATTCCGGTAAGAAATAGTTGAAAAAATATATAGTTAATATATAAGGCAAAGAAATAGCTCCGTTTTACGGTCCGATGCCATTCATGGCGCCAGCTCCATGATAAGAAAGTATTATTGCATGTGTATTTTTTTGGCGGTTTTCGGTATCAGTGCTGTATGTAAATGAAGATGAAAACCCAGTCCCCGAGCAAGAAGAATAATTATTATTGAAAAAATGCGCACATGCCGTGCAGAATACCATTACATTACATTTACATTAACCAAAAGTAAAATTCCCGATTCGGTCAGGAATAGAAAATGAAGCTCTCTGTATCGAAGGTCAGTACACTGAGCTTCAGTCAAGGAGATGGACTCACTTGTGACACATTTATTACAATAAATGTATTATAATTGAAGACCTCCCCGGAATAACGATGTAACCAACAAATCAGTCATTTATCGGGAGAGAGGAAAATAATCTCTCTGGTTTATTTCATGGTAAACACTACTTGAACTAATTGCATATGCAAATGTACAGATGACTTTCTCTATTAAAAACAATATTTCATTATTATACCTTAAGGTTTTAAAATTAATGCATGAATTGGAAGGAATACACTAGAAAATAATCCGCAAGTATGTCTTACGTTTGTACACAACACAAGAGAAGGAACATAAATGGTAGCAAATAATATTAGTGTAATAATACAAATGTCAAGAAAGTATTTCAAAATATATTTCGTCTATGGCCTTCATTTATATTATCTATTACACCTGATGATGAACCGGCACAAGTACTGTCCACCGTCTTAACTGATGTTCCATCCTTACAACACGGAGGACTCCAGCTTGAAGTTCAAATTTAAGACATAACATGACAGCACAGCATAGACGCGTGAGGATACACAGTATTTTCACTGAAATATCAGTTTTCAAGAATGTGTTGGTTACATTCTTATTCCAGGGAGGTCTTCAATTATATTCGAAAGGTAACATTAGACATTCTTGACTGTGAAGGAAAGTGTATTAACAACTATGTTTATGACATAATGCAATTATTTCTACCAGTAACAATAAAATTTGATTATGATAATAGAGTGATTTTCTCACAAATGATAGTAAATAAGTTAAATTAAACCGTCAAATTAAAAAAATGAAACCATAAGGACGGAAATGATTACATAATTATAATAAACATCCGTGACCTGTCTGGTCAGAGTGAGTATAGTGAGACTGTAATTTGAACATCATTTCTGATGTCATATCTCACTCTTTAAGTGCTCACTGAATCAGCTAGAGGAAATTTCGATTGAGTTTCTTGTGTTGTCCTCAGTGCGGTTTCTGTGTCCTCTGACCACTTATCTTCTTCCTCTTTCAGTGTGTTTCTTATGTTTCTCTGCTATCCCATGGTTTCTTCAGCAAATTCCTTTTCCATTGAATATAAATTTTTTTTGCGTTTCACATTATTCTTCATAGGACTAATTATTAATCGTCGTCAATTTTGACGTTCCGTTTTACTCTAGGTCTACTAGATGGCAGAGTAACCTGAATCTCTCTTGGACGTCTCTGACAGACACCTGTTACATGCCGACGTCTACTTGTAGGAGCAGAGGATGATGAAGACTCCGAAGCTGAACTCTTAGATGACGAAGAACTGAGCGTACGTGAACAAGACTTGTTTGTCACTGCCTCTGCAGGTTGGATGTAAAATACTGGATGTTCTATAGATAAAAGAGAAAGTAGTATTAGTGACCTTTTAAAATTTAACAAGTATTGTTAATACCAATTAAAATATTTAATGTCAAAACCAGTCGAAGTCAGCATACGACTTATTTTTCCTGATAAACCTAACTTCGTAAAACGACCATGTCATTTTAATATTCAAACAAATCAAACCATCTGGTAGTGTTCCACAGCAGCCTCATTTTTCGCAGTAAATGTACATTAACTTGATACATCAGCAGGTTCTATTACAGTATATTGTTGGTTTTTAACTAATCAGCAATTCGCTCACCTTCAGCTCTAGCTAATGAAACCAACAATTTGCCTCGAGAGAGCATCGTAATCTACAGCAAAAACAGGAAAATAAAGACAGTAAAATCAGTAGGGCGTGAGTGAAACATAGGCTTAATGTCGTACGTCAGAAATACACAGACAATTTCTGGCAAGAGTGACATAACTAACTTACAAACAAACCAAGATTTTTTTTCAAATCTGAATGAGCTTTTGTAGTAAGAGTGACGCAATTCCGCTTAATATAACACTGCAGGTCAAAATAGATAACGCGGGTTACTTTCTGTACCGTCATAATTTGAAATAGTACACCTGAAGAATTAATTCTTCACGGCAAAATACTCCCTGTGGGGGGGGCGGTAGAATACAACCATGGTATCCCTTGCCTATCTTAAGAGGAGGACCCGCGACTTTCGACTTGGGAGGGTAGGTTGGCAACCACGGTTTCCATAGCCGAGTCTGACATTGCTTCCACTTACTTGTGCCGGGCTCCTCACTTTCCTACCCGATAGCCCTTGGTCAACTTTTGTTCTCTTCCGACCCCGACGGTATTACTGTAGGTCTGCGACACTTAGGGTGTCCTTTATTTTCACGCGGCTCTTTCCTTTCTTTTGCCGATATCTTAATCCTTTGAAGTGTCAGAACTTTTCCATTTTCCCTCTGGTTTAGTGTCAATACAGGATGATTACCCAGTTGCACTTCCTCTTAAAACAAAAACCACCACCACCACCACCACCGCCGCCGCCGCCGCCGCCACCGCCGCCGCCACCGCCATCACCACCACCACCACCACTACCACGCGTTCGGTAAAGATACAGATTCCTCCCCCCCCCCCCCCGCATCTGTCCAGTTCCCGTTTACACTTACCACAGCGCTAATAACGGCTGTACCGAGCTCGATAGCTGCAGTCGCTCAAGTGCGGGCAATATCCAGTATTCGGGAGATAGTAGGTTCGAACCCAACTGTCGGCAGTTCTGAATGTGGTTCTCCGTGGTTTCCCATTTTCGCAGGAAAATGCTGGGACGGTACCTTAATTAAGGCCACGACCGCTTCCTTCCCACTCCTAGCCCTTTCTTATCCCATCGTGGCCATAAGACTTATCTGTGTCGGTGCAATGTACACCCAATTGTAAAGTAAAAAATAAAAAATAATGGCTGTAAAACAAATTAGTTATTTCTGGTTCTTGATCCGTGTGCAATTCAGTCGTGTAGTCGCGTGTTCTGTCTTGTTGCACATAGAAGCGTATATGCACACTGTATGTTATTGGTTTTACGTCCCACTAACTACTTTGACGGTTTTCGGAGACACCGAGACCAAAATTTTGTCCCTCAAGAGTTATTTTACGTGCCAGTAAATCTACCGACACGATGCTAACGTACAGTATTTGAGCACCTTCAAATACTATCGGACTGAGCCAGGATCGAACCTGCCATTTGGGGTCAGAAGGCCAGCGCCTCATTCGTCTGAGCCACTCAGCCCGGCTATGTTATTGTTAACTGGTGCATCGCACCACAGAAATATAAAGTTTGTTTCCTGTCTTTGTCGGATTTTATGATCCGTACATTTGCGTCAAAAATGTAACTACCAGAACTTGTTCCAACCTGATGAAACAACCGGAATTGTTGTGCATTCAATTTTTTTTTCTCAACGGTAGGTAGTACAAGTAGCTCGCCTGGCCATGATCGCTAAAGCGTCAAGTTTATATAGTCTGACAACATGGTCAGACGTTTCGAGTCCCGTTGGTGAAAAATGTCACCATCAGAATGTTGGCCGGCAGGGTAGGAGATGTAGTATTTACATATACAATTTCTAATCACTGAATTGCATGCCAGAAGCCTAGATTCAATTGAAAACTGTCCGCAATGCTCATATAGCGTGAGGACATATGACGCTGGTGATGGTGATTCGTCCGTTGAATGGAGACGTTAAGCATTGGTGTTACTCGACAGGAGTAAGCTATGAGCCGACACAGGGTTTCACCTCTCCTTACCTCGCCATCATCATCTCACATCCAGACGCGCAGGTTGCCCATGGACTTCAAGTAGAAAGACCTTCACCAGTCGAGTCGAGCGTGCCCTTGGACACTCCCGGCAATAAAAACCATACGCTAAATTAATAAGTGCTACAAGTAAGAGTGTGAATCAAAGTGGAATTGAAAGTGGGTAACAAAACATTTTTGTTTATTTATACCATAATTCATAAGAAGTTGTGCTGAAATGTAACCGCACTGTAACCACACTGTAGCCTTTCAGAAGTTCACCGTCCCCCTTCTTTCCTCCGAAAGTTGTTATCTTACACTAATTGTCTAATATGAGCCCCTCCAAAAATGATCAGTTTGGATAAAGAATCCCGACCAAGGCTTGAACACAGATCCACATGTCTGAATGATGAACATCGATATCTCAAGAAAGAACGGGAAAATAGACTGATACAAATGACAATAAGCCTGAACACGGTGAATAAATTCGCTGGAAAGGAAACATAGGCCCTAAAGGAGGTTTTGACCTCATTTCGTAACTAAGACAGATATTAGATAGGGAAATAAGTTCATTTCATGAAACTACGAATATTCGCCTGATGAGGATGCACTCCCGCTGTACAGCCTAGAGAGAGAAGTTGCCGCAATCACCAGAACTACGGGTACACCCAAAGTCATCTGTTGGTTTAGTTTATGATTGTGATATCGCAAGCACGCTGACTAGTTCAGTATTTGTCAACAAATGGTTTTCCATGCTTTTATCATTTCCACACCCGATACTTTAATTGAGGTGATAGCCGCTTCCTACACAGCCTTTTCCAATCCTTGCGTCACCGAAAACATTCAGTTTGTTAGTGCGACGTTAAAACTGTTAGCAAGGCAAACAATGTAAGTATTTAATGAGATCTGTAGCTCAAATAGAACAGCAGGACAAGAAAATAAACCGGAATTGGGAAAAAATATATGAATGATTGTTATTACCCAACATTAAGATTAACACGACATCAATACACACGGCTTTCCGCCAAAAGAGTCTCATCAGGTTTTTCGGCTATATTAACGTCATCATCTAACTAGAACCTCGTTACTTGAAGGAGTGTTTTTGCTTTAGAGATGGAAATGGAAACTATATGAGGACTATTGATATAATGTTGCAGAACTTCTTAACTTCAGCTTCCAAGAGCTTAGCCATTTTATACTGATGATGATGATGCTTGATGTTTAAAGGGCCTAACATCTAAGGTTATCGGCCCATTAGCAATTTTATGGACATTGTGTAATCGGACAATATTATGTGATAATAATAATAATAATAATAATAATAATAATAATAATAATAATAATAATAATAATAATGTCTTCCCTTCTTCAAATGCCGAACTCAGCAGCTCAGTCGTGTTAATTGTTGAACTTCTGTTCCGAAGATAGTGAGTTCCATCCCGGATAAATTCGGTGTGGCGTTTAAGAATGTTTAAATGCGATCCGTCTCTGAAAATCTACAACAATTGAAGGGAAGTTAAAACACATACTGTGCCATTCGACGGAGTTGGAGTTCGATCCCGCAATTTTTAGCATAGATGGTGAATGTCTAACGAATTACGCTACACACTCCGTCTGCAAACAAGAAAAACAGATCACATCCTTATCATAATTAATATCAACGAATAGAACACAAATACTCTGTATGTAGTGATCGTCTGTGTGAGGTGACCTGTTTCAGCCGTTCTAAGAAGACCATGCAGGTGCTACTTCAGCTCCTGTATGATCCATATACTGTAGCATTTCTCAGATTGTTCCGCACGACGTCCCACAGCCAGTAGAGTGACAGCCATGGAGGTACCAAAAGGGGAATAGCAATTTACATTATGGCTGTGCGGTGCAGCTGCTTAGGCGCTTGCATTCTGTAACCGGTCGGCAAATAAAAGTGCTTACATGAGACTGGAGGAGACGCATATCAGTGGACTTTCATCCTAGTCGTTGACTCATTACTGAGTATCGCATCGTGAACCCGTGCACGTATCTTATAAATAAAATTCTAAGGGGTCCAAATTTTGATATATTATCCGTTTCAGGTCAATTCAAATTCGTATCAGTAGTTTTTGGCTTTCGTGTCTGTTTGTTTCACCATCACGGGTAAACGGCTGAATAGATCTCGACTTCTTTCTTTTCCTGCCGCTTTTTCCCACACCTGTGGGGTCGCGGGTGCGAACTGCGTCGCACATATGGATTTGGCCCTGTTTTACGGCCGGATGCCCTTCCTGACGCCAACCCTCTATGGAGGGATGTAAGCACTATTACGTGTTTCTGTGGTGGTTGGTAGTGTAGTATTTTGTCCGAATATGATGAGGAGAGTGTTGGGACGGACATATACACCCAGTCCCCGTGCCAGAAGAATTAATCAGAAGCGATTAAAATCCCCGAACCGAAGGCCAGTACGCTGACCATTCAGCCAGCGAGTCGGACTGAATAGATCTCGACTAAACTTCATATTTAGAGTCTTCTCATCCAGGAGCAGGTTTCGATATGCATATCATTTAAAAATCACCGAGTAGACTGGGGGTTTATACGAAGACCTTCCTTTTCTCTTACACCATTGGTTATATCTCCACCAAACTTCATATTTAGAGTCTACTCATCCAGAAGCAGGTTTCGATATGCATAACATCTAAAAATCACTGAATAGACTGAGGGTTTATACGAAGACCATTTTTTCATTTTCTCTTACACTATCGTTTATATCTCGACCAAAATTCATGTTTAGAGTCTACTCATCCAGGAGCAGGTTTCATTATGTATGTCATTTAACAGTCACAAAATAGACTGGAGATTTAAAGGAAGACCTGAAAAGTTTTTTTTCAATTTTCTCTTACACTCTTGGTTATATCTCGGCCAAACTACATATCTAAAGTCTACTCATACAGGGGCAGGTTTCGATATGCATATCATTTAAAAACGCTGAGTAGACTGGGAATGTATAGGAAGACCAGGAAAGTTTTTTTTTTTCAATTTTCTCTTACACTCTTTGTTATATCTCGGCCAAACTACATATCTAGAGTCTACTCATACAGGGGCAGGTTTCGATATGCATATCATATAAAAACACTGAGTAGACTGGGAATTTATAGGAAGACCAGGAGAGGTTTTTTTTAAAAAAAATTCTCTTACACTACTGATTATATGTAAAATCTGTAGACTATATGTGAAACGCCTCTTCACTTTAAATAATTTTTGTTAGGTACATAATTTCGCTTACTTAAATGACAGAGTAAATTACTATTTTCTGTAGGCTTCATGCTCTGCAGCCAGTGACGGACATCCTCGCAGACCTACAGTTATTTGAAGGATCCATACCAGGAGAAAATCAGAGGATACATCATATTTCTCTCGGCTTTATAATTTCCCTCACCTAATGTATATGAGCACCGACGTAACTGAGGTAGAACTTTTCCCTTTGGTGTCAGTCTATCTGTCTGTCTGGTTATTCCTAAAAGTGAACAACAGCTGGACTTATTTCAACCAAATTACGTATTTGGATTCTACTCACTCCGGTGTATATGATGTCATAGTAATCACATGGAGATAGTATTGATAGCAAATATTTTCGTTAACATGAGGCCTGTCAAAAGTCTGTATACAACAAACGTTTAAGAATATGGTGTTTCCGTTCCTTTACGCTATGTACGTATTTATCGAACGATGGATAATAACGCAGATGATTACGATAAAATTAGATTCTTAGTCCAAGTCCCGTGGAACATGTCGTGCATGTCACTTCAGTGTGGGTAACGGGAAAAACTAAAGAGCCATTTTAATCCTTTCGATAGGAAAGATGTTAAATGAGGTATCGTCAATGCCAGTGCGCCACGCCATTGGTCAGAGATACAATATGAAACCTGAGAACTATAGGGAATTTCGCACAACTTTGGACCAGGAACAGTCACTATCACTATCACTATCAGCCATATTCAATCGTTTTTACGATGTGGCCTCTTTAAGTCCGAAGCAAGGTAGGTTTTCATGAGGTCTCTCCATCTGGGACGGTCTTGAGCGATGTTCTTCCAATTGATCCCAGTAATCTTCCGGATGTCTTTATCCCATCTGTCCGGTGGTCTTCCCCTTGGTCTGAGATGATCTTTCGGACACCACTCAAGCACAAGCTTTGTCCACCTACCATCAGTTCTCCGAGCAACATGGCCTGCCCACTGCCATTTTAGGGTAAATACCCTTTCTAAAATGTCACTGACCTTTGAGACTGACCTGATGTAATCTGCTCTCTTCCTGTCTTTCTTCGTGAAGCCTAGCATGAACCGTTCCATAGCTCTTTGGGTTGTTCTGAGTTTTTGCTTAACAAACTCGCTCAATGTCCAGGTTTCACAACCGTAAGTCAGTACGGGGAGAACACTCTGGTCAAAGACTATCTTCTTTAGGTGGGGTGGCATGTTGGATTTGAAGACTGAAGAATTTCTTCCGTAGGCTTGCCATCCTAGTTTGATACGTCGGAAGATTTCCGGTCTTAAGTCCCCTTTCATGTTTACAAGTTACCCAAGATAGACAAATTCATTGACCTGTTGTAATGTGGTGTTTCCCACATGCAGCTTTCCTGCTGGGGCCCATTTGTTAAGCATTACTTTGGTTTTAGAAAGGTTCATGGATAGTCCCACTTTTTGACAGGCTGAGACAAGATCTTGTATTAGAGTTTGTAGTTCATCGATGTCGTTGGCCAAAAGTGTAATGTCGTCTGCAAACCTTAAATTGTTCAGCCTTTTCCCATTAATGTTGATTCCTGTGTTTTGCCAGTTGATTTTTGACATGGCCATTTCTAATACGGCTGAGAACAGCTTGGGAGATATGGGGTCGCCTTGCTTAACACCTCTTTGAATGGGAAAATCCGTGGTTGGCACATTGATGTTCACGAAGGCTGAAGAGGTTTCGTAGATATGCTGGAGAACTCTTATGTAGGCAGCATTGACGCCGTGTTCAGCTAAGGCTTGCATAACAGCAGCGTGGCTCACCGAGTCAAAAGCCTTTTCAAAGTCCACAAAGGAACAGTACCGTACAAAAATTTCACGTTACGGCCACGCGCTTTCGTACGAAAATATCATTTTAACATGTAGCATTAAACGTGTGAACAGAGCCAAGTTAGTTCGCATAAATTCCTGAAGGAAACATGTAATCCACTGCAAATTCTCGTGCGAAGAACGGGTACAAATGCTAGTTAAATATATTCTCGATATAACTGCGCCATCCACTGTCATCTTATACCTTCATCAATGAACACTAAATTTCTAATCCGCGGTGGTTCGGACCTGCCTTCGGGCGCATTCAATTCTAAACCTGTCCACAGGGTTCGTACTGAACCCTTTAAGGTAAAGGTCATGGGTTCAGTACGGCGTGAGGGCATATGACGCTGTTGATGGCGATTCGTCCGGCGGATGGAGATGTTAAGCCTCAAGCAAACCCATTGGTGTTATTTGAGAGAAGTAGGCTAAGTGCCGACACAAGGTTTCACCCTCTCCGTATCTCACTCATTATCATCCCACATCGAGATGCGCAGGTTGCCCATGGATGTCAAATAGAAAGGTCTGCGCCATGCAAGCCATACACATCCTCAGACACTTCCGGCTTTAAAAGACATAGATAAATAAATAAAATAAATAATGATCACTAGAGAGATTCTCCCTTGGATCTTCGCCACCAGATCTGTCCATAGTCGAGCTGTCATTCCACGCGGCATGTTCTCTCTTTTCAGTGTTCTCTCCAGCTCGTCTCATGAACTGACATGCTGTATCCTCGCCTCAGCCCGGGCAGATAGGCGTTTGGGGATTTAGTAATGAACTAATGGCGTGTTTCTTCCTCTAGAGAACGAATAGCATCCTCCGCCAGCACCTCATTTCAAAGGCGTCGACCGTCGGTACGCTTTTTATCGTTTATCTTGATAGTCCATATCTCACACCAATAGAAGAAGGCAGAAAACAAGAACCTCTACCAGATGGACCTTTGTGCTCCTTGAGATAGCCCGAGTTTGCCAGAGTTTATTCAGAGTACGTACTCATGACGATTTTTGATCCCTTCATTCGAACGGCTTGAAGCTCTGATCAGTTGCATCACACTTCATTCCCGACCCGGTATCAAGGAACGAGACTAACGGGTAGACATAACTTACATTATTATTATTATTATTATTATTATTATTATTATTATTATTATTATTATTATTATTATTATTATTATTTACAATTTGATTTACGTCGCAACGACACATATGTCTCATGGCAAAGAATTATTATTATTATTATTATTATTATTATTATTATTATTATTATTATTATTATTATTATTATTATTAGCATAGCTCGAAGTCACATCGGATTTTCGTGATGATAGGATAGGAGAGGACTAGGAATGGGGGGATAACAACCTGGAGTTTATTAAATTACAGCCCCGGAATGAGCTTGGTGTGGAAATGGGAAACCACGGAAAAACCATCTTCATGGCTGCCGACAGTTGGGTTCGAACCTACAGTCTTCCGAATGCAAGCTGACAGCTACATGACCCAAACCGCGCAGCCACTGGCTCGGTATCGGCTAATTCAAGGACACTTTCTTGCGTTGTTTCTTCCACCATTTCCGACTTATCATACAGAACTAGCTGAGTATCAATTACTTTTTTATAGTATACCCGCTGTTTTATAGGGGAGAAAGTCATTACGAATTAATTCTCTCAAGTCAGTAATAATTCGGATAAGGGTAGTTGTGGGGTTACAGGAATAAGGTTAACTTTGTTGAAAATCATTTCAGGTGGATAAGGAGAGATTAGAGCAAATCATTGATAGGGTAATGAGAGTTTTGAAGCCAAACTCATATTTAAAACTCTTTTTTCTATAGCAAAATAGGCAGTTTTGACATTATCTTCCAACGGCTGACGCCATGTTGAAACACCGCATCCCAATGAGATCTAAGAAGTTAAGCAACATTGGGATGGGTTGCCGTGCGCTGTTGGTGGGGGTAAGGGAATGGTGGAGCGGAAAGGAACTGGCCACCCTCCGTACGTAAACTACAGCTCAGACACCCCTCTGCGGTGGTTCGGACCTGCCTTCGGGCAGAATACACCCTTACCTTACCTTTGACATTACCTGAGTTAATTTTCAGTGCAGGGATTCCAACTTATTTGGAGACCACAGTAAACTATTTCTTTCTCTTTTTTTTTTTTTTTTTTTTTTTTTTTTTTTTTTTTTCAATCTTTTAGATAAAGATAGTTTTGAGTCTCACCATCTCACATATAACATTAGGTAAAGGAAATCAAAGAGTGCAAAAGGAATCACAGTTCAAGGTGGCAAATCGAAAGCGTGAAATTTGTCGAATTTATTGTTGTTGAGTCTACAGGAGATCTGGTGGTATGGACGCACTATTGGAGAAAGAGTAAAAGATGAAAACAAAGGTAATGGAATGCGGTCGAGTGAAAGCCAGGTGATGCAGAAAAGATAGACAATAACCAACGATGGTTGAAGTAAGGAAGACATCAAATACTGACCAGCACAAGAAAGAAATACCTTTCTTAGGAACGGAAATGTTTTCACATGAAACTGAGGTATGCATATTGGGAAGATTTTTTTTTTTTTTAACTTTTGAGTGGAATATGCTGCCGTATGAAAGTGAAACATGGATAATTACAGGAGAATAGAATCCTTCCAATTTGGTGTTACAGTAGATTGCTGAAGGTCAGATTAATAGAACGGATCACTGATGGAAAGGCACTGAATCGAATTGTTGAGTGGAGAACGATATGGCGGAATTTGATGAGAAGATCATCGGTAAGAACAGTAGCGGGGGAGAGCAAGACATAACTATGACAATGAGATTAGAATAGATAGGATTTAATACAGTAGGTACGTAGGAACGAAAACGTTAGCGCAGGATAGGAACCTGGAGGGCTGTATTCAAAGCAGTCTTTGGACTCATGTTCCAAATAACAGATGGTCTCCATTACGTTTACCGAGAACATACGCCCTTTGAAGTTACGTTTGGTAATAACCATGATTCTTTTTATTATTGTTCGATGTAATCATAGAGGCAAAAGTGGTATTCATTTTGCTCTGTATGATTCACGCTTAGCCGATATGACGGTGCTTATCTTAAAGCGATTGCCCATAGCGACGTATATATTAACATACAAGGTCAGGAACTAATAAACACAAATCCATTTTTATTTAAAGTGTCGATAATAGGATGTAGAAGGCCATGTAGCGTAAGGAGATATGAAATTCAAATGTAATGTGCAGTTGACCAAATAAGTCCATCTTGTAGTGTGCCAATTCTTGCGCAAGTGAAGCAGTTAGTATTCTTGGGGCTTAAGGACGTCGCTGACTTATCTGGGAGCAAAACATTGCCTGAAGACCCATATAAGACAATAGCTTACAGTCGAGCTTCTGTCAGCAATAGTGGACAGAATGAGCTGAAGAGGCGTAGTTAACACTGCTTAGTAAGGCGGTCCAGCAGCAACATGTTACGGCATTATCAGTATTACTTAATGAGATTATACCCTTGTTTCTTCCATCATGGAGCTTAGTAATCACAAATAATTTACCATATAAAGTTCATTTTAACTTCCCTTAAGAGCCCATTGATCACTAGCAGCACTAGCTAAATATCGATTCATTTTTTTGTATATATGAAATTGCAAAAATAGAGTAGGTGGAGTGCTGATGTAGGCTTTCGTCACCATATAAATAACATCGAAAGCAAGTTTTTGGTTTGTTAGACCATATCTATTTTATAAATATTAACTGACGTTTTCCAGAAACGTATTAATACAGCAGATAACTGGTACGCAATTAACTTTCGTACTATACACAGAGGTGGATTTATAATACAGTATAGGCCCAATAGGCAGCACTTGCCAAGGGTGGATTTACTTTTGCTTTCTTCTTCTTCTGCGACGATGGACAGGAAAGGCCTAGAATGGGAAGGAAGCGACCATGGCCTTCATTAAGGTACATCCCCAGCATTTGCTTCGTGTGAAAATGGGAAACCAAGAAAAATTATCTTCAGGGCTGCCAACAGTGGGATTCGAACCCACTATCTCCCGGATGCGAGCTCACAGCTGTGCGCACCTAACCGCAGGGTCAACTCGCCCGGTATACAAATAAATGAACATATTTTGGTTCTGATTAATCTACGTCTGCAAAATAAAGGCACAGAGCCGAGCAAAAGTTTGATTTTATTTTTGTGTGTGTGTGAACAGGATATAACAGCTACAACAAACTGTAATCAAATATTTGCACTGAAATGTTGATTTAAATTTGACAGGTTTCCTTCGGCACCGTCAATACAATGGTGAGCTAAATCTCTTTCTAAAATCTTCATAAGTCTCGATATGGCACCTGGAGCTCCCAGAAGACCATAAAATTCAATTGACTTCAAGTGATATTTATCTTCGGAGAAACGGACTGTGGGTTCATAAATAGTCTCTTCTTGGTGTACCTCTGCGTCCTGTTCATTACCTAACTCAAGTCTTTCGTATTCTCCAGCTCACTTACTTTTGCTGTTATCTTAGATTTCCAGTACTCGGATAATGCTCACTTATGGATTCACCACAACATTTATTATCTCGATTTACCAAAACTAAGTTTTCGTTTCAATTTGAATTTGAACCTTAAATGTTGCATACTGCCGCACGGAAAACAAATTACTACTTAGTACCGCAACTATCGAAATGTGAACAAATTTTTAATTCCATTCGGAGTTTGCAAATCATTCATCATAAATAAGCCTCGGAAATTGAGGAGAAATCATTTCTTTCTAGAGTGTCCGAAGACGACGGTCAACAAAATATATATTCATTCTGGGTCATTGTAGGCCATGAAATAGAGGGTTTTATTTGTTCTTTTCTTCCTTTTTCGGCGTTTTTTGGCTTATTGGTCCCTTTTCAGGCTCTTTTTGGATCTTAAGCCTTTTGTTGCAAATTCATCTCCTTTCGGTCACATTTTTACTGTCCATTCTCAGTTCGAATGATCATTAGTTCATCCATAACCATGTAAACACCTTTTCTCTGATAAATGCATACATTTGAACCATATCTGAAAAGAGAGGAAATGCTTGAAGGCACCCAGGGGTGTAAAATTATGTGCAAGACAAAAATTAGATATTGAAAGGAGAAAATGTTGATGTGAGTGTTTTTGAAAAGGAAGATCTCACTTGCTTCAAGTTGATGATGAGTGAAGTTTCTCGATGTTTCGCAACGTGCTGTCTGAAAACTGACGATCCTTTACACGTAAGAACCTGGAGATTACTATTGTGGTATGCTGCAAAGCCATTTGATGTGAGGTTTCCGAATTCCAATTTCTATAACCCTAGTGTGGTTAAGCCAAATATGATTCCAGTTATAGTAATTTCCTTCTCCAGGATGTCCATTAAGGATTCGCTGAATTCAGTCTACGTGGAAAAAAAGATTTCATTCTAAATTCTACAAGTACTTTCTTTCAACAAACATGGAATTCCTTTTTTAAAATTATGTTAATCTAAAAGTAAATAGGCCCTACTGTCCGAAAGACACTATATTCGTTATTGTCCGTCTCTGTGGTGTAGTGATTAGTGTGATTAGCGGCCATCCCCGGAGGCCCGGGTTCGATTCCCGGCTCTGCCACGAAATTTGAAAAGTGGTACGAGAGCTGGAACAGGGTCCATTCAGCCTCCGGAGGTCAACTGAGTAGAGGTGGGTCCGATTCCTACCTCAGCCATCCTGGAAGTGGTTTCCCACTTCTCCTCCAGACAAATGCCGGGATGGTACCTAACTTACACAAATTCTTCTTCTTCTGTTTACCCTCCAGGGTCGATTTTTCCATCTCACTCCGCGAGGGATCCCACCTCTACCGCCTCAAGGGCAGTGTCCTGGAGCTTCAGACTCTGGGTTGGGGATACAACTGAGAAGGATGACCGGTACCTCGCCCAGGCGGCCTCACCTGCTATACTGAACAGGGGCCTTGGTGGGGGATGGGAAGATTAGAAGGGATAGGCATGGAAGAGGGACGGATGCGGCCGTGGCATTAAGGTAGATATCATCCCGGCATTTGCCTGGAGGAGAAGTGGAAAACCACGGAAAACCACTTCGTGGATGGCTGAGGTGGGAATCGAACCCCCTCGACTCAGTTGACCTCCCAGGGCTGAGTGGACCCCGTTCCAGCCCTCATACCACTTTTCAAATTTCGTGGCAGACGCGGGAATCGAACCAGGGCCTAGGGGGGTGGCAGCTAATCATGCTAACTACTACGCCACAGAGGTGGATCATTAAGAAACTAAGTGAAGTATATCATTGTTTGACTATTAAATCGTCCGCCTCTGTGGTGTAGTGGTTAGTGTGATTAGCTGCCACCCCAGGAAGCCTGGGTTCGATTCCCGGTTCTGCAACGAAATTTGAAAAGTGGTACGAAGGCTGGAACGCGGTACACTCAGTCTCGGGAGGTCAACTGAGTAGAGGTGGGTTCGATTCCCATACTTGAAGTGGTTTTCCGAGGTTTTCCACTTCTCCTCCAGGCAAATGCCGGGATGGTAGCTAATTTAAGGCCACGGTCGCTTCCTTCCCTCTTCCTAGTCTAACCCTTCCAATCTTCCCCTCCCCCACAAGGCCACCAAGGCCCCTGTTCAGCAAAGCAGGTGAGGCTGCCTGGGCGAGGTACTGGTCATCCTCCCCAGTTGTATCCCCCGACCCAATGTCTCACGCTCCAGGACACTGCCCTTGAGGCGGTAGAGGTGGGATCCCTCGCTATGTCCGAGGGAAAAACAAACCGTAGAGAGTAAACAGATTAAGATTAAGAAGAAGAAGAAGAAGAAGCCTATTAAATCAGTAAATCAAATAAAACGAACGAATATCATCATTATCTCGCCTGAATTTTGTGTGACAAATAAAAGGGGTTCGTAAGCAGCTATTTACACAGGATAAAAACCTATGCCCCGGGTGAGGATCGAACTCAAGACCTTAAGATTATGAGATTTACGCGCTGCCTACTGCACTACCGAGGCTACGACAATTTTTTCTACTCTGTGCGTAATTCAGCGGATATTGCAACGATTATGTTGCTTATTGTGATTAATACGACGTTGCTTACTGCGCTACCGAGGCTACATCACTGTGCTGTACTCCGTGCTTAGTTCAGCGGACATTGCACAGATTATGTCGCTTATTGTGATTAATATGTTATTTTACATTTATGTACTGTAACCAAGACAACATATAAGTTTAGGTTTCAGTAAAAAAAAGCGGAACATCGCCAATTCACTGGTAAGCGCTTTTAAATGCTGGTAGATATCGTCATTATGGTTGAGGAACGAGATAAGGTGCGAAAATGGTGCGTTCTTGTATTGAACTCAAGATATATAAAACATTGTATAGCGAAAATGTCCGCCTCTGTGGTGTAGTGATCAGCTGCCACCCCCGGAAGCGGAGGCCCGGGTTCGATTCCCGTTTGTCCCACGAAATTTGAAATGTGGTACGAGGGCGGGAACGGGGTCCACTCAGCCTCGGGAGGTCAACTGAGTAGAGGTGGGTTCGATCCTACATCAGCCATCCTGGAAGTGGTTTTCCGTGGTTTCCCACTTCTCCTCCAGGCAAATGCCGGGATGGTACCTAATTTAAGGCCACGGTCGCTTCCTTCCCCCTTCCTACTTTAACCATTCCAATCTTTCCATCCCCCACCAAGGCCCCTGTTCAGCATACCAGGTGCGGTCGCCTCGGCGAGGTGCTGGTCATCCTCCCCAGTTGTATCCCCCAACCCAATGTCTCACTCTCCAGGACACTGCCCTTGAGGCGGTAGAGGTCGTACCCCTCTCTGTGTCCGGAGGGAAAAACCAACCCTGGAGGGTAAACAGATTAAGACGAAGAACCCTATTAAATCAGTAGGGTAAACTTGGCAAATATGGGCACTAAGGTAATATGGGCAGTGACATTGTACGTGTCCGCCTCTGTGGTGTAGTGGTTAGCGTGATTAGCTGCCACCCCCGGAGGCCCAGGTTCGATTCCCGGCTCTGCCACGAAATTTGAAAAGTGGTACGAGGGCTGGAACGGGGTCCACTCAGCCTCGGGAGGTCAACTGAGTAGAGGTGGGTTCGATTCCACCTCAGCCATCCTGGAAGTGGTTTTCCGTGGTTTCCCACTTCTCCTCCAGGCGAATGCCGGGATGGTACCTAACTTAAGGCCACGGCCGCTTCCTTCCCTCTTCCTTGCCTATCCGTTCCAATCTTCTCATCCCTCCACAAGGCCCCTGTTCAGCATAGCAGGTGAGGCCGCCTGGGCGAGGTACTGGTCATACTCCCCTAAGTCCGAGATAAAACCGAACCTGGAGGGTAAACAGATGATGATGATGATGACATTGTAGGTAATATGGGTATCATCAAATTACATTGTATTTACGTGACGGGCAACCTGTACGTTTTCATGTTAATCGATTAATATAGCATGGGATAAAGACATTGCGATTGAAATCAGTTACAAGCATCTAGAACATATGTGCCTAGACAAACTTAAAATTTTCGATAAAAAAGATGAAGGATTTGAATCTGCTAAACAAGCCGGCCAGAATATTTAATGCCGACGAGTCAGGACTCCAAATGAACACGAGGGGTGGCCATGTTGTATGTGAAAAAGGAAAAAATTAGTCCAGTTCAAAACTGAAGATGACGACTAGTAACCGGGGAAGACGTAAGTGTTCTGCAAGAGAACTTCCAAGTGAAGAAAATCTGGCTTCAGCGCAGAAAAGGGCTAGGCCTATCGCAGGAGTCAGTAGTGGAGGTTTAGCCGCAAAGCGTAAAGCCATACGGAGCAACAAAGTTCCCTGTATTTGTCCTGTGTGTAAGGTTAATTATTATGATGAGAATGAAGGGCAGAAGTGGTCTAAGTGTTGTGGTTCATGTGCTAAGTGGTTCCATGAGGAGTGCGTAGAGATGGAAGGCGATTCATTCTATTGTGATGAGGGCAGTTAAAAATTTTTGTCAGTATTTATGACTCAGAGTGCTCTCATGTGACTGTTTCTGTTAGATTAATCCTTTTACTTTTCATATTACACTCAGTTTTGACCAGTTTTATCTAGCTTACATTTTCTAATTCAATTCAAGTGATTCCGAGTTGATAACTTAATAATGGTATTAGTTCTACTTCCTTGGTAGAATTTGTTCATGATCAGTGTTTAATTATAATATATATTTACCCTCATTTCATATATGTAGGTTCAATACAACCACCTTGTTACAATACAAAATGAATATAATCATATCAGTGGCTCTAATTGTGATTTAATAACTTGTGCCCATATTACCTTAAGAGTTTGGCAAATATGGGCAGTTGCAGGGTTTGCTGCGAAGCTGCACAGTATGTCAACCACTATGGGATAGAGGCTAGTTCAAGCTTTATTCGAATGGAAATAGTTGTAAGTTTTCAAGGATTTTTTTACCAGGAAAATGGAAGTTGTTTTAGTGCCCCTTTTCTTCAGATATACCTTATGGTGCCCATATTTGCCAAGTTTACCCTAAATCAAATAAACCAAACGAATATCATTATTATCTCTCCTGAATATGTGTGACAAATATGAAAGGGTTTCGTTAGCAGCTATTTACACAAGATAAAAACCTTTGCCCCGGGTGAGGATCGAACTCACGACCTTAAGATTATGAGACTTACGCGCTGCCAACTGCCCTACCGAAGCTACAGCAAGTTTTTTTTACTCTGTGCTTAATTCAATTCAGCGGACATTGCAACGATTATGTTGCTTATTGTAATTAATACGACGCTACATACTGCGCTACCGAGGCTGCATCAATGCCCTGTACTCTATGCTTAGTTCGGCGGATATTGCAACGATTATGTTGCTTATTGTGACTATTACGGCGCAGCTTACCGCGCTACCGAGGCTACATCAATGTGCTGTACTCTGTGCTTAGTTCAGCGGACATTGCACAGATTATGTTGCTTATTGTGATTAATACGGCGATGCCTACTGCGCTACCGAGGCTACGACAATGCGCCTGTACTCTGTGCGTAGTTCAGAGGACATTGCAACGATTATGTTGCTTATTGTGATTAATACGGCACTGCCTACTGCGCTACCGAGGCTACATCAACGCGCTGTAGTCTGTGCTTAGTTCAGCGGACATTGCACAGATTATGTTGCTTGTTGTGATTAATACGGCACTGGCTACTGCGTTACCGAGGCTGCGGCAATGCCCTGTACTCTGTGCTTAGTTCAGCGGACATTGCAACGATTATGTTGCTTATTGTGATTAATACGACGCTGCTTACTACGCTACCGAGGCTACATCAATGTGCTGTACTCTGTGCTTAGTTCGGCGGACATCTCAACGATTATGTTGCTTATTGTGATTAATACGACGCTACCTACTGCGCTACCGAGGCTACATCAATGCGCTGTAGTCTGTGCTTAGTTCAGCGGACATTGCACAGATTATGTTGCTTATTGTGATTAATACGGCGCTGCCGAGGCTACATCAACGCGCTGTACTCTGTGCTTAGTTCAGCGGACATTGCACAGATTATGTTGTTTATTGTGATTATTACGGCGCTGCCTACTGCGCTACCGGGGCTACATCAACGCGCTGTACCCTGTGCTTAGTTCAGCGCACATCGCACAGATTATGTTGCTTATTGTGATTATTACGGCACTGCCTACTGCGCTACCGAGGCTACATCACTGTGCTGTACTCCGTGCTTAGTTCAGCGGACATTGCACAGATGATGTTGCTTATTGTGATTAATACGGCGCTGCCTACTGCGCTACAGAGGCTACATCAATGCGCTGTACTGTGTGCTTAGTTTAGGGGACATTGCAACGATTATGTTGCTTCTTGTGATTAATATGTTATTTTGCATTTATGTACTGTAACCAAGACAACATTTAAGTTTAGGTTTCAGTAAAAAAAAGTGGACCATCGCCAATTCACGGGTAAGCGCTTTCAAATGCTGTTAGATATCGTCATTAGGGTTCGAGGAACGAGATAAGGTGCGAAAATGCTGCGTTCTTGTATTGATACTCAAGATATATAAAACATTGAATAGCGATAATGTCCGCCTCTGTGATGTAGTGATTACCTGATATCCCGGAGGCTACGAAATTTGAAATGTGGTACGAGGGCTGGAGGGCCTCGGGAGGTCAACTGAGAAGATGTGGGTTCGATCCTACATCAGCCATCCTGAAAGTTTTTTCCGTGCTTTCCCACTTCTCCTCCAGGCAAATGCTGGGATGGTACCTAATTTAAGGCCACGGCCGCTTCCTTCCCTCTTCCCTGTCTAACCTTTCCTATCTTCCCATCTCCCACCAAAGCCCGTGTTCAGCATAGCAGGTGAGGTCGCCTCGGCGAGGTGCTGGTCATCCTCCCCAGTTGTATCCCCCGCCCCAATGTCTCACTCTCCAGGTCACTGCCCTTGAGGCGGTAGAGGTAGGACCCCTCGCTGTGTCCTGGAGATTAAGAAGAAGAAGCCAATTAAATCAGTAAATAAAATAAACCAAACGAATATCATTATTATCATCATCTGTTTACACTCCAGGTTTTTCGGTTTTTCCCTCGGACTTAGCGAGAGATCCCACCTCTACCGCCTCAAGGGCAGTGTCCTGGAGCTTCACACTCTTGGTCGGGATATACAACTGGGGAGTATGACCAGTACCTCGCCCAGGCGGCCTCACCTGCCATGCTGAACAGGGGCCTTGTGGAGGAATGGGAAGATTGAAAGGGATAGGCAAGGAAGCGGCCGTGGCCTTAATTTAGGTACAATCCCGGCATTCGCCTGGAGGAGAAGTGGGAAACCACGGAAAACCACTTGGGAATTGAACCCAAATCTACTTAGTTGACCTCCCGAGGCTGAGTGGACCCCGTTCCAGCCCTCGTACCACTTTTCAAATTTCGTGGCAGAGCCGGGCATCGAACCCGGGCCTCCGGGGATGGCAGGTAATCACGCTAACCACTACACCACAGAGGCGGACATCATTATTATCTCTCATGAATTTGTGTGACAAATATGAATGGGTTTCGTTAGCAGCTATTTACACAAGATAAAAACCTATGCCCCGGGTGAGGATCGAACTCACGACCTTAAGATTATGAGACTTACGCGCTGCCTACTGCGCTACCGAGGCTACAGCAATTTATTCTACTCTGTGCGTAGTTCAGCGGACATTGCAACGATTACGTCGCTTATTGTGATTAATACGACGCTACCTACTGCGCTACCGAGGCTACATCAATGCCCTGTACTCTGTGCTTAGTTCAGCGGATATTGCAACGATTATGTTGCTTATTGTGATTATTACGGTGCTGCTTACTGCGCTACCGAGGCTACATCAATGCGCCTGTACTCTGTGCTTAGTTCAGCGGACATTGCAACGATTATCTTGCTAATTGTGATTAATATGTTCTTTATGTTCTTTTGCATTTATGTACTGTAACCAAGACAACATATAAGTTTAGGTTTCAGTAAAAAAAAAAAAGCAGACCATCGCCAATTCACGGGTAAGCGCTTTTAAATGCTGTTAGATATCGTCGTTAAGGTTGGAGGAACGAGATAAGGTGCGAAAATGCTGCGTTCTTGTATTGTTACTCAAGATATATAAAACATTGAATAGCGAAAATGTCCGCCTCTGTGGTGTAGTGATGAGCTGAAACTCTCGCAGGCCCGGGTTCGATCCCCGTTTGTGCCACGAAATTTGAAATGTGGTACGATGGCTGTAACAGGGTCCACTCAGTCTCGGGAGGTCAACTGAGTAGAAGTGGGTTCGATCCTACATCAGCCATCCTGGAAGTGGTTTTCCGTGGTTTCCCACTTCTCCTCCAGGCAAATGCCGGGATGGTACCTAATTTAAGGCCACGGCCGCTTCCTTCCCTCTTCCTTGTCTAACCCTTACTACCTTCCCATCCCCCACCAAGGCCCCTGTTCAGCATAGCAGGTGAGGTCGCCTCGGCGAGATGCTGGTCATCCTCCCCAGTTGTATCCCCCTACCCAATGTCTCACTCTCCAGGACACTGCCCTTGAGGCGGTAGAGGTCGAACCCCTCGTGTATCCGGAGGGAAAAACCAACCCTGGAGGGTAAAGATATTAAAAAGAAGAAGCCTATTAAATCAGTAAATCAAATAAACCAAACGAATATTATTATTATCTCTCCTGAATTTGTGTGACAAATATGAAAGGGTTTCGTGGGCAGCTATTTACACAAGATAAAAACCTATGCCCCGGGTGAGGATCGAACTCACGACCTTAAGATTATGAGACTTAAAGCTGCCTACTGCGCTACCGAGGCTACAGCAATTTATTCTACTCTGTGCTTAGTTCAGCGGATATTGCAACGATTATGTTGCTTATTGTGATTATTACGGCGCTGCTTACTGCGCTACCGAGGTTACATCAATGTGCTGTACTCTGTGCTTAGTTCAGCGGACATTGCACAGATTATGTTGCTTATTGTATTATTACGGCGCTGCTTACAGCGCTACCGAGGCTACATCAATGTGCTGTACTCTGTGCTTAGTTCAGCGGACATTGCACAGATTATGTTGCTTATTGTGATTAATACGGCGCTGCCTACTGCGCTACCGAGGCTACAGCAATTTATTCTACTCTGTGCGTAGTTCAGCGGATATTGCAACGATTATGTTGCTTGTTGTGATTAATACGGCGCTGCCTACTGCGGTACCGAGGCTGCGGCAATGCCCTGTACTCTGTGCTTAGTTCAGCGGACATTGCAACGATTATGTTGCTTATTGTGATTAATACGGCGCTGCCTACTGCGCTACCGAGGCTACAGCAGTGCGCCGGTACTCTGTGCTTAGTTCAGCGGACATTGCAACGATTATGTTTCTTATTGTGATTAATATGTTCCTTATGTTCTTTTGCATTTATGTACTGTAACCAAGACAACATATAAGTTTAGGTTTCAGTAAAAAAGGCGGACCATCGTCAATTCACTGGTAGGCGCTTTTAAATGCTGTTAGATATCGTCATTGAGGTTCGGGGAACGAGATAAGGTGCGAAAATGCTGCGTCCTTGTATTGTTACTCAAGATATATAAAACATTGAATAGCGAAAATGTCCGCCTCTGTGGTGTAGTGATTAGCTGCCACCCCCGGAGGCGGAGGCCCGGGTTCGATTCCCGTTTGTGCCACGAAATTTGAAATGTGGTACGAGGGCGGGAACGGGGTCCACTCAGCCTCGGGAGGTCAACTGAGTAGAGGTGGGTTCGATCCTACATCAGCCATCCTGGAAGTGTTTTTCCGTGGTTTCCCACTTCTCCTCCAGGCAAATGCCGGGATGGTACCTAATTTAAGGCCACGGTCGCTTCCTTCCCCCTTCCTACTTTAACCATTCCAATCTTTCCATCCCCCACCAAGGCCCCTGTTCAGCATACCAGGTGCGGTCGCCTCGGCGAGGTGCTGGTCATCCTCCCCAGTTGTATCCCCCAACCCAATGTCTCACTCTCCAGGACACTGCCCTTGAGGCGGTAGAGGTCGGACCCTTCTCTGTGTCCGGAGGGAAAAACCAACCCTGGAGGGTAAACAGATTAAGCAGAAAAGAAAAAGAAGAAGAAGAAGAAGCAGCCTATTAAATCAGTAAATCAAATAAAGCAAACGAATATCATTATTATCTCTCCTGAATTTGTGTGACGAATATGAAAGGGTTTCGTGAGCAGCTATTTACACAAGATAAAAACCTATGCCCCGGGTGAGGATCGAACTCACGACCTTAGGATTATGAGACTTACGCGCTGCCTACTGCGCTACCGAGGCTACTGCAATTTCCTCTACTCTGTGCATAGTTCAGCGGACTTTGCAACGATTATGTCGCTTATTGTGATTATTACGGCGCTGCCTACTGCGCTACCGAGGCTACATCAATGTGCTGTGCTCTGTGCTTAGTTCAGCGGACATTGCACAGATTATGTTGCTTATTGTGATTAATACGGCGCTGCCTACTGCGCTACCGAGGCTGCATCAATGCGCTGTGCTCTGTGCTTAGTTCAGGGGACTTTGCACAGATTATGTTGCTTATTGTGATTAATACGGCGCTGCCTACTGCGCTACCGAGGCTACAGCAGTGCGCCGGTACTCTGTGCTTAGTTCAGCGGACATTGCACAGATTATATTGCTTATTGTGATTAATACGGCGCTGCCTACTGCGCTACCGAGGCTACATCAATGCGCTGTACTCTGTGCTTAGTTCAGCGGACATTGCAACGATTATGTTGCTTATTGTGATTAATATGTTCTTTATGTTCTTTTGCATTTATGCACTGTAACCAAGACAACATATAAGTTTTGGTTTCAGTAAAAAAAGCGGACCATCGTCAATTCACTGGTAGGCGCTTTTAAATGCGGTTAGATATCGTCATTAACCCTTTATTGCATATTGTTGCTCTCAGGCAACATACAACTTTTCACCCTTATAAATGGACACAGATTGTGGACAGAGGTAGTTTTACAGCACACCTTCAACTGTACACTCATTTAAAGACATATACCAATGATTAAATTTTTTTTCTTTTTTTACATGAGTTAAGACAAAACAGCCCTACAACCAAAGGTACTCCGTCCACCCCGTCAACATCCACGCGTACTAACCACCGTTTATTTTACGTGGGCCCTCCCCATCACATTACCACAGGCTTCAGGAGTACCTCTGGCTCAACCTCAAAGACATTACCGACCTATGGTCGTGCAAGCTGTACTTGCGCCTTGCAGTACGTACCCATGGCCAGTAGACAGTAATGTTCGATCTTTGAATGTTAAAAGCTTAGCGGGAAATCGTGAAAAATCGTATATATACCCGGTTATCGTAATTCTCATCACATACTAGTGTTAAGCTATTGGCCCCAGTTAAGAATTGCTGGTAAATCTAAAACACTGCCACCCTCGGAGGCCTGGGTTCGATTCCCGGATCTGCCACAAAATTCGAAAAAGTTGTACGAGGGCTGGAACGGGGTGCTGGAACGGACCCACTCAGCCTCGGGAGGTCAACTGAGTAGAGGTGGGTTCGATTTCCACCCCAGCCATCCTCGAAGTGGTTTTCTGTGGTTTCCCACTTCTCCTTCTTTCTTGTCTATCCCTTCCAATCTTCCCATCCCCCACCAAGGCCCCTATTCAGCATAGCATGTGAGGCCGCCTGGGCGAGGTACTGGTCATCCTCCTTAGTTGTGTCCCCCGAACCAATGTCTCACTCTCCAGGACACTGCCCTTGAGGCGGTAGAGGTGGGTCCCTCGCTGAGTCCGAGGGAAAAACCAACCCTGGAGGGTAAACAGATTAAGAAGAAAGAATAGCGAACATAAGTTACGGAAAATTTATGGAAATTATAAACCCAGTAATATAAGAAAGGATCTGTCATCAATTTTTTCTTAACCTCCTCAGACCCACAGAAAATTGGAAATATAATTAAATGTATTTATTCGATATTTATTTCCATTTAGTGTATGAAACAACAACAAAACATGTATTATGGATGTCTGAAATATTTTTAACAGAAAAATGGCATGTCCCCTATAGGGGACATTGGGCTTTAAGCTATGAATTGAAGTGTTAATCAATAATCACAGTTTTCTTCCTAAAGGTTGTTACATTGTTACATTCTACCTAACAATCACACTGGCCTTTCACTGCATTTCATGATACTGCTTGAAACAGTTTCGTCCTGTAACCAAACACAAATGCACCCTGCAAGTAGTACACATTATCTTCGCTTTCTTGCTCTGGCAAGTTGGCAGGCGGCATCTGTGTTCTTTAGTGTCCACGATTTCGGGCATGTGCAGCACACTTTTCTTTCGTAGTTGAGGGGATGGGTGTGGAACAACTTTTCTTCTTTTGCTGTTCATTTCCTGGTTTCTCTCTTCCTCACTGGTGTCATCCGAAACAATTTGTGACTCATTTTCACAATGCAGAAGGCTATCAGCAACGTAGGCTACTTCTTGAAGTCCAAAAATCCATATTTGTTCTTCTTAGGAGTTTTCTTGGCTGTTTCATCCCGTCTCATTTCAATCCACCCTAATGCAATTGCGAAGTCCAACATATGCATAATAAGTCTAACAGTCCACTTTCTTGTCCTGTTCATAATCATATAGAATGCAATTATTCTGTCGAAGACGCAACACTACCCATTTGGCAATTATAATTCTTCACTATCAATGGTCGGTTGACTTTGATATACCTTTTTTCTTTTTTACACCAACGGAGACACTCTTCAGATGGTGCCGAAGCTTCTTTTGAGGACACCAAGGTTACAGATTTATTGTCAAACCACTTCACAATTGCCACTTGTCCATCGCTTCGTACCACTTGATCTGTTGTTCCTCTACTTTCCTGTTTCATGTGCTTATCTGTCTTCAGACGAGCTCCTTCAGGAATTCGGTTGTTCTGAATTGTTCCCCTTGCTTGCAGTTTTCTTTCTGAATGGAGAAGGTCTAGAAGGGGAATTGATGTACAATAGCGATCCATGTAGACTGTAGATCCTTCACTGAGAGTTGTAGTGAGATGCATCACAGCTTTTTCGCCTATTCCAAGTGTTTCTGTTTCTAAAGTATCATCATTAAAAACTGAATCACCTTTACCATCATACAAGAAAAAGTCTAATGGCAGTCCATCTGGAGAACAAGCAAGGGAAACTTTTAATCCATAAGGATTTGGTTTGCCACGAACATATTGCCTCATGCTAACATGTCCATGAAATGGTACGATCTGTTCATCCACAGAAACAGTTGCACTTCTGGAATTTTTCAGGCAGCCTTCTCTCACAAAATTCAGCATGGGCCTCACCTTCCAAAATTTATCTTTACTTCTGTCATCCTCAGAAACAGAATCGTCATCAACAATTTTGAGTTTGTTCCTTAGAAGCAAGAACCTGTTCGGGGCATTTTATCTGCAATTGCGGAAACCTTCGTGCGACTGGACCAATACATTCGCATTTGTGGGTATCGCAGATACGACATGGTTATAACAATTCCAAATATTTTTTTAAATTTCCTGTGGAGTTGAATTCAGTAGTTTTCCCGTCTTCACGTGATCGCGATGATTAGCCTTCTCGCTCACAAGTTCATAAAATTCTAGTGGGAAGATATTTCAAGACATAATCAAAGGGTAATTGCTTTCGATATGGATGAACATCTGGCTGATACTCTGGAGCAGGAGGAAGAGGTTCAAAATCCCCAGTATGCTTCCAACGAACCCGCTGTGTTTCGTTAGCATAAGAGATGTCGTGGGCTTGAGTTTCACCATCTTCATCTGCTATGCTGACCAGGGGCCGTGCGGGGGGATGGGAAGATTGGAAGGGATAGACAAGGAAGTGAGAAGGAAGCGGTCGTGGCCTTAAGTTAGGTACCATCCCGGCATTTGCCTGGAGGAGAAGTGGGTAACCACGAAAAACCACTTCCAGAATGGCTGAGGTGGGAATCGAACCCATCTCTACTTAATTGACCTCCAGAGGCTGAGTGGACCCCGTTCCAGCCCTCGTACCACTTTTCAAATTTCGTGGCACAAACGGGAATCGAACCCGGGCCTCCGCCTCCGGGGGTGGCAGCTAATCACACTAACCATTACACCACAGAGGCGGACCCCATGTAGCTTGCTCACCCGAAACCGGGAGGAGTTTTACTGCTAGTATTCCAGTTTCGTACGCCAGTCGGTTCAGGATACCTTAGCGCATGATAATAATATTGAGAATAAAGACGCTACATTATCTGGGCATGATGATCAGATGTTGCTCAGTGATACGCAGCCAGTACTAGCAAGGTTGCGTGTGAGCGAGCGACACGTCAGTATACTACGGTAGCGCACCGCCCAGCATTATAAAATAGGAGAGCCTGGCCGGCTACACGCTGCATAGGCTGACACAGAAGTTGCTCACGATTGAACTTAGATTTCTTTATCGATTTTCCGGTGAGCTTTCACTGGGGGGAAATAAAAAACGCCATAGACCGATTTTTTTGTTTCAGAACACTATGTACTCTTACAGTTTCCGTGCGGAAACTTATTTTCAGACAACCCGCATATGTCAACCATGTTTACAGGGTAGTTGAGGAACGATGACTTCATAGTGTTAGAGGGAGACAGTGAATTAATATAAAAAACTTTCGAATTTTCGTTATTATGCATGCGTGACCTATTTTATTAATTATAAATTCACTAGGAACAATACATCTTTCGTGATGACGTTACAAGTACTGTACACATGTTTTAAAACTCAGCAGTTAGCAATTTATATGTATTTGCGTCACAAACGGGGTTGCCGAAATGCACTCTTTTAAAAATGACTGAATTACCGTACCATGAAAACATGTGGTATGTTGTTGAATTCTGTTGGTACTTCTGTCAATACTGTTTTACAGATGTCTTTGTCACTGAAGCTTTGACAGTTCGAACACAGTCTAAATGCGGTGTTAGAATTGAAACGTTCTGGAATTGTCGCGTAACTATGTAACTTTATGTGGTGTAATTCATTTAGAGTGCATATGAAATGAAAATAAAGAGTGTTCTTTCTTTCTTTCTTTCTTTCTTTCTTTCTTTCTTAATCAGCGATGGATCCCACCTTTACCGCCTCAAGGGCAGTGTCCTGGAGAGTCTGGGTCTGGGGATACAACTGTGGAGTATGTGGCGGCCTCACCTGCTATGCTGAACAGGGGCCTTGTGGAGGGATGGGAAGATTGGAAGGAAGCGGCCGTGGTCTTAAGTTAGGTACCATCCTGGAGGAGAAGTGGGAAACCACGGAAAACCGCTTCCAGGATGGCTGAGGTGGGAATCGAACCCACCTCTACTCAGTTGACCTCCCGAGGCTGAGTGGACCCTGTTCCAGCCCTCGTACCACTTTTCAAATTTCGTGGCAGAGCCGGGAATCGAACCCGGGCCTCCGGGGGTAGCAGCTAATCACGCTAACCACCACACCACAGAGGCGGACTTCAACCCTCGTACTACTTTTCAAATTTCGTGGCCGAGTCGGGAATCGAACCCGGTTGGCAGCTAATCACGCTAACCACTTCACCACAGAGGCGGACTTTCACAATCCTACGTGAGTAAATCATTGTTAGGAAATCAAATACACGGAACTATGTAATATAGATTCAGGTGACAAACATGAAAGTGCTCCATGAGCTGCTAATTACATAGGATAAAAACCTATGCCCCGGGTGAGGATCGAACTCACGACCTTAAGATTATGAGACTTACGCGCTGCCTACTGCGCTACCGAGGCTATGACAATCTTCTGTACTCTGAGCGTAGTTGAGCGAACATTGCAACGATTATGTTGCTTATTGTGATTTGTACGTTCGTTCGCAATCAGTTTACCCTCCAATGTCGGTTTTCCCTCGGAATCAGCGAGGGATCCCACCTCTACCGTCTCAAGGGCAGTGTCCTGGAGCTTCAGACTCTGGGTCGGAGGATATAACTGGGGAGGATGACCAGTACCTCGCCCAGGCGGCCTCACCTGCTATGCTGATCAGGGGCCTTGTGGGGGATGGGAAGTTTGGAACGGATAGACAAGGAAGACGAAGCGGCCGTGGCCTTAAGTTAGGAACCACCCCGGCATTTGCCTGGAGGAGAAGTGGGAAACCACGGAAAACCACTTCCAGGACTCAGTTGACCTCCCGAGGGTGAGTGTACCCCGTTGCAGCCCCCGTACCACTTTTCAAATTTCGTGGCAGAGCCGGGAATCGAACCCGGGCCTCTGGGGGTGGCAGCTAATCACGCTAACCACTACACCACAGAGGCGGACTTATTGTGATTAGAAGGTTTTTTATGTTCCATTGCATTTATATACATTGACTGACAGAGCAAATGCAACACCAAGAAGGAGTGGTCAGAACTGTATGCCAATTGCAGGGTAGACTGACGTCACTGAGGTATGCTCATGATGTGAAATGCGCCGCTGTCCTGCGCACGTAGCGAACGATAAATGGGACACGGCGTTGGCGAATGTCCCACTTCGTACCGTGATTTCTCAGCCGACAGTCATTGTAGAACGTGTTGTCGTGTGCCACAGGACACGTGTATAGCTAAGAATGCCAGGCCGCCGTCAACGGAGGCATTTCCAGCAGACAGACGACTTTACGAGGGGTATGGTGATCGGGCTGAGAAGGGCAGGTTGGTCGCTTCGTCAAATCGCAGCCGATACCCATAGGGATGTGTCCACGGTGCAGCGCCTGTGGCGAAGATGGTTGGCGCAGGGACATGTGGCACGTGCGAGGGGTCCAGGCGCAGCCCGAGTGACGTCAGCACGCGAGGATCGGCGCATCGGCGCATCCGCCGCCAAGCGGTGGCAGCCCCGCACGCCACGTCAACCGCCATTCTTCAGCATGTGCAAGACACCCTGGCTGTTCCAATATCGACCAGAACAATTTCCCGTCGATTGGTTGAAGGAGGCCTGCACTCCCGGCGTCCGCTCAGAAGACTACCATTGACTCCACAGCATAGACGTGCACGCCTGGCATGGTGCCGGGCTAGAGCGACTTGCATGAGGGAATGGCGGAACGTCGTGTTCTCCGATGAGTCACCGCAGACGAGTGTGGCGTCGGCGTGGAGAAAGGTCAAATCCGGCAGTAACTGTGGAGCGCCCTACCGCTAGACAACGCGGCATCCCGGTTTGGGGTGCTATTGCGTATGATTCCACGTCACCTCTAGTGCGTATTCAAGGCACGTTAAATGCCCACCGCTACGTGCAGCATGTGCTGCGGCCGGTGGCACTCCCGTACCTTCAGGGGCTGCCCAATGCTCTGTTTCAGCAGGATAATGCCCGCCCACAGACTGCTCGCATCTCCCAACAGGCTCTACGAGGTGTACAGATGCTTCCGTGGCCAGCGTACTCTCCGGATCTCTCACTAATCGAATACGTGTGGGATCTCATTGGACGCCGTTTGCAAACTCTGCCCCAGCCTCGTACGGACGACCAACTGTGGCAAATGGTCGACAGAGAATGGAGAACCATCCCTCAGGACACAATCCGCACTCTTATTGACTCTGTACCTCGACGTGTTTCTGCGTGCATCGCCGCTCGCGGTGGTCCTACATCCTACTGAGTCGATGCCGTGCGCATTGTGTAACCTGCATATCGGTTTGAAATAAACATAAATTATTCGTCCGTGCCGTCTCTGTTTTTTCCCCAACTTTCATCCCTTTCGAACCACTCCTTCTTGGTGTTGCATTTACTCTGTCAGTCAGTGTACTATAACTAACATAGGATACACGTTTGGATTACAGAAAAAAACGGCCCTTCGCCAATTCACTGGTAGGCGCTCTTAAATGCTATTAGATATTCCTTAAGATGCGAGGAACAAGGTAAGGTGCGAAATTACTGTGTTCTTTTATTCTTACTCAAGATATATGACATTGAATAGTGTACTAGGCATATATATGTCAACCATGTTTAAAGGCCAATTGAGGAGTGATGAAGTCATCGTATTAGAGGGAGACAGTGAATTAATATAAAGAAAGGGTCCGAATTTTCGCTATTGCGTATGTGCAGCGAATTTTATTAATTAGCAATTCGTTCGTGACGAGTCACAAGCATTTTACATATGTTTTACAATTCAGTAGTTGGCAATTTCTTTTTATTTACGTTAGAAACAGGGTTGCCAAGCCGCCTCTGTGGTGTAGTGGTTAGCATGATTAGCTGCCACCCCCGGAGGTCCGGGTTCGATTCCCGGCTCTGCCACGAAATTTGAAAAGTGGTACGAGGGCTGGAACGGGGTCCACTCAGCCTCGGGAGGTCAACTGAGTAGAGGTGGGTTCGATTCCCACCTCAGCCATCCTGGAAGTGGTTTTCCGTGGTTTTCCACTTCTCCTCCAGGCAAATGCCGGCATGGTACCTAACTTAAGGCCACAGCCGCTTCCTTCCTCCTTGCCTGTCCCATCCAATCTTTCCATCCCTCCACAAGGCCCCTGTTCAGCATAGCAGGTGAGGCCGCCTGGGCGAGGTGCTGGTCATTCTCCCCAGTTGTATCCCCTACCCAAAATCTGAATCTCCAGTACACTGCCCTTGAGGCGGTAGAGGTGGGATCTCTCGCTGAGTCCGAGGGTAAAACCGACCCTGGAGGGTAAACCGATTACGAACGAACGAACAGGGTTGCCAAAATGCACTCTATTAAAAATGACTGAAATACTATGAAGTCCCCCTCTGTGGTGAAGTGGTTAGTGTGATTAGCTGCCATCCCTGGAGGGCCGGGTTCGATTCCCGGCTCTGCCACAAAATTTGAGGGGGGTGGAACGGGGTCCACTCAGCCTCGGGAGGTCAAATGAGTAGAGGTTGGTTCGATTCCCACCTCAGCCATCCTGGAAGTGGTTTTTCATTGTTTCCCACTTCTCCTCCAGGCAAATGCCACGATGGTACCTAACTTAAGGCCACGGCCGCTTCCTTCCTTTTTCCTTGTCTATCCCTTCCAATCTTACAAGGCCGGGGTTCAGCATAGCAGGTGAGGCCCGGGCGAGGTACTGGTCATTCTCCTCGAGAAATACCATGAAAACAGGTGAACTGTTGTTGAATCACCTCTGTCGATACTGTTTTACGCATGTATGTTTTTAAATTTTGAAGCTTTGTTAGTTATTCGGTGTTAGAACTGAATCGTTTTGGAATTTTCATGTAACTTTCTTTCTTTCTTTCTTTCTTTCTTTCTTTATTTATTTATTTATTTATTTATTTATTTATTTATTTATTTATTTATTTATTTCCTTCTCTCTTCCTTAATCTGCTCACCATCCAGGGTTGGTTTTTCCCTCGGACTCAGCGAAGGATCTTACCTCTACCGCCTCAAGGGCAGTGTTCTGAAGCGTGAAACGTTGGGTCGGGGGATACAGCTGGGGAGGACGACCAGTACCTCGCCCAGGTGGCCTCACCTGCTATGCTGAACAAGGGCCTTTTTGGAGGATGGGAAGATCAGAAAAGATCAGAAGGAAGAGGGAGGGAAGTGGCAATGGCCGTAAGTTAGGTATGCTACCACCCCGGTATTTGCCTGGAGGAGTAGTGAGAAACCACAGAAAACCACTTCGAGAATGACTGAGGTGGGAATCGAACTCTCTTCTACTTAGCTGATCCCCCAACGCTGAGTGGACCCCCTTCCAGCCCTCGCATCACTTTTCGTGGCAGAGCCGGAAATCGAGCCCGGGCCTCCGGGTGTGGCAGCTAATCACACTAACCACTACACCTCAGAGGCGGACGAGTATTTAACCAGGGGGTTTAGTAGTGCTATTCTCAATCTCGAATCGTTTCTGACACTGCGAAACTCATGAGTAGGAAGATTTAAAGTGTTAAAAATTGGAATGTTCTGAATGTGTGTCAGATCATCGGTATTTCTGCACGACTTTCTAGTGTCACGATATTATTTTATAGGATAACGGATATGTGAGAATGAATTGCTTCAAAACTTATTTTTACCCTCTTTAATATTCAGTGCCCACTTTAATATTTTGCTATCTACGTGCGACGTCATAGAACAATATGTTTGCCTTTCTTTCATGTATATATATATTATCATGTGATGTGTGACGTTATAAGCATAGCTTCTTCTTCTTCTTCTTCTTCTTCTTCTTTATCTGTTTACCCTCCAGGGTTTACCCTCGGACTCAGGGAGGGATCCCACTTCTACCGCCTCGAGGGCAGTGTCCTGGAGCTTCAGACTCTGGGTCGGGGGATACAACTGCTATGCTGAACAGGGGCCTTGCGGGGGAATGGGAAGATTGGAAGGGATAGACAAGGAAGAGGGAAGGAAGCGGCCATGGCCTTAAATTAGGTACCATCCCGGCATTTGCCTGGAGGAGAAGTGGGAAACCACGAAAAACCACTTCCAGAATAGCTGAGGTGGGAATCGAACCCACCTCTACCCAGATGACCTCCTGAGGCTGATTGGACCCCGTTCAAACCCTCGTACCACTTTTCGAATTTCGTGGCAGAGCCGGGAATCGAACCCGGGCCTCCGGGGTTGGAAGCTAATCTCACTAACAGAGGCGGATCCGTTCCCTTAGCTACACTTCGAAAATATAAAGAATTGCTTATTCCTTAGAAATTGAGAAATGTTTTGATTTTCGCGTCTGCAGTAAGTTTGTTTTTTGGACATGGTAAAATTCGCCCAGTATGTTTAAAAATTCTAGTACCCGAATTGGCGATGGTCCGCTTCTTTACCGACAGTGACGGCGATTAGGTGGGAGAAAATATAAAATCCTGATTCCATTTTAGCCACCCAAAACTAAGAATTATTAAAACATCTATTTATACAAATCCTGTTGTATTATCACCTAATACTTTACCTTATTTTTTAAAATATTAGAATACGTATTGGAAATACGCACAAAAATGTCATTTGACACAACTAACCGATTCGTACAGCACTTCAGAGGACTCGCGCAGCAGAGTGTAAAATTGCGATTAGTATCTGATGGTATAAAACCTTAGTTGCACACTAAATGAGTTTTGTATTGCATGTGTTGCAGTTTGCCTGAGAGAGGAGGAGCGTCCACTTCGCTAGTTGCTACCGCGGTGTTCACATCGGCTCCTGGCGACTACGTTAGTGTGACAAGGCTTCATTTCGCTCACAATAAAGTTGGGACGGCGAACGTATCCCCACGCGGCAGCTTCTGATCTCAAAACATGGCCCGCCCAAGTAATAATGAGGGTTGTCAGTCGGTTTCCTTCCTCTGAACACAAGGGGGGCGTGTCATTTTAAAAGCAAGAGAGCGCTACCAAGAGCATGGTTGTCAAGTTTTGCGTTCTCCACGTTATTGCATAAAGCTAAGTGAAATGCAACACACTTCACAATTAATATTAATTAATGAAGCAAATGTTACTAAACTTTCAAACAGCGAAACAGTGCGAATTTTCTGAGCTGAAAAAAAAAGACTGACGTCCTTTGTAATGAGAGGTGCATTGGCAACAGAGCTGTGAGGATTTCTGTTGAGGAATGAGAAATTCCTTTTTAAAGCCTGCTACCGTCATAAATCACACCCTGCTGAGCAAGCGAGGGACCAGGATATCAAACGTTTACCGTTATCTTTGCTGCCGGCTCAAGATAGGTTGCCCGTACCAACTGTAGCTCAGCAGTAGTTAACCCCTCCACTACCTTTTTCCCCTACTCCCCCCTCCAACTTGGGGCTTCGCGCAGATTTGTACCATCAGATAGTAATCGCACCTCTATCCTGTGGTTTGAAGAACGGTAGCACGGGTATGTCTCTCCAAGGTCATGGACAATGAGGTATGATTCATCCGCTTGCCGCGCGCATTGGTCAGTCTGGCAGTCTCACTCAGCCAATGTATCTGTGTAGTTCCATCCCTATGTATTTTTTTAGTGCAGAGTGAAATACAAAATTGATATAATCACGACGTACTTCTATTTAATTGTAACAAATTGCACCTTTTCCCTGTCCCAGATGGCCTAGCTCAGCGGAGACGTTGCGTGGTGCGGCCAAAAAACTCGTATGTCTAAAAACTTATAATACACGATTGCGACAGGATCTGGAATACATATTCGTGAATGAGAACTCAGCAAGATAAAGGAGATAAGAGCATAATTCGTTCCGGCTAAAACATAAAGTTCACCGGGCAAGTTGGCCGTGCGCGTAGAGGCGCGCGGCTGTGAGCTTGCATCCGGGAGATAGTAGGTTCGAATCCCACTATCGGCAGCCCTGAAAATGGTTTTCCGTGGTTTCCCATTTTCACACCAGGCAAATGCTGGGGCTGTACCTTAATTAAGGCCACGGCCGCTTCCTTCCAACTCCTAGGCCGTTCCTATCCCATCGTCGCCATAAGACCTATCTGTGTCGGTGCGACGTAAAGCCCCTAGCAAAAAAAACAACAACATAAAGTTCAAATTCAAACAAGTGTTATACGCCAATGAAAACTCCAAATTATATACAACAAAGAAAATTCACAATGTAAAATTTGACACTAAAAGGTCGTTCAAAGTATATTGGTCAAGGACCCGGGCATATAAGGTTCAATTCCAAAACGTGAAATCTACCTATTTATAACGGAGATCGTGATAAGTCGACTGTCATTTGCCCGTAGGCTGCGATTAAGAACTGTATTTTCATGAATACATAATGATCGATTCAAATATTGGTCTAACTACGCTAATTCCGAAACTGTCGGATATAAACATCATAAAAAGAACACTTTGTTCGGGACTGGCCTTAAATTTAAACTATCAAAAGAACACTGATTCTAATACACGATATCTGGACCGTGGGCATAAGACAGCGGTTTAGAAAACTCGCAATCCAACTACAGCGAACGGACTGTGGAACACTAATCAACACAAATAATTGAAAACATCATCACACCCATAAGACACATATAAACAATGAACGCAAATAAACCACATCTGAAAAAGAAAGACATAAATGCTACTTGTTCAGCATCTCGGATTGAGCGGCAATCGCGCTGAAGATCTGCAGAGTTCTCGTAAATAATCAGAGCCACATTACACAGGCTATTCTTCGCTACATGTTCCCAAACAGGTGGTCAGCTTGTTGGCAAGGGAACAAACAATCACAACCTTGGTCTGCGTCGCTCAAGCAATCCCCGAATACGACCCTTTCAAGTTAGCGGGACAATGCGTAAACTTTCACTCAAGGCCTTGAGCGGGATATACAGTATAAACACTTCGCTTTTTACCTGGGAAAAAATCTTGCCCAGCAGAAAGACCATCTCGGCTTATAGGCCCTTAAATATATCGTTATAACATCTGGTCTGGGGTATACATTCTCACAAACCAGGTACAACTCATTACTTTAGCCACGATACTATTTCCAATTATAGGCCTCAACACAATAATCGTGGCTCATCACGGCCTCGTATTCAATAGTCACCGGTTCAATTCTGGAACGCAGATAGGGTTTGCCTGCCACTTTTTATAAATTACCCTCACTAAATTCAACATCTGCCTCCGTAGTGTAACGGTTAGTGTTATTAGCTGCCGTCCTCGGGGGTCTGGGTTCGATTCCCGGTACTGCCAGAAATTTAAGAATGGCAGGAGGGCTGGTATGTGGTTGAAATGGTACATGCAGCTCACCTCCAATGGGGGTGTGCCTGAAAAGAGCTGCACCACCTCGGGATGAGGACACGAGTTTGCATTTACTAAATTCAACGATGGGGATAGCCCTTTCCACACATCGTCAGCTGAAAAGCATAGCCTGTCTGTAGATTAGTTCTTTTTTTTTAATAGTTGCTTTACGTCACACCGACACAAATAGGTCTTACGGCGACGATGGGATAGGGAAGGCCTAGGAGTGGGAAGGAAGTGGCCGTGGCCTCAATTAAGGTACAGCCCCAGCATTTGCCTGGTGTGAAAATGGGAAACCACGGAAAACCATCTTCAGGGCTGCCGACAGTGGGATTCGAATCCACTATCTCTCGGATGCAATAGATTAGTTCTACTTATCTTTAAGTTCCCGGTCCAGTGCCCTCCATTTTGCATATATGACTTTCACATCGCTTATAACTTAGTGTCTGCATGACACGAATACACATACGACAAATAATAATAATAATAATAATAATAATAATAATAATAATAATAATAATAATAATAATAATAATAATAATAAGCTACTCTACATCCTAACATAGCCTTCGTATCCCAACTCTAACTGACACTGAAATAAAACTAAAGTATAGCATGCATCCAGCCCCAAGCGTTATATACACAATAAACGAAAACAAACCAATGCCACTCTGGCTTACGTTACCATTACTATGTGCATTTAACTAAAGGGCCACATACGAATCTGATCACTACATTTCATGCTTATAAACAGTTCGACTTATCTTCATCTCCATTTCTGCCATTAGCGGTACCCTTGGAACCGCTGCATTGGTGTAATTTTTTCATGACAGCGTTGCTGACGACGGATTTAGGAGTCTGCTGGTTCAGTCCTTCTGATTCCATGATGTGCTGCGTTCGGTCACGTGCTGCAGATGTGTCCCTGTAACCTGGTAATCGTTGTCAATCTCAATTCTCTTCACCGCTTCTTTCTGCACGAATACACTGTCGTAACCCTGGAAAGGACACAATTGACAGTATCCCCTATCGGGACTTTAGTCCGGTCAGACGATAGCTACCAAATGAAGGGATACTTTCCGGTTCCGATCAAGTCCTTCTCAGCGGTTAGCCGTCATTAGCCGCACGCGGAATTATTACACAGAGTGAACTTGTGTTAAAACATGTACAGTGAGTCACCTTAATATTCGGACACCATATGACATGTGACAATCTGAACATTATATTTGTATTTTTTCATACATACAGAAAAGAAAGAGTGCCAATACAAACCCCAATATTTCCAACATTATTACATAATAATACAAGTGTCTCAGAACACAAATGACATGCAGATAAAAAGTCGTCACATTATCACATAATGAAACCACTTTAACATTCGGACACAAGGATCATAATGACCGAAACTGTAGCGTAACAAGGAACTGAAATCAATCTAGTACTCGGTGGCACTGCCACGGCTTTCAGTCGTTGTGGCATAGATCAAACTAACATTTCCGTGTCCTTAGGGGTAATATTAGCCCATTCTTGTAACGGTTTCCGTTGCAGTTCCTTCTTTGTCGTTATTCTGGAATTCTTCACCCTGTTGTCAAGTTCACTCCATAAATTGTCAATGGAATTGAGATCCGGGAACTGGGATGGAGTTTCAAGCACCTTTAGGCAGTTCAACAACAGCCACATTCGGACATTCCACACTTTATGCTTGGGACCATTATCTTGATAGAAATGAAAAATGTCCCTTATCTCAAGCTTTGTTTCACTTTGGTGTTTATTCTGCTTCAGGATGGCTAGATACTGTTTATGGTCCATTGTATGTTCACCAAACGACATTTCACCTACTCCAGAAGACGAAAAGCACGTCCATACCATTGCATTCCCGCCTCCATGTTTGACAGTTGGTTGCAAATGTTTCGGTTTTAATCGTCATTTGGTTTGTACCAAGCCATTCTCCTCCCATCCGATCCATAAATATTAAATTTGCTCTCATCACAAAATAACACACGTTTCCATCATTCTGTGTCCTTGTGTACATAATGCAAGCCAAACTTCAGTCTTTTCCTTCAGTTCACTTCACTGATAAATGGCTTTTTCCTGGACACCCTCCCGTTAAATCTGGCCTTTCGAAGATTCCTGCGCACAGTTTCAGGGTACACGGATTTACCAGCTTCCTCTTCTAGTTCCCGTGCAAGTTTTGGCACATTCAGTTTAGGATCGTACCCTATTTTTCTTAAGAGAAATCTCTCTCCACGGTCAGTTAGCTTTTACAGTTGACCCGTTTTGCGGTATAGACGCAATCCTGTCCTCTTCTTTAAATCGCCGTACAATGCCATTGGCAGTACTCTTACACATACACAACATCTGCGCCATATTTCTGCAACTACAACCCTTTGCATCGTGGAAAATAACCAGTAGGCGCTGTTCAACCGTGATTCTGCAGTGGAGTTCGGGGAAACGCATCCTACTCCTTACGTTTCTCCCTTGCCGCAATCGATTAAGGTAGTCACGTGTAAACGGAGTAACGACGTCGTGTCCGAATAATAAAGTGATGTGTAGTATATCATGATTTTCTTTTCTATCACTATCAGAACACTTCATAAATTCGCCTGACATTTAATTTTGTTGCGATACGTGGGCTATATACTCATGAATTGTTGGACGTGTGTTTGTTGTATATACATTTGTTTGCGAACTCATTATGTCAGGAAACAGTCCATTATCTGTGTTGTCCGAATATTAAGATGACCCACTGTACTTCGAAAATATCAAAAGGAACTGTCCCCTTCTTGGATCTGTGGGATATGGTTCTGTGACTAATATCCGGGATCGAATTCAAATTATTCCTGACCTGGATCTTTCGTGTTAGACGAAACCCTGGCGTTGTTCGGTAGTTCTCCGCTCTCAAATCTTTCGCTCTCTCTCTCTCTCTTGTATGCTGTTTGCCGACTCTCTCTCCTCCTCGCGCACCCAAACCATCGACGGGATTTACAACAGTAAACGTACGGTATCCTGCCTTGGTTCGTCTGCGGGAACAGCGCCACACCATGCTTGCTACGGGTTTGACACGTATATACACACAGCCACCCAGCGTTCCTAAGCTCGTTCCTCAGCCCTAAATTCAAAATGTTCCACAGTGTTAAACCAATTTAATTGTACCGTGCTTTCATACGATTCAACATGTATAATTGTTCCTTTGGTATAATAATAATAATAATAATAATAATAATAATAATAATAATAATAATAATAATAATAATAATAATAATAATAATAATAATAATATAAAGTGTTATGCGTGGTGTGTGAGTTGCGGGGATGTTGAGAATAACACAAACACCCAGCCCCGGGCCATTGGAATTAACCAATGAAGGTTAAAATCCCCAACCCGGCCGGGAATCGAACCCGGCACCCTCTGAAGCGAAGGCCAGTACGCTGACCATTCAGCTAACGAATCGGACGTTCCTTTGGTGAAAGTGTTATTGTATATTAAGTTATTGAATCAAATTCTCAAAAACTATTATTATCGCAGTCAAGTTGTTAAATTGTCAACCTTTACTACTTTGCCAAAATATACTCAGAGATTATCGAAAACTTACCATTTAGTAGCTGTTTATTTTTAAATTTTGTTTTCTGCCCCCAATATATCCCCCAGACTCCTGGTATATTTTCTTGTCTATAAATATTTATGCCCCCACCACATTTCTATTTCCCAATCGTCGCTACTGTTTACCGAACCAAAGAATTGGACTGTTTAATATTATTTAGGCCTACTTTAGAACTAACATCCTGCTTTTAGAGGACATGCTCTATTTCAAAAACCGTGTTTGTGACGTCGTAGACAATATGGCTGCCTTTCTTTCATGTCCCGGGCTGAGTGGCACAGACGATTGAGGCGCTGACTGCAACTTGACAGGTTCGATCCTGGCTCAGTCCGGTGGTATTTGAAAGTGCTCAAATATGTCAGCTCATGTCGGTAGATTTACTGGCACGTAAAAGAACTCCTGCGGGACTAAATTTCTGCATCTCGACGTCTCCGAAAATCGTAAAAAGTAGTTAGTGTAACAAATAAGAGCACTATTATTATTATTTATTTCATGTAGATATATTAATCATTGAAATGAAATGGCGTATGGCTTTTAATGCGGGAGTGTCCGAGGACATGTTTGGCTCGCCAGGTGCATGTCTTTTGATTTGACGCCTGTAGGCACCCTGCGCGTCGTGATGAGGATGAAATTATGATGAAGACGACATATCCACCCATCCCCCGTGGCAGCGGAATTAACCAATGATGGTTAAAATTCCTGACCCTGCCGTGCAGTGGCTCTCAGGAACAAATGAGCACGTGAACACCCAGTTTTAATACATCTTTAAGCATTCATGGATAGTTTAAAACTTTCTTTCGACCTGATTTCGACAATCGATCGAAACCATTCGACTTATATCGAAGCTCCGTTACACCGACAGTTGTTCGCTTTGACTGACAGTGCAGGGAGCACACTGGATAATGCGCTGTTGTGCTGAAGACTATACGCATGCGCAAAGCAGATGACGTCATGGTTTATGCACTGATATTCCCATTAGCGAGGAGCACGGTAAGGTATGTGCCTTGCCGTCTAGAGCCACCCTCAAACCAGTGGCAGTATTACAGTTGACCACGTCCCCTATTACGGTTAGCCACAGCCTCCCAGGAGCTACTATTGCATCACATTACCGGCAGATTTCGCTAGTAATTCTGAGTAGACCGAGCGAGTTGGCCGCGCGCGTAGAGGCGCGCGGCTGTGAGCTTGCATCCGGGAGATCGTGGGTTCGAGCCCCACTGTCGGCACCCCTGAAGATGGTTTTCCGTGGTTTCCCATTTTCACACCAGGAAAATGCTGGGGATGTACCTTAATTAAGGCCACGACCGTTTCCTTCCAACTCCTAGGCCTTTCCTATCCCATCGTCGCCATAAGACCTATCTGTGTCGGTGCGACGTAAAGCAACTAGAAAATAATAATAATAATAATAATAATAATAATAATAATAATAATAATAATAATAATAATCTGAGTAGGCATTTTCTACCTCGTTCTGAACAGCTGTTCGTAATCGCGGGAAGAAGTTTGCTTTACCTTTTGACTGGACAATCTTTTCAAGTGAAATTTATTTGAGTGTTGTGTTTTGCTTCTCTGTTTGTATGGTTTGTAACCATGGTATTCTTTGTGCAAGAGGAAATGAATTCAGTTCAGGTAATTTTAACCAGTGAAATATTAACCTCAGCATATGTTTGAAATTAAAAGGCTTGGATCGGACAGACCGGCTTTGATTATCGAAAAAGTTTTAAAAACTGACAAACGCGAGTATAGGCGTAAGTTTAAGAGAGAAGTGTACGAAACACGCAAGTGGCTCTGTGGATGTAGATCTAGGAATGCGCTTGTTTGTTTGCCCTGTATATAGTTCAACAAAGAGAGGAGTGTATGGAATTCAGCTGGGTGCACAGACTTTGCTCTTTTGAGTGCAAAAATAAATAAATAAATAAACATGAAAATTCTCATGCACACAAAAACGCAAGTATTTAATTCCCTATGCTAGTGTTGTCTATAATTTCCAAGACGAGAATAATTAACATGTGATACAGTAGAATCCTGAATAACCCAGATAATGTGGAGACTATTGGGGTCAATTCGGAAATAATTATTTTTAAAAAATCGACCGGTAAATGCGGTACACATTATTTCTATGCTTCTCGTCATATCCAGGTGAACTTCGTGCTATTTAAAAAACAAGAATAGTGCTCGCATCCTTCAATGTTCACAGTGCAGTAAAGTTATTATGAATTTTACTTTTGTTCTACACTAACATAGTCCGCCCCGTGGTGTAGGAGTAGCGCGCTTGCCTCTTACCCGGATGCTCCAGGTTCGATTCCCGGCCAAGTACGTGATTTTTACCTGGATTTGAGTGCTGGTTCGAGGTTCACTCACCCTACGTGATTACAATTGAGGAGCTATCTGACGGTGAGATGGCGGCCCCGGTCTATAAAGCCAAGAATAACGGCCAAGAGTATTCGTCGTGCTGACCACACGACACCTCATAATCTGCAGGCCACGGGGCTGACGAGCGGTCGCTTGGTAGGCAATGGGGTCTGGTTTTGTTCTACACTAACACCCAGGTGAACTTCGTGCTATTTAAAACCAAGAATAGCACTCGCATCCTTCAGTATTCGCAGTGTAGTAAAGTTATTATGAATTTTACTTTTTGTTCTACACTAACAGATTAGTCTAGTACAAAATTTAACCTTGGTTACAGGGGTTCTACCATATTATTTGTGAAAAAGGAACCGTGCAGTGAACTTTTAGTGTAGTGATTTATGTATCTAGGTTATTTTTTTTGCTGATTTGAGACATGAACGAAAATGTTGTTGTGAACCCCCTAAAAATTTTGTCACGAGCCGCCACTGCTGCCGGGAATCGAACATGGGGTTCCTGTGACCAATGTACAGCACGCTAACCATTTAGCCATGAAGGCGGGCTGATAATTATTAACGATGATTTATAATCATTATGAAGACATTATTATTATTACTTATGATTAATCATTAATCTAAGGAATTCTTCATATTTTCGAGTGTGGCTTAGGGATTGGTATGTTAGCCGTGAAAATGTGCATATAGTTTTCTTTCATCCTTACATGACTGAGGTGAAAAAAATCAACAGATTTTTCTGATCATTGGAAAAATTCGTGAACGAAAGGTTAAAATGCTACTGACGAACGGGCAGTGAGAAATGAGTTAATGTTGAGACAGAGACTCTGAAGTTGAGTTCTGCAGTATACGGAAGTGAGTGAACTCGCCGGAGATCTTCGAAGCTCAACTAATTAGAAGACCAGCAGCTCCTGTGACACGCTAGTCAGTCCTTGGGGTCGGCTCCGTAACCAGAGCATGGTGTCAGTCCCGCTCACCCATCATCTGTCTGACATCCAGACGTGCGCTTATGGCAATACAGGTGTTCTCACTTGAAGCAGCCTATTTCAGGAAATACAGTAAGAACCGTAAGGCGGAACAGTTTTGTCACATGGTGTCTTCATGGTTGGATTTCTCTTACATGGTCTCTCCTTTCCTCACGATCTGAGTGCGAATTACTCGTGTCTAAGAATGGGAAATAATAAGAAAAATGAACCAATAAACGATAAAATGCTAGCAGCTTGGTTGAATACAATTTCATACATACATACATCATTATAGACCGTTATGCCTTTCAGCGTTCAGTCTGCAATCCTCTGTGAATTTCCTAAACGTCGCCACAATCCTCTATATTTAAAACTATACTGCTAATAATAAGAGTTGGTCTGACATTTCTTAGAGGGAGGTCCGTTTACTGCCTGCCGAGGCGGGATAAAGGGAGTGGCTGCGTGGTTGCCATGGAAACGAGGGTGGAGCGACTGTGGTTGCCATGGAGATAAAACTTCAGGGCAGCTCGTCTTGCTGGGAGTTGCCAAACCTGTCACTGTTACTGATAAGAACCTGATTGTTTGTATAAGAGTGATCGCAAATGGGACGACACCGCCTGGCCAGGTAGTTTACAACAGATCACAGCGGTCAGAATGAAGGAGGGAACAAGCGAGCCGGAAGCGAGGGGTAAGAGTATGTAGAAAGGAATGCTGGAATGTGGCAACATCGTGAAATGGCACGTGCAGTGCTCCTCCCTCCAACCTTACCTGTCAGACGCCAACTTTAGTTAAGTCTAGTATAGTGCTGTGGCCTCATTTAGGTCTATACCTCTTATCTTTAAATCGTTCGAAAATGAGTCTAACCATCGTCGTCTAGGTCTCCTTCTACTTTTCTTACCCTCCGGAACAGAGTCCCTTATTATCCTAGGTAACCTCCTCCATTCACCTCACACGACCCCACCACCGAAGCTGCTTTATGCGTACACCTTCATCCATCGAGTTCATTCCTAACTTACTCTTTATCTCTTTATTTCCGGTGACCCTCCTGCTATTGTTCCCACCTGTTTGTACCAGCAATCATTCTCGCTTCTTCTGTCATATCTGTTACGTCTCATTTATGAATAAGATATCGTGAGTCCAACCAGCTTTCACTCCCGTAAAGCAAAGTTGGTCTAAAAAACAGACCGATGTATAGATAGTTTCGTCCGGGAGCTGACATCCTTCTTACAGAATACTTTGATCGCAACTGCGAGCTCACTGAATTAGCTGTACTGCACTTTGATTCAATCTCACTTGCTATATTACCATACTCATTTCATCTGTTTTCAAGTTGCAGGCTTTCGGCACAATCTACCATTAAGATCACGTCGTTAGCATAGGCCAGACTGCTTAACTACATTTCCACCTAACTGAATCCCTCCTTGCCACCTCATACCTTTCAGCAGATGAGCCATGTAAACTTCGAACAACAAAGTTGAAAGATTACATCCTTGTCTAACCACTGTAAGTACCCTGAACCAGTACTCATTTCAACCATCAGTTCTCACTGAAGCCCAATTGTCCACGTAAATGCCTTTTATTTCTTCCCTTAATCCCGTAATCCCCTAGTTTGGTGAACGTATTTTCCCACGGTACCCTGTTATATGTTTTCTCTGGATCTTCTTCTTTATCTGTTTACCCTCCAGGGTCGGTTTTTCCCTCGGACTCAGCGAGGGATCCCACCTCTACCGCCTCAAGGGCAGTGTCCTGGAGCTTCAGACTCTTGGTAGGGGGATAGGCTACAACTGGGGAGGATGACCAGTACCTCGCCCTGGCGGGCTCACCTGCTATGCTGAACAGGGGCCTTGTGGGGGAATGGGAAGATTGGGAGGATAGACAAGGGAGAGGGAAGGAAGCGGCCGTAGCCTTAAGTTAGGTAGCATCCCGGCATTTGCCTGGAGGAGAAGTGGGAAACCACAGAAAACCACTTCCAGGATGGCTGAGGTGGGAATCAAACCCACCTCCACTCAGTTGACCTACCGAGCCTGAGCGGACCCCGTTCCAGCCCTCATACCACTTTTCAAAATTTCGTGGCAGAGTCGGGAATCGAACCCGGGACTCGGGTGGTGGCAGCTAATCACACTAACCACTACACCACAGATACTCTCAAATCTTTCCAGCCTCAAAGTTTGCAACATTTTCGTAACAGTACTCTTTTGTCGGAAATCAACCAGAACAAACCGTGCTGCTTTTCTTTGGATTTTTTTCTTTTCTAGAATCATGTAATTCTGGTGAGGGTCCCTTGCACCGGAATTATCCTCTAATTGGGGCTCTTGGCAGTGACTTTTACGTCCTTAATAAACGCCTAAATACCCTCATATGAAGAGATCTGTAACCTTTATTTACAATTCCGTTTATGTGATTACTCAAATGTCATTGTTGTGTTATCCATACCTACTTTAAACGCTGTTTTGGTAATTAATTAACCAAACTAATGCATTATCTAGTGACCGACTTCTTGTTTGTTGTGCAGTATTTCAATTATTTTCTACAAAATACTTTATTTGTTTAGAATTTGTTTTACGTCGCACCGACGCAGATACGTCTTATGGCGACGATGGGACTGGAAAGGGCGACGAGTGACAAGGAAGTGACCGTGGCCTTGATTAAGGTACGGGTGAGGTAAGGTAAACATTTGCCAGGTGTGAAAATGGGAAACCACGGAAAACCATCTTCAGGGCTGCCCATAGTGGGGTGCGAACCTACTATCTCCCGGATGTAAACTCATAGCTGCGCGCCCCTAACCACATGGCCAACTCGCCCTGTAAAGTACTTTTTAACATTAATCTTGGAGTTCCAGAAGGAAAGTAATCTAATATGCAAAGGTTTCACGTCAAAATGAAGTTATTTAGATGACTCTCTAACCTTGAACAGTTGTCAGCTGATCCCCTATGAATTCCACCATTTTGGTTTTGATATCACCGTCTTGGTTTAACACGTCAGGCGTGCTTAGTACAGAGCCCACAGGCGCCCATACCCGGGGGCAAGGCGGGGCCGCGGCGCCCCTCTAGCTTTCAGGGAAAGGCAAAAGTCTAGTGTAGTCACGTGTTTTCTTTTCAAGAAAATTATTTAAAAGTCAGTATTACGTGAAAGCGGTAGTACCGTCCCACACCAACAGGCAGGGGATACCGTGGGTTATTCTACCGCAGAATACAAATCGCCATTTATCTTCCAAAATATTAAAATTACTAGCTGTAGTACCCGGCGTTGCCCGGATAGTTTCTGAATATTTACCTTTAACATTTGCGTTACCTGTCAATTATGTGTGAAGTGAATTTTTATAGAATTCCTTTTTGACTTTCAGATTGATATGTTACGATCTATTGTGTAGTTTTAGAATTATTTAGGAGTGTTTGATTTCAAGTTTTAGATTATTTAATTTTCGAGTAAAATGAAACGAAGTGGCGTATGGCTTTTAGTGGCGGGAGTGCCCAAGGACAAGCGCGTCGTGATGAGGATGAAATGATGATGAAGACGACACATACACCCAGCCCCAGTGCCAGCGGAATTAACCAATTATGGTTAAAATTCTCGAGCCTGCCGGGAATCGAACCCGGGACCCCTGTGGCCAAAGGCCAGCACGCTAACCATTTAGCCATGGAGCCTTTCGAGTAAAACTTCGTCCTTGTGGAAGCTCGAATCGACTGGGAAGTATTTGATCCCGTCAAAAATTAATAAGTGATAACTAAATGTATTTAGCCGTCGCACTATTGATACGATGTACAGGATTTCAACTGTCAATGAGACTGTTCTCCACTCGCCCCCCACCCCTAAGAGATAAAATATCTGGATTGTCACCATTCATCTCAGTGACCCCGAAAACTGTAGATTCGACATTTTCGATTATTTTTATATCTCACTCCCCTCTTACCCTCGCCCTCGCCCCAAAGGAGGCTGAACATGAACTTTAAAAAATTAGGAGTGTCACTATTCATTTCAGCAACCACAAAAACTATGGATTCGGTACTATTCTGCCCATAAAGGTGCTAGGGGTGTCTTACCCCCACGCGGTTTGTCTCCTGACAGTAATTGATAAGTGTACCAAGTTTGGTGAATTGCTCCAGTGCTTTAGGAGGAGATGTGTCATTTACACACACACACACACACACACACACACACACACACACACACACACACACACACACACACACACACACACGAATTTTATATATAGTAATAAGAAGATTTTTATATCTCACCCCCTCCACCCCCGCACTTGGACTAGTAAAAAATCCGGAGTAATACTATTCATCCCAGAGACCCTGAAATCTATGGATTCGAAACCGTTTTTAATTATTTCTATATCTCACCTCCCTACGCTCCCCACCTAAAACGGAGCTGAACTTAAAAAAATTCTGGAGTATTACTTTTCAACTCAGCGACCCCGAAAACTATGAATACGACACTATTATCGATTATTTTTATAACTGACCCCTTAAACCCCCTCTCTTAAAGGCGCCAGGGATGGCTTACTCCCACAGTGCTCGTCTCCCGATAGTAAGTAATACGCGTACCAAGTTTGGTTGAAATTGCTCCAGTGGTTTAGGAGGAGATGTGCCATTTACACACACATCCATTTTTATATATAGTAAGGCTTTTATACTTCACCCCCTTTCCATCCCTACCCAAAGGAGTCCTATGAGTGCCTTACACAACAGTATATTTTTTCCAGATAGTAAGTCTTATGTGTACCAATTTTGGTTGGCAGCTATGCCCAAACGTACATGCATAATCTCGCTGCTCTAGAATCCTGGAGCTGACGTTGCCATGGTTACGGCAGTTCATTTCTTTTATCCGATTCCTAGAGCAAGGGTAGTGTGGAACCAATATCTCCGTAACGGTTGGTTTTAGGGCCTTAAAACATGGTTTTCGGGCCCGTTGGGCTTACCGAGTTTTGTTCTTTGCGTCAAGAGGATTAAATTGAGCTTTGTCCCGTCCTTATACGACACATTCGATATTTTGCCCATATTAGTCTATTATTTTTATATCTGCCCCGCGTGCGCCCCACCTCGAATTGTTTTGAAAATAAAATACAGCCCATGTTACTCACTGGCATTGTAGCTTTCTATAGGTGAAGTAATTTTTAAAATCGGTTTAGTAGTTTGTGAGTCTATTCGTTACAAACAAACAAATTTTTCCTCTTTATAATAGGCCTATTAGTATAGACTACGTACCCCAAGGTCTGGGCCCCCCTCTAGAAAGTGTAATACGGGCGCCCATGACAGAGCCAGTTGAAGGAAGTATAGTCTTGTGGAGCGGGGCTACTGTTCGTGTCAGATTATTGTTTAGGAGGTTTAATTGTTCCCCAGTTCGTGATGATAATGAAATCTGTGTTTAATTCTGGGAGTGATGCCACATTGAATTGATTATAGCCAATAGCAGTGTTCGTTCATCCGGCTACTTTGGGAGATGTCGTTCGTTTACTAATAAACATATCGTACTTATTAGGATGGGTAGGTTGGTGTGCCCTTCCCCCACTCCCACACCTCTAAGACATTTGATAGGGAAGATCATGGGAGACTATTGGCAAAATTGAGTGCAATTGGACTCGACAAAAGAGTGACTGAATGGGTGGCTCTGTTTCTAGAAAATAGAACTCAGAGAATTAGAGTAGGTGAAGCTTTATCTGTCCCTGTAATAATTAAGAGGGGAATTCCTCAAGGCAGTATTATTGGACCTTTATGTTTTCTTATATATATCAATGATATGTGTAAAGAAGTGGAATCAGAGGAAAACCTTTTTGCAGATGATGTTATTCTGTACAGTGTAATAAATAAGTTACAAGATTGTGAGCAACTGCAACATGACCTCGATAATGTTGTGAGATGGACAGTAGGCAATGGTATGATGATAAACGGGGATAAAAGTCAGGTTGTGAATTTCACAAATACAAAAAGTCCCCTCAGTTTTAATTACTGCGTTGATGGGATGAAAGTTCCCTTTGAGGATCATTGTAAGTATCTAGGTATTAATATAAGGAAAGATCTTCATTGGGGTAATCACATAAATATGATTGTAAATACAGGGTACAGATCTCTGCACATGGTAATGAGGGTATTTAGGGGTTGTAGTGAGGATGTAAAGGAGAGAGCATATTTGTCTCTGGTACGACCCCAACTAGAGTACGGTTCCACTGTATGGGACCCTCACCAGGATTACTTGATTCAGGAACTGGAAAAAATCCAAAGAAAAGCAGCTCGATTTGTTCTGGGTGATTTCCGACGAAAGAGTAGCGTTACAAAAATGTTGCAAAGTTTGGGCTGGGAAAACTTGGGAGAAAGGAGACGAGCTGCTCGACTAAGTGGTATGTTCCGAGCTGTCAGGGGAGAGATGGCGTGGGAGGAAATCAGTAGACGAATAAGTTTGATGGGCGTCTATTTTAAATAGGAAAGATCACAATATGAAGATAACGTTGGAATTCAAGAGGACAAATTGGGGCTAATATTCGTTTATAGGTAGGGGAGTTAGGGACTGGAATAACTTACCAAGGGAGATGTTCAATAAATTTCCATTTTTTTTAAATCATTAAAGAAAAGGCTAGGAAAACAACAGATAGGGGGAATCTGCCACCAGGGCGACTGCCCTAAATGCAGATCAGTAGTGATTGATTGATTGATTGATTGATTGATTGATTGATTGATTGATTGATTGATTGATTGATTGATTGATTGATTGATTGATTGATTGATTGATTGATTGATTGATTGATTGATTGATTGATTGACCTCTCAGTACTGGCAACGAACACTTCTGTCTGTCTAACATATAATACGCGGTACAATTTATAAGATTCAATAAACTGTATATTTCAAAATCGTGGAAAATGCTGGAGTTTCACCCGAAATAAGTACGTTTTCTGCACTAAATTCTGTTTTCTGACATTTTTCCAAAGCTTGGAGGGGGTCGCGATTTCGTAAACTGAAAATATGATCGCATTATTCGTAGGTCGTTTTATCACTCAAAACTATAGAAAGTCACACCATCCTCTGCCTTCCGTTCTTACCGTAAATAGGCAACTTAATATCTCCATTTACAAAGTTCAGCTGATGTCCTTTCTCCAAGGTTTCAAACCGCATGCAACAAACACAATGTGCCCGACAATAATGGCACAAGTGGAGACGAAGTATATCAAGGATTCTTGACAGGCACGACAATGGATAACAATGATGCAGCGTTTATGCGCAAGGAAGATAGAACAAAAAGAATTAAAAATGGCGGACAGCACAGAAAATAAACACAAGAAAAAGTTTGATCATGAAAGTAGGGACATCAGCTTCCTGACTTCGATTTCTAAGTAGTCAGAACAGAATTTAAGAAAATATGGATTTCCCGGTTAAAACGATGTCCTACCAATACATTTAATATCACTTAGACATAGTAAAGGAAATGTGCAAATTATCTCCATATTAACGAAACTTGTGTGCCTTTTATATTAGATAGAGGCAATACGTGTACTTTCAGCATCGTTGCAAATAATGCCCACAAGACCTCTCATATATTGTTGACAACGGTTAACTGGTTGGTTTCCATGGTTTAGTTTCACGGTTCAATTTCTGACGTCGTACATTTTTTTGTATTTTTCTTTACATGAGACTTGCCAAGTTTTTCTCGTCCGTTTCCGTTGAATAACTGAAGATGCTGCAAGTGTTCTCGGATGTAGAGTCTTGCGAAGAGTCCGAGGAATCATGGTCAGAGTATCCTCGCCATTGGCCTCTCACTGTTCGCAGCAAACTCCTGTACGTGGTAAGGAGGATGGTACAGTAATGTTAGGATGAAATACTACTTTTAATAATTTATTATAATTTTGCTATCTAGCACATTGCTTTTATTGAAATTATCTATTTAATTTTATTTACACCAGTACACTAAATGTACGTTATAGAACACTACCCGTATATCTACGTCCAATTTCGCGATTAAAGCGTGTATAGATGAATCAGTTATCTTAATATTCGCGCGCGACCACAATCTTGAACATAGGAAAATGGTCCATCCTTAGATCTCAAAGTGTGGGGTATTTATGGAGCGTATAATGCGAGATACTATTGAAGGATTATTCTTGCATCAAGCCAGTGTATCTGGAAGTTCAACTGGCTGACACCAGTTGACTGGCCTGCAATGTTTTGTAGCACGCACACACTGAGGTTAGTAACCAATGCAGGCTTGAGGGCCAGTTACAGTGTATCCTCTAACTGGTATTTTTCTCTGTAATATGGCAATATATATGTTTCTTTTAGTCGTCAACTTCGGCTTGTTGAGTTGGATGCGACTCGGATCTTTTCGTGAGGTCTAGAATATACGAGTAGCTTGCCTTTCCCTTTAGGTCTCTTTCATACTGCTTTCCATGCACTCCATTCCACTCCACCAGATGTGTAGAAAGAGGCCCGGAGCATTCACACGAGACACTTCGGGTGGCGCCACGGACGCCACCTCCATGCACTCTCGTCAACAGCAGGCCGCTGTCAACCGGCCTGAAGTCTCTTCCACTCTTCAGACGGTCAACAATGTGCACCACAAGTTCGAAGATTTTGTCTCAAAATGTCCGTGGAATACATTTTCTCATGTTGGTGTCTCGACGCCGTAAACTAGCTTCAAGGATTGACAATAATTCATCAAACGAATTCCCACTCATACGGAAGTTTTTAAAGAACTGGTACATTCATCTAGAAGAAAACATTGAGCTTCTCATTCTAGGCAATATGACTTCAATGGGTGGATCCAATGAACCCCAGTACCCTTCTTTCTTCTCAATATTTCTTTCGTAAGATTATAAATCCGAAGGATAATGTTCGCATCTCTGGTCCAAAGTCAAACTGAGACGCAAAAGATGTGGTGGGGACGAAGTTGCCAGCAAGTTACCGGAAGTGGACAGTAAGGAAAAACAGACTGAGAAGTGGAGTGGAGTGTAGTGGAGTGGAGTGACGTGACGTGACGTGACGTGACGTGACGTGGAAAGCAGTGAATCTTGTGGAAGGGGCCTTAATGGCGATCATATCAATTCTCCTTGTGCTGCCATTTGTTGCAGTTAAAACTGTAATACAATACTACTTCTTCTTTTTCTGCCGCTTTTCCCACACCTGTGGGGTCGCGGGTGCGAACTGTGTGTGTGTGTGTTTTACGGCTGGATGCCCTTCCTGACGCAACCCTATAATACAGGGATGTAATCACTATTGCATGTTCCTGTGGTGGTTGGTAGTGTAGTGTGTTGTGTGAATATGAAGAGGAAAGTGTTGGGACAAACACAAATATCCAATCCTCGGGCCAGAAGAATTAATCAGAGGCGATTAAAATACCCGAGCCGGCCAGGAATCGAACCCGGGATCCTCTGAATCGAAGGTCTCAACGCTGACCATTCAGCCAATGAGTCGGACAAAACTGTAATAGCCGGGCTGAGTGGCTCAGACGGTTAAGGCGCTGGCCTTCTAACCCCAACTTGGCAGGTTGGCTCAGTCCGGTGGTATTTGAAGGTGCTCAAATACGACAGCCCTGTGTCGGTAGATTTACTGGCACGTAAAAGAACTCCTGCGGGACTAAATTCCGGCACCTCGGCGTCTCCGAAGACCTTAAAAAGTAGTTAGTGGGACGTAAAACAAATAACATTATATATTATAACATATTATTATTAAAACTGTAATACATACATACATACATACATACATACATACATACATACATACATACATACATACATACATACATACATACATACATACATACATATCTTTATTGCCCACCCTAGTGTACACCATCGGCTTACAGGCAATAAAGACAGACAGAGCGAAACAAAGGAAAACAAGCAATAATAGCAACTACATCTCTCTTAAAACTACTTAACTACATTTACTACCTCTACATCTACTCAGTATCATCCCACACGTACGCGGATAGCCAGCACACATGCAGGACGATACCGCACTACTAACTACCCAAAGCCCAACCCCTGACTACCACCTAAAAAAATAATTTAAAAAAATTAATTAGACTGGTCGCTGCAACAGCCCTGGCATGGAACACACGCCCACCAACCCGTCTACAGCAGCCACCAGCCTTGCCACGTGAGAACTGGTATCGTATCTCACCGACCCTCGCTGACAAACACTGTGTTCCTTTCCTTATCATGTGTTACAAGCCACCCTGGCTGAAACCAGACCCAACAGGTAGCCTGCAACACACTTCCGCTATGTACGTCACACATACTCTTGACCATTGTCAGCACACTACCTTCCCTATCCTTTTCATTTCCGTGCAGACATGCTCAAGTCTAACTTCTTTGGAGTGGGGTCAAGTCCCCCACCCCTCCCTCTTCCCTTGATACGTCACCCTCACCTCTCACGCACTACTTCCGCTATCTACATCTCACCTTATAAAACTTAAGACTTAAACATCAGCTAACAACCATTTAAAATCCCTCATCAACGCACCTAAAACAATTAACACTTTTTTTTTTTTACACAGACAAACTTTTTTCATTCGAAGTCCATTAGTTCACTCAGTCTTCTCCACCTACCGCACCACACTTCATATATCAAACCTACTCACCTTATTAAGCTTCAGACTTAAACATCAACTAACAATCATTTTATATCGCACTTAAAACAATTTGACTTTTTTTTTAACATTTCACTTACACACAAACAAAGAGTTTCCATTCCAAATCCATTAGTTCACTCCGTCTTCTCAGTCTACAACACCTCAATTCCATCAAACTGTTAGATCCCATTTCTTCCATCCTATTAAACATAAACATCAAGAATCCCTCAATTTTACACCCCTCATCAAGGCATCTACACCATTTTAAATTTTTTTAATTTTTTTATGACCTACATTCATAATTTCCATACTGCCAACATTTTCTTCTTAACTACATTCCCACTTAATCTATCACAATTCTATCACATATACCTTCTTTATACTCCCTCCTCGCACAAATACACTTAAACAATCCATTTTTTCACTCCTCATTTACACACCAACAGACAGTACTCCATTCCAAGTCCATTAGTTCACTCAGTCAACTCGCTTTTTTGTTTTATTAATTTTTTAATTTTTTTTTTACTTCCACCTAAGCTTTACACTACCCTCAAACCTACTCAACCTCCCCTTTTCTCAACGCTTACCTAATTTTCTCAGGCTTTCCCTTTGCCCCAGGCGGATCACCTTTCCACAGGGCAAAGTGTTCTCCCCCTTTCCCCTAACACTACAGCCCCCTCTTCTGATATCATGATTACCATGATACCCTTCCCGCATTTGCTCAGGGCGGATATCCATTCCTCTGAGCAGAATGCCTTCCCCCTTTCTCCCTCAGCACGAACCACATTATCTGCACAACCCCTGTTACTCCCTCAATTTCTTTATAAATATAGCTCTGGCCACATTTAAGAATTTCGCTATATTCGTTCCTTTCTCCTACTCTCTACATAACCAAGATATTATCTTATAGCTTTCCCCTACCATATGCAGCTCCTTCTTACTTAGTAGTTTGATCTTTATCTCCACCAAAGGTCGGCATTGATTAAAAATATGCAGGTCCTCCCACTTCTCTCCACATAACACACATCTATCCCTATTCTCACTACCTACCCACCCCCTATTCCTCGGTACACCCAATACCCACCAATACAAACCTCTCTTATCCCTTCTACCCTCAAACTCCGTTTTCGGGTTTATTACTTCCACCAATTTATTTAATACTGATAAAGAGACTCTCTCTCTACATTCCCCTATTAAGCTCTGTCTTTCAATATCTAGTAGTCTTCCCTTTATCCTTTCCCATACCCATTTATTCCTACCATCCCCCCAGACCTCTCCATATACCCCCAATCCAATCTTTTGTAACCATTTTTTGCACTTATTCACCCAGTAACCTTCATTCGTCATACCTTTCTGAAAATTAAACGTTTCTTGTACTAACGCCCCACCCTTCCCTTCCTCCAATCTAATCCAGTACTTGAACACCCTCTTAGCTATTTCAACCTCTATCGATTCTTTACAGACTAATCTGGCCCCGGTATTGGCTGTACAATTCGGTAGGTCCATCATGATCTTGCTAAATTTCGCCACCACCTGGTTTAGTTCACTCCTGTCTTCCTCCAATCCCCATACTTCAACCCCAAATAGCATTTTGCCCATTACCAGTGATTTAAACACCGTTTTCTGAATTTTGTATTTAACGTCTGGAAATTTCTTTTCTAATACTCCTACTACCGCAAGCGCTCCTCTTCCTTTAAGTTTTGCCTTCTTACACTGATTTTTCCAAGAAGCATTCTTACTAATTATTACACCTAGGTACTCAATTTTTCCCCCTGGTTTAATTTCTTCCTGCTCCAGCCTCCAGACTTCCTTATTCTTTCTCCCACCCCTTTTCCTACACACCATTATCTGAGTCTTTCTTACATTTACTCTGAGAGACCATTTCCTAGTATATTCAACTACCTTGTCCAACCCTTTTTGCAACCCATTTGCCGTCAAAGCCAAAATCAATAGGTCATCCGCGAAGAGCAACCCCGGAACCTCCATTTTCCCTACCCAAGGGCATTGCCATGCGTCTCCACCATGACCCTCTAAAATATTATTTATAAATAATATAAATAATATCGGGGATAGCTTACATCCCTGTCTCACCCCGCTTTTCGATTCAAAACACTTACTCAACCTTCCATCCTGCAATTTAATCATCACAAACACTTCCTCATAAATAGTTTCAATTGCCACCCTCATTTTTTTCGACATTCCAACCTCCCCTAATCTCAAAAATAGCGCCTCCCTACTGACCGTATCAAAGGCTTTTTCTAAGTCAATCGCTGCTATAAATAATTTACGCCCTGCTATCCTCACATACTTTGTAATCAAAGTGTCCAGAATCCAAACATTATCAACTGTATTACATCCTTTCCTAAATCCATTTTGGAACTCAGATATCCTACCGTACTGTTCCGCCCAATTTGTTATCCTATTCGCCAAAACCCCTGTGTACACCTTTGACAGCGAGTCTAGGAGTGCAATTCCTCTATAGTTGTTTGGATCACTACTAGCTCCTTTATTTTTATAAATAGGGCATAATACCCCCTTCCTCCATTCTCTAGGAAATTTCCCCGTTTCCAGCAACCTATTAAAGAATTTCACAATCCCTCTCAACACCGGTTCATTTGCCCCTACCTCTTTCCATACACTATTGGAAATACCATTCACACCTCCTGCAGCCTTGGGTCTAGCATTTCTTAATACTGTAATTACCTCCTGCCTTGTTATCTCCCCATCCAATATTGTAATGCCTACTTCCAGTTCCCTTCCAATTTGTAACTTGTCTATTTCTCTACCCAATTTCCTCTCCCCTTCTAAAAGCCTTTTAAAATGCCTAACCCACTCGTTTTCTCCTATTTTATCCCCCTTCCCCTCCGGTTTCGTTCTTCTGATCTTGTTTATTAACTCCCAAATCCTCTCAAATTTCTTCTCTCTACAATATATATTTATTTTTTCAGCTTCCGCCTCCTTCAATCCTCTTTTCTTCTCATTCAATACCTCCTTATATTCCCTTCTCAATTTACAATATTCCTTCCTTTTTTCTTGCACACCCTCCTTCCTAAACTCCGCTAGGGCTCTCATTACAACCTCACGTTTTCTCCTACAGTCTTCATCAAACCATCCATTCATTTTATTCTTTTTTCCCTCTACCCTTCTCCTCACTTTCTTCCCCACCCTTCATACAGGGAGTTCAATTAATTTTAGCACGTTATCCATATCATTCCCTTCTACCGCCCTTTCAATTCGTACCCTTAATATATCTCCCTCCTCTTTCAAATGCCGTCTTAATTTCTCTTTAGTATTATCATCCCATACATACTTCCATCCTCCATTCCTATACCTCTCCTTACTTTCCTCCATCTTTCCCTTCTCATCAGCGACCAACGTTCTCAATTTTATTTTGATAGGCATATGTTCTGTCAACCCATATTCTAACACCTCAAAGCTTATTATTCTCCTTAACGCTATCTCTGAGCTTATTCCTATGTCCACACACTCCCTCCATTTAAAACTGTAATACAATACTAGCTAAGATTAAAGAGGGAGAAGGGCAGGGACATTTTGAAGTCAGCGTAACAACATCAGGTGAAACATTTACACGATTATTACTGAGTAAATAAGGTGAAAAGAATGCGAGATAGAATAGGAATGGGAGACTGTTGGGACAAGAGAGGCAGAATGAAAAAAAAATATGCTGAGTAAGAAGGTAAGAAATGATCATGTAAAAACAAAAGGAGATTCTGCGAAATTAACAAAAGGATGACAATTAAGGAAAAAAGACCATGGAGAAGTAAGATGTATGGTGTGGTGCTTAATGGTTATGAACAATAACAAAGGCCAAAGAGCAAAGAGGAAATATGACGAGAGTTAAACAAATGGAAGAGGTAGGCGACATCTTTTAAGAATCGGAGACATAATTACTTATAATCAAATACTGTTAGCGAATCTGAGGATAACATAGAACGAGAGAAAGAATTCCACACATTGTCGAAGTATTAAATAAAGAGCAAGTCTCACCGATAAAGACAGCAGAATTATTTTGTGTTACGTGGCAAAGGGAAATCTATATATTTAAAAAAAATTATGAAGTCAGTCAGTCCGACCATTCTATCCGGTTGATTTCCTTCATTTTTTAAACTGAAAGGTATTTATGCACAGATTTGTCATCAGGTATTATAAATCACTTCCGCCTTCCTCAAAGGCTTCAATCGTTTGTCTCTTTGAAGCAATCATATCATTGGTTCTAACTGAGGTACGGAGTTCGTTTTGGCCTAAGAACACTCTGTGGATCAAGCTCTTTTATTTTAGCTCTTAACTATTCAAATTGGTTGTTTCTGAGGATAGTTATGAGTGCACATTCAATTTGACGTCCCATTTCTTCAACATTTTTTCTCATTGAAGCAATCATATCCTTCGTTCTAATTGAGGTACGCAGTTCGTTTTGGTCTAAAAACACTCAGTGGATCAAGCGCTTTCTTTTTAGGTAATATCTACTTAAATTGGTAGATTCTGAGAAAAGTTTTGAGTACATTTGTCTCCATGACGAAGACCTTTGAAGGACTTTATAACAGTTCGGCGCGTAGTGTTGTTCCCAAGGAACGTTTAATTTACTTTCTTTTTGTGATGTATTTTCAAGTGTTTTGTTGTACCACCGCATAACCCGAAACTTTGCATATACAACCGTGAGGATAATAACGAACAACACCATACTTTGTACATTGCGGGTGGAGCCAGCGGGACACTGCTAGTAACTTAACATAAAATAAGCATGAATGTCAACAATAAAGGGGATGATACATGTTTGCCCTCGAGTATATAACACCGTTTTAAATCTAGGACTTTAAGAGATCTAATAATGTGTAAAATGGATATAAAACTATTCTTAGATCTAATTATAATCTTTAGTTTAGTTGTACGTAGGTGTACTAAGGATTTTCTAATATTTATGTCCGCCTACTGCCATTTATTGTTGGATACGGTATTTTTACATCTGTCTCTTGGCATATGCCAGAGTAAAGTGTAGCTTCCACTCAAGTCCCAGACTGTGACAATATGGAAGCTGCTGGGGTATGAGTAGTGCTGAGTAATGACATTAGAGCAAAACCAGTGCGTATGAGTGTCATGAAAGGTGCTACTCATAGGTCAGTCGGGCTGCAATAGCACTTTCTCTGGCCCAGTGAGGAAAACAATGGCAAACAACCTCACTCCTCATCTTGCCTAGTACGCCTCATTTTGGCGCTGTCATCGGTTTTTGCAGTTTTCCTATAATCACATAACCTTTGGTGGTGCTATTTGAGGATCCAAACAGCCTCTGGGCTGATGGCCTAACAGACAGACAAATATGCATGTAACGAAAGGGTTTGTATTACAATCAAACAACACTCTCCTCAGTTTCTGGCGATCCGGAACTAGATTTTCTGTTCTTCTAAAATACCTTAAACATCTCGGATCTACAACAAATATAACTTAAAAATTGATAGGGATATCACCAATCTGATAAACGATTTTTTTTTTTTTTTTGCAAGTTGTTTTACGTCGCACCGACACAGATATGTCTTATGGCGACGATGGGACAGAGAAGGGCTAGGCGTGGGAAGGAAGAGGCCGTGGCCTTAATTAATTTGCATGGTGTGAAAATTTGAAACGACGAAAAACCATATTCAGGGCTGCCGACAGTGGCGGTTCGAACCCACTACCTCCCGAATACTGGATACTGGCCGCACTTAAGTGACTGCAGCTATCGAGCTCGGTAATCTGATAAACAACAGCTGGGCAAATTGGCAGAAAGCTCCAAGATTTCCCTGCGATAAGAACCCCGTCCACCTGTAGGTCAGAATGCTGGTCTACGGAGGAAACGAGCAGAGACTTAATTTAGCAAAGATGAGGATGCTGAAGAAAATAGGCACATGGAGTGACCAGGTTCGATAAAATTCGAAATGAAACCATATGAAAATCTCTGAGAGTAGAATGAAATACAGAGAAATGAGCCCCAGGGGCTCTGAACTGGGAGGAGGGGAGCGTCGCTTGGCGACGTCGGGGCCCTTAGCTGAGCCCTGCTATTGCTTCCACTTACTTTCCCAGGCTCCTCACTTTCATTTATCCTATCCGACCTCCCTTGGTCAACTCGTGTTCTTTTCCAACCCCGTCGGTATTAGGAAATGAAGCCTAGGAGTCTTCGTTATTCTTGTCTTTCTTTAGCAGATACTTTCCTTTTTCGAAGTGTCCGACCCCTACCATCTTTTCCCCTCCGATTTGTGTTATTAGAGGATGGTTGCCTAGTTGTACTTCCTCTTAAAACAATAATCACCATCATCACCGCCTGACAAGAATAAGAGAACACTGTTTGAGATGGTTACGTTACCTCCTACGACGACCAGGGAAAAACAGTATGTGGTTCACATAGTGAAAAGATTTGTAGTCGCTATCAACCCCCGGACGACCAAAAGCAAGATGGACAGCCGGGTGGGAAAAGGGGAAGAAGAAGAAGAAGAAGAAGAAGAAGAAGAAGAAGAAGAAGAAGAAGAAGAAGAATAAGAAGAATATCTAACCTTACCAACCACGTGGAGTAAATATGTGATCTTGAGGAACAGGCAGAGTGAAGTCTGCACGCTGACGCCCTTTAGCACAAGAAGTTAGTACTAGTACATTCATGATAGGCGCTATGGTACTAGAAGTTCGATTGTCAAAAGTATAAGACCGTAAATATGCTGATTTCTTTTTTTAAAAAAAGCAAGGTCAACTTCGTCCAGGTCACGAAGGCCCTTTGAGGGGTGGAATTTAAAGGCTTCCACTATCCGTAACCTCGACATTTGGTTGAGTAAAGTGGTTAGCTCTACGCCCGTCCGCCTTTGCCCCCAGGAATTTATCCGGTGTTAATTTTTGAGGTAGGCTGAGTGAAACTCAGGGCCATGTGCCCCTCCGGAAGTGGAAATCTTGCTTCTTAAATGTTTCGACTTCCTGCTGGCGAATCGAAACCACACCCTTCCGGGTGAACCAAACACCCTTCGACTAGGCAACCCCTTAATATGCTCTCTCCTGTGGGTGGGAGCGGTAGAATAACACCCAAGGTAGACCCGGCCTGTCGTAAGAGGCGACTGAAAAGGGCCCCAGGGGCTCTGAACTTTGGAGCGTGAGTTGACCACCACAGGGCCCTTAGCTGAGTTCTGTTATTGCTTCCACTTATGCCATCTATCCTATCCGACCTTCCTTGGCCAACTCTTGTTCGTTTCCGACCCCGACGGTATTACAGTATTCCAGGCCTAGAGAGTCTTGCATTTTCACTCCCTTCGTAGCCCTTGTCTTTCTTTGGCCGATACCTTCATTTTTCGTGGTATCAGATCCCTTCCATTTTTTCTCCCTGATTAGTGTCACTGTATATAGAGGATGGTTGCCTGGTTGTACTTCCTCTTAAAACAATAAGCAGCAGCACCACCACCACCGCTACCATAATATGCTGTCTAAGCACGCGAAAGGAAAGAATCAATATTATGATGAAGAGTTATATGTTTAATTGAGAATGCCATTATCGTATTGACAGAGCAAGGAGAACGTGACTTCTTCTAGATAGCATTGTAATTGGGAAGTAATTAGACAGATCAATACATAATATGAAGTGCCATACGTCTATGTACATAATGCCACATCCAACGCAGTACAAAAGCACTAAACGTGAAACTGAGCAAAACAAGTTAATCGACAAATGCCACGGAAGATGGTCCGTTATCCAACCGCATCTAAAATAACATAAAAACGAATGTTTCTTAAACAACTGCACAGCCAACGATAAACTAATCGTTGACATGATACCGATAACAGAACACCTCAACGTATAGCTTTCATGTACAGTGTTTTCGCGCTGGCTATATTCATATTTTGAGCATTTGGTAGAACAAAACCAGCTATACGTATCACAAGATGTGTAATATTTAGTAGCGAATAAATTGAACATGAACTTTAATAATAATAATAATAATAATAATAATAATAATAATAATAATAATAATAATAATAATAATAATAATAATAATAATAATAATAATAATAATCATAATAATAATAATAATCTGAAATGTCCGTAATTTGGGCGCCAGAGCTCACCAAACTTGGTCCCTCGAAATTAAATAGAGCATGACAAATTTATTATTGTTCTCTCTTAGGGATTGTACACGAGGCTGTGTACTAGTACATCCGCTGTGTGCCATACCCAAATACAGTAGAGATAATACGCGACACTCTGCGAGATATCGAGGGACAGCGATTATAGCTCTGTCTAGCGGAGTGACCTGGGAGTTACTGATTCTATCATAAGAGCACGTGTATTTCTTAGTGAAGTTTTTGGCATTATTTATGCGTTTGCATTAAGTTGACATAAGTAAATAGTAGCGTGTGCCATTCCTTTATATCTCCTCTCAATATGAGTGGAAAGATATATGCTGCGTTTGGCTGTAATGACTATGAAGTGCAGGAGGATTCGCGGTCTTTATTCCGTTTCCCTCGTGACAAGAAAAAGTAAATATTGTGTTTGCATAGATATTCTTCCAGTTACAAAGACATTTGTATAGTACTTCCAACATTTCTGACCTGCGCGATCCATTGTTTATTTATTGTATAGTGCAGCAGTTAACCGTCAATACCGATGTGTTGTTGTAAGTGTGATCTGTGGGTTTTGATTTCATTCAAGAAAATGCATATGTGTGCGGCTGGTTCTGTTCCAAGTTACCCCATTTGGAATGCCGTAATGCGTTGTCAAGTATTGAATGAAATATGGGTGATTTAAGAAATGTACATATTTTGTTGAAACAATATGACGATGCAAATTTGCTTTACCCTAATGTAATGGCAAGTATTGCTGATAGGGAAATTTTTAATGTTCTTGAGGGTAAATTTATAGATTTTCTTTCTGTTAGCAGGCTTCAAGTTAAAAGGAAAATTGCCCAGCTCTTAAATATAAATTCATTGAATCATGTGTGTAATGAATGTGCCGATATTTTTATTGACAAGTGTCTTAATGTGATGATACAATGCTTTTAAATGAGAAAAAAAAAAGACAAATCTAGTCGTGAAAGTTCAGGTAGGAATACTAAAGCTAAAAAAGTAATGCATAAATGAAAGATCAAGTCCTTTCACAGTAGTCCATTTCACATCTTGGTTATATGTCTAATTTCAGTCTTTAACTAATAACCTATTAAATAAATTTTCATTTAGTTATCCAGAATTGCTTTAGCAACTTTGAAGTTAATAACTTAGAACACTTTCTTTCTAGACGTAATTTATTTATCCATTTCCGTATATGGATTTCCATTGATATTTGAATTTAGCGCTAATTTTCAGGTCACACCACTAGGAGGGCCACTTGCGAATTGTCTCCCATTTTAACAAGGCTAAATACCGAAGTGTCGCGTGTTGTCTCTACGGTATTTGTCATACGTAACCGTCTGAAAATTATTAAACGAGCGGGAACTGCACCTAGATTATCTACCGTGAACAAAACCTCCACAATGACTTGGAATAAACTAGCTCCCGGAGATCCGCTCCATCACAACTTACAGATCATTCCATGTTAAGAAAACAGTACTGCTCTTATGGACCTTTAAGGAGCGAATGCCCCGCTCCCAACCCTTTGACACCAATAATTCCTCGTGATTAACGAATATTATAAGGGACTTTATATTGCATTGTGAAAGAATGAAAAAAGATGAGGCCTTCTTTTGCCCGTGCATTATTAAATCAACTACTGAAGCTATTCCATTTCATAAATACATTCGCAGGGAGGAAGCAAAATGGCCGGAACAGCCATCGCTTTATTGCTTTCCTTCATTTTCCTTGTGTCGCTGGGTTATATGTAACGCGTAATCCGTTACTCTGTGAATCCTGGCAACTTTTTACTGCTGAAGAGAAGTCGTCTATTTATATGATGCGTATGTGTTTAGTCCTTACATCAGTGCGTACTAGTCTTGTGTTGAGTGAGTGTTATGTGATTAATTAGCCTACGCGTGCAATTTATTTCTTTAACAGTGATTTACTTTATGGATGAGGCTGAGGAAGAAAGAAAAGTAAACTGTGTTTAATTTGTAGCTCATTTTCTTCCCCCTTTTATTTTGAACTTAAACGCTGAGTTTCACAAATTTACTTGCCACCTTTTTCCCAAGATGCTGTTGAACAGAGCCGTTCGAAATGGCAACCATGTTGTCATAAGAGCAATGATAATTATAATATTTGCTTTACGTCCCACTAACTACCTCTATGGTTTTCGGAGACGCCGAGGTGCCGGAATTTAGTCCAGCAGGAGTTATTTTACGTGCTAGTAAATCTACCGACAAGAGGCTGACGTATTTGAGCACCTTCAAATGCCACCGGTCTGAGCCAGGATCGAATCTGCCAAGTTGGGGTCGGAAGGCCAACGCCTTAACCGTCTGGGCCAAAAGAGCAATACTCTTTTCTTAACATGGAATGATCTCATAGTAACTAATAAATAAACAACACTTCAAAATAAAGACGGGAAGCTTTCATTAACATATCAACACAAATCTAAAGCTGAAAAAGTACATCAGACACTACGATCTAGCCTTTCTTGTAATCGGGTTTGCAACGGCAAATAATGATAAAATCAACTCAATCCAATACTTTGTGCAATATATACAATTTTCATGGACTGTCCTACCGACACGTGGTGTCCTGTCTATTTCTAGCCACTCATAGATTTAAATACTAGTACAATAATGGTTTACTTTTCCAAAAACACACGTTATAGGATGACCCAATTACAGTAGCATACATAACACACACCATTATATTTGAGAATGGATGGCAACACTCCTTAATTATTGGCTATTTACAAAGTCTCTTGTCATCGTCACAGCAGAGCGCCAGCTCTGCTATTTACCTGCAGCACGATCCATTCCGTAACCTTGATTGACAGCTCACCTTTCACTCTGCTTCGCACGCTCAGTCACTCCACACCGCAGCTTCACGCACATAGGTTCGAACACCGTTTCTGTTAGCAGTATTTGCCATCGGTGAAGTGCTGATGACATCCGTTCAATCTACAGCATCCACAACACTTAACCTTTCTCTTCAAAATCTTCTAATGAGAATTGAAGAATTTGGAAAACAAGTTCGAAGAAGCCAAAGTCCTGACAGGTGTCGGCCACGAAGTACAATTAAAAGCTGGCCTAGAAATTATAAATATTGCTACTACCTCTTCCAGTTTTATACAAAATACAAACCTGAAAAATGTGTTCCAACCCATCAATTGCAAAACAAGGTAAACGAAATGGGGTGGGCAGAATAGTGGCTGAGTGTTCTACCACGGTGATTAAATCAGGCCGCCTGTTTACCCAAGACTCTTAATCAGTACAACATTAACATAGATATGTTTTAGAAACCACTTCTTAGCAGACAAAGTAGGGGTCCCATACTACGAAAAACGTAAAATTAAGCAACTTCCTCAACTGTGCCGAAAGTTGGTGGGTTGAAGGGCCCGGAAAGGTTTCAAATTATGAATCTTGAATAGCTACATCAAAATATAAGAAACAAATTTCGAAAAACACTTCCGGCCTAAATACAGTTAAGGAAAAACAGCCTAAATCGCTTGTTTCTTTACTCGTTTTCTCTTTTATTAAAAAAATGAGCCAAATTAACTTATTTACATAATTCTTTCTGTAACGCGTTCCTTGGTTCAATACCCTCAGGCGTTTTTTATTTTTGAAAAATGTCCACATCGAATGTAGTTATAAGGGCTTAAGTGAAACAATGCATTGACTCACATTAACGCTCGTGGTGGTAGAAAAAAGCAAACTGCTAATCTAATCGACCGGATAACGATGATTAAGAAAAGGATTTTAATTTTTAGTAATAAATGAAGAATATATTCTCATACTTGATCATATTTTATTTACCTAAAATTCGTAGCTCATATCCCTAGCAACATTGAGTTGCTTGCCTGAAGGAATTTTTGAGTTGGGAGTCAGTCTGGAATTAGCGTTATCAGTTTAGCGCCTACAATTTTGCGTGGACAGAAAGCCGACAGCGTGGTAACTAAGAAACCAATGTTCGTCATCTATCTATTACGCCGTCTCCCGCGTCCAGGATGCTTGGCGTCGAAGAAATCCACGACTAGGTTCGATAGGCATCTCAGGGTAACCGTTAAATAATTTGTTTGTATATATATATATATTAACGTGGATCCAAATACAGAGTCGATTACTCATGCCTTAGTTCAAAACGCATTTGATGGACGTCTCCACCAATATCCAAATGTAACGACGATTATTCAAAATGTAATTGCCTTCATCTAAGCTCACATACTATACCAACGATCTGTAAATAATGTCAAGGTTTATCTTACAAACTATTGTTTATTCAAGAGAAAAAATAAATTAATATGATGGATAAAGAAGTTTGCTAAAGTCTCAATTGAAAAATCCCAAATTAATTATTTAAATCTGAACATTATTCTTGAATTATTCATAAGTAATCCTTTTTGAATCGTATAACTTTAAATAATCATCATTGAGCAGGATATTTAATTCAACTTCGCCTTGGCATGAAAGAAGAATACATTAACGAATAGTTACAAATTTGCATGGGTAGGAATCATTTAAATTAATTATATGGTCTTGTAGATGGTAATTTCATTCATTGTAATTATAATCTATTTTCTTCATCGCGATAACGAAAATATTTGCATTTTCTTCAAGTTTTCTTTACTTAGACATATGCAGAATAAGAATAGTTTCTCCCTCTGTAGCTTTCAATGGCTACAGTTTATTTAAAATTAACTAATTGTTATCTAACAGTATTGCATTGATATCAAAGCTACGTGGAAATGAGTAATCGTGTCAATTGAATAATTATCCCAACATGTAACTTCGTGAAATTCAATTAATATCAAGTAGCCTATAGGGAATACTATAGATGAAAATCCTAAGTTATTCAGCCATAAAATGTTTCTGAAGGCACATTAGTATCTATATACTGTATATATGTCAATAACTATCTGCCATTAGTTGTTATAACCAACTAATACAAGGTATGAGTAAGAATCGGTCATTGAGATGTACCTTAAATCGAATATTATTGTAGTTATCGGGATTAATTTTTGAAGATAATGCCTTATCAATGTTCCTCAAGTATCGTATTTATGGATAATTCACCATATAAGTATCGTTTTTGCCTCAGTAACATATTATAGATCCGTGTGTGCGTCATTAAATTCTCCTTTATCTATCACCATTTCCTTCATTTTATCTATATCTTCGCAACATTGTCATTATTTATTCAACCTTTCTTTCATATCATCATATAATATCATCGCATATTCCTATTCACTTATTTCACTTCATATATCTGACGGAACACATTTAAATATTAATCTTATTTAACTCCTATTGACGCACAATTCATCCCATCTTTCAATAAATTCAACCTGCGGATCTATCTCCAATCTTTCAACATCAGATATGTCTTCCATATATATATTATCCGTATTTAACCTCAACTGCTTCAATTATGGCAATAAACAATACTCTGTCACACGTAACATTACCTACAGCATCCTATTCTCAAAATATCCCGTCTTGGTTATGGCATGATTTATACTAACGGACTGTTGTTATCGAAAATTCACTATAATTTCATACAGTCACTTCCCTACTTTGATATAGCTCTAACTTTTATAAAGACCACCTAACAACCTTTATAAATACGTCACACTGTAAGATTACTAGTGAGAAATTATCATATATTGAACATATCTCGAAGATATTACGAGATATCACATTCTAATCCAAGAATACACATTCTACACTGCCTGTAAAAGCTACAAAAAACTTATTACACTGTCAAACTTATCTCATTCTGCATTTTGCTTGCCGGGATTTCGGTTGGCTGGTCTCATTCATCAGCTGCATCAGTCTTCTCTGGTGTACGCGGATCGGTCATCTGGAATCTGCTTCTCGGCAGTCAAGCTCTCGTCCGCCGTGAATGTCGGTTGGGTTCCTCCGATAGTCATCCCCATATCGCAGTTTACATGTCAATCATGGCGTTCTCTTGAGCATTACAAGAATATAAATTCAAAGAAGAAAAAAATTAGTGCATACATATTTCCAAATGCAAAGCCTATATTTATATTAGCAGTGCTGTCTATATGTACATCGGCTTAGATAAATGTTTCTATTTTGCTGTTGAACAGACTACAAAAATGTCGGTTTTGGTTTTATAATAGCTTTTGTCCATATACTCTACTATATGAATGCTTTCTTTGAGATCTGTCTGCTAATGAAATATCTTTTCTCTTGCGGACTAGGTTTATTCAGTGCCCTCCATTTTCTTCTCTGCGAAGTTCAATGTCGTACTTCGTATTTTACGAAATTCGCTTGGTTTTATAATAAAACTAGCAAATGTACCCGTGCTTCGCTACGGTATTCTACATTGTATTCGAATATCGAAGTAAATACTGTTCATGCAGTAAATAAGATTGTTTTAAAATTGCATATCTCTTAGCGTTATCCGAGAAACAACATGGGGAAGTCCCCATACGCTGTTTCCAAGGTAAGGTCTTTGTTACGGATTTGTGATATAACGGCAGGCTCACTTGCCTACTGCCATTCAAAATCGAGCTGGGAAGTTTACATTATCATTGCAGGCCCAATGGCCTACTGCGCGGTCACAATCGATTTGGGGAGTTTTCGTTACAATGGCAGCCCCCTTTCCTACTTCCAGACAGATAACAGTTGAGGAGTTTTTATTATAATGGCAGGCAACTACCCTACTATCAGTCGAAATTGATTTGTGCAGTTATCATTATAATGTCAGGTCCCTTTTCCTACTGCCAGCCAGCTTACTACCATTCACACCAAGATGGCGAGTTTCCATCAAAATAGCAGGCCACTATGCCTAATGCCAGTCACATTTTAGATGAGGACATTTGTTTATAATTGCGAGCACCATTGCCTACTGCCAAACACAATCGGGTAGGGGAGTTTTAAACAAAACTGCATGCTCCCTTGCCTTCTGCAAGTCAAATCGAGAAGTGAACTATTCATTACAATGATAGGCCCGTTACACAGGAGTTGGAGAAGGACCCCATTCCTACTGCCAGTCAAAGTCGGTATGGGGAGTACTGATTATAATAGCAGACACGCCCTTTCTCGGTCGCTACAAATCGACATCAGTGAATATATATAGATCGACATACGAAAGTATATGCTTGTTTACAATATTGCAGACCTTCATTTACAGATAACTGCTGCTAAACGTACGTCATATCGACAAAGGATTGTACCATAAGACACGTCGGATTTAGTGGCCTAAATGGCTGGTGCTATGATATCTCATGTATTCTTGGGTCAGATTGTGTTAGAAACGTTGAACAGGGTAAAGTTCTTGTAAGATTATCTCACATTGCATTACTTTTCGGATAATTATGTGACAGCTACATACGTAGCATTTGGCTCACATATGGCTACTGGGTGGGTCAATTTTCGTGAAGAGTTTGATGATTCTATATTTCCTATAAGTGATTGAAAGTATGAATTATGCATGTGAAAAGTCCAAATTTACTTAACATTGAACGGAGATTGTGCCAACCGTTATGTGATAGGACTTCCCGAAGGTCTGCACCATCATTAAAATTGCCTCCATATTTCGATATTCTTCGGGGATAAAAAGTGAAAAATTTAAAGATCTTGGAAGTTTTCCGTCCGTTACCGGCTAAAACGTATAATTTTGTCACATTTCCATTTTCTTTTTCGTCTGGTAGATTATGCCGCAATCTAGATTTTTGGCGAGGAGGGTAAAAATTAGGACTTTCAGGAAACTAAACCAAAAAGTATGCAGTTGGCCATTATTACCCCTTAAACGGGCAGCTGTGCGAAAATTTCGCCAAAATAGTCAATGTACAGGCACACCGTTGTTACGATTTTATTTATATAGATAAGGAATCTGCTCCACGTACAACACCTTTTGGGCTATGTCCGCTGGACTTAACCTGCAAAACTGACCATTCATGATATCTCCCTTATTAACCCTCCTGACGAAAAAATGCACATGAAAAAAGTTTTAGAGATGGAATTCCATCACGTTTGGTCGATTTCCAGTCAAGTTGGTCTTGTACTGTATATATTGTGGAAGAATCACCATTTCGGTTCCCTATAAACCACCAGTCCATTCCGGGAACATGAAATGTTATAGACCTTTAAAACCTACCTTTGGACAGGTGGATGCTAAATATAAAGTTTGGTTCGAATATCTTCAGTAGTTTTCAAGTTGTAAGAAATACGCTTTACACGCACGCGCTCTTGAGTTAAATCTGATGGGACCTGTACCGAAAAACGGTCCGTTAATGATATCTCCCTTATTAATCCTCGTATCGAAATGATGCACATGAGAAAAAATGTTTAAAAATTAATTTCCAGTAAGTCAGGTAGATTTCCATTAAGTTTGGTTGTGTATATTTTGTGGGAGTGCAAAATCACGGTTTAGGTTTCGTATAAACCCCCAGTTAGTTCAGGGATTTAGAAACAATATTTGCCCTAAGACCTACCGAAGGACAGGTGGATTCTAAATATGAACTTTGGTGGAAATATTATATCCAGTAGATTCTAGCACTCACGTACATACAGAGTAATTAAGGAAAAAATAATACAGTTAAGAAAGTTGAAATTAATAGAAAATGGATTATAACTGAGGACAGCCGGATATCGACAAATATGTAAATGCCAAGTGAATGTATTGGAAAATCAAATGCCCCTCAATAAATTATGCCGCTGTGAGTTATGGATATAATAAAGCGGTAACAGAGGAGAAATTTAGGTGCAATGATTCTTAGGTAAACAGATAAGAAGATGATTAATGGTGTTATTACTTAATGTAGTCGAGGGCGGTTATAACCTTCAACGATATTCCGCCAATATCCCGCAGATAGGCCGATTGACGCCTCTCTTGCCTTCTACCCAAGGAACAACCACGAATTTAAAAGCATGATGAGGAAAATGGCAATACGTTACTTCCCTGCTGGCAAGCAGTCAGAGACGTTGCCATGGTAACCTGTAGGTTCGTTGTCGGTTTGTCGGTCACTCAATGCAGAGCATGATACCCGCATAAAATAGTAAATTTCTCCGTCATGTGAAGAGTAAGGTAAATTATGAACATAACGAAAGTTGTTTATAATGAAGAGACGTTTCACATACGGTCCACAGAGTAACACAGAGTAACACTGAGCTACAAACATTAATCGTGATAAACAGTGCGAGATCTCTGAAAGAGATGTGTGTTCATTGTTAAACTGTTCATAATGCAGTATTTAGGTCTACACTAAATGTGTAACTAAAGCGCAATTGCACTATCAATTTGTAACTTCACAATAGCATCTTAGTTCACAAGAATCACCGCGGACGGAACCAATGTTTATTGTCGCGCCTTGAGACTTAAGATTGGCGCATGCGCAGCAGCTATGCTTACCATCCGCACCCCTTGCACAGCATGCACGCGACTTCTCATCAGACGACCATGGCTATTCATTGTTCCTGACGTGCTGGATCAGACAATGCTTCATCTACTGTTTTGTAATTATCTCAGTTCTGTTTCTGTCGTATCAAAGGGCATATTGGGACATGATTTTCTCCAAAACTTATTGAGGTAGGAAAGACCCAGATACAAGTGAAAAATCGAAAGTGAGATGTTTTGCGTATTTAGATATTTAAAGTTTAGAGGACAGAAATAATCGTACGTTGAAAATCAGATGATCATAAATATATCTCCCGGTCATGGTCATCCATCACTTTCAGATGGCAACCAACCATTATTACTGTCATAACAGAAATATCATTTACACGGCTCAATGATGTACATAACAAACTATAACACAAGTAAAAATCAAAACACTTCACACCAATTTCGACCAGACCATCAAGTGCATTCCGTGTTGTATGAAAAAGATCATCTTCAGTGCAGGAAGATGGAGACAATGAACACTGGAGCATATGCTGCATAGTTTGTTCTTCGCCGCAGTCACATTTGATGTAACCAATACTATCAACAGTGGAGCGCTTTTCAGGGCCACAGTTAACAATTATCTCTGTTAATATATAAGGGATATCGTCAGTCTAAAAGGAGCTGTTACAAAATCTATGTAGCCGACACAAATGCCATATTCTGTGCATACAGGAAACACACCGAAGCATTGATATGCATCAACCAAAGGTTAACCAGCCATAAAACATAGCCTGCACGGTTGCTAGATAACATTGTCTGACCATCCATTCATACCTTACATCACTGCCTGCACGGTTGGCATATACACATTTTTGGGTGACCCCGAGCCTTGTCAAAAAGTAATTATGAAGAAAAATGAGTATCTGAGGAGACTTCAGTCACGAAGATGCACTTTGGAAGGACAAGCTCACTTTTAAAGTTTTTCATTTGAACCTATAATATCTAAACTGTTAGATTTCTGAACTCACTTCCGTTCTACTCTGTAAAGCCCAGTCTTTATATTGGTAATAATAATGAAAAGTTCTGATATCGTTAGTTTGTATTTACAAAATCTGATTTATGTGATGGTGTTGCAATATTGTGTTTTCTTAGCATACAGTGGTTCGATCGAAAGCATCTGGTAATATAAAGCATAAGGGAAATCGTTGTACATGAAAATTTTGCCGAGTAAATGAGGTTAGTTTAGGTGAAAATTCGATTGATCAAATTTGGTAGAGGTTACTGAACACCGCCATGTGCTCACCACCTGTTGAAATTGAACTTGCCGCAAGTATTATATCTCCATCATGTTCACCGAGCAAGTGGCCGCACGGTATATACAGTATATCCCCTTTGATTAGTGGTAATAGAGGATGGTTGCCAAACTGTAGCTCTTCTTAAAACAATAATCACCACTACACCACACCACCCCACTCCACCCCACCACCACCATTACCACCACCATCACCACCAGCGACAGTAGATGGCTCTTGACCAGTAGAAAGCCTGCTTTGTCAGTGACAGTCCACGTGGAGTATTTTAAAAGCGTGCCGGTCCTGAAGCCGGCTCGCTTGTCAGGTCTCCAGTGTTGCACAGCTGCACGAAGCTCTGTCCAATCTCGTTGCTCGCTCTCAGAGGCTTAGTAGATAAAACGGTGAGCTGACAACGCATTGTCTCGAGTTGGGGAAAACCAGGCACCCTGCTGACAAGGAATATAAACACATCCGGCCAGCTAGTCTTCAAAAGCGTGCCGGTCGTTAACGAGGAAATTCCAAGAAACTATACACAGTGGAGGCAGATCAGGGAGGCTATCGGAGCGACGTGCATTATGTTTGATGCAATGTAGTTGAGCAGGTGGAAGAAAACCTGAAGAGTAGTGCTGTCATAACCTGCCAAAAAAAAAAAAAAAAAAAAGCAAAATCTCTTGACATACTCAAGCACCAATTGGAGTATTTCCCAGTAAAGATGAGCATTTCTATAGATTTAATTGGACCACAGCCTCCATCTGATGAGTTTATTTGTTTAACATGCATTGACAGATTTACTAATTTGTCAGATATTCGAGCAGAAACTGTAGCATAAGTGTTCTTTGACTCATGGATCGGTAGGTTCGTAACACCATGTCAGATAGTGACCGGCCACAGAAAACAGTTTCCGTCAGAGTTGTCTAAAGAACTTGCGAAGATCTGTAGAATCAAATTAACATGGACTACAGCCTATCACCCACAATCCAATGGAAAATTTGAAAGGTTCTACCATATTCTAAATACAACTATTCGTACAAAATCAAATAGTAAATGCACTCCTGTAATCATGTTCTGTTTGTGATGTTCACTTGAAGAGGGAACTAATGCAACATCGCTGAGATGGTGTATAGTAACACTTTCAAATGGCCTGGAAATTTGTTCAATTAACAATTAACGTGGTACAAAGGTAGATGTGGAACTACCAATATGTGTGTCCTAGCTTCGACAGTGTATGAACCAAATTAAACCTGTTAAATATGTCCTCAAATCGTAGAAAACGCCATTCATACACAGGGATATACAAACATGTGGTCATATGTTTGTGAGAGAGTAAAAGCTGCTTTGGAAAATCCTTACCAAGGCCCATATGAAATTATGCTAGGTAACACAAAGAACATTGTTCTAATGGACTCTATATCCATATGTGGCTGGGAGGCGTGACCAGTCCTAAGGGAAATAGTGGATAGGAAGAACATTGTGCCATACGAGGTGTTGATTCTTCACCGACGATATCCTCCTTATCCATAAATTTCTCTCTCATTTCCCTTATCTCTAAATAATCTTTTACAAGATATATAATATAATAAACATTTATTATCATCCCTATTCTGTCTGTATCCTTTTTTTATATACCCGCATTAACCACCATATTATTCCCCTTACTGTTTCGTTTTGTTATATTACCTACGTTAGTCCTCATTCTTACAATTACAATGCATTCTCCCAGTGACCTCTTAATTTTGCACTGAGTAGCAATTTGTTGCTTTTCCATATCCTTGACTCTTACAAATACGTTTTACAGATTATTTGGTATTGTACCTAATCCCTTTCCCAATAGTGTTCCATTCCTACCATTTCCTCCGCCAGTTTATACCGGCAGCGACCTTTCTCGCTGTTTGTTACCTCCAATTTATGTATAAAATATCCTGAGTGCACTCAGCTTTAACTACGGTACAGAAAATTTTGTCTGGAATAGGGCTGGAACAGGAGACATCCCGTATTTCAGGCAAAAATGACGTGTCCCGCATTATCTGTTTTTGTCCTTTATTTTTCAACAAGAAAATTTAAGAAGCATGTGATTCAGAAAAGAGAAAATCAGAGGGAATTTTCATTCAATTTTTTAATAAAGCTCTAAAATATCTCCTCCAGTCCTATTATATATCTGAAGATAATGTTGCTGCAAAGCTTCACGTGTTCATTTTGAAGAAGAATATGTCTTTTTCTTGTCAGGAGATTGATATGGAAGAGCTCTATGAAGAGTTTTGCATTTTTGGAGACATCCCTTCGAGCATCTTAGAAATAGTTGAAGATGTATTGCTTAGGTGGGTAAAAGTGTTTGTAAGGCATATGAAATGTCAACAGTTTGGGTGTTTTATGTTTAATGTTGCTCGTTCAAATGTGTTTCTTGGATGAGTATTCTCCCTGATGGCAAAGAAGTGGACTGATACTAGAAATTTCCTTTGCGAAAAAGCTAATGATCATGAATATGTCTTTCAATAAATAAATAAATAAATAAATAAATAAATAAATAAATAAATAAATAAATAAATAAATAAATAAATAAATAAAACCAAGGCCTACGGTAACGACTAATGTGGCGTCAATTCCGCCTCACATTTTGTCGCGTTACACACATTTTCGGATGAACTCCAGCCATGAGATATATTCATGTCAAAAGATGTTCAGTATCCCCAGTAAAGAGAACGTCTGATTTCAACAAATATAAAATTATCACATCAAGAGTTCCATGCTATGATAACATCTGAAGCTGGCGTTTCAAAGGAACCAAAGTCAAAAAGAAAATACATTTGGAAGGAATAAAGTAATTTTATTTTGTCCTCAAATCAGCGGTATTCATTATTTCCATATACGGTACTGTAATTCCCTGTATTTTCGCTGACAAGCTCCTTATTTCTTTCGGCAAAATATGGCAACCCTAGTCTGGAAACAGGCTGATGTAAAGACAGTTTCGTTTCAGAGCTAATTTCTTTCTTACAGAATACCATTGACCGCAACTGTCTTTGCATGCTTTGTTTCAGTCATACTACAGTGGCGTGCACTGAACCTCAGCTACCCCAGCTACCCCAGCGCTGTTGGGGCAAAGCATTTTGTAATTACATTTTTATTCCTTAGAACGATTCTTTATCAAGTAAAACAATTACAGACAGCTGAGTCACGGCAAGTACAGCAGTCTCGATAACATGTTCGCTTTACCGCAGTCCAGGTCTCTCCAGCGAGCTGGGCTTCTTTGCCGGCGCGAAACCAGTCCAGGTATCTCCAGCGAGCTGGGTTCCTTTGCCGGCGCGAAACCAGTCCAGGTCTCTCCAGAGAGCTGGGTTCCTTTGCTGGCGCGAAGCCAGTCCAGGTCTCTCCAGCGAGCTGGATTCCTTTGCTGGCGCGAAACCAGTCCAGGTCTCTCCAGAGAGCTGGGTTCCTTTGCTGGCGCGAAGCCAGTCCAGGTCTCTCCAGTGAGCTGGATTCCTTTGCTGGCGCGAAACCAGTCCAGCAGGTCTCTCCAGCGAGCTGGGTTCCTTTGCCGGCGCGAAACCAGCCTCTCCAGTGAGCTGGGTTACTTTGCTGGCGCGAAGCCAGTCCAGGTCTCTCCAGCGAGCTGGGTTCCTTTGCCGACGCGAAACCAGTCTCTCCAGCGAGCGGGTTCCTTTGCCGGCGCGAAACCAGTCCAGGTCTCTCCAGCGAGCTGGGTTCCTTTGCCGGCGCGAAACCAGTCTCTCCAGCGAGCTGGGTTCCTTTGCTGGCGCGAAGCCAGTCCAGGTTTCTCCAGCGAGCGGGTTCCTTTGCCGGCGCGAAACCAGTCCAGGTCTCTCCAGAGAGCTGGGTTCCTTTGCTGGCGCGAAGCCAGTCCAGGTCTCTCCAGCGAGCTGGATTCCTTTGCTGGCGCGAAACCAGTCCAGGTCTCTCCAGAGAGCTGGGTTCCTTTGCTGGCGCGAAGCCAGTCCAGGTCTCTCCAGTGAGCTGGATTCCTTTGCTGGCGCGAAGCCAGTCCAGGTCTCTCCAGCGAGCTGGATTCCTTTGCTGGCGCGAAGCCAGTCCAGGTCTCTCCAGCGAGCTGGGTTCCTTTGCTGGCGCGAAGCCAGTCCAGGTCTCTCCAGCGAGGTGGGTTTCTTTGCCGGCGCGAAGCCAGTCCAGGTCTCTCCAGTGAGCTGGGTTCCTTTGCCGGCGCGAAACCAGTCCAGGTCTCTCCAGCGAGCTGGGTTCCTTTGCCGGCGCGAACCAGCCTCTCCAGCGAGCTGGGTTCCTTTGCCGGCGCGAAACCAGTCCAGGTCTCTCCAGCGAGCTGGGTTCCTTTGCCGGCGCGAAACCAGCCTCTCCAGCGAGCTGGGTTCCTTTGCTGGCGCGAAGCCAGTCCAGGTCTCTCCAGCGAGCTGGGTTCCTTTGCCGACGCGAAACCAGTCTCTCCAGCGAGCGGGTTCCTTTGCCGGCGCGAAACCAGTCCAGGTCTCTCCAGCGAGCTGGGTTCCTTTGCCGGCGCGAAACCAGTCTCTCCAGCGAGCTGGGTTCCTTTGCTGGCGCGAAGCCAGTCCAGGTTTCTCTAGCGAGCGGGTTCCTTTGCCGGCGCGAAACCAGTCCAGGTTTCTCCAGCGAGCGGGTTCCTTTGCCGGCGCGAAACCAGTCCAGGTCTCTCCAGCGAGCTGGGTTTCTTTGCCGACGCGAAACCAGTCTCTCCAGCGAGCTGGGTTCCTTTGCCGACGCGAAACCAGTTTCTCCAGCGAGCGGGTTCCTTTGCCGGCGCGAAACCAGTCCAAGTCTCTCCAGCGAGCTGGGTTCCTTTGCCGGCGCGAAACCAGTCCAGGTCTCTCCAGCGAGCTGGGTTCCTTTGCCGACGCGAAACCAGTCTCTCTAGCTAGTTGGGTTCCTTTGCTGGTGCGAAAGGAAGCTACCCCAGCGAAATTCAAGTCGCTTAGTTGACGTGATGCGTTTTAAGCTTCCTTTTCTTGGGGAGGTGGGGTGATAGCTGTTGGCCTCGCTGGAGATTCACAGCATGTTACGGCGGGGGAGCAGCTAGCTTGGGTACATGTTAATTGCACTCTTAAGTATTCACGGCCACACACCAGAGGCTAAAATATAAAATAGTATAGCCACTTGCACGTAGACTTGGATGGCACGTGTAGAGAATGTTTTTTGATACACGCGGAAAAATAATTAGGTTGCCCAGCATGAACACAGAGCCAAGCGCGAAGTACAAAACATTTTTTATTTGGTTCTTTTATACGAGTGTGTTTGCCTGTAGTGGTGGTATATTGTGAATTTTTGTAGCGTTCTTCTTGGACTTAAGGTGAAGTTTTTGCGAGTTCTGTGGCATTCTTCGTGAATATAACAGTAGTATACGTCGTGAGGAATATCTTCTCTTGTTTGTCGTTGCTCAGTAAGCAAATGAAACTGTAAAACTTCGCTGACGGTAAAATATCAGCTAAATTTTGTTCATTCAGTTTAGGTAAGGCTTTATAAGTTTTAAAAAAAGTTTGTCTCAGTGGTGGTGGTGGTGATTATTGTTTTTTTTTGCTAGGGGCTTTACGTCGCACCGACACAGATAGGTCTTATGGCGACGATGGGATGGGAAAGGCCTAGGAGTTGGAAGGAAGCGGCCGTGGCCTTAATTAAGGTACAGCCCCAGCATTTGCCTGGTGTGAAAATGGGAAACCACGGAAAACCATCTTCAGGGCTGCCGATAGTGGGATTCGAACCTACTATCTCCCGGATGCAAGCTCACAGCCACGCGCCTCTACGCGCACCGCCAACTCGCCCGGTGATTATTGTTTTAAGAGGAAGTACAACTAGGCAACCATCCTCTATATAACACTAATCAGAGAAAATGGAAGGGGTCCAACACTTCGAGAAATGAAGGTGTCGGGAAAAGGAAGACAAGGGCCACGAAGGGCATGAAAATGAAAGACTCCCTAGTCCTCCATACGTAATAGCGTCGGGGTAGGAAAAGAACAAGAGTTGACCAAGGGAGGTCGGATAGGATAGATGAAAGTGATGAGCGTGGCACAAGTAAGTGGAAGCAATGCCAAGGCTCAGCTAAGGGCCCCGTGGTCGCCAACCCACGCTCTAAAATTCAGAGCCCCTGGGGCGGTTAGTCTCAGCAGTGAATACCAATTTGGAAATATATGCGAGTATGTGGTTGAAAATATTATTACTCAAGTGAATTATAATTTCGTACGTTCTTTAACTTGTCCGCCTCTGTGGTGTAGTGGTTAGCGTGATTAGCTGCCACCCCCGGAGGCCCGGGTTCGATTCCCGGCTCTGCCACGAAATTTGAAAAGTGGTACGAGGGCTGGAACGGGGTCCACTCAGCCTCGGGAGGTCAACTGAGTAGAGGTGGGTTCGATTCCCACCTCAGCCATCCTGGAAGTGGTTTTCCGTGGTTTCCCACATCTCCTCCAGGCGAATGCCGGGATGGTACCTAACTTAAGGCCACGGCCGCTTCCTTCCCTCTTCCTTGTCTATCCCTTCCAATCTTCCCATCCCTCCACAAGGCCCCTGTTCAGCATAGCAGGTGAGGCCGCCTGGGCGAGGTACTGGTCATACTCCCCAGTTGTATCCCCCGACCAAGAGTCTGAAGCTCCAGGACACTGCCCTTGAGGCGGTAGAGGTGGGATCCCTCGCTAAGTCCGAGGGAAACACCGAACCTGTAGGGTAAACAGATGATGATAATGATGACGTTCTTTAACTTAATACCTAAACTGTTTTATTCATTATCTTGCTTGTTATACTTCCACTTAGTTATCGAGTGAGTCTGTTTTTTTTTTTTTTTGTTTTTTTTTTCAGCTGGGGTAAGAAATTTGTTCACCTCACGCCACTGGTCAAACAAAATATCATTCTCATAATGTGCAGACAAAACGTAAATCTTATTTATAGAGATTTATTGTTGTATTTACTAACTTCAGGATGTGGTTTCCCGCAGCTCTTCAGCCTGCTATTCCAGCTCCGGGAGCGGGAGGAATGATTACAATGGGAGGTACCATCACCAAGACTCTGGCTGAAGGTGAAGTTCATTCACCGTCATACTACAACCTCGAAACCCGGACTGAAAATATCCTTCCACTTCAGCACTACGATATTACCTCACACCACTCCATTGGAAGCAGGAGGAGTTGCTGTCCAGCCTCTCCTCCAGGAGAGTCACGCTCAGAACGTCCTAATACACCAATTCCCTTGTCGGCATCACATTGTAAAACGTATCCGGAACCAATAGAATCTAGTCTTTCCAGTGCACCCACTGACGTATCTCACGTGAGTGCTCACGCCTTACACTGCGCCACTGCTATGCGTGCTTCGGATTCTGCGAAACCTCATTCGAGAAGTAGAAGAAGTTCTGTGGGATCTTTTAATACAGAAGATTCTCACGCTCACAGAGGCCGGACTTTATCCCGGAAGACTTCGGAGCAAAGTCTTTTCAGAACCTCAACTCCAGAAAACTCTAAGGAAGGTAAGTGTTCAGAGTTGAGTGTTCTTTACCGAGCTGATGGCCAAACCCACGGTGACCGGCAAGGTAGATCAAGAATGCCGAGCCCTAACGCCCCAATTCAGAATCAGTATGACTCGGATGTTAATAGACATAACACCGTAAAGAGGAGTAACAGTTTGCCGAGTAAGACTAGAGGAACAAGCTATAGTTCTAGAAATCTGTCAGCACTTCCTCGGATAACTGAATTAGATGAAGAAATTCCTAGTCGAAACCCATCAGTTCATAAAAGCAATCTTGTATCCAAATCACAGACAGATCAAGGCTCACTCGAGCCAGGTAAGAAAAGTATTCTGTGGAAGAATGCAGCTAAAACCTCTGCCATTTACATGACCATAAAAGAAACAATATCGCGTAAGAAGATGGACAGAAATCCCCATTCACAAGAAAGATTTACCAACGTTCGTGAGGAAAACGTGACACAGGTTTTCAGGGTTAAGAAAACTCGCAGCGAAGATTGCGACAATCAGTCACGCGGGACTAGAGAGGGTAAGTCAAATCTTACAGAGAAAAGAATTGTTGTGAAGGAATTTCCAAACAGGAAAGAAGGAAGGCGTGTGAATAGTCAGCAAATGAGATCAACAAGGGAGAATGTTGAAGCTCCTAGCAAGGAGCAAGTTCGGAGATCTGAAGATACTCTATCTCCAGAAAGAAGTAAAGAAGGTGAAATCAGAGAGGACTCTTCAGGTTCTCCAGAACTTCCTAGCTTCGAGAAGAGGAGTCCTCTAACTACAATAGAAGAATATGAGAGTGATCAGTGCACGAAGAAAGAAGAAATTGCTACCAAATTAAAGGACATAAATCTAGTTGATGATAACCAAGCTGGCCTTGAGGTTAGCAATAGACTTCCGAAAAGAAAACTTTCCGACAGAGCTAATGTTAATGAAAATAGTAGTTGTAAGAATATTCCAGAAATTAAAGAGTCGCGGACTTCCAGAGAATCATTAAGAGAAAGCTGTTTAGAAAGGATTGCAAGCAATAATTTTCATTCTGAATCTATTACAGAACAGATTTGTTACCTTGATAATGAGAATAATAAAGTAAATAACCGGACAATGGGAGAGGAAGAGACGAAAATCGCTAGTATTTTGCGGGAGAGAAGGTGCTGTTCAAGTTCACCTAAAAGGAAACGCTCTATTTTTGTTAATGTGCAGACGAAAGACGACGGTAGAAACGGAGAACGAAGTAGCAAGCAAAATGTAGCTGAAGACGACAGCCTTCCCCTTCCACCGACTCCAGAAAAATTACTGCAATCGTCTTCAGAGACTTCCCTTTTATTACTACCATCTCACAGGCTTGAAATCTCCCACGACGACTTTACCGCAAATCTAGCCGCAGCGAAAGATATGTTACGTCTTGAAACGATTCAGGAATCATGCGCAGTGGCAACTTCGGCAAGGAGAGTGGAATCTAATAGCTCAAGAAACTCTCCAGAGCGCCGCTCAGACGTACAAAGTCTTAATCAGAATCAAAGAGTATCTTCACCTCAGCGAAACTGCAAGAACACCAACCGAAAATATACCTACTCATCCGGAAATAGAGATAACTTGTGTAAAAAAGAAATTCGAGGGGAACGCGAAATTAGTGGAAGGAAGATATCAACAGATCACAGCAAAGAAATTGGGACTGAACAAATTCCCGTAAATGCAAATAGGAGTAACAGCAGGAACGTAGGTGAAATTCGTAGTAAATCAGGTTCCCCTTTACGTCGTACAGAAACGCATCGTGGAGCTTTAACTTCCCCATCAAATAGTAGAGAGAGGAATGATCCACAGTCTGTTTCAACAAGTAGAGTTATGTATCAAGACGTCCATGAACGAACGAAATCTCCTCTTGAGAGGGAAACCTCCATCGGAAGAAACCTTCAATCCCAATCAAATGTCTATCAAGGAAATAAAAGATTTAGTCTTACAGCACTACCTGTAGCACAGCGTGAACGAATATCTTCTCCTAGTGGAAGGGCATTCAGTATGGAAAACACTTCTTATAAAGGGAACACCGTAGATTGTGTGAGGAGATCCCGCTTAGAATTGCGAAAAGACTCTTCGTCAGAGTCCGGCACAAGAGTTAATTCTAGGTATTCAAGTTCTGGGAAACGTATTTCAAATATTCAGTCACAACAGCATCTCAGAAATAGCAAGCCGTCTGCGTTTCAAAATGAGAAAAGATATACCTCACCTTGTTCTGAAGAGTATCTCTCTCATCTTCGTCTCTATGAAACACGCCCGATTTCTTCCTTTTCAGGAGAAGTCTCTGAGAAGGCACGACAGAGAAAAGTTACTTCTTCGAAGAGTAAATTTGATTCACAGCTTGATATCAGTAAATCACGGAAAACTGACACTGAATTAAGACACAATAGGATGGCTGCAGCCAATGTTGGTTTTAAATCACAACACGAAAATTATGTCGACTTTCCTAAAAGAGGCAAATCATCTCAATCTTATCCACAGGAAAATGGGAAAGAAGTATCACAGACTCGACTACCAGATTTACACTTGCAGTCAAGATATGAGGAAAATTATTTACCTGAGTTACAAAGTGTATATCCTGGTATTAGAACTTGTGCACTAAAGGCAAAGAGATCAGTAGGTCACGGAAGATCTAGATCTGTAGAACCGAGTATAGATTCATTACGTGTAAGATGTAGTTCAGAGTCAGACTTAGAGGAACGCTACTATGACGTCTCAAATAGAAATAATCGACGCAGTGTCAGTCCGTCAAGAATAAAACGTGCTATAGGCAAAAGATCTAGAAGTGGGGAGGAGGATATGTATTCATATAAGAAATCTGATTCATGTAGGAGCATAGAGGAACGGACTGAGGTGTCCTATGACAGTCATGATTACAAACGATCTCCTCATCATAATGAAGTACCGCTGAACATCACTGACGAATGGAAGGAATGTCCTGAGAAAACGGTTTCAGTCAATCACAGATCTGTCTCAAATCAGCGTCCAGGCTGTGAACCTCAGGCCAGAGACAGGGAAGGTATTTCCTCCGCAGAAACAGAAAGTGATGGACTTCGCCAGGAAGTGATTAAAAGACGACGACAGTGGATTGCTAGCTCTTCATTGGCATCGTCGTACAGAGGTGAGCCCTGTTCCAGTGAAGTAACGTCTTCGTCTGTCTCATATCGAGAAGACAACAAGCTTCGATCACCAACTCGGGCAAGAAGAGTATCATGTTCCACCCTTAACTGCCATGAAGGCATTATCGAGAGAACATCTCCTGCTGACAAACCTCATACAGCCGATAAAGGAGTATTTTCGAGAAATATTTATCAGCAAGGTCGAAAAGGCTATTATAGCATCCACGATGGAAGAAAGAGTGACAATACACAATCACTGAGTTCTTTCTCACCTAACACAGCTTCAGAGATTGGGAATAGATCGAAGTCTGAGAGTTCACAAGAATCAAGTAATAATTCAGTGGTGGGGTATCGATCTACTAGAAACACGCTATCTTTGACTAGGAAAATACCCTCCATTCCTGCTAAAGATTCCCGGTATGGAGGAAGAAATTCACTCGGAACGTCTCCAGTCAAAGAAAAGAAGACTCAGTTGAAGGTCAACGATTCTAACTCGCTTCCTAATGGGGATCCTTTCATTTCTTCGAAGGGTGCACGAAGGAGTGGGGAAATAATATATCTTGAAGAAGAAGTAGAAGACCCTGTTCAGTTGTTGACTAAATCGAGAGTTCAACAAACGGCACCTCCTTTTGGCATTGATTCCAAAATGATATTAGATCAAAAGAAGAAGATAAAGCGCAGAGCGCAATCTAGTGCTGATCCCAGTCCGCACTACTACAAAGGTTGTTCTCGAAGCACGAAACATATCACCGGGGCGTTGAGTGACAGTGAGCTCAGGGACGTCCTTGACAGGCCCCGGAGCCTGTCGGAGAGCGTGAGGTCGGGAGAAGTACCCTCCTATAAGAAGGCGCTGGCCATCTTTGAGAGGAAGACTGCTGAGGCCAGAAAAGAGTATGAGCAGAGTATCTATAAGTTCCGAGAGATGAGGCTGAAACAGAAGTACCGGGAGTGGGATGATCCACCACTTCCAGCGCTGCCAAGCGGCCAGAAGCTTCCCTAAAGTAAGTAGGGCACCCTTATCAGAGTTTCTTAGTATTTCGTTTTTGAACGTATGATAGCAATGTATAACAAATTTCCCCGTAAAATATATTCATCTACTCTTCTCTTCAGCGATATATGAGGGGTTCAGAACGATAGTGAACCAAATCCACTTGAAGTCCGTATTTGAAGTTTAGAAGTATTTTATAGATAGGGGGGGGGGGTGACTTTTTTTTTTTGGTATTAACGATATACATAAATGGGTCAAAAATGTCATTGTATGCATAGAAAAGCCAAACCCCATCATAAAAATCCTAAACTGTGTAATATATATCCACTATTTATCTAAAAGTTGATAGCATTTTGCGAAATTAACCCGTAATCACAATATTTTCAGTGAAAGGCGGGTTTAATGGACAACACGCACAATTTTAGAAAAACTGAGCCTCCTAGTATCAAAAGCAGCCAAATCCACTTTGAAAAATGGAGCTACACATAGCTACTTACAGTTTTTACTCCGAAGAATTCAATCCAACCATGATTTTGGATCAAAACCCGACTTATCCCATTAAAATGCATACTCAGATATGAGGCTGATTCAATATCCTCCAAATCCAACACCTGTAGTGACATTTGTAGTGGCAATGTCCCTGTCAGCCAATTAGCGCTGTCTGTGACTTCCCAGTAGGCACTGCGTGTGTGTTTACTGCTACTACACATGTCACACTGTTGGCGCATTTTCTTCTGTTTGAATGAGGTATCAAAATTACTACCAAAACATGTTAGAGAACAATGAGCTGCTTCATTTTAATTCTGCTTTACACAAACAGAAAGATCTAGGACTTCAGACTGAAGAAAATGAAGACGTATTAGGCTATGAGGAAGAAATAGCCACGGATGTACCGTAAAAGCAAGAAAAGTGTAAAAAAAAAAAAGATACATTTTCATAACGGATCTTGAATTTTGTTGTGATAAAGTGACACCTTCCTTTACAAGGTGGTATAAATCTCGGTTTTCAGATAGCCGAGTTCTTTCAAACTATAGATCATTCCATGTTAAGAAAACAGTATTTCTCTTATGAAAACAGGGGTGCTCTACTCAACAGCATCACGGGAAACTGTGGCAGGTAAATTTGTGAAACTCAGTATTTACGTCCAAGGTAAAAACGGGGAGTAAGTAAGCTGCAAATGAAACACAGTTTACTTTTGTTTCTTCCTAAATCTCATCCATAGAATAATAATAATAATAATAATTGTACCGGGCGGTACACCTCCACGCCGCTAATTCAAACTTTGCGCCAGTTGAAAATCCTCTGCTGGAGGAAGGCGGAACTTTATCTAATGTATTAAATTTCAAGTTACCCAGAAGATGTCACTACTTGGAAATTTTGAAGTTTCTGAACTGGGTCGTTTTCGACGTATTTTTGTTTTGCTTGTAGTAAGAAGTGTGAACTTTCTCTTCTAGAGGACACTACTGAAGAACTACTATAGTGCACCCTAGTGCAAGGTGAAAGAACTGTTTTTTTGGAGAAATTTTTATTTCAAAAGTTTGTTTCTTGTTAAATTTCTTTCTGGTATTGTTTAAGTTGGCTGTATACCCCTTTCCTTCCCCTTGTTTTGAATTTAGCCAATCCCGAATTTCTTTAATTAATTTATGACCAATAAGGTGTTTCTTCTTCAAATTGGATATGCTGCTTAACCCTAACCAATAAATGATTGTGGGCGGGTGTTTTCTTTCCTGAAACGCCTCGAACTTTCCGCGAGAGTATATAAACTGCTGATTTTAGGGTCTCTGCGCCACTTCTGTACCATCTTTCAGTGTGTAAAGTACATAGCAGGGGGCGGGAAGCGCCTCTTTCTTCGGACAGCAGTTCAACAACCAGGTAATGGCCGTATAATAACTTCTTTTCTTGCTAGCTCAGCAGTTTAACTCTCGGGGCGGGTCCGAAGCTTTTCCACCATGTAACTTTTCCCTAAAATGTAAAGACTCTTAGTATCTATTATCTTTTAAGCTACATATTGGGATAGAGAGTGCTTAACCCTCTCGAGCTCCCACTCATATTGTTTTGAGGTGAACTTACCTTTTCACAACCAATTCTTCTTTAACGTAATGTAAATTGTTTCCTTCTAAAGTCACCTCGTTAGTATGGGATTAGCCCTTGCATTTGTGGCCTAGAGCCAGATTAGGTTTTAAAACAAATGTATTAGGAGTGCAGATCGCCTCCTCTCTCATTGGTATTTTAGAGGCCATGTAATTATCCTTTTCTCGCTTAATAGGCCTCAGTAAGCTGGGTATTTTACCCCTGTGTTTACGTCCTTAGAGGACAGTTTGAAGGTCGAGTTAGGTGTGGCCTTTTGATAGGCTTAAAACCTTGAGAGCGGATCGCTCTTTTGAAATTTGTTTCTGCGTGCCTCTAGGAGGTCTTACTGTGTAATTTGGAGCAAGTGCTCCTGGGCATGATTGGGGTTTTCTGCCCCTTTGTTAAACCTTATGTACATGTAAGCTTGGGCTAACTGCTCAAGAATTGTGAGTTCGGGGCTCGAAGCCCAAAGCCTGTAGATACTGTTGTTGCTCTTTTGTTGCCTCGCTACTCTGTACCTTCCATGCTTGTTATTTCTTGATTTTGAAAAAAGAATATAACCTTGTTAAATTTTACATTAACTTTAATTTCGTAGTTTGAGACCCGTTCACCCCCGCACCTTCTTTCACCTCTACCTACCACAAAAATACGGTAACAAGTGGTAGCAGAGCGTGGTTGAATGGGTCTCAATTTAGCCCCTTTTGACGGCTAAACATTGCTTTTATCCGAATTTTCTCAGTTGCTGGAATTTTTGATTTTTCCTGTTTCAAAATTGTTCTGTCATCATGCCCGGCCCTCGCGATGTTCTCCATCTTAACTATTTGCGCAAGGAGGAGTTGATCTATGAATTGACTATTAGAAATGTGCAATCTGGAGGCACGGTTGCGGTAGACACAAACAAGCTTAGAGAGTCCCTTGATTTGCCCATTTCCATCCCCACTTTGGGAGAGAAAGAAATTGACGACTCTCTTTCCACGATCATCGAGAATATTACTGGGCTAGCATCTGTAGTTAGTTTTTTTGACGAAAATGATCCTTCTCGCAATCAAATTAAGCGTGTGCAAGCCAGGCTATTTCATTTTTCAAATAGAGTTAACGATCTGTTGTCTCTGAAGTTGAATGACGTTCAGAGGAAGGAAGCTAGTACGGTGCTTGAAAATATTTCTGAATTATCTAGTAAGGTCACTCAATTGTTAACTGGGGAAGTTCCTCCCAAAACTGATCAACCCGCTACGGTGAATGTAGGTAGTGAGGAAGAGCCTCCTACGGGAGAAGTCAATAGGAAAACCGTTGGAGCTCAAACTATCTCTGCCCCATTGGACAACGAGTCTGAACGCCGTACGTCGTTGAATAATGTACGTTCTGAACTAACTTCTTTGCCACTGAAACCTTTACCTACTATGTCACCTGGGTTCAGCAGCTTGCCTCATCCATTAGCAATGTTGCTCAGAGGTATCTCTAAGTTTTCTGTTAATACCACCAGTGAAGTTATTTCATTCTTAAGGTTCTTAGTTGAATTTCAGGATCATGCCCTTGTTTTTTCTCTTTCACCGTGTCAAATTTTACAGATAATTTATCCTTATGCAATTGGTATTCTCTCAGATAAAATAGTAAGAGCCATTGCCGAACAGTCATCTATTGAAGATTTTCATGCACATCTGCTTGCAAATTTTATTCCTGCTCGCGCGAGGTCATCTCTGATCCAGAAGTACTATTATCGAGTACAGAGATTGGATGAAAATCTGGCTGATTTCATACAAGACATTAAGTTCTATACTAGGGTGTTTGCTCCTCACTTCCCTGAGGATCAGATTGTACAAGCTATTGTAGAAGGCATTTCACCATCTTATAGGTCATATTTGTGTTTCGCGGCGTGCCCGCAAACCTTCTCTGAACTTGAAGCATTGGCCGTCTCAGCGGAAGGAGTTAGATACGCCGATTCCTTGCGTGTCGCGAAAGAACCCCCTCCTTCGTTTAGTAATACTCGGCCTCCACCTCGCCGACCAGTCACACCCCGTAAATGTTATGCTTGCGGGTCGCCTGACCATCTTCGCAATAAATGTCCATTGGTCAAAACTAGTAGGGCAAATAATGGAGCTGGTTCTTCACAAGGCTGTTTTAAATGTGGGGCTTTCTCACATATCGCCAAGAATTGCCCAAATTCAAATAGCACCCCCTCCTGCTCAACCTCTGGTGCAAATTCCACCAATGCTAATAATAAAAAGTGACTAGTGGCTTCGGCTGAGTCGACTAATCCATCTTTCCGAGGCTCAGCCCCTGGTAAACAGATCGAAAATTCAGGGAACGTTCAATCTGCAAATCCATCTTTTGAATGCCCCAAAGAGTGTCTTAGGATTGCGGCGGATACCCCCGCACCGGTCCCCTTTCTCAAAATTGAGTTAAATAATGAGCCTATAACAGCTCTATTAGATTCAGGCAGTGTTTGTTCTATTATTTCGGCTGAATGGTATGCAAAATTGAAATCTGTTTGTAAACTTCCTGACTATTGTTCCTCTTCGATCCAATATATTTCGGCTAATTCATCTCCATTAGAAATTCTAGGTTCTTTACAGGTCAAAATTCGTATTTTTAAATTTACATGGAAAATCAAATTGTTTGTGGCTAAGCACTTGTCTTGCCCCATCATATTGGGAGCTGACTTCATTTCTCACACTGGTCTTGTGCTCGATCTTCAGAGTAAGTCGTGCACATTCAAATTTGCTTCCAATTGTAAAATCCCCTTGTTAAAATGTAATTCTGCATCATGTTCATCTATTTCGCCTACCCAGGATGAGATGTTGTTAGACCTTAGACATCTACCTGAGGAGCAGGCTGATAGTATTCGTAAGTTGTGTCAGTCGTTTCCAGAGGTGTTCTCTGATACTCTTGGTGTTACTGACCTTATTGAATACAAAATTGAGGTCACGGATTCGATTCCTGTCCGTTTTCCACCTTATAGGCTATCTCCACCAAAAATGAAGGCTCTGAAAGAAATTATCGATCAGATGTTGAAGGATGGTATTATTAGGCCCTCTAAGTCGGCGTATTCTTCGCCTATTTTTCTAGTCCCGAAACCCCAAGGGGGCTTCAGGCCTGTCATTGATTATAGGGCTCTCAATCGGAAGGTGGTGTTGCAATCCGTGCCCCTTCCTGACCTTCATTCTTGTTTTTCATGTTTCCGTAAGGCTAAGTTCTTTACTATCTTGGACTTGAATCAGGCCTATAATCAAATTCCCCTAGCGGAAGAGTCTAAACATCTTACAGCGTTTGCCACGGATTGGAATTTGTATGAATACAACCGCGTGCCTTTCGGGCTCCCCACGGGAGCAGCTGTACTCACTAGGCTGCTAGATAGGGTCTTCTCCGACATCAAATTTGAGTACTTGTATCACTACTTGGATGATGTCGTCGTATTTTCGGAGACCTTTGAAGAACATCTAGATCATCTGCGAGAAGTTCTCAATCGCCTGCGTAAGGCTGGGTTAACTGTTAAATTGTCCAAGGTTGCCTTCGCTAAACCCTCCATGTCATTCCTAGGGCATATTATGTCACCTGATGGTGTGGCAGTCGATCATTCTAGAACACAGGCCATCCGTGATTTTAAACCTCCCAAGGACATTAAAGGTATCGCCAGGTTCATTGGTATGGTGAATTTCTTCGGGAAGTTTATTCCTAACTTCGCTAATAGAGCGGCGCCCTTAAACCTTCTTCGTAGGAAAGGCATCAAATTCGAGTGGGGACCTTCTCAACAAGTCGCTTTTGAAGATCTTAAATTAGCTCTCTGTAATGCCCCTGTCCTTGCTATGCCTGATTTCTCAAAGAAATTCATCGTCCAAACCGACGCGTCGTCGTCAGCAGTAGCAGCAGTCCTTCTTCAAGAGACTGAATTAGGGAGGCGACCCATCGCCTATGCATCTAGGACTCTATCGTCTCAAGAAGCCAAGTATTCCTTCTATGAGCTCGAAGGTTTGGCAGTCTTATTTGCCTTAGAAAAGTTCCGTCTCTATCTGGAACATGTCAAATTCGACCTGGAGACAGATAATCAAGCCTTAAGCTGGGTCTTAGGTAGGCCGCGTCGTACTGGTCGTATAGCCCGTTGGGCCATCCGAATTTCTGCCTTCCAATTCGATGTCAGGCATATCAGAGGGACCGAAAATGTTGTTGCCGATGGACTCAGCCGTATGTTTTCGAACGACGTCGAGACCCATGAACCGGTCGACAGTTCATCACCTCCCGAGTCCATACTATCTGATGTTAATGCCATCTTAACAGATGCTCCCATGCTCTTTAGGGATATCGAGAAATACCAACGTGAAGATCCGACGCTGGCTCCGATAATGGAAACCCTTTCTTCTGGGGAACATGTCGTCCCTTATGTTCTGAGGAATGGTGTTCTATGTTGCCCTTCGAGGCATGATAAGATGACGAAGGTTGTCGTTCCAGCTGTTCTTGTACTTATGATCTTCAAGTACTATCATGGGACCCCATTAGGGGGGCATCTTGGAATCTTTAAAACTCGTGAAAAGATTCGTGAAAGGTTCATCTGGAAGGGTATGGACGGTGAAATCCGTGAACTAGTAAAAGCTTGTAAATCTTGTTTGCTTAGTAAACCCACCATGTCCACCAAGGTAGGCCTTTTGTCTTCGCATCAGGCTTCGCGCCCCATGGAACGCCTGTACATTGATTATGTAGGACCCTTCCCCCAGTCAAAGGGAAATGCCAACAAGTTCATCTTTGTATGCGTAGATGGTTTTACAAGATTTTCCTGGTTATTTCCGACTAAGCTGGCTACCGCTCAGTCCACCATTACTTGCCTAAATTCTATTTTTGCTTCTTTTGGTCCGTGCCAATATATTGTGCCTGATAATGCTAAGGCTTTCACATCAAATCTTTTTCGTAAATTCTGTTTTGACCTGTCCATCTCTCATGTAACTACTTCTGCTTATTACCCTCAATCATCTCTGGCTGAACGGGTTAATCGTAATCTCAGGTCCGCGCTTATTGCCTATCATCATGAAGATCATTCTAGGTGGGACACGTCCCTGCATTGGTTAGCTTTTGCTTTGAATTCGGCGGTTCATGAAACTCACAAGTTTACTCCAGCTTCTTTGATGTTCAAGTTCGTTCCCAACACGCCGCTCTCTAACCTCTGGTCTCTGAGTGACATTCTACCTGAGATAACATTAAAGATCTTTGGAAGAAAGCTAAAGCCAATCTTAAGGTGTCTCATGAAAAGGTTAGGGAAAGATATGATCGTGGACGGAGACCCACCAATTTGAAGGTAGGTGACCAGGTGATGGTCAAGAATTTTGTTCCCGCGGGCAAGCTTGCCCCCAGATTTCATGGGCCGTGTGTCATTCTCGATTTCCTTACGCCGGTTACGTTGTTATTAAGTAATCCAGCCACCGAGAGGATATTTAGGGTTCACCTGTCACACGTGAAACCGGTGTAATTTTTGTGTTAACTTGCTTCATATAATTTGAAAAGAATATGAAGGTTATATATATATATTTTTTTGAAGGTTTTCACCTTTGAGGCCTTCCGCCCTTGGAATCTGTTTACCTTGTCTGTAACCATTGATTGTAAACCTTCCCCTATTAGTTAACCTGCCATCCTGTCGTTGCCACGGCCATTACCACGCTCCCGTCTCCTGCTCCACTACACACAGTGGCTTGTACATGAAATAAATATCTCCACGCCGCTTGCCACTCATCTCCTCCACTGAGACTGTACCCTAAAAATCATTCTGGTCAAACAAAATTCTGCCGCCGAGCTTTAATGTTTCAGTGCCCCCGCAGCAGCGCGGCGCCGTACCGTTCCTGAGGCAGGGTATGGGCCCGCCCTTCCCCAGTGAGGCCAACCTGTGTACGGCGAGCCGGAGCCCTCCTCCCGGCCAAGGCTGATGTGCGGCGCACGATCTGCTACCGGCCCGCAGCCTGTATATGTTCACCGCGGGCGCGGCGTGCTTCAACACCTCTACTCCTCTCATAGTGCGGGCGAGCGGTATCTCAGGGTACTTGAGGGGTCCGAGCGACCTCCTCCGGACACAAGCTGCAGCGGCCGGTCTGGCCATCCAATTTAATCAACTACATGGACATTTACTATCAGCAATTACTACACTTGGGAATTCTACTGCAATATTTGGTGGACTTTGAAAATTTTCTTCACTTTCTAGTATTAAAAGTTTTTCTTCTGAATTCAATTCCTACAAACATAAAGACATTACTTCAACGGTTACTACAAGAATTTTCAAGCTGGATCAAACCAAATTTAGAAATTTTTTATAAATGCTTCTGCAATTAATCTCCATATCAACATCATAACTTGGACCTTATTTTCAAACAAATTTCATGTGTCACCCCTGGAGGGACTTTTTGGGGGGGGGGGAGGTCTGTACCGGGCGGTACACCTCCACGCCGCTAATTCAAACTTTGCGCCAGTTGAAAAGTCCGAACTTTATCTAATGTATTAAATTTCAAGTTACCCAGAAGATGTCACTACTTGGAAATTTTGAAGTTTCTGAACTGGGTCGTTTTCGACGTATTTTTGTTTTGCTTGTAGTAAGAAGTGTGAACTTTCTCTTCTAGAGGACACTACTGAAGAACTACTATAGTGCACCCTAGTGCAAGGTGAAAGAACTGTTTTTTTGGAGTAATTTTTATTTCAAAAGTTTGTTTCTTGTTAAATTTCTTTCTGGCATTGTTTAAGTTGGCTGTATACCCCTTTCCTTCCCCTTGTTTTGAATTTAGCCAATCCCGAATTTCTTTAATTAATTTATGACCAATAAGGTGTTTCTTCTTCAAATTGGATATGCTGCTTAACCCTAACCAATAAATGATTGTGGGCGGGTGTTTTCTTTCCTGAAACGCCTCGAACTTTCCGCGAGAGTATATAAACTGCTGATTTTAGGGTCTCTGCGCCACTTCTGTACCATCTTTCAGTGTGTAAAGTACATAGCAGGGGGCGGGAAGCGCCTCTTTCTTCGGACAGCAGTTCAACAACCAGGTAATGGCCGTATAATAACTTCTTTTCTTGCTAGCTCAGCAGTTTAACTCTCGGGGCGGGTCCGAAGCTTTTCCACCATGTAACGTTTCCCTAAAATGTAAAGACTCTTAGTATCTATTATCTTTTAAGCTACATATTGGGATAGAGAGTGCTTAACCCTCTCGAGCTCCCACTCATATTGTTTTGAGGTGAACTTACCTTTTCACAACCAATTCTTCTTTAACGTAATGTAAATTGTTTCCTTCTAAAGTCACCTCGTTAGTATGGGATTAGCCCTTGCATTTGTGGCCTAGAGCCAGATTAGGTTTTAAAACAAATGTATTAGGAGTGCAGATCGCCTCCTCTCTCATTGGTATTTTAGAGGCCATGTAATTATCCTTTTCTCGCTTAATAGGCCTCAGTAAGCTGGGTATTTTACCCCTGTGTTTACGTCCTTAGAGGACAGCTTGAAGGTCGAGTTTGGTGTGGCCTTTTGATAGGCTTAAAACCTTGAGAGCGGATCGCTCTTTTGAAATTTGTTTCTGCGTGCCTCTAGGAGGTCTTACTGTGTAATTTGGAGCAAGTGCTCCTGGGCATGATTGGGGTTTTCTGCCCCTTTGTTAAACCTTATGTACATGTAAGCTTGGGCTAACTGCTCAAGAATTGTGAGTTCGGGGCTCGAAGCCCAAAGCCTGTAAATACTGTTGTTGCTCTTTTGTTGCCTCGCTACTCTGTACCTTCCATGCTTGTTATTTCTTGATTTTGAAAAAAGAATATAACCTTGTTAAATTTTACATTAACTTTAATTTCGTAGTTTGAGACCCGTTCACCCCCGCACCTTCTTTCACCTCTACCTACCACAAAAATACGGTAACAATAATAATAATAATAATAATAATAATAATAATAATAATAATAATAATAATAATAATAATAATGTTATTTGCTTTACCTCTCACTAACTACTTTTACGGTTTTCGGAGACGATGAGGTGCCGGAATGTAGTCCGGCAGGAGTTCTTTTACGTGCCAGTAAATCTGCCGACACGAGGCTGACATATTTGAGCACCTTCAAATTCCAACGGACTGAACCTGCCAAATTGGGGTCAGAAGGCAAGCGCCTCAACCGTCTGAGCCACTCAGCCCGGCACATATCCACAGAGTAAATAAATCATTGTATTAATGTTAAAGAAAAAAATCGCACGCGTCCGCCTCTGTGGTGTAGTGGTTAGCGTGATTAGCTGCCACCCCCGGAGATCCGGGTTCGATTCCCGGCTCTGCCACGAAATTTGAAAAGTGGTACGAGGGCTGGAACGGGGTCCACTCAGCCTCGGGAGGTCAACTGAGTAGAGGTGGGTTCGATTCCCACCTCAGCCATCCTGGAAGTGGTTTTCCGTGGTGTCCCACTTCTCCTCCAGACAAATGCCGGGATGGTACCTCACTTAAGGCCACGACCGCTTCCGTCCCTCTTCCTTGTCTATCCCTTCCAATCTTCCCATCTCGCCACAAGGCCCCTGTTCAGCATAGCAGGTGAGGCCGCCTGGGCGAGCTACTGGTCATTCTCCCCAGTTGTATCCCCGACCCACAATCTGAAACTCCAGGACACTGCCCTTGAGGCGGTAGAGGTGGGATCCCTCGCCGAATCCGAGGGAAAAGCCAACCAACGCAAGACAAGTACGCACTGATATAAAGACTAGAAACCATACGCATCACATACCGTAAATTGATGCCTTCTCTACAACAGTAATAAGCTGCCAGGATTCACAGAGTAACGGATTACGAGTTACATGTAGCAGAGCGACACAGAGGGAAAACGAAGGAAGGCATCAAGGCAATGGCAGTTTTCGCCACTGTGCTTCCTCTCTACGAATGTATTTATGAAACAGAAAAGCCTCAGTAAATATTTTAATAACCCACAGGCAAAATATGCCTCATCCTGTTTTCTTTCATAATACGATATAAAGTACATTATAATATTCCTTAATCACGAGGAATTATGGTCCATAAGAGCAGTACTATTTACTTAACATAGAATGTCCAGCTCCATGGCTAAATGGTAATTGGTCACAGGGGTCCCAGGTTCGATTCCCGGCAGGGTCGGGTATTTTAACCACAATTGGTTAATTCCCCTGGCACGGGGACTGGGTGTATGTGTAGTCTTAATCATCATTTCATCCTCATCTCGACGCGCAGGTCGCCTACGGGTGTCACATCAAAAGACCTGCACCTGGCGAGCCGAAGTCCTCGGACACATCCCGGTACTAAAAGCCATACGCCATTTCATTTCAACATGGAATGATCTATAGTAACCATCAGTTATGAAAAGTGATTGTTGTATTAGGTAACAGGACCTCTTTCAGCGTTACCCGTATTTTAAAATCTTTCATTCCTTTGTTTCAGAATAAGCTAAATCCCAGTTTCAGTATCAAACACGGCCACATCCAAATTTCTTCAATTATACTTCTCAAATAGGCCCTATATAAAAAAACACAAGACTTTTATATTTTAAAATTCTACGCTAAATGGCCAATTTAAAACGTTAAATCCATGTTACTCTGAATAACGATTTATTCTGGACATTTATTTATTTATTTATTTATTTATTTATTTATTTATTTATTTATTTATTTATTTATTTATTTATTTATTTATTTGTACGCCTCTGTGGTGTAGTGGTTAGCGTGATTAGCTGCCAACCCCGGAGGCCCGGGTTCGATTCCCGGCTCTGCTACGAAATTTGAAAAGTGGTACGAGGGGTGGAACGGGTTCCACTCAGCCTCGGGAGGTCAACTGAATAGAGGTGCGTTCGATTCCCACCTCAGCCATCCTGGAAGTGGTTTTCCGTGGTTTCCCACTTCTCCTCCAGGCGAATGCCGGGATGGTACCTAACTTAAGGCCACGGCCGCTTCCTTCCCTCTTCCTTGCCTATCCCTTCCAATCTTCCCATCCCTCCACAAGGCTCCTGTTCAGCATAGCAGGTGCGGCCGCCTGGGTGAGGTACTCATACTCCCCAGTTGTATCCCCCGACCAAGAGTCTGAAGCTCCAGGACACTGCCCTTGAGGCGATAGAGGTGGGATCCCTCGCAAAGTCCGAGGGAAAAACTGAACCTGGAGGGTAAACAGTTGATGATGATGATGATGATGTATTTATTTATTTATTTATTTATTTATTTATTTATTTATTTATTTATTTATTTATTTATTTATTTATTTATTTATTTATTTATTTATTTATTTTTTGCTATTTGCTGAAAATGCAGGTAAATAGATTTGACGGCTTTCGATATAGGCGCCCCAATACCTATCCGCTAGCTCATACATTGTATCGAGAGCTTGATTAACTTTTTTCTTTTTGCTAGTTTATTTACGTCGCACCGACACAGATAGATCTTATGGCGACGATGGGACAGGAAAGGGCTAGGAGTGGGAAGAAAGCGGCCGTGGCCTTAATTAAGGTACAGCCCCAGCATTTGTCTGGTGTGAAAATGGGAAACCACGGAAAACCATTTTCAGGGCTGCCGACAGTGGGGTTCGAACCTACTATCTCCCGAATACTGGATACTGGCCGCACTTAAGCGACTGCAGCTATCGAGCTCGGTGATTAACTTTTCAAGCGAGAGGCAGCGTGGTATAAGAGATTTTCTCACAGTTATCCTCACCGCCCTCAGATAACACTCAGAAGTACAGTAGGTGCCAAAACAAACAGTAATGAAATTCCAATCATGTTCTGAACGTCAAGATACGCCATTATAACACCCAATGTGACGACGGCAACACGGCGCCAGGACACAAAAAATGACAGAATCTTCTCTCATAATTCGGATCATCTTGCCGGAACATGGATCTTTTCAGCATGCCTCGAATTACGAGAGGGGATACAGTATTTATTTGTTGTATGCTTGCGGCAACCTGTGTTCATTAACACATTGAGGTCGAAGACCGTACCAAGTACGGGCTGTGTCACTTGTTGCCTCTCCTATACGTACACGTGAAGTCGTGACAATTCCCGGTGATAAGGGGAAATGTGAGAATCATGTATATATGTCTACCCCTTAGTCCCGTTTGATACACGGTTTGGGATGAGATGAGATGAAATTATATGACATGCTTTTACGGCCGGATACCCAACCTCAGTTGAGATGAAATGAAATGAAATGCCGTTTGGCTTTTAGTGTCGGGAGTGTCCGAGGACATGTTCGGCTCGCCAGGTGCAGGTCTTTTGATTTGACGCATGTAGGTGACCTGCGTGTCGTGATGAGGATGAAATGATGATGAAGAAGACACACATACCCAGTCCCCGTGCCAGCGAAATTAACCAATTATGGTTAAAATTCCCGATCCTGCCGGGAATCGAACCCGGGACTCCTGTGACCAAAGGCCAGCACGCTAACCATTTAGCCATGGAGCTGGACCTCAGTTGAGATAATGAAGATGAAATGAATGATGGTGAATGAAGTTGGATAAAGACATCGAAGGAATCGTGTGTGGCCTGCGAATAGGAACTGTCCCGGCATTTGCTTGGAAGTGAAAGTGGGAAACCACAGAAAACCATTCTCGAGACAGCCGATGGGGGGTTTCGAACCACGTGTCTCCCGAATGCTGAGGTTGGCTCCATAGCTGTAGTGCATTAACACACGCGACAACTTCGCTCGGTAAATATGAGAATTATAACGCAGCGTATAAATATAGTACAAGTATTTAAACTCCGTTCGAGCAGTTTATTACTGTCTTGAGATAAGTAAAGTGTAACAGTAGTCTAGAACAAGTAAGATTAGGAAGTGTACCAGTTGTATTTTAAGATGTTTTGGGAAAACAGTAGCATTTGAGAGGAAAGGTAATTTCTGAATTTTACATCATGCATTTGTCACTTATTCATTTTGATTTAGTGTTTCAGTTATTATAACACCTAAGCTTCTTACTGGCGTACAATGAGGCACGACAATGCCATTTAACATAATTATGGGTACATGGCTACACTAACGAAAGGTTTCTTCCGATACAAAATTTCATAGTGTGATTTTTCCTAGGATTAATTAAAGAAATATTATTTTTGGCATAGTGACTGAGTCGTAAGTCAAAACTGATTGTGCCAATGGCTATATGCATGCCTTGTGGATAAGAGTGATAATCAATCTGTAGATCATCTCTATAGACTACTTGTTATGATGTAGACCAAGATATGAATATGGCTGGATGTATGATGTAGTAGTTTTGTAGCAATGAAAAGGTTAGCACGTAGCGTGGAGAGCTGCATCAAGCCACTCTATGAACTGATGACGCAAACAGCAACATACTTGCTATATTTTAATGCGTACCCTATGACTTTCACGCTGATAACTAATAAAAGTGGGCCCAAACCCAACCCCTGCGGTATACCTATTGACTGTTGTGCCATCCTGTGTACATTGTTCCCACTGGTACTCGTTACCGGCAGTCAGTGAGGTAGGAGCTAAAAATGTTTCCCATTAAAGTTGAGACAAAATTTTTGCTGTAGTAACTCAGGTTTAACGGTGTCAAAGGCACTGCTTAGGTCCAGCAGTGTCCCTACAGTCACATATCGTTGGTCTATTGCATGTCGCATATCGTCTGTAACTCTCAGTAATGCTGTCGTCCGGCTCCATGGCTAAATGGTTAGCGTGCTGGCCTTTGGCCATAGGGTCCCGGGTTCGATTCCCGGCAGGGTCTGGAATTTTAACCTTGATTAATTTCGCTGACACGGGAGCTGGGTGTATGTGCCGTCTTCATCATCATTCCATTCTCATCACGACGCGCAGGTCGCCTACGGGAGTCAAAAGACCTGCATCTGGCGAGCCGAACTTGTCCTCGAACACTCCCGGCACTAAAAGTCATACGCCATTTCATTTCAGTAATGCTGTCGTGGTACAATGTTCCATTTTAAAGCCGGATTAAAAAGGGTCAAAGAGGAAATTCTGGGACGGTATTTGAGCATGAATAAGACGTTCGAATGCTTTCGAGAGGCGTGGTAGAATGGACACTGGGCGGTTATCTGATGGAGAATCGAAGGTAGTGTTTTTTTCAAGAAAAGTATGTGCCTTATTAGTGCGTCTTTCCAAAAGTCAGAGAATAATACTCCATTGGCCAGGCAGTAGTTATACACCTCACCTGTATCGCTTCGAAAGACAGCATTGCTCTTGTCTACTAAAATAGCTAGCGAATCAGAAACTGAGACACCAGACTCTGAATCTTAATCGATTTGAGATATGCTCGATGTTTTGTAGCAGAATGGTAGTTTCAGAGCTCTTTCCTCCTGGTGTTCTCAACAAACGTTCTCTCTCCCGGGGTTACATGTCTCATCCCCAAATCCGTTCACAGACGTCAACAAATAGCCTGTCTCGACACTGTTTAAAGTTTGTTTTGTTAAATCATGAACCCGTCCGGTCGCCAGGATACTTTAGGGTGTTTTCCGTCTTCTTCGGCGTTGACGAACAAACACCAGTCATCAGTGAGTGAAATCGTGATCCTTTCCAACATCCTCGTCATATCTGTAAGAATTTTCAGAAAGACTACTCAACAAGGAATTATTTTCGATTACACTTTGTGAAAATAATGACACATCATTATCGTTAACTTGTGACGACTGAATCTGTTTTAAGGGGCTTAACATCTAGGTCATCGGTCCCCCGCTAAATTGTATCATTAGTATACTTTAAATCATTCTGTATCACTAGATCACTGCAAGTGAGCTCGAGAGCTGCAGTCACTTAAGTGCGGTCAGTATTCAGTATTCGGGAGATAGTGGGTTTGAACTGTCGGTAGCCCTGAAGATGGTTTTCCGCGGTTTACTATTTTCTCACCATGCAAATGCTGGAGCTGTACGTTAATTAAGGCCACGGTCGCTTCCTTCCCACTCCTAGCCCATCCTATCCTATCGTCGCCCTAAGACCTATCTGTGTCAGTGCGACGTAAAACAAATTGTAAAAACAAAAACAAAAAAAACCTACTGTAATTATAATGTTATGTACCGGACTGTGGCATTCCACCCCATCAAATGATGCTATATCCGAGATAGGCCTTGGCCTACCAAATGACCGCTGCTTAGTTCGAAGGCCTGCAGATTACGAAGTAACGCGGGGTCAGGGCAACGAACCATCTCCGCCGTTATTCTTGGCTTTTTAACACGGGAGCCGCCATCTTACCATCAAGCAGTCCCTCAATGTTCTCATATAAGCTGAGCACATCTCGAATCAGGCCTCAGATTCAGGAAAAATCCCTGACCTGGAGAAGAATCGAACCCGAGCCCTCCCCGTAAGAGGCAGATATTACTTTGACCGGGCGAGTTGGCCGTGCAGTTAGTGGAGCGCAGCTGTGAGCTTTCATCCGCGAGATAGTAGGTTCGAACCCCACTGTCGGCAGCACTGAATATGGTTATCAGTGGTTTCCCATTTTCACACCAGGAAAATGCTGGGACTGTACCTTAATTAAGGCCATGGCTGCTTCCTTCCCACTCCTAACTATTTTCCTATCCCATCGTTGCCATAAGACTCATTTGTGTCGGTGCGACGTAAAGCAATTTGAAAAGATATATATTAATTTGCTTTTAATCAGGTTAATACACTGACTGCATCTTAATGTAAATATGAAAGTACTAGAGTTACGTACATTATTTGAAGACTTTTATTCCAAGTCTACAATAGACAGATTTCATAGGATCTCTCCATGAATTCGTATCTGAAACTTCATGAGTGTCATGAGAGAGAAACACGAATTCTTCACCATCTGTCATCCGTCAGCTGTTTGTGATGTGCTGAATCACTTACCCTGAGGAGGCGGGCTACATACCTGAGAGTAAATGACCTGCTGCATATTCTTCTTACCGACCACCAGTCAGCCGTTAAATAAAGCTGTTATTTTATATTGCTCATAATTAGAGTTGAGACGTTTAGGGCCTAAAAATCGCCCAAATATGCAGGTAAATATGCTTGTAAAAACAGCTAATTATGACCCAAAATCGGTAATTGGTGCGTTATTTTCCATAGTTCCTCATTTGACAACACGTCTGGCCACTATATCCCTAAGATCTTCCTAAGACATTTGTTCACAGATCATCCGTGTCAGAGACTTTGTCACTTTCCGGGTTTCACACGTCTAAAGCAACACAGATTTGACATTGCTATTGAAGATCCGAAGTTATTTTCTCATACTGAGTTCTTCAGATCTCCATACAGGACGGAGTGTTGCGAACGCACCCTTAGCTTTGTTCAAACGGCAGGTAACATCTTCACCTGCTCCTCCGTTCACCGTTACAATGCTTGTTATTTCAGCAGATGCTATTCATGCTCTCTCTAACCTGCCCATCCCGTTGTAACTGTCGTATTATTTCGGTTTCTCAAACACATTTCCTTTATCTTCTTAGGCCCGGTTTCACAGTATACGCTTAAGCCTTGGATCGGGCTTAAGCGTGAGCTTAAACTCTGGACGAGTTTCACAGTGGGGAGTGCAAGTGGTAAGCCGAGCTTATCTGTGACTGGCTTAAGCTGTATGAAACTGAGGTTTAAGCTAAGGATTCAGTTCAGATGGTAGAGCGCTGGCCTTCTTATAGCCCAGCTTGGCAGGTTCGATCCTGTCTCAGTCCTGTGGTGAAGGTGCTCAAATTCATAGTTAGTGGGACGTAAAACCAATAACATTAACATTAAATAACTTATATTTCTCAATATATTTCGAGGCTCGTGAAATAATACAGTTTCCGTGTTCCGATATGCAGTAAAAGAGACAAAAATGTCGGTCGGTCACTTGCTTTCTTGGCTTACGCTGCGTGAACCATCAACGATAGACCCCAAGTGTAAGCGTATGAATTGTAGAGCATAGAAACCTCTACAAAAAAAGTCCGCGATGGTATATACCTATTTCCAACCGTTTGCCCTCTAGAAGCGATTTTATGCTATACTCAGCGGTAAAAAAATATAACTCCTTAACATTAAATAAATATTTCTATATTAACCTAGAATTCCTCATCGAAATAAATTGTTTGACTTCCTCCAGTATTTTATAAGGATTACAATAACCTTGTCAGGACATTATTTGCATGAATGGTTCAGAAGTTATGGCCATTTTAGACTGTAGTGGTAATACGTGTCAGCAGGACGGGCGAGTGACCTTTTTTAAACTTTATTTTTGTTTGTATTATTGGAATCACATTTTCCGTTCATTTTTTTAAATTATCTTGGCTGATAAACAATGTAGTCCGCCTCTGTGGTGTAGTGGTTAGCGTGATTAGCTGCCACCCCCGGAGGTCCGGGTTCGATTCCCGGCTCTGCCACGAAAATTTGAAAAGTGGTACGAGGGCTGGAACGGGGTCCACTCAGCCTCGGGAGGTCAACTGAGTAGAGGTGGGTTCGATTCCCACCTCAGCCATCCTCGAAGTGGTTTTCCGTGGTTTCCCACTTCTCCTCCAGGCGAATGCCGGGATGGTACCTAACTTAAGGCCACGGCCGCTTCCTTCCCTCTTCCTTGTCTATCCCTTCCAATCTTACCATCCCTCCACAAGGCCCCTGTTCAGCATAGCAGGTGAGGCCGCCTGGGCTAGGTACTGGTCATTCTCCCGACCAAGAGTCTGAAGCTCCAGGACACTGCCCTTGAGGCGGTAGAGGTGGGATCCCTCGCTGAGTCCGAGGGAAAAGCCGAACCTGGAGGTTAAACAGATGATGATGATGATAAACGATGTATAACCTACAAGTCAATCAATCATAGGCTACGGATGTAAACAAAGATGAGAATTGAATCATTGCACATGCGCAAGCATTACCAACTTCGGAGATGTTCAGCTTAGTAAAGCTGCACATGGTCCCCCTGCTGTGAAACTCGTAGTGTTTAAGCCGAAGAGTAAGCCTTGCTTAAGCGGCGTGCGTGACTTACTAAAGCTTCGGCTTAAACTCAAACTGTGAAACCGGGCCTTAATGTTAATCCGAAGCCCAGCTTGCTTCAGTTTCCAGGTCTTTATGCTTAATTACCGTATCTCTACAACTATGAGCAAGTAAGCATAGGTCATGGGCAAGGTCCAAATCTTCGAGTCGTTGGGTAACATTCCACTGGATCGTCGATTCATTGCGCTTTCGACAGTCTCCGTGGTTACGAAATCTATATATTAACAGAGTTTACTAAAAACAGTTTCGACAAATCCGTCCGTCCATTCTACTGCACCGATTTTCTTCATTTCTGTTTTATTATTTCCGCGAGAACCTGCCGGTGAATCTTGAGACATTGATAGGTCTCAAAGTTCAGCCAACATTGAGTGTTCATAAAATAAAATCATTAAATGATTACTCCAATAATAGCAGGCGATGGCTTACCCTAACCCGCAATACGTTCAGTTCTTAGCAGGTTGCTAAGCGACTAACACTGTAATTAATATTCTGATATAATTATGTGATTTTCATCCTTAGTAATGTGATTGCGTCGCCATAAGACCTATCTGTGTCGGTGCGACGTAAAGCCCCTAGCCAAAAAAAAAAAAAAAATGTGATTGCATGCAGCCATGTTTGATTACTACTTTTTAAGCCAGAGAGTATGCACGTCTTCTGATGATGGAAGAATTCTTCTCTCTGCTAGATGTTCTTTGATTCTCTGACCTTCCTCAGCTTCTAAATATACTCAACAGATGGCAGAACGTTCCTAATAACTTACATGCTGCTAAGAGAAAACAGTCCACGTACGTACAGACGGGAATGTATCAAGTCGACCAGCCTTTTGTATGATCATTAATAGAGCGCAGGGACACAGACTTGAAAAAAGTGGGTAGTCTATTTACCCAAACCAGGGCCAATTGAATGTTGCACTATCTCGAGCAAGATCGTTTGAAAATGTTAACATCCAGATACGGCCGAATGGTCGAAGCACGGAGAATATTGTATGGAAAGAAGTGTTATAAACTACATCTGTCTGTCTGTTAGGTCATCAGCCCAGAGGCTGGTTGGATCCTCAAATAGCACCACCAAAGGTTATGCGGTAATAAGGAAACCGCAAAAACCAATGGCAGCACCAAAATGAAACGTACTGGGCAAGACGAGGAGTGAGGTAGTTTGCCATCGCTTTCCTCACTGGGTCAGAAAGTGCTATTGCAGCACGACTGACCCTATGAGCAACACCTTTCATAACACTCATCACTAGCCGTACTCTGAATGTCATTACTCAGCACCACCCATACCTCAGCAGCTTCCATATTGTCACAGCCATGGATGAGACTGGGACTTTGGTGGAAGCTACACTTTACTCTGGCCTGTGCCAAGAGATGGATACAAAAGTAAAAGTGCTGTATCCATCAAGAAATGGCAGCAGGCCTAAAAACTACATCACCGGCATTAAATATTAATAAAATCATTGAAAAAGGAAGGAAAAATCAATACGACCGCAACAAGCATACCAAGACGAACTATCGGATTTTTATTTTATTTTGTTTAAATTAAAGTGCTGGCCCCGCGGTGTAGGGGTAGCGTGCCTGCCTCTTACCCGGAGGCCCCGGGTTCGATTCCCGGCCAGGTCAGGGATTTTTACCCGGACCTGAGGGCTGGTTCGAGGTCCACTCAGCCTACGTGATTAGAACTGAGGAGCTATCTGACGGTGAGAAAGCCAAGAATAACGGCCGAGAGGATTCGTCCACACGACACCTCATAATCTGCAGGCCTTCGGGCTGAGGAGCGGTCGCTAGGTAGGCCAAGGCCCTTCAAGGGCTGTAGTGCCATGGGGTTTGTTTTGGTTTGGTTTGGTTTTTTAAATTAAAGTATAATATAGGAAATATTTTATTCATATCTCTTATTCCCCATTGATCTCAGCATTTTTAGTGTCGCTATTTTGCTGAAAATGAAAACGCTTTATAGCATTTACGCTTTGCAGGATAGAATGTTTCGTTCGGTAGAGAAGCATGTCCTCCCGAACTCTCTAACGCTTTCTTTAGATATCTTTATGACAGCTCTATCACTGTTAATGTAACTATGAAACCTCAAAAATTGTCTCTGTTAACTTTTTTAAAGGAAGGTGAGGGGAGGAAGGTAATTTAGGCTCTACCTAAAGTGATCACAAGTCACAAGTGCTAAGACAGGTAAAAAGATAAGCCGTTGTGGTATTTACCTGTCTCTTAACAAGGGTGACATTCCAGTAGACGTAAACACCCGCACTACGAGTCTTACTGTAAAGGAATGTATTCTAAAACTAGTGATGTAAACTCAGAAGAGATACAATAAGAGTCAACTATTCAGCTTTAAGGCCCGAGCTTCAGTTTTCGTCACAATGTCACAAAAAAATTACAAAAGCAACATTTAACATCACATTCAGAGTATGGTTCTCTCAATTTCCTCACTAAAAACCGACGACTCAAATGTTAAGCAGTATCACTCCCCGACAGTAACCAGATTTATGACTGTCTGCAGTCGCCTCTGTTGTGACCAACAGCAGATGGTTCTTGACCAATAACATGCTTGCTTTGTCTGTGACAGTCCACGTGGAGTACTTCAAAAGCGTGCCGGTCCTGAAGCCGGCTCACTTGTCAGGTCTCTAGTGTTGTATAGCTGCACGCAGTTCTGTCCAGTCTGGCTGTTCGCTCTCGGAGGCTAAGTACTTAAAACGGAAAGTTGATAACGCTGTGTCTCGACATGGGAAAATCCTGGCACCCTGTGGACAAGGAATATGAACACAGCCGGCCGGCTAGGCTTCAAAAGCTTGCCAGTCGTTAACGAGGGGTCGAGACAAAATGTAGACATTCTTTGATAGTTCTTTGAAACAAAATGTCCGGTTCCATGGCTAAATGGTTAGCGTGCTAGCCTTTGGTCACAGGGGTCCCGGGTTCGATTGGCTAATTTCTCTGGCATGGGGACTGAGTGTATGTGTCGTCTTCAATCATCATTTCATCCCCACCACGACGTGCAGGTCGCCTACCGGCATCAAATCAAAAGACCTGCATCTGGCGAGCCGAACATGTCCTCGGACACTCCCGGCACTAAAAGCCATACGCCATTTCATTTTCATTTCATTTGGAACAAAATGGCATATCGTAGCAATTCTTGCACGGTAACGTATTCCATTGTTTTCTCAACAGATGACGAAGGTCACGTGAATGGCGACAATCTTGGTGCGCTTGTTTCAGCAGATGGCAGTGTAGCAATGAATGAAGGACAAATTGTCCCCATTTTTTCATCCTGGGGTATACAAAATTCCCTGTACTTGCGGTAAGGTATACATCGGCCAAACATGCCGGTCCATTCGTACCCGTATCAAGGAACATGAACGTAATATTCGTCTCAACCATCCAGACAAATTAGCAATAGCTGAGCACTCTCTATCGTCGGGTCAAGATGTCATGTCCTAAGATGCTCGAGCTCTTACCCACACTAGACACTACAGGTCCAGGATTATACTAGAAGATGTGGAAAGACATAGAAATACTAACAATTTAAACAGGGACACTGGCTGTCAATTAAGTAATACCTGGTTGCTAGCCTTTAATGATTTACGTAGGCTAGGTAGTTCCCTTCCCTGTCCCTTCACTATTGTTATTTCGTCTCGGTGTTTTCCTAATTCGTACGTTCCTCATCGCCATATGTTTCATTCCAGGTTCGTGTCAATGTCATACACCTGTCAATGTCATATGTTACGTACACATGTTATGTCACCCTCTTAGACTGATTCTGATGGTCCCGTCAGCTTCCGCTTCGAACGCTAGCGCTGTACCGCGTCCGGGGAGCCACCTGGTGACGAATGAACGTACCATTTCCACTTGTATTATAACGCCTAAATTCAAAGCTCATTGTTTAAGAAGCCTTTCTCGTGGACAGTCGAAATTTTCTTCTGATGACGCAGAGCACAGTTCTCTGCGAAACTTAAAGAATTTCACCTTATTTTCTTGACACGGCATAAGCCCAAAAATCTATATCATGTCAATAAGTAAGATTTTCGTTTGAGCTACTCAAGACCATATTAAAGTGGTACTGGAAGTACGACAACAGGATGGAAGTACAAGGGCAATTGCGTAATGTGTACGGAACTCAGCCATCAGCGCGTACAACAATTTATCGTTTTCGGGATAAATTTGAAGCCGAGGGTACTGTTCAGGAGCCATAGACAGGGGCATATCCAGAAGAGGGTGGTTTACTGGGGTTAGAACTCCCTCACCCATGGAAGTTTTACAAAAGAAAATGAGCATAACCTGACAATAAACTACATAAATATTCAGAGACATACGACAGATCTATAATTCTATAATTCTATAATTCTATAATTCACTTGTATCAGTGCATTGTAATGACAAGTCATGCATGCACCTTCATTGCGTTCTACCATCGTTTTGTAACTATAACTCCCCACCCCCACGCCCATAGGCCGATCCTGGCTACGCTGCTCGCCATAGATGAGGTTAAGTGGGGCATTTAAAGGTAGGAAAGCGCATAATGTAGTATGAAGAAAGTTACGGGTAGGACGGCAGGAAAGACGGGAACTAATTGGGTTGTCAAACTCCGGAAGGACTGGACTGAGATCAAGGTGGAAGGGATAGAAAACTGGAGAAATAAATACAGACCAACCAAAAAGCCAGAGAGAGATAAAGGTACAGGCATAGGACAGAGAAGCACCAGTGTGGGAGACAAGAGAAGAGGATACTGAAAATATCAGCTGAAGAACGGGAGAGAAGGGGAGAGAGGATGAAGAGGTTCTGGGAAGGAAAGAAGAAGAAAACCCAAACCACGACAAAGCTGTCCGTGGTCCTACAGAGGCCGTAACGAAAGAAGAAGAAGAAGAAGACGCAGTTGAAATTCAAGAGCACAAATAGGAGCAAATATTCATTTAAAGGAATAGAAAATAGGGAGTGGACTAATTTATACAGGCAAATGTTCGATAAATTGCCAAGTTCTTAGAAATAATTTAAGAAAAGCATAGGTAAACAATTGATAGAGAATCCGCCTCCGTAGCGTAACGGTTAGCGCTATTAGCTGCAGTCCTCGGTGGCCCAGGTTCGATTCCCGGTACTGCCAGAGATTTCAGGAAGGCAGGAGAGCTTGTATGTAGTTCAAACGGTACATGCAGCTCGCCTCCTTTGGAGATATGCCTCAAAAGAGCTGCACCACCTCTAGGTGAGGTGGCTGTCATCTGGACTGCAGACGTAAATGCAGGTCAATAATGAATGAATGCTCTTTTCTCCTAGTCACGTATGGCCACCAACTGGTGAGAGAGCATCCACATATTGTAAGTATAATATGCAGTTAATATTTATAAGATACAATATTCAAGATAATCCAGCTATGAAAAATATTACAATTTTTTAAAGTACGAAAAATTGTCTTTTCTTCTTTCCTAAGCCGTTTACCGTCCAGGGTTGCTCTTTCCCTCGGACTCAGCGAGACGGAAGGAAGTGGCCGTGGCCTTATATTAGGTACCATCGGGGCATTTACCTGAAGCAGAAGTGGAAAAGCACTTCGAGGATGGCTGAGGTGGTAATCGAACTCGCCTCTACTCACTTGACCCCCCCCCCCCCCTCTCCGAGGCTAAGTGGACCCCGTTCCAGTCCTCGTACCACTTTTAAAATTTCTTGGCAGAGCCGAGAATCGAACGCGGGTCTCCGGAGGTGGCAGCTAATCACACTAACCATTACACCACAGAGACGGACTTAAGTATAATATTCAGCATTTCCCATAAATAGTATTTGGACGTATCTTTAACTAATGATTATATAAATTTAGCATTTGAGATACGTCCTAGACTTTACAATTTATTTATTTATTTATTTATTTATTTATTTATTTATTTATTTATTTATTTATTTATTTATTTATTTATTTATTTATTTATTTATTTATTTATTTATTTACAATTTGCTCCACGTCACACCGACACAGATAGGTCTTATGGTGACGATGGGCTAGGATTGGGAAGGAAGCGGCCATGACCTTAATTAAGGTACATCCTCAGCATTTGCCTGGTGTGAAAATGGCAAACCACGGAAAACAATCTTCAGGGCAGCCGACAGTGGGGTACGAACCCACTGTCTCTCGAATGCGAACTCTCAGCTGCACGATTCTAACCGGACGATCAACTCGCTTGCTCCTAGATTTTAACTGAAAATGAAAACCTACAACCTGTTTTCCAGTCTTTGACCGGGTCAGGAATGTAATGAATGAATCAGATATAGGCTATTAGTACGATGGGGTCACCACTCCCAGAGTGATTAATTAATGACTGATAGGTGCTATGAAATGAGAATGGAGTGTGTTGCTGGAATGAAAGATGACAGGAAAAACCAGAGTACCCGGAGAAAACCCTGTCCTGTCTCCGCTTTGTCCAGCACAAATCTCACATGGAGTGACCGGGATTTGAACCACGGTACCCAGCGGTGAGAGGCCGACGCGCTGCCGTCTGAGCCACGGAGGATTCTTAGATTTTAACTATCAATGATAAACTGATTGATTGATTTTCACTGCGTTGGATTTACGTCTCCGGTTGAGGAACTGCTAATAAATCTTATAACTTATTTCGTGGTTCCATGTTTCATCTGAAACAGCACAAATGCGCTAGGTACAAAGGGCAATAACGTTGCAAATGATTCATTTCTTTCGTGGCTGGGGGCTGGGTTCAACAGCCAGACGTTTCTAGGGGAGTCTGTTGCTAGGGTAACGAGGTCACAGGTTGATAACCTATCCTAGACAGTCTTGCTCTAACACGTCATAAAATATAGATCGCGCTGAACAACACGGGAGACTAGTTAACAAGATGGGTAATTGAACTATACTATGCGCATCATGATGATTTATTTTCTAGGAGAGTTTGAGAACGACAAGCCCACGTTCATAGATTCGATACTGTTGATTGGACCAAGCTACTTGATATACTGAAAGTGATGGGGATCAGATACCGGAAAAGAAGGATTACTTACAATCTGCACAAAAATCAGTCTGTAGTGAAAAAAATCGAGGGGTGTGAAAAGGAAGCACATAAAGGAGTACGGAAAAGCTATAGTTTGTCCCCTCTCCTTTTCAGTGTTTACTAGCAGTTTCCCGCTGGCTCCGCCCGCAATGTACAAAGTATAGTGTTGTTCCTTACTATCCTCACGGATGTATTTGCAAAGTTTCGAGTTAATGAAATAAAGCACATGATCTGCTGTGGTAATAGAATGTAATATTATGTCAACAAAACACTTGAAAATACATCACACAAAGAAATTGAATTAAACGTTCCTTGGACCAACACTACGTGCCAAACTGTTAACAAGTCCTCCAAAGATTTTCCTCATGAAGACAAATGTGCTCATAACTTTTCTCAGAATCTACCAATTTAAGTAGTTATTACCTCAAAAGAAAGCGATTGTTCCAGTGAGTGTTTTTAGACCAAAATAAACTGCGTACCTCAATTAGAACGAAATATATGATTGCTTCAATGAGAAAAAATGTTGCGAGTTGCTTTACGTCGCACCGACACAGATAGGTCTTATGGCGACGATGGGACAGAGAAGGGCTAGGAGTGGGAAGGAAGCGGCCGTGGCCTTAATTAAGGTACAGCCCCGGCATTTGCTTGGTGTGAAAATTGGAAACCACGGAAAACCATTTTCAGGGCTGCCGACAGTGGGGTTCGAACCTACCATCTGCCGAATACTGGATACTGGCCACACTTAAGCGACGAAAAAATGTTGAAGAAATGAGACGTCAAATTGAATGTGCACTCATAACTTTCCTCAGAATCAACCAATTTGAATAGTTAAGAGCTGAAATAAAAGAGCTTGATCCACCGAGTGTTCTTAGGCCAAAACGAACTCCGTGCCTCAATTAAAACCAAAGATATGATTGCTTCAAAGAGAAAAAATCAAATAATTCGAGGAAGGCGGAAGTTAAGTGATTTATAGTACCTGATGACAAATCCGTGCATGAATACCTTTCAGTTTTTTTAAAAAATGAAGGAAATCAACCGGATAGAATGGCCGGACTGACTGACTTTAGTTTTCATAAATACTTTTAATAAGTTATATAGATATAGAACCAGACGTCGAAGTAAATCAAAGAGAAATGTGTAAAGGGTGTTTTAATCCAATGAGATGATATCAAAACTTTGAGATATTGTTATTTTACCTGAGTCTACAGAAGATCTAGAGAAATTTATGAATGCCATCGATAGAGCCTTGGAGAAGGAGTGTAAGATTAAAATAAATAAATCTATAACAAAAGTAATGGAGTGCAGTCGAACGAAGTCAGGTGATGCAGGAAATATTAGATTAGGAAATGAAGTCTTAAAGGAAGTAGATGAATGTTGTTATTTAGGTAGTATAACAACTGGCAAAGGCACAAGTAAGGACGGCATAAAAAGCAGACTAGCACAAGTAAGAAAGGTCTTTCTTAAGTAAAGAATTGTGCTCACGTCGAGCATTGATATAGGAATTAGAAAGATGTTTTGAAGACTTTCACCTGGACCATGGCACTGTACGGAAGTGAGACATGCTCAGGAAGAAAGCGAATGGAAGGTTTCGAAATGTGATATTACAGAAGAATGCAGAAGGTGAGATGGATAGATCGAATCACGAATGAGGTGATTTGGCAAAATTTGAAGAGAGAAAAAATTATAGGACCTATTCAGTTTAGTTTTCGAGGGAACTGTAGGCTGTAAGAATGGTAGGGAAAGATTAGAGTAGATGTAGGATGTAGTAGTTTAGTGAATAGGATGGTCTTTACACGCAATGTGGGGTATTTTTATAGGTTCTCAAAAAATTTGAAAAATTATACCTCTTAAAATTTCATTCGATATTTCAACTGTTGTTGGATGAACCTTGGTAATTTCGTGATAAGTTTTTGAAATTCCCTCTCAAAGTAATCCTTCGTCCTGTAAGTACAAATTTTCGGCTACAGGTAGTGCTGCATGTATTGTTGCTGGAAGCATCCACTTAGGCTTTCTACTTTCACCCAGCGTGGGCCATTCCCCTGTGGGTGGGGACGTTAGAATAACACCTACGTATGCCCTGTCTCTCGTTAAGAGGCGACTAAAAGGGGCCCCAGGGGCTCTCAACTTGGCAGTGTGGGTTGGCGACCACGGAGCCCTTAGCTGAGTCCTAGCATTGCTTCCATTTACTTGTGCCTGCTCCTCACATTTATCTATCCCATCCGACCTCCCTTGGTCACCTCTTGTTCTTTTCCGACCCCGACGGTATTAGAGCACTCGAAGCCTAGGGAGTCTTTCATTTTCACGCCCTTCGTGGCCCTTGTCTTCCTCTGGCCGATACCTTCATTTTTTCGAAGTGTCGGATCCCTTCCATTTTTTTCTTTCTGATTAGTGTATATAGAGGATGGTTGCCCAGTTGTACTTCCTCTTAAAACCACCACCACCACCAGCGTGGGTCGCAGATAATTATTAACTCATGAGGGAAGTATTTTGTTGTCTTTTATGCTATGAAATTCTTGCTTTTAAAAAACAGATATCTACAAAGAGAAGAGAGGTAATAAATTATAATTTAGCATACGGGTACATTCAACATTACCGTATTTTTTGAACACATTTCAATCTTATTGTGAACATCGGTTTGTATTTAATATCCTTAGATTTTCAAATATAAATTTTAGCATTTTACGGGAAAATTTTAACCGACATGACGTTGATGAAGTGTATTTCGGATTTTTGCCATAATTTTGCCATATTTGACCCTTTGGTGTTAATTTTTTTTGCTAGGGGCTTTACGTCGCACCGACACAGATAGGTCTTATGGCGACGATGGGATAGGAAAGGCCTAGGAGTTGGAAGGAAGCGGCCGTGGCCTTAATTAAGGTACAGCCCCAGCATTTGCCTGGTGTGAAAATGGGAAACCACGGAAAACCATTTTCAGGGCTGCCGATAGTGGGATTCGAACCTACTATCTCCCGGATGCAAGCTCACAGCCGCGCGCCTCTACGCGCACGGCCAACTCGCCCGGTTTTGGTGTTAATATACTATGTTTTAAACATAATATCTATTTAAATTAACATATCACGAATTAACCAAGGTATCACGAACTAGCCATACCCTATTTTTCTCTTCCAAGTTAGATGCCTCCGAAGTACCGCCAAAAAAAGAAAACTAAAACTTGTTCATTTCAGTAAAGCTGGTAAAGGAGCAAGACTAATCCTTTTATATCGTCGCCATAAGACCTATCTGTGTCGGTCGGTGCGACGTAAAGCCCCTAGCAAAAAAAAAAATAATCCTTTTATAAAGCTTCGAAAGAGTGTGAGGTGCCATGTTCCACTCTAAAATATTTTTTAAAGCGGACTGAAGGTGAAGACGATATCGGGCACAGTTTGCGTTGTCAAATCTGAAAGTTTTCTATTGTGTATTTTGATTAAATGAAGGATACTGTGACATCATCATGTTTTGTTTTGTTTTTTTCGTTTTTTTCGTTTTTTTTTTTTTGCTTTACGTCGCACCGACACAGGTAGGTCTTATGGCGACGATGGGACAGGGAAGGGCTAGGAATGGGAGGGAGGCGGCCGTGGCCTTAATTAAGGTACAGCCCCGGCATTTGCCTGGTATGAAAATGGGAAACCACGGAAAACCATTTTCAGGGCTGCCGATAGTGGGGTTCGAACTTACTATCTCCCGAATACTGGATACCGGCCGCACTTAAGCGACTGCAGCTGTCGAGCTCGGTCATCATGTTTATGACTGGTATTTGTTTTACAATCGTTAATCCCCCCTCCCCTCACAAATTATATTTTCTGTTCACGCGTTTGTAATGGTTGTTTCATAAAGTAAGGGTCATCTTTTAATGGACTTATTTAAACATCATGAACTCACCGCGGTACTATCATGTTATTACCAAGGATATCACGAAATAACCAATGGCAGTCAGTTGTGACAAAAGGGGTAAGTTGCATAGAACAGGTAAGTTAAACTATTATTTCATCCACAAATATTAACGACCGAAATGTCAGTCTAATGAAATATAACTTGAAAATTTGTAAATATTCGCACGATTTTACGGTATTTAAATACATTCCAGATTAATACGGAATGAGCAAAGTTTACTCTTTATCATAATGTGTATATTAGCAGGAATAAGCCACAAAATGTTTTCCAGACCAATTTGTGCAATAAATGTACGACCAGGGGATCATTACGTGATTTTCGCTTTCGGTCTTGAACTTTTGTAGCTACTGCACTATGCAGAGTTGTAGAAAATGAGTTCTAACATGGTAGAACTCATGTCGATATATCATATCTTCTAAGTATGATAAATAATGTGTCCTGAAAATTTGACCATATGTTATTTTTACACCCTGAATGTACCTGCTGTCATAATTATGTGCTAGCTGTCAAAGACTGACCTAATTTTGAGGTGTCGCTCACTAATAAAATAAGTAATATTTTAACATTATAAATAACGGCGTTAATAGTATTTTAATGGACTTATTTAAACGTCACGAACTTACTAAGGTACTATCACGGAATTACCAATGGCCTTAATTGAACTTGACTGGGAGTATTTAAAATACATGTGTGAATTTAGCTTACAAAGCTCTGGTGTAGGAAGATGTTTCAACCTCACTAACTCATGTCTAATGACGATGTTTAAACAAACTTCGAGACTTAGGAAACTTCCTCTGTGACAAATAGAGAGCACAAACAAATCTGAAGTCTTATCTGATATTCCAAACTGCCCAGCTCATCTGTGACAACTTCTCTTCTGTTACAGGGAACTCCTACACGAACAAGAAAAGGAGACTGGATTGACGACGTGAAGGCAGGAGCACTGTTCCAGACAGAGATGTGTATCTTCCCCGGGATATTGCTCTTCCTTAATTAGTGCAAGCAGCGAATAAGATCATGATAATATTGTGTATTCATTACGAGAAAATATGATCGTTATCTCCACATGGAAGGTTGCAGTGCCCTCATTCTTTGCAGACACACTGGGAAGGACTGATTTTTTTTTGGCTTAAATGTATTAAACTGTTATACTTGTCCTAACATTTTTAAACCCTTTGAAACCAGAATTTATTTAACCCACTTCCCTGCAAAGGATGTACGCGTTATCGTGTATTTAAATCGCAAATGCAGTGCTCAGACTCAATCGTGATTTTGTGAATTAATTTTACGTCACTTGGTAGCACTAGTGTGTTTATGGGGAGTATTATCATTCGAAGGCCAACCAGCTCCTTGGCTGGTCCATGTACTCGCCTTCGCTTCAGCGGGTCCCTGATTCGATTTCCGACTGGGGTGAAGATTTTAACCGCGTTTGATTACTTCCTCTAGCTCGGGGACTGAGTGTTGATGTATATCTTGATACATAGTTTAATTTGCAGACAACATATTACACTATAAATCAACACGGAAACATGCAATAAGTGAATACATCCCTCCACATAGGGTTGGTGTCGGGAAGGGCATCCGGCCATAAATCTGCCGAGCCCATGTAATGGAGGAAAAGGCCAGAAAAAGAAGAAGATTATCATCCGAAGGCCATTTATTCAATTTATAATGCCTAAGTATTTATAAAATATGCCATCTTGTTTATGTCCCTTTTTTATCTTCGATCCTTAAATTGTACCACGACTGTGAGAAATAATAATAAGTGCTAGTAACTGAGAGATCTTCTTTTCTTATTGACACTAGACATTATGCCGGCTCAGAAATACCTAGTAAGACGTTGAGCAATTGTAGCGATTCCATGTCTAATTAAGGTGAAAGATTTAAAAATGAAGGCGTTCTCGGAATTCGAACATGAATTCCCCTGCCCTAGGATCTCCAGCAGATGAAAACCGTTTAAAAACGAAAAACAAATTAATATAAAATGTTGATTGATTGTTGTTTAAAGGGGCGTGACATTAGGCCATCGGCCCAATCTAAAATGTAACTGAAATGTTATTCGTTTTCAAATTACTAACTTGACGTGTAGATAAATCACATACTTTGGGGATTTTTCAAAAGAAATAATCTCATGTGAAAGGTAAAAGTTAGTCCTCAAAGAGACCCGTATTGAGCAACATTTATTTGTTTTTAAGAATAATATTTTTTGTATGTCCACGGTCAGACACGAGATGCACTTTTTTCTAGTTTTTAACGTGGTAGAGTGTCGGCCTCCGGATCCCAAGATAGCGGGTTCAAACCCGGCAGAGGTAGTCGGATTTTTGAAGGACGGAAAAAAGTCCATTCGACACTCCATGTCGTACGATGTCGGAATGTAAAAGATCTCTGGTGATACATTTGGTATTTACGCGACAAAATTAATTAAATCTCAGCCATAGACGCCCAAGAGAGATCCGGTTTACTCTGTCTGTCATCTACCGGACCTAGAGTAAAACGGAACGTCGAAATTGACGAGCAGACAGCCAGATGGCGTCAAATCGAAATGTCTGCACACGGTAGCTGAGGCCATACGATTATTATTATTATTATTATTATTATTATTATTATTATTATTATTATTATTATTATTCATATTTTCGGCAATGACAGGATAGTGAAGGTAATGAAGCGATCGTGACATTAATTAAGATACGGCCTCAGCATTTACCTGGTGTAAAAATGAGAAACCTCGGAAAACATTTTTTAGGGCTGACGATGGTGTGATTCTATCCCACCATATCCAGAATGCAAGCTAACAGCCAGGCGTCTCATACTGCGCAGCCAGCTCGCTCAAGCAAAATTAAATAGAAGATGTCATTGTCAATTTTTGACCATTTATGACTCTCCTACACTGACGGTAAATATTAGCATATCCAAGATAACTGTATCTTCCTAACAAACATACATTTCCTCATAAATTTGAAGGAATTCGGGTTGAGCTACTCGTTACATGTTCGACCATGACCGCAAGCTAATGTCCACCAAGTCCTGAAAGATGACAGTCTTATAGATAAAGCAAAAGCAATTAATTAAACATTAGTTCCCAGAAATGAAACCAGGACTTAATTTCATCGACTGTGAATATTAAGGTGTTCAGACTCTTTAGGCTTTTTTTCTAACCGATCAGGTTGGCTCAGTGCATTGGCTGCTAGCTCTGAACTCAGTACACAGGTGTATTCCAATCCCCCGTCGGCCATCCTGGAAAAGTTTTTCCGTCAAATCCAGGTAAATGCTGGGATAGTACTTTTCTCAAGGACATGGCTGCTTTGCTCACATTCCTAAAGCGTACTACTGCACAGACAATACCTTCACACCGCGGTACACGTAGTCCACCCATATGAGGTGTATCGGGAAAAGCAGCTACAAAACTGACCAGCCGAACATGCCCTCGGACATTTCCGGTAAGGATGTATTTCTTGAGGGGGGTCAGACCCCCTTAGAAATGTCCGTACCTTTGAAAAGTTAGATATACGCCTATTTGAATACGTCGCAAACTGAAGTTATTTGCTCCAGCTTCAATAGAAATGAGGTCTGTAGAATCAAATAACATTTACATTATACAACCTATTAAAACAATTAATTTGTACAGCAACTTAGCAGTTATTATTATTATTATTATTATTATTATTATTATTACTATTATTATTATTATTAATATTATTATTATTATTATTATTATTATTATTATTATTATTATTATTGTTATTATTATCGTCCGGTCCTGCGATGTATGGGTAGCGTGTCTAACTCTTACTTGGAGGACTCGGGTTCAATTCTCGGCCAGGTTAGGGATTTTTACCTGGATCTGAGGGCTAGTTCGAGGTCCATTCAGCTTACGTGATTACAATTGAGGAGCTATCTGACGGTGAGATGGCGGCTCCGGTCTAGAGAGCCAAGGATTACGGCCGTGAGGATTCGTCGTGCTGACCACATGACATCTCGTAATCCGCAGGCCTTCGGGCTGAGCAGCGGTCGCTTGGAAGGCAAGGCACTTCGGGGCTATTGCGCCATGGGGTTGGTATTATTATTATTTTATTATTATTATTATTTATTATTATTATTTTTTTTCAGTTAACAGTCCAATGAGCTGGCCAGGAATAGTATTATTGGATTAACAAGTAGCCATATTTAAATCCTTTACGGCAACTAATTATATATATATATATACAATTTGCTTGACGTCGCACCGACACAGCCAGGTGTTATGGCGACAATGGGAGAGGAAAGGACGAGGAGTGGGAAGCAAGCAACTGAGGCCTTAAAAAAGGTACAGCCCAGGCATTTGCCTGGTGTGAAAATGGGAAACCACGGGAAACCATATTCAGGGCTGTCGACAATGGGGTTCGAACCCACTATCTCCACTATCAAACACTAAAAAACACACGAGCGCAGGTAAAATTTTTAGGAGAAATTTCAGAGCCCTTTGAAATCAAAACACGTTTGAGACAAGGATACGGCCTCTCTCCAATTTTGTTCAACTGTCCTTTAGAGAAAGTTATCAGGGAATAGCGAAAATAAATGAGCAGGTTCAACTTTCCAAATGGAATTAGATTAGGTCACAAGACAACTGGGCTTAAATTTGAAAGCCTCGCATTTGCAGATGATATAGTGTTTTTGCAGAGAATTTGCAAATTGCAACTAAACAGATTGAAGTCCTCAAAGAAACAGCAGACAAAACAGGATTGCAAATATCTTTCGAGAAGACGGAGTACATGAACATAAATACCACTGACCCATGAGGACGAAGTACGGTGACATCAAAAGAGCTACAAAATGAAAGTACCTAGGAGAGATTTTGACTCCAAACGCGAATGAAAAAGCAGCAATTCAAGAACGTGCAAGAAAGATGGAAACTGCATTTAGATTATGTCAAAATACCTACAAATCAAAGTCACTCTCCTACCAGGCCAAATTCAAGCACTACAGCACGATAGTCAAACCTGAATGTTTATACGCAGCTCAGACAATAGCCACGAAGGGACTCTCAGATTTGGAAATGAAAGAAAGGACGTTTCTTAGAGAAAGATTCTTGGACCTAGAAAATCATCAGACAAGTTTACGTTTCGCATGAGACCAAACCAAGAACTATACCAACAATTTGAAAACCTCACCACCACAATGAAAACCAGGAGATTGACGTTCTACGGTCATATTAAAAGGATGGGGTCAGAGAGACTCGCCAACAGGATCCTCACCTTCCAGGAGAACAGGAAGACAAAGTCCTATGGGTAAAAGAAGTCACCAACATTTGGGAAAATGTGGGATCACGGCAGAAGATATAACAAAAAGAAAAATCTTCAGGCAGAGAGTTGCGGAGGTGAAGGACCTAGCTGATGAGAAAATGAGGAAGAATAGAGTATTCTCGGCAGAAGAACGAGCACGAGCAAGCCAACGGATGAAGGAATACTGGCGAAAGAGGAAGGAGAAAGAACTTGAGAAAGCAATGGAAGTTGCGTAATCGCAGCCCATAGATGGCTGAAAGGAAAATAATAATAATAATAATAATAATAATAATAATAATAATAATAATAATAATAATAATGCATTTTCATTCAGCGTTCAATCTTCAAGCTTCTGTGAATTTAGTAAAGGCCTCCACAATCTTCTATTTGTAACCTGCTCTGTGGTCTCGTTTAGTTCTATATAGTTCTATATAATCTTTAAATCATTAGAAACTGAGTGTAACCATTGTCATCTTGGTCTCCCTCTACTTCTCTTACCCTGCATGACCGGGTCCATTATTCTTTTAGGTAACCTATCCACCTCCATTCCTCTGATATGACCCCACCACCGAAGCCGGTTTATGCGTACAATTTCATCATTCGAGTTCATTCCTAACTTAGCCCATATTTCATCATTCCGATTGCCCTCCTGCTATTGTTCCCATCATCAGCATCACCTTCGCTACTTTCATGTCTGTTGCTTCTACCTTATGAATAAGATATCCTGGGTGCAGATACCCCGTAAAGCAAAGTTGATCTGAAAACAGACCGGTGGAAAGATAATTTCGTCCGGGTGCTCTGACGTTTTTCTTAACAGAATATTGTTAATCGCAACTGCGAGCTCACTGTATTAACTTTGTTGCGCCTTGATTCAATCTCACTTACCATACTACCATCCTGGGAGAATACACATCCCAGTCAGTCGCTTAAGTGCGGCCAGTATCCAGTAATCGGGAGATAGTGGGTTCGAGCCCCACTGTCGGCAGCCCTGAAAATGGTTTTCCGTGGTTTCCCATTTTCACACCAGGCAAATGCTGAGGCTGTACCTTAATTAAGGCCACGGCCGCTTCCTTCCAATTCCTAGGCCTTTCCTATCCCATCGTCGCCGTAAGTCGGTGCGACGTAAAGCAAATAGCATAAAAATAGTTGAAATGATCTAGCCCAGCAGTTCAAGTTTTATATTCCCAACCTGACATTCAGTTCTCTTAAGTTTCTTACTTACTAACATCAATTTAGTCTTGGAAAAACTAATTTTCATACCATACTCATTGCACCAATATTTTCAAGTTCCGAGATATTAGATTTCAGGCTTTCAGCACAATCTGCCATTAAGACCAAGTCGTCAGCATAGGCCAAACTGCTTACTACATTTCCACTTAACTGAATCCTTCTCTGACGATTTATACCTTCCAGTAGCTGATCCATGTAAGCTATGAACAGCGAAGGTGAAAGCATAAATGGTCTTTAATAATCTACCCTTAATCCCATAGTCCATAGTATGGCTAACATCTTTTCTCTCGGTACTCTGTCATATATCTTCCCTAGATCTACATAATAATTCTTCTTATGACGCCGTCTCCCTCCGAAGGTTGGCGATCCAATTGATTATGATTACACGCGAAACGGCAGCACGGAAGATTTCTATCGACGTATGTCCATACCACCGCCGCAAGTCTTTCAGCCAGGAATTTCTCCGCCTTCCCACATATCTTTTCCCATCAATCTTCTCTTGAATGATCAGTCGGAGAAGTTCGTATCGTTCGCCTTTCATGATGTGCCCGAGGTAGCTGAGCTTACGCTCCTTGATGGTTATGAGAAGCTCTTTCTTCTTGTTCAAGATGTTGAGGACTTCTTCATTTATCTTCTTTTCTACCCAAGATATTCGGAGTATTCTTCTGTATAAGTACATTTCAAAAGATTCAATACGTTTCTCCAATAAAGGGCTAAGTGTCCACCCTTCGAAACCATACAGAAGGACAGGAAAGACATAACAACGTATCATTCGAACTCTGAGCTGGAGGTTGAGTTCTCGGCTGGTAATATGCTCCTCATGGTATTGAACATATTTTTTGCTTGTCCAATCCTGGATAAGATTTCGCATTTTGAGTCACAATGCTGGTTCACTAAAGTTCCAAGGTATTTGATAGAAGATACTTGTTGGACGATGTTGTTGTTGATGTAAAGGGAGGCCTGTTTTGGTGTTTTTGAGAATACAATCAGTTTGGTCTTGTTAATATTCAAGGATAAACCGTAGGTTTCACTGATCCTCACGATGTTGTTTATAATGATTTGAAGATCACTGGGGTTACTGGCTAACACAATCGTGCCATAATAATAATAATAATAATAATAATAATAATAATAATAATAATAATAATAATAATAATAATAATAATAATAATAATAATAATAATAATAATCCAGCAATACTCATTAAATAGTAATGTGTATGCCCTATCATATCTCCGTAAATCTTATATAGTACTATCGGTATTTTTAGGGTGCAAATTCGGAATTCTCAAATCGTACTGGACCTCCGCCGAGATGAACTTCTTAATACGTGCCTGACTCCCGACACTAAAAGCCATAAGTCATAAACTTTGAGAAAAAAGTCAGTTCGAATGCCACATCTTTACAAGGCGCCAAGGCGTTGGCGAATAGTGCGCCACTGACACACCATTGCAAGCTTCCTTCGTGCAGTGGAAATAAGTTCATAGAAACGTGCAAAACTTTTCAAAAGTTATAGAAGCAATACTAGAAGCCTCAGATGTTGGAACACAAGAAACAAATAATAGATAAAAACTGCAAACTCCTTCCAGACTACTTTCAGAGACTACTAAATTGCGAAAAATGAGCTAAACTCTAAAACAAAAATCCAGACTCAGCACCCCCTACGTTACAAGAATTCAAACAAATAATCTGAGACCTAAAGGACAACAATGCACCAGGAGAAGACCGAATAATTACTGAAATACTGAAAATAGTTTGCGATAAACTGGCCCAAAATATTTAAGAAATCATACAGGACAACTGGTATACTGTGAAAATTCCCAAAGACTGGAAAACGTGTACATTAATTTACCGTCTTCGCAAAAAGGAGGACAACTCAGACTAAAAAAAAAATAATCAATTAATTTTCCTACTATCAGTCACCTATAAAATCCTCTCTAAAGTCCTATTTAATGGATTGGAGAATATCAGGCAGGAGTGAGAAAAGGGAGATCCTATGCAGAACAAATCCTATATTGGCGTGACGATATTTTGGGATACGTGACAATTGTACACTGACTGACAGTGACAATGCAACACCAAGGAGGAGTGGTTCGAAAGGGATGAAAGTTGGGGAAAAACAGAGACGGCACGGACGAATAATTGATGTTTATTTCAAACCGATATGCAGGTTACACAATGCGCACGGCATCGACTCAGTAGGATGTAGGACCACCGCGAGCGGCGATGCACGCAGAAACACGTCGAGGTACAGAGTCAATAAGAGTGCGGATGGTGTCCTGAGGGATGGTTCTCCATTCTCTGTCAACCATTTGCCACAGTTGGTCGTCCGTACGAGGCTGGGGCAGAGTTTGCAAACGGCGTCCAATGAGATCCCACACGTGTTCGATTGGTGAGAGATCCGGAGAGTACGCTGGCCACGGAAGCATCTGTACACCTCGTAGAGCCTGTTGGGAGATGCGAGCAGTGTGTGGGCGGGCATTATCCTGCTGAAACAGAGCATTGGGCAGCCCCTGAAGGTACGGGAGTGCCACCGGCCGCAGCACATGCTGCACGTAGCGGTGGGCATTTAACGTGCCTTGAATACTCACTAGAGGTGACGTGGAATCATACGCAATAGCGCCCCAAACCATGATGCCGCGTTGTCTAGCGGTAGGGCGCTCCACAATTACTGCCGGATTTGACCTTTCTCCACGCCGACGCCACACTCGTCTGCGGTGACTATCACTGACAGAACAGAAGCGTGACTCATCGGAGAACACGACGTTCCGCCATTCCTTCATCCAAGTCGCTCTAGCCCGGCACCATGCCAGGCGTGCACGTCTATGCTGTGGAGTCAATGGTAGTCTTCTGAGCGGGCGCCGGGAGTGCAGGCCTCCTTCAACCAATCGACGGGAAATTGTTCTGGTCGATATTGGAACAGCCAGGGTGTCTTGCACATGCTGAAGAATGGCGGTTGACGTGGCGTGCGGGGCTGCCACCGCTTGGCGGCGGATGCGCCGATCCTCACGTGCTGACGTCACTCGGGCTGCGCCTGGACCCCTCGCACGTGCCACATGTCCCTGCGCCAACCATCTTCGCCACAGGCGCTGCACTGTGGACACATCCCTATGGGTATCGGCTGCGATTTGACGAAGCGACCAACCTGCCCTTCTCAGCCCGATCGCCATACCCCTCGTAAAGTCGTCTGTCTGCTGGAAATGCCTCCGTTGACGGCGGCCTGGCATTCTTAGCTATACACGTATCCTGTGGCACACGACAACACGTTCTACAATGACTGTCGGCTGAGAAATCACGGTACGAAGTGGGCCATTCGTCAACGCCGTGTCCCATTTATCGTTCGCTACGTGCGCAGCACAGCGGCGCATTTCACATCATGAGCATACCTCAGTGACGTCAGTCTACCCTGCAATTGGCATAAAGTTCTGACCACTCCTTCTTGGTGTTGCATTTGCTCTGTCAGTCAGTGTATATTTGAGGTTATTTCATTCTGAGGGGATTTGTGAGGGTAAATTTTCAAGGAAGATACCGGAATTTAGTTTTACGACTTCTAGGTCGATTCTTGGTATTCTTATCGTTCTCACATTGGATCTGTTAGGTTGCAAATTTACTTTTAATAATAATAAGTGATGATCCGAATCTAGAATTCCTGTTTTGACTTTATCGTTCATGATTTTCTATTGATTTTGTATGGTAATTGATACATTGAGGGATCTGCATATTTCTTCTTGTTGGGGAGTGCCAGGAAATGTGTTGGCATTGATTTTAGGATGAAGGTTTGACAGAAGGTGGTGGTGATAATTGTTTTTAATAGGAAGTACAACTAGGCAACCATACTCCCTCAACACAATTCACAGAAAGAGTGGAAGAGATCCGACACTTCGAAGAATGAAGGTGTCGGCAAGAGAAATAGAAGGGCCACGAACGTTGGGAAAATGAAAAACTCTCTAGACCTAGCAAACCTAATACCTTCGAGGTCTAACTGGTTTGGATTCAACGTAAAACTGTAGACCTCTTGGCAAACAATGAGGTAAAACTATGCATGAGCTTTCATGCTGTTTTTTTTTAGTTTCTTCGTTTGCTATTTCATTTCCTACAGAGCGAGTCTCTAGAAGTTTATGTCTTCTCCTAGCAGAAGAGACGAAAGGATTGCCAGATATCCCACATATCATATTAAATATAGAATATCCGTGAAGTAGCAAGGAGGTTCACATTCTACGTGTGACAGCAAAACACCCGTTAGAAGAAGGCTTGGGAGAGTCAGTAGAACCGGGTTCCTATCAAGTCAGTGGGGTCATCACCCAACCTGTATCTTGACCTACGTTAAGTGTTGCGCTTGGTAAGACACAGCTCTCAGGTCTTCCTCATTAACACCTTCCCACGCGTGATATCACATTCATTCTAGATGCGTGGTCTTGCATTTTACTCGAGTTCTGTAATTCTATTACACAGCCAGTGCAGTTAACTTGTAGCACCTGACAGTCTACTGTAGCTCGTTGTACATGGATTCTTAACTGTGGTACAAAGCCACCTGTGTACCTTGATAACAACTTGTATGGAATATTGATTAGCTGGGCAAATAAAATTTACAGAAGCAATGAATTTGCCAACTTTAAACCTAAACATTTTCATATTTGTTTTGTCATTTTTAGGGAAAGGAATTTTAGACACGAATAAGAATTCACACGTATGTAATCAAGGCGCAAGTGTCTACAACCCGCTCAACGGTTCTGTAGTAAAATGTGTATAAATACAGTCGAAACCGGTTATAACGACTCCGAATGCTCGTTATAAGCGATAGTCGCACAAACCGGTCTTTCTTTGTTGCTGCTAAAAGTAAGTTGGATTTAGGGTGCACGCTTACACGGTTAATTAACAGATTAAAGTTAAAACTTCAGGAAACATGACCGAAATAACTACTGTATTTGGAATACAGTATTTGTGGACTAGAGCTGTCTGGCATTTTTCTTATAATCTTTACACAGTACGTACAGCAATAATACACCAACAAAATATGAAATAACAAGTGGTGGAATAGAAGACTAACACTGAGGTATTGAACACTCCAAGAAAGAAGACAGCTGCAATGTATATCAGCTGTTGAGTCAGATTAGAAAGAGGCAGCTTTCTTGGATGATGCATAGGCTTCGTCATAGGAATGTGTTGATGGAAATTTTGGAAGGTAAAATACCAGGAAACCGTCCTCGTGGAAGACCAAGAAAGACATTCATGCTGACATTTCTTGTGAAATGAGGATGCAGGAACTAGGCAAACGCAAAACGTACTGCACAGGATCGACCCAGTTGGAGAAGACCACTGATCTCTATACAGTCTTTTAAACTTGGAAATTCGTTAAACAAAGAGCCACTAGCTCTATGGTTTGAAGTATAAAGTTTGTAGAATAGAGTGTGTTTGTTTGTCTATTGTCTGAGTACGTCACCGGAAGTTCCTGTGAAGCCCTCCAGTTGAACGATTGACGTCATTCTCTAACACTACATAGTAGTCAAACATAAAGTAGTTTCAGATCTCTTGTTACACAAGAGCATTCGGTTTAGTCTCTGATATCTGATACTTTGAGCATCATAGGTTCGCATTTGAATGCTTCTCAGTCCTAACGAGTCCTAATTGTAATATAAGGCCCAGCATGACTCAGTATGAAGATTGTACATTAAATGAAGTAGTCTGACTCCCGGTTATATCGGCAAACCATCGAACCTTTCTGTAAAGCAGTATTGTGTACAACCGAGTATGAAATATTCAGCCAGTTTGTTTATGTCATAAGCCCGTACAGAGGTCTCCTCCACACTCGGCAGACATTATGCATAAATTGAAGAAATGAATGGTTGAAAATATGAATGAATGTATGAATGAATGAATGAATGAATGAATGAATGAATGAACACAACTCTTCTCTCCCAGTTAGGGATAGCCACCAACTGGGGAGAGATCATTCGTAACTGAATGAGTAGATGAATGAATTGAATGCCCTCAGGCTACAAATAACCCCAGCAACTATGGGGAGAATATTCCATTCTGAATGAATGAATGAATTAATGAATGAATGAATGAATGAATGAATATAATTCATGCATGCATAAAAAGGAAAGGAAACTCTTTACTCCCAGTCGCGGATAACCAGTAACTGCGGAGAGAGTGTCCTTTTATGTTTGGTCCATTTTGTCTGTGTCAAATCTGTTGTAACTTTTTTTGATGACTACCAAATAAATAATAATAATAAAATCATGAATAAAAATATATAAATAAAATTACTCAAAAACTTAATAACATTAATAAGCATAATTAACCGAAATGTCCGTAGTATGGGCGCCAGAGTTCACCAGAATGGATCCCTCGAATTTAGATAAGAGCATGATAAACTTTATATCCCAGGGCGTGTACATAATGCTGCGTACTGGTACATCTGCTGCAGGCCTTACCTAACTTCCTGAAAACGACTAATTAGGTAGGAACTGCACCTAGGTTCATCAATAACACTGATTCTAAAATAGCTAACTATATTCTGAACAAATTCCGTGCATGAGCACCTCATCAACATACAACATTATACATATAATACACACATAAAATATTGCTGGAAAACTCCATATTTACAACAACAATAATGAAAATCGTGGGAAAACGAAAGCGAGAACTAAGCTACCATTTGTAGATAGTCCGATGAACAATGTACATGTATGAAGATAAATACCCTTCACTGTCTCTATATCAATTCGACTTACCGATTCTCATAATCGGCAGTTATCACATCACACAGATACTGTACCTTGTACTACTGTGTTCACATATTTTAACACTTGTTGTAAAGATTTATACACACATCTGTCGATCCTCAACATAAATTATGGAAAGTCTGAGATAGCTTTCACCAACATATAATGCTAGGCCGCCACAAGTGCTACAATACTTAATGCGCAAGCACTCTCCACAATCAGCCACTTTCTACGAACATAACAAGACTACGCTCCACAAACGTTTGAAGTCCAGTCCATTGCAGCCGTGTCACTCCAGTACCGTGTATCAGCACCACTTCCTTCCCGTACAGTGCCTCAGTTGTAGTTGTAGTTATCTTCCTTCTCGTTCCTTTACAATCACCTCTACAATCACCCTTACAATGTCTCTCATAATGTCCCGGTTGCCACCGTATCATCAACCTTTATAGACATCAACATCCCCCTCCTCTCAGATGATACGTCTGGATTGGTGCTTGCCAGCCAATCATGGGTGGTCCTCTTCCTTCTCCCAAGTTATAAACAAACACTCGGGAGTTTTACATGAATCACCAAACTTTCCCTGGTACAACAACAAGCTCATCTCATCAGGCTGGGATATATACATGACTAATGGAATTTCCTGACACAAGTACATCAACAAACACTGGGGCAGCCAGATGACTCATTCAAGTTACCAGAGTTATTAAAGCAATGTTTTCCCACTCGTGCAAAACAAATTACTCATACCTACATATGTGGATATCTTCCAGCTTACCATTATAAATGGCAAAATATATAAATGAAATACTAATACTAATACTAATAATAATAATAATAATAATAATAATAATAATAATAATAATAATAATAATAATAAATCGAATACTGACAATAATATCTCTAACTTCTACATATAATTCGGGGGTGTGATATATGTACTATCACACTGTCACGTCAGGCAATTCCTTTATTTCCCGTATAATCGAACCTCCACCTCCACCACCACCACCACCACCACCACTAACAACAACAATAAAAACAACAACAACAACAACGACAACATATTCATAGGATATAGTGTTATTTCCTGCGTTAATTCCTATTATGGTTGAGAACATGATTTTTTCGATTATTATACACTACACTCCCAATTGAAAGAAGGCAGTAGACGAGAGAATGACGAAAAGAGAAAACATCTGGGAATAATGTTACACGACGGAGGCGATGAGGAACCAGAACTGGACAAGCAAGAACCAGGAGCTCCGCCACTTTGTAATGTCCCTGGCGGTCCATCGTTATCACCTCAATATATGCAGAAATCACTCTTTCCACGAACCGGACGAGAACTGTGCATGTATTTTATGTGAAAATATCTTCAAGTCTTAAGTTGTACAAATCGGAATATATCAGTAATACATCTGTGCACAAAGTGACAATCAATATGTACAGTTTAGATTTTGTATAAATTGTACATATTTTATGGCCACTTCAGCTGCAGTAAGTTTTTAATACGATTATTAATTAATGTAATTATTTTTTTCAACACAGTGATAATGTAAGAAATGCATTATTGGAATAATTTAGAACAAGAATATATATATGTTATACAGTTTGCTTTACATCACACCGACACAGATAGGTCTTACGGCGACGATAAGATGGGAAAGGGATTGGGAGTGGGAAGGAAGCGACTGCGACCTTATTTACAGCCTCAGCATTTTCCTGGTGTTAAAATGAGAAATCCCGGAGAACTATCTTCAGTGGGGTTCGAATCCACCATGTTCCGAATGCAAATTAACAGCCATACAGCGCGAGCAGCCCAGCTAACTCTCTCGGTAAATTAACAGTTCGTTAGGAATACATACATTATCATTACACGCAATCGTATAGGAATTCACGCGAAATTTACGTAAAATAAGAAAGGTTCCCCTATAAGTAGCACATCGTAAGATACTGTAGTTACAGCGCAGTAACTCAGGAATGAACTAGAGTTTACAAAATATTACAAGTAGTTTAGCGTAATAATTCAATTGCATTGACCTGTAACTTAAATATTTCCAAATTGAGCGAGATGGCTGCGCGTTATGTGCTTTCCCATTTTGACACTCGGCAAATACTAGGGCTACCCCTTAATAGGCTACAGACATTTCCTTCTCGTATCCCATAATCGACGAAAACCTATCTTTTAGAAAACACTAGCAAATTATTTCCGATAACTTAACTGTAATATTTACAGTAGGCTGAATGGTACAATACAGCAACTTACTACTAGATTAAAATAGCAATTATAACCCGTATCATAGGATTTATTTATTTATTTATTTATTTATTTATTTATTTATTTATTTATTTATTTATTTTACCTTCAAGGGATGGTTTCTCCATCTTTATCAGCCAGGAATCCCACCTCTACCGCCTCAAGGGCAGTGTTCTGGAGCGTGGGACATTTGGTTTGGGATAAAAATGGGTGAAGGACCAGTACCTCACCCAGGCGACCTCACCTGGTATGCTGAACATGGGCCTTGTGGGGGAGGGGGGGGGATTAGAAGAGCTGGGGAAGGAAGAGGGAAGGAGGTGGCCGTAGTCTTAAGCTAGCTACCATCCTGACATTTGCCTGAAGAAGAAGTGGGAAACCCACGGAAATCCACTTCGAGGATGGCTGAGGCGGGAATCGAACACACCTCCACTCAATTGACATCCTGAGTCTGAGTGGACCCCGTTCCAGTTCTCGTACCACCTTTCAAATTTCGGTGCAGAGTCGAGAATCGAACCCGGACCACCGAAGGTGACAGCTAATCACACTAACCACTACACCGTAAAGGTGTACGAGATATTGGAGTCTTTTCTTGAAGCATCTCACATTTTTGAAAAAAGGCTCGGAGACTGTTGCAGGTAACGCATTCCAAGTAATAATTCCACCGAGCAAGTGGCCGTGCGTTTAGGGTCGCACAGCTGTGAGCTTGCATTCGGGAGATAGTGGGTTCGAACCCTACTGTTGGCAGCCCTGAAGATGGTTTTCCGTGGTTTTCCCTCTTCAAACCAGGCAAATGCTGGACCTGTACCTTAATGAAGGCCAAGGCCGCTACCTTCCCAATCTCCCACCCTTCCGTCGCCGAAAACCTTCGATGTGTTAGTGCGACGTTAAACAAATAGCAAAAATTAATAAATAATAATAATAATAATAATAATAATAATAATAATAATAATAATAATAATAATAATAATAATAATAATAATAATAATAATAATTCCTGGATGTACGTACGAATTTTTATCATAGTTCGTTCGACCAAGCTGCTCTTTATGAACTCCTTCTTTAATGTCTGTCTTGCATTGTCCTTAATTTTTTTTAAATATATGCCTCTGCGAGTGCAGCTGCCAAACAAGAACCAAGTCATTTCTTTTTGTATAATATGTACACATACATTTGCACACCAGGAACTTCACATTTGTCACGACAGTCTAAAACTCGCTTTGCAATAAACCTGAAATCCTGCTGCTAACACTGCACTGAACAACCCAATCCATCTCTGGTGAAGTCATATCGTGTTTATAAGTAGAATAACGCCCGTCTCCGTGGCTAAATGGTTAGCGTGCTGGCCTTTGGTCACAGTGGTTCCGGGTTCGATTCCCGGCAGGTTCGGGAATTTTAACCTCAATTGGTTAATTTCGTTGGCACTGGGGCTGGATATATATGTCGTCTTCATCATCATCATTCCATCCTCAACGCGACGCGAAGATCGTCTAAGGGCGTAAAATCAAAAGACCTGCATTTGGCAAGCCGAACTTGTCCTCGGACACTCCCGGCACTAAAAGCCATACGCCATTTCATTTCAGTAGAATAACGAGGAAATGTCGGCAGCCCTGAAAATGGGTTTCCGTGGTTTCCCATTTTCACACCAGGCGAATGCTGGGGCTGTACCTTAATTAAGGCCACGGCCGCTTCCTTCCCACTCCTAGTCCTTCCCTGTTCCATCGTCGCCATAAGACCTATCTGTGTCGGTGCGACGTAAAGCAACTAGCAAAAAAAAAATAATAATAATAATAATTATGCCACAGGGTCGTTTCATGAAATGATCGGAGACAACGCTGGTGTATCAAAAGCTACCGTCAGCAGAATGGTCTCTACAAGTGTCTGCAGCTGGTGCATTAATATTTTTGTACAATTGTTGAAGTTGCTTGCTAGTTCACACAGTCAAATAACCCGTTGTTTTAACGAACTCCAAATTAATGGTGTAGACAGATCGGTCACAGTATGGAAAATTCGAGATATTCTTAAAGAGAGAAGACGGATACTGCAAACGATCTACTTTACGTCGCAAGATAGGTCTTAAGGGATAGGAAAGGGCTAGGAGTGGCGAGGAAGCGGCCGTGTCCATAAATAAGGCACAGCCCTGCACAAAAATTTGAGGCTTGGTGTAATTATCCTCATAAAGGAAGAGTTATTCCATTGTTTGTACAAGTCCCATCGGCTAACTCTTGGGTAAGCATAATGGACTCTCGGGCTCTGAATGGCGAGTCATGACGACAATGCTTAGTCCGGTGCGTTCCCTCCCTGGACACTCCACGAGCACAGCCCACTGCAGACACTGTAGGGCAAGGATTTCAAACCTTTACCGACTAGCGCGTCAATTAAGGTCTTGTACATTAATTTTTATTGTCTAGTGTACCATCAGTTATTTTCATTTAAAATCATCATGAAACCCATCATTTGACTTCATTAGGTAGTAGTTTGCATAACATATTGTTTTGTGCCAGCCCCGTGGTAGCCCCTTTCGCTGTTTTCAGGAAGAGGCTAGCGACTCAGACGACCTGGGATCTCCCACCCGTCTTGTAGGGTTGGAGCGGCCTTTTCTGGCTCAAATCACCAGAGCTATAAAAAGGGAGGCTAGTCGCGGACAGTCAGTCACAGCTGGGCTCCTTGGTGGAGTGAGTGAGAAACTCAATGTATTAGGGTTCGGCGTCTGCGCTGTGGGCGACAGAGATGTTGGTTGTCGCTAGTGTCCCTCCGAGGTCTGAATCAGGAGCTGCTCTTGTGGTGTCGGAGAGACCGGTGAGTGGATGGGCTGGATACGACGGAACGGAAGACTGTACTGTGTGTTCGTGTATTTCTGTGGGCTGAGGCTCGGCGTGAGTCAGCGAGAGAAGCCGCTATCGTGAGCGTAAGGGTAAATGAACCTGTGTTAATTTTCGCTGTTGTGAGTATCGTCCTGCTGTTAAATACTGCTGAAGTGTTTAGTTGTTTATTACATGTGACTGTGTGAATTACTGGATTGTCTGTGGAGTCGAACCAAGCGAACAGTCATCGCGTGTCGAGTGGCCCTGTGTTCAGATCCAGCGGTCTACACACAGCTGCTGTATGAGGTGACTGGACTTTGAGAAGTGAAAGTAAGGATTAATCGTCCGCAGGTATAGCAACGGGCTGGACCGCCTGTTGTGCCATAAGGAATAGGGGGACTTGTAAATAGACAGTAATTAGTACGTGTGGCCATTCATAGCTGATTAGAATTGTGTGTGTGTGTGTGCGTGCATTTATTGGGTCATCCTGAAATAAATTAGAGAGATGAATCAGATGGAGTTTTATTCGTAACAATATAAATCCATTGAACTGAATGTTTCGTTAACTTATTTTGCAAACATCATTAAAAACATGTAATTTTAACCCTTAAATGCACAGCATTGCATAGGTGCAAAGTAGAATTTACTTGCTTGTTATGCCTGCTTTACAATTTGCAAGTATGTATTTACTTCTACCTTGCAGAAGAACTCGCTAGGGGTCATTAGTGTATTAAAATAGGAATAATATTTTATTTTATGATTTTTCTTGTTAATCTGCTGGAGTGAAGTTTAAACTTTAAAGAGTTAAGGTAAAACAAATAAAATGTTGCTTACTTCAGAGTATTTGTGAGCAAGGTTATCCCTAAGACTGAAGTGTGGCAGTAGCTACAGTAATCGTACAGTTTTGCATATATCGGCACGCAAAACATTCAAAATTCTTAACATTTTGACTGATCCAAATAAATAAACATTACTAATTTTGGGAAATAACTTTTTAAATACACTGACTGACAGAGCAAATGCAACACCAAGAAGGAGTGGTTCGAAAGGGATGAAAGTTGGGGAAAAAACAGAGACGGCACGGACGAATAATTGATGTTTATTTCAAACCGATATGCAGGTTACACAATGCGCACGGCATCGACTCAGTAGGATGTAGGACCACCGCGAGCGGCGATGCACGCAGAAACACGTCGAGGTACAGAGTTAATAAGAGTGCGGATGGTGTCCTGAGGGATGGTTCTCCATTCTCTGTCAACCATTTGCCACAGTTGGTCGTCCGTACGAGGCTGGGGCAGAGTTTGCAAACGGCGTCCAATGAGATCCCACACGTGTTCGATTGGTGAGAGATCCGGAGAGTACGCTGGCCACGGAAGCATCTGTACACCTCGTAGAGCCTGTTGGGAGATGCGAGTAGTGTGTGGGCGGGCATTATCCTGCTGAAACAGAGCATTGGGCAGCCCCTGAAGGTACGGGAGTGCCACCGGCCGCAGCACATGCTGCACGTAGCGGTGGTCATTTAACGTGCCTTGAATACGCACTAGAGGTGACGTGCAATCATACGCAATAGCGCCCCAAACCATGATGCCGCGTTGTCTAGCGGTAGGGCGCTCCACAGTTACTGCCGGATTTGACCTTTCTCCACGCCGACGCCACACTCGTCTGCGGTGACTATCACTGACAGAACAGAAGCGTGACTCATCGGAGAACACGACGTTCCGCCATTCCCTCATCCAAGTAGCTCTAGCCCGGCACCATGCCAGGCGTGCACGTCTATGCTGTGGAGTCAATGGTAGTCTTCTGAGCGGGCGCCGGGAGTGCAGGCCTCCTTCAACCAATCGACGGGAAATTGTTCTGGTCGATATTGGAACAGCCAGGGTGTCTTGCACATGCTGAAGAATGGCGGTTGACGTGGCGTGCGGGGCTGCCACCGCTTGGCGGCGGATGCGCCGATCCTCGCGTGCTGACGTCACTCGGGCTGCGCCTGGACCCCTCGCACGTGCCACATGTCCCTGCGCCAACCATCTTCGCCACAGGCGCTGCACCGTGGACACATCCCTATGGGTATCGGCTGCGATTTGACGAAGCGACCAACCCGCCCTTCTCAGCCCGATCACCATACCCCTCGTAAAGTCGTCTGTCTGCTGGAAATGCCTCCGTTGACGGCGGCCTGGCATTCTTAGCTATACACGTGTCCTGTGGCACACGACAACACGTTCTACAATGACTGTCGGCTGAGAAATCACGGTACGAAGTGGGCCATTCGCCAACGCCGTGTCCCATTTATCGTTCGCTACGTGCGCAGCACAGCGGCGCATTTCACATCATGAGCATACCTCAGTGACGTCAGTCTACCCTGCAATTGGCATAAAGTTCTGACCACTCCTTCTTGGTGTTGCATTTGCTCTGTCAGTCAGTGTATTTTTCTGACAATAACGTATAAATTTTGGAAGAAAAACCATAACATTCAAAAGAAATAATAAATTGCGCATTTGTGGGTTAAGAATAAGGTATATTTTTGTTTCAACCTAATACTTTTTAAATGTGGCCATAGAATTAATTGAGACATACCGTACTTATTTTTAAAGCGCAATGTCAAAATATGCTGTGTTGCTAGACTTTTAACCTATTTATTACATGTTAAAATAGTAAAATATGTGGTATGTTGTTTGACGTGCCCGCAGAAGTCGAAATTTATTAGAAATGCATGTAAATCGCTTTTGTATTATTCTGTGCCTCATGGCAAGCACATGTTAGTGTCAGATTAAATTACTATTATTATTATTATTATTATTATTATTATTATTATTATTATTATTATTATTATTATTATTATTATCCCCCTGTAATTTCGTTCCGTGTTCCTTTTAATCTCACATCATCAGTCTCCTTGCATTCTATAACGCTTTAATACTACTCAGTGAGTAATGTGTTTTTCTGAAACACAAATATTTGTGATTCTGCTTCTTTTCTTTATCTCTTCCAGTTTTTCGGTCACTGTTATCAAGTTTATTACGAAACATTAATTCAGGCTAAGGCAGAACTGTGGAAGAAAAAAAATACCGCGCAAAAGAGGAACAAAACAATTGCGCAAGACATGTACTCACAGCCTCCTTGTTTGGTCCGGTAGTTGCATCCAGCGAGGGTTAATAATTATGGTTGTTAATTAACCCTCTGCAGAATTAGCTTGGTCAAACGTGTGACTCACAGGAACGACTTAAATTATTACTCAGAAGTTAACAAACCGAGTGTTAGAGAATATTTAACCCTCCTTGATAAAACCGGGTCTAAATATAATAGTGATAATCCTTTTGCCGTAAAATCAATGGTAGTGGAAAAAAGTTGGGTGGCTAGGAGAAGTTGGCTGATGATGACACACGTACTGTAGAAAAATACTGGAAGTTCCATTTTAAAGTTACATAAAATTCTTCATACCGAAAGTGAGATTTTGACGTCAGATTTTCATACCCTATAGACTTATATTTCTAACACGTACAATACATAAATACTTCAAAGTTTTAGGGTCTTAATTATTCTGTACCGTTTATAATGAAAACTAAATTGTTAGGTGCCAACCCTGTGGTAGCCCTTATCGGTACTTCCTCAAAGGGACTAGTGAGTCAGACGAACGGGAACTCCCAGTTGGCGTGGAGGGCATGGCTGGTCTTACCGTGTATTTTTCTCTTCGTCTGGTTTCTCCGTTCGTTTCTACGAGTGCAACGAGAATGTTCCGTCTCTAGCCACATCGCGGATATTCCGGTACACATCACCCGAGCTATAAAAAGGAGGCTAGCCGCGAACAGTCAGTCAATGTTGGAGTCGGAGTTGGACTCGGTATGCTGGGGTTTGATGGCTGGGCTGAGGGCGGCGGTGATGTTGCTGTCGTCAGTGTCCCACCGGAGTCTGAACGAGGATTTGTTGCGTCGGAGTATCGAGTGAACAGCTGATCGGGACGGCTGTTGGCTGCCGTCAGTCTATTACCGGAGTCGGAGCATCGTCGCATAAGAACGGAATACTCTGGGTACTGCCTTAGAGTACTGTGTGTTTTCGCCATAAGACCTATCTGTGTCGGCGCTACGTAAAACAACTAGCAAAAAAAAAGAGTACTGTGTGTGTCTACTCCCATGGACTGTAGACCGTCGTAGAGTCGGCAATTGGAGCAGTTATCGTGAATGTAATTGGAACAGTGTTAATGATCGTTGTTGTGAGGATTATTGTCCTGCCGTTTAATACTGTTGAGCTGTTGCTGTTTAGTTGTTCACTGTGTTTGACTGTGTGAATTACTGGACTGTATCTGGAGTCGAACCAAGAAACAGTCATCGTGTGTTGTGTGGCTAGTAGCCCTATGTTCAAACCTAGCTGTCTGCACGCATCTGTCGTGTGGGGGTGTTTAGACTAGTGACGCTGTTGATGGTAATTCGTCCGTCGGATGGAGACATTAAGCCTTGAGCAGAGCTCTTGGTGTTATTCGACAGGAGTAGACTCTCTGCAGATAGCAGGTTTCACTCTCTCCCTACCTCATTATTAACGAGCGAGTGGTATTTGGCTCCTTACAACATCCGCCACCATCGTCGTTGATCATCATCATCATCATCATCATCATCATGTTACTAAAATATTTTACTTTTGGCGTGTTAGAATTACACCTTAACATCATTATCAATCTAATACTTTTCCTAGTACTCAATCGAAGTGATCATGTCTGTTCTCTTTGCTTCTACTTTGTTAGTGCTTTATGTTCGAGTCATCAAACTGGTTTGATGCAGCCCTCCATGCCAACCTATCCTGTGCTAACCTTTTCATTTCTACATAACTGCTGCATTTTACATCTGCTCTAATCTACTTTTCATATTCATACCTTGGTTCACCTCTATCGTTCTTACCTTCACTTCCCTCAAAAGCCAACTGAACAAGTCCTAGGTGCCTTAAAGTGTGTCCAATCACTTTAGCACTTCTTATCGTCAAATTTAGCCAAATAAATCTCGTCTAACCTATTCGGTTCAGTATCCCTTCATTCGTGATTCGATCTACCCATCTCACCTTCAGCATACTTCTGTAACACCACATTTCCAAAGCTTCTATTCTCTTTCTTTCTGAGATAGTTATCGACCGTGTTTCACTTCCACACAATGCCATGGTAATGACGAAACTCTTAGTGGTTAGTGGGACGTAAAATCTGTAACGTAATTGCTAAATATCAGAGAAGTTAGACAGGGTAGGTAGTATGAGAGTACGTCAGTCTGCTTACGCACTGATACAATCGAAACATTGAGGAGGCCATATGACAAACACTTGTATTTATCTCGGGTTCTTCATATCATCACTGCGTTTGTCACCGTTCGGGTTTCTCCTATTTCCAGCCATAATTATAATCCCTAGAAGTCCTTTATTCACTCTTGTAACAATGCTGTTCCTTTTCTACTTGGATTTTAATTCGGGTGATCGAATGAAATATTAAATCATTATATTTAAGCTCAGCCCCCATGTCTTCGCACATTTTACTGAAAAATATAGCTTTGAAGTAACGACAATATCATAGCCCCTACAGGGTATGCAACATAATCGTCCATTAGTTGAGCGGGTTGAAGAACATTGATCACAGGAGCACTCTGTATTTTTCATGCTGTACAACTATGTATGTTAAAAAAATTAACATTATAGTCACATAATTATATCTCATTGATGGGTAGTAAACTAATGTGTAGCGTAGGCTGGACACCAGAGAGAGCCATTCCATGTAAATAGCACTGAAACTTGTTAATAGACAAATCTTAATCTATAATCCAATTAGGTCACCAATATCACAGCTATATTTCCCCAGCAGGTAGAAATTTGCACAAAGGGACGACAAAATATATTATTAATAGACGATCTTATTCTTCTCCTAGTCTAAGCTTTATCACGAGTAGCAGGGTCGATTCTTTTGCACATTTGTCTCCATTTTGCAAGGTTTGCAGCATCTTCCTTTCTACGCTGGCCGCTCGCATGTCTTTCTTGATTTGGGTCGCCCTCGTTGTCGCTTGCCTGCTATGCTGAGTTGCGATTCGCTATTATTATTATTATTATTATTATTATTATTATTATTATTATTATTATTATTATTATTATTATTATTATTAATGCCTCCATGACTCAGGCGGTAGTTCACCGGCCTCTCACCGCTGGGTTCCCTCGTTCAAATCCCGATCACCCCATGTGAGATCTGTGCTGGACAAAGCGGAGGCCGGACAGGTTTTTCTCCGGGTACTCCGGTTTTCCCTGTCACCTTTCATTCCAGCAACACTCTACAATATAATTTCATCTCATCTGTTAGTCATTAATCATTGCCCCAGAAGAGTGCGACAGGCTTCGGCAGCCGGCACAATTCCTATCCTCGCTGCTACATGGAGGCTTCATTCATTCCATTCTTGACCCTGTCGAATGACTGAAAACAGGCTATGGATTTTCATTGTTATTATTGTTATTTTTATTAATTGCTATAATTTTAAGAGATCCAAGGTAAACACCAAATGTGTCACCAGAGATCTTTTGTCCCGCAGGAATTCTTTTAGCTGCGAACCAATGATACGGAGTTATCCAATTTAAACACTCTCAAATGTCACCGACATCATTAGGGATTGACCCCACCCTCCTGAAATAAGGAGAACGATAAGCCGACTGCGCCACACAAGTCGATCTGGACGGTAAACTGACTAAATAAATAAATAAATAAATAAATAAATAAATAAATAAATAAATAAATAAATAAATAAATAAATACAAATTAAAATGTCTTGTTTAATAATTCTACCTAGTTTCATTACAATCCGTCGGATCCAGTCCAATCAGTTCCTATTTTATTTTACTTTTTATAATCTACTTTAGGTCGTACCGAGACAGATAGGTCTTATGGCGACGATGGGAGAGGAAAGGGCTAGGAATGGGAAAATGTCCACCGACGCCTTAATTAAGGTACAGACCCTGGTATGAAAATGGGGAGCACGAAAAACCATCTTCAGATCCACCGAGAGTAGAGTTTGAAACAACCATGTCCCAAACGCAAGTTTACAGTTACAGACCTAAACCACGTAGCCAACTTACTCGGTCATATTAAATTTCGGTAGAGGGTTCAAGGTTAGATGCCCTTCCTGAAGTTATGTAATTTTTCAGGTGAAACTTTATCCCAAAATCCAAATTTCGAATTTCGGACGTCTTGGTGGAATCCCGGCAGCTAAGCCAGTCATTATCACATCCTCTGCAACACCTGAAGTTGGTCCGCAAGGGAGAAATCTTATATTATTGAACCTAGAAATAAACCATTTTATCTTTTAACTGTTTCATTTAATTCTGTATTGCCACCTATAGAGTGAAGAGAGTACATGTTGTACCTAGTTATCTTTTAACTTACACGTTGGTAGCGTTTACCCTCATTTGCGCGGAGTTGAACTGCTACCAACGCTCATGATTGCATTATCGTGAAAGTAACTACTGGTGCATTTCCCAGTGTAATTGAGTAATATTTTATATTTTTGTGGATTTGCAAGGTTATTAGGATAACTAACAACTAAGTCGAGTAGCAGCGTATACGAATAATGTATTTAATACACTAGTTAGCGTAGGATTAGTTTCATAAGTGATGTGGCCTACTCGGGTAACTGAATCTCCATTATTCCTAATTGCATTGACATTCTGTAAGTTTTGGTCATTTTCACTCATTTCCTTAGAGAGCATCGATGGATCGTACATAGGTCTGCAATAATTACTCTCTGAGGACTAATGTTATGTAATAACAATAATAATAATAATAATAATAATAATAATAATAATAATAATAATAATGGCACCCCGGGAGGCCCGGGTTCGATTCCCGGCTCTGCTACGAAATTTGAAAAGTGCTACGAGGCCGGGAACGGGCTCCACTCAGCCTCGGGAGGTCAACTGAGTAGAGGTGATTCGATGCCCACTTCAGCCTCCTCGAAGTTGTTTTCCAGTTCTCCTTCAAGCAAATACCGGGATGGTACCTACGTTAAGGCCACGGCCGCTCCCTTCTCTCTTCCTTGTCTATCCCTTTCTATGTTCCTCTCCCCTCCCCACAAGGACCCTGTTCAGCGTAGCAGGTGAGGCAGCCTGAACGAGGTACTGGTCCTCCTCCCCAGTTGTATCCCAAACCCGAAGTCTCACTCTCCAGCACACTGCCCTTGAGGCGGTAGAGGTAGGATCCCTCTCTTAGTCCGAGGGAAAAATCAACTCTCGCGGGTAAAAGTATTAAGAAAGAAATAATAATAATAATAATAGTAATTATAATAAGGTAAGAAGAGGTAAGACAGGATCTTGATCAATCTGGATTAAATCGCGAAGACATCTTAAACCGAACAAAGTATAGATCAGTGATCGGCACCTTCAGAGGCTTCCATGACGAACAGAAAATGAATAGGGAATAGTCAGAGCAAAGAAGACAGTTTTGCCTGAGAAAGAATGCAAACATTTTGGGCTGCAGAGAAGGCTTCCAGTAGTATGTAATTGTTGCTTAACGTGGTCTCAAATGTCCGTAAACGAATGTAATAATAATAATAATAATAATAATAATAATAATAATAATAATAATAATAATAATTGTTACCGTGTTTTTGTGGTAGTTATGCGTGAAAGAAGGTGCGGGGTGGTGAACAGGTCTCAAGCTACGAAAGTAAAATTAATTTAAAAATTAACAAGGTTATATTTTCTTTTCAAAATAACGAAATAACAAACATGGCAGGTACAGAGTAGCAAGTCACAAAGGTAGTTAGAATATTTACAGGATTCGGGCTTCGCGCCCTGACTTTACAATGCTTGGGCAATCAGCCCAACCTTACTTCAAAATAAGTATTAACAGAGGGGCAGAAAACCCCATTCATGCTCAGGAGCACTTGCTCCAAATTACACCGAAAAGCCTCCACGAGGCATACAACACTCAATTTTCGAAAAAGAGCCACTCGCTCTCAACTTTAAGCCTCTCAAAGGCCACACCAAACTCCACCTTCAAGTTGTCCTCTCTGGACATAGACACAGGGGTAAAATACCCAACCTACTGAGGTCTATTAGATGAAAAAAAAGGGGTAATTACATGACCTCTAAAATAACAATTTGAGAGGAGGCGATCTGCACTCCTAATGTATTTGTTTCAAAACCTAATTTGGCTCTAGGCCACTGATGCAAGGGCTAATCCCATACTACGGAGGTGACTTAAGAAAAGAAACAAATTTACATAATGTTAAAGAAGAATAGGTTGAGAAAATAAGTTCACCTCAAAACAATATGAGTGGGAGCTCGAGAGGGTTAAGCACTCTCTATCCCAATATGTAGTTTAAGAGATAGAATAGATACAAGTTTCTTTACATTTTAAGGAAGGTTACATAATGGAAAAACTTCGGACCCGCCCCGAGAGTTAAACTGCTGAGCAAGCAAGAAAATAAGTAATTAATCGGCCATTACCTGGTTGTTGACCGCCGCCGAAGGAAGAGGCGCTTCCCGCCCCCTGCTATGTACTTTACACACTGAAAGATGGAACAGAAGTGGCCCGGAGACCCTAAAATCAGCAGTTTATATACTCTCGCGGAAGGTTCGAGGCGTTTTAGGGAAGAAAACACCCGCCCACAATCACTTTATTGGGTAGGATACAGCAACATATTCAAGTTGGGGGAAGATACATCCGATTGGTCAGAAATTAATAAAAGAAATTCGGGATTGGCTAAATACAAAACAAGGGGAAAGAGAGGGTTATACAGCCAACTTAAACAATAACAGAAAGAAATTTAACCAGAAACAAACTTTTGAAATAAAAATTTCTCCAAAAAAAATAGTTCTTTCACTCCGCACTAGGGTGTACTATTGTTGATCTTCAGTAGTGTCCTCTAGAAGAGAAAGTTCACACTTCTTCCTACAAGCAAAACAAAAATACGTCGAAAATGACACAGTTCAAAAACTCCAAAATTTCCAGGTAGTGACATCTTCTGAGAAACTTGAAAATTTATACCGTCAATAAGGTTCAGACTTCCTCCAGCAGAGGAGTTTCAACTGGCGCACATTTTAAATTAGCGGCGTGGAGGTGTACCGCCCGGTACAGACCTCCCCCCCCCCCCAAAAGTTCCTCCAGGGGTGACACATGAAATCTGTTTGAAACAAGGTCCAAGTTATGATGTGGATATGAAGATTGATTGCAGAAGCATTTATAAGATTTTCTTAATTTGGTTTGATTCAGTTTCAAAATTTTTGTTGTGACTTGGTGAAGTAAAGTCTTTATGTTTGTAGTAGTTGAATTCAGAAGATAAACTTTTAATACTTGAAAGTGAATAAAAATTTTGCAAGGTCCACCAAATATTGCTATTGAATTCCCAAGTGTAGTAATTGCTAATAGTAACTGTCCATGTACTTGATGTTGATAAAGTTGGATGGCCAGACCGGCCGTTGCAGCTTGCGTCCAAAGGCGGCCGCTCGGACCCCACAAGTACCCTGAGATACCGCTCGCCCGCACTATGAGGGGAGCAGTGGTATTGAAGCACGCCGCGCCCGCGGTGAACATATACAGGCTGCGGGCAAGTAGCAGGTCGTGCGCCGCACATCAGCCTTGGCCGGGAGGAGAGCTCCGGCTCGCCGTGCACATGTCGTCCTCGCTGGGGTCGAGGGGGCCCTTCCTCTAGCCCAGTCGCGGCACGGCGCCGCGCGGCTGCGGGGGCACTGAAACATTAAAATTAGGCGGCAGAATTTGTTGGACCATCATCTTTTTGAGGGCACAGGTTTTGTGGAGAGGTTGAGGGGCCAGCGGCGTGCAGATATCCATGGCATTTAATATAAGCAAGCCACAGTGTGTATAGCAGGAGACGGGAGCGTGGTAATGGCCGTGGTAAGGACAGAATGGCAGTTTAACGGTGCGGGGAGGGTTTACAAAAATACTTACATATGGAACAAAATATTATAGAAGGGGCAGAAAGCCTTAAAAGTGAAACTCAAAAAAAAATATATTTATAACCTTCATATTCCTTTCAAAATAATATGAAGCAAGTTAACACAGAAATTACACCGGTTTCACCTGTGACAAGTGAACCCTAAACATCCTCTCGGTGGCTGGATTGCTTAATAACAACGTAACCGGCGTAAGGAAATCGAGAATGACACACGGCCCATGGAATCTGGGGGCAAGCTTGCCCGCGGGAACAAAATTCTTGACCATTACTTGGTCACCTACCTTCAAAGGGGTGGGTCTCCGTCCACGATCATACCTTTCCCTAACCTTTTCATGAGACACTTTAAGATTGGCTTTAGCCTTCTTCCAAAGATCTTTAATGTTGTCCGGATCTATTGTCTCGGGCAGAATGTCACTCAGAGACCAGAGGTTAGAGAGCGGCGTGTTGGGAACAAACTTGAACATCAAAGAGGCTGGAGTAAATTTATGTGATTCATGAACCGCCGAATTCAAAGCAAAAGCTAACCAATGCAGGGACGTGTCCCACCTGGAATGATCTTCATGATGATAGGCAATAAGCGCGGACCTGAGATTACGGTTAACCCGTTCAGCCAGAGATGGTTGAGGGTAATAAGCAGAAGTAGTTACATGAGAGATGGACAAGTCAAAACAGAATTTACGAAAAAGATTTGATGTGAACGCCTTAGCATTATCAGACACAATATATTGGCACGGACCAAAAGAGGCAAAAATAGAATTTAAGCAAGTAATGGTAGACTGAGCGGTAGCCAGCTTAGTCGGAAATAACCAGGAAAATCTAGTAAAGCCATCTACGCATACAAAGATAAACTTGTTAGCATTTCCCTTAGACTGGGGGAAGGGTCCTACATAATCAATATACAGGCGTTCCATGGGGCGCGACGCTTGATGCGAAGACAAAAGGCCTACCTTGGTGGACATGGTGGGTTTACTGAGCAAACAAGATTTACAAGCTTTTACTAGTTCACGGATTTCACCGTCCATACCTTTCCAGATGAACATTTCACGAATCTTCTCACGAGTTTTAAAGATACCAAGATGCCCTCCTAATGGGGTCTCATGATAATACTTGAAGATCATAGGTACAAGAACAGCTGGAACGACAACTTTCATCATCTTATCATGCCTCGAAGGGCAACATAGAACACCATTCCTCAGAACATAAGGGACAACATGTTCCCCAGAAGAAAGGGTTTCCATTATCGGAGCCAGCGTCGGATCTTCACGTTGGTATTTCTCGATATCCCTAAAGAGCATGGGAGCATCTGTTAAGATGGCATTAACATCAGATAGTATGGACTCGGGAGGAGATGAACTATCGACCGGTTCATGGTTCTCAACGTCGTTGGAAAACATACGGCTGAGTCCATCAGCAACAACATTTTCGGTACCTCTGATATGCCTGACATCGAATTGGAAGGCAGAAATACGGATGGCCCAACGGGCTATACGACCAGTACGACGCGGCCTACCTAAGACCCAGCTTAAGGCTTGATTATCTGTCTCCAGGTCGAATTTGACGTGTTCCAGATAGAGACGGAACTTTTCTAAGGCGAATAAGACTGCCAAACCTTCGAGCTCATAGATGGAATACTTGGCTTCTTGAGCCGATAGAGTCCTAGATGCATAGGCGATGGGTCGCCTCCCTAGTTCAGTCTCTTGAAGAAGGACTGCAGCTACTGCTGACGACGACGCGTCGGTTTGGACGATGAATTTCTTCGAGAAATCAGGCATAGCAAGTACTTGGGCATTACAGAGAGCTAATTTAAGATCTTCAAAAGCGGCTTGTTGAGAAGGTCCCCACTCGAATTTGATGCCTTTCCTACGAAGAAGGTTTAAGGGCGCTGCTCTATTAGCGAAGTTAGGAATAAACTTCCTGAAGAAATTCACCATACCAATGAACCTGGCGATACCTTTAATGTCCTTGGGAGGTTTAAAATCACGGATGGCCTGTGTTCTGGAATGATCGACTGCTACACCATCAGGTGACACAATATGCCCTAGGAATGACATAGAGGGCTTAGCAAAGGCAACCTTGGACAAATTAACAGTTAACCCAGCCTTACGAAGGCGATTGAGAACTTCTCGCAGATGATCTAGATGTTCTTCAAAGGTCTCCGAAAATACGACGACATCATCCAAGTAGTGATATAAGTACTCAAATTTGATGTCGGAGAAGACCCTATCTAGCAGCCTAGTGAGTACAGCTGCTCCCGTGGGGAGCCCGAAAGGCACGCGGTTGTATTCGTATAAGTTCCAGTCCGTGGCAAACGCTGTAAGATGTTTAGACTCTTCGGCTAGAGGAATTCGGTTGTAGGCCTGATTCAAGTCCAAGAGAGTAAAGAACTTGGCTTTACGAAACCATGAAAAACAAGAATGAAGGTCCGGAAGGGGCACAGATTGCAACACCACCTTCCGGTTGAGAGCCCTATAATCAATGACAGGCCTGAAGCCTCCTTGGGGTTTCGGGACTAGAAAAATAGGCGAAGAATACGCCGACTTAGAGGGCCTAATAATACCATCCTTCAACATTTGATCGATGATTTCTTTCAATGCCTTCATTTTAGGTGGAGATAGCCTATATGGTGGAAAACGGACAGGAATCGAATCCGTGACCTCAATTTTGTATTCGATAAGGTCAGTAACACCAAGAGTATCAGAGAACACCTCTGGAAACGACTGACACAACTTACGAATACTATCAGCCTGCTCCTCAGGTAGATGTCTAAGGTCTAACAACATCTCATCCTGGGTAGGCGAAATAGATGAACATGATACAGAATTACACTTTAACAAGGGAATTTTACAATTGGACGCAAATTTGAATGTGCACGACCTACTCTGGAGATCGAGCACAAGACCAGTGTGAGAAATGAAGTCCGCTCCCAGTATGATGGGGCAAGACAAGTGCTTAGCCACAAACAGTTTGATTTTCCATGTAAATTTAAAAATACGAATTTTGACCAGTAAGGAACCTAGAATTTCTAATGGGGATGAATTAGCCGATACATATTGAACAGTAGATGAGACATAGTCAGGTAATTTACAAATAGATTTCAATTTTGAATACCATTGGTCCGAAATAATAGAACAAACACTGCCTGAATCTAATAGAGCTGTTATAGGCTCGTTATTTAACTCAATCTTGAGAAAAGGGACCGGTGCGGGGGTATCCGCCGCAATCCTAAGACACTCTTTGGGGCATTCAAAAAAAGGATTTGCAAATGGAACGTTCCCGGAAGTTTCGATCTGTTTACCAGGGGCTGAGCCTCGGGAAGAGGGATTAGTCGACTCAGCTGAAGCCACGAGTCATTTTTTATTATTGTTGGAAGTTGCACCTGAAGTTGAGCAGGAGGGGGTGCTATTCGAATTGGGACAATTCTTGGCGATATGTGAGAAAGCCCCACATTTAAAACAGCCTTGTGATGAACCAGCTCCATTCCTTGTCCCACTAGACTTGAGCAATGGGCACTTGTTCCGAAGATGGTCGGGCGACCCGCAAGCATAGCATTTACGAGGTGTGACTGGTCGGCGAGGAGGAGGCCGAGGATTACCAAAAGAAGGCGGGGGTTCTTTCGCGACACGCAAGGAATCGGCGTATCTAACTCCTTCCGCTGAGACGGCCAAGGCTTCAAGTTCAGAGAAGGTTTGCTGACACGCCGCGAAACACAAATATGACCTATAGGATGGTGAAATGCCTTCCACAATAGCTTGTACAATTTGATCCTCAGGGAAGTGAAGAGCAAACACCCTTGTATAAAACTTAATGTCCTGTATGAAATCAGCCAAGTTCTCATCCAAGCGCTGTACACGATAATAGTACTTCTGAATCAGAGATGACCTCGCGCGAGCAGGAATAAAATTTGCAAGCAAGTGTGCGTGAAAATCTTCAATAGATGACTGTTCAGCTATGGCTCTTACTATTTTGTCAGAGAGAATACCAATTGCATAAGGATAGATGATTTGCAAAATTTGACACGGAGAAAGAGAAAAAACAAGGGCATGATCCTGAAATTCAACTAAAAACCTTAAAAATGAAATAACGTCACTGGTGGTATTAACGGAAAACTTCGATATACCTTTGAGCAACATTGCCAATGGATGAGGCAAGCTGCTGAACCCGGGTGACATAATAGGTAACGGTTTCAATGGCAAGGAAGTTAATTCGGAACGTATATTATTCAATGAGTTACGGCGTTCAGACTCGTTGTCCAATGGGGCAGAGATAGTTTGAGCAGCAACGGTTATCCTATTGACTTCTCCCTTAGGAGGCTCTTCCTCGCTACCTACATTCACTGTGGTGGGTAGATCGCTTTTGGGAGGAACCTCCCCCGTTAACAATTGAGTGACCTTGCTAGATAATTCAGAAATATTTTCAAGCAGCGTACTAGCTTCCTTCCTCTGAACGTCATTCAACTTCAGAGACAACAGATCGTTAACTCTATTTGAAAAGTGATATAGCCTGGCTTGCACACGTTTGATTTGATTAGGAGAAGGATCATTTTCATAAAAAAAACTAACTACAGATGCTAGCCCAGTAATATTCTCGACGATCGTGGAAAGAGAGTCGTCAACTTCTTTCTCTCCCAAGGTGGGGATGGAAATGGGCAAATCAAGGGACTCTCTAAGCTTATTTGTGTCTACTGCAACCGTGCCTCCAGATTGAACATTTCTAATAGTCAATTCATAGATCAACTCCTCCTTGCGCAAATAGTTAAGATGGAGAACATCGCGAGGGCCGGGCATGATGACAGAACAATTTTGAAAAACTCAAAAAATTCCAGCAACTGAGAAAATGGTTAGAGTTCGGATCAAAACATTGTTTAGCCGTCAAAAGGGGCTAAAATGAGACCCATTCAACCACGCTCTGCTACCACTTGTTACCGTGTTTTTGTGGTAGTTATGCGTGAAAGAAGGTGCGGGGTGGTGAACAGGTCTCAAGCTACGAAAGTAAAATTAATTTAAAAATTAACAAGGTTATATTTTCTTTTCAAAATACCGAAATAACAAACATGGCAGGTACAGAGTAGCAAGTCACAAAGGTAGTTAGAATATTTACAGGATTCGGGCTTCGCGCCCTGACTTTACAATGCTTGGGCAATCAGCCCAACCTTACTTCAAAATAAGTATTAACAGAGGGGCAGAAAACCCCATTCATGCTCAGGAGCACTTGCTCCAAATTACACCGAAAAGCCTCCACGAGGCATACAACACTCAATTTTCGAAAAAGAGCCACTCGCTCTCAACTTTAAGCCTCTCAAAGGCCACACCAAACTCCACCTTCAAGTTGTCCTCTCTGGACATAGACACAGGGGTAAAATACCCAACCTACTGAGGTCTATTGGATGAAAAAAAGGGGTAATTACATGACCTCTAAAATAACAATTTGAGAGAAGGCGATCTGCACTCCTAATGTATTTGTTTCAAAACCTAATTTGGCTCTAGGCCACTGATGCAAGGGCTAATCCCATACTACGGAGGTGACTTAAGAAAAGAAACAAATTTACATAATGTTAAAGAAGAATAGGTTGAGAAAATAAGTTCACCTCAAAACAATATGAGTGGGAGCTCGAGAGGGTTAAGCACTCTCTATCCCAATATGTAGTTTAAGAGATAGAATAGATACAAGTTTCTTTACATTTTAAGGAAGGTTACATAATGGAAAAACTTCGGACCCGCCCCGAGAGTTAAACTGCTGAGCAAGCAAGAAAATAAGTAATTAATCGGCCATTACCTGGTTGTTGACCGCCGCCGAAGGAAGAGGTGCTTCCCGCCCCCTGCTATGTACTTTACACACTGAAAGATGGAACAGAAGTGGCCCGGAGACCCTAAAATCAGCAGTTTATATACTCTCGCGGAAGGTTCGAGGCGTTTTAGGGAAGAAAACACCCGCCCACAATCACTTTATTGGGTAGGATACAGCAACATATTCAAGTTGGGGGAAGATACATCCGATTGGTCAGAAATTAATAAAAGAAATTCGGGATTGGCTAAATACAAAACAAGGGGAAAGAGAGGGTTATACAGCCAACTTAAACAATAACAGAAAGAAATTTAACCAGAAACAAACTTTTGAAATAAAAATTTCTCCAAAAAAATAGTTCTTTCACTCCGCACTAGGGTGTACTATTGTTGATCTTCAGTAGTGTCCTCTAGAAGAGAAAGTTCACACTTCTTACTACAAGCAAAACAAAAATACGTCGAAAATGACACAGTTCAAAAACTCCAAAATTTCCAGGTAGTGACATCTTCTGAGAAACTTGAAAATTTATACCGTCAATAAGGTTCAGACTCCCTCCAGCAGAGGAGTTTCAACTGGCGCACATTTTAAATTAGCGGCGTGGAGGTGTACCGCCCGGTACAATAATAATAATAATAATAATAATAATAATAATAATAATAATAATAATAATAATAATAATAATAATAATAATAATGGTGTGTGGCCGCCGTCGAGTCTTGGTGCGTGCCTGTGAGGATGAGGCCCTACCTACAGAATAATGAATTCTAACGATGAAGGCGGCGCACACACACACACACACACCCATCCTCCAAGCCATCTGAATTAATAATTGAAGGTTAAAATCCGCGACCCAGCCGGAAATTGAACTCGGTCCCCCAGTACCAAATACCAGCACGCCAACTACTTAGCCATGTTATGTGATTTCGGCTATAGCAGTTTCATATTCCTTCTAAATATTATAATGAATGTTCCCTGAAGAACATCGAATGTGTGTTTTTTTATACTTAGGGCTCATACAGATCTTGAAGGACGCTAGTCCAACCAAGGTGACCGCTGTCCGAGTAAAATATAGTAATTTCTGTGGCTATTGTTAGCCTGGTGTATCCCTTGTAAGGTAGACGCTCCGAATTGGTTGGTTGCCGAGAGTGGAGGAAACTGCATTGTATCATGTTTGAAGATATTGTTGTGTGTGGTGTATGACCTGCAAGGACGTTGGGGACAACACAAACACCCAGTCTCCGATCCAAAGGAATTATCCCCCCCAGCCGGGAATCGAATCCGGGTCCCTCTTAACCGAAGGCCACTACGCTGACTTTAACCAAGGGGCTGAGAATGCGGTATCAGTAGTCAGCTGTGACCATTTGTTCAGATGTCAAGAATTCGATTTTAATAATTGCCTATCGAAAGTTAAGTCTACACTTTAAATCGCTTGAAGTATTTCCAGCCAGCCTCAATCTATGAACATCAGTCACAAGAACCTTGGTATTGTGTGTCATTAAAGAATCAATTCAATTTCTGAGACCTTCTTATGCCGAAATGTATGAAAATCAATGTCTCGCTGAATTCTTCGACTTGACAGCCAAATATCTCTGGTTGGAGAGAGAAAGTTACTGAATAAACTATTTTTATTTCTTATAATCGAGTTCTTTTCCTCCTGTATCTGACAGCTTCTCTTGTCTTCGCGAAGTTAAGTAATTGATTTCAACCCTCTGACAAGGAGTTAAATGTTCTGACGTCAAAAGTAGAGGCTAAGTTGTGAGGATTGGAAGTAGGCCAAGATATATCTGCACTCATAAAGCTTCCCCTGTTATACAGCGGCAGAATATTGTCGTCTCGATCTCAAAATTGCTCGTGCAAACTCAGAAGAGGTGGTCGGGCTAACCCACCAAGTCCCCAGGTTACGAATAGTGGAAGAATTTAAAAAAAGGCACATCACGTGAAAGAACTCTGCTGACTCATTTTGTACTTACCCGAGAAAAAGAATATTCTCAGCAGCAGGCCACCTAATAGTGTTAACGGGCGAGTTAGCCGTGCGGTTAGGATCGCGCAGCTTTGAGCTTGCATCTGGGAGATAGTGGGTTCAAATCCCACTGTCGGCAGCCCTGAAGATGGTTTTCCGTAGTTTCCCATTTTCATACCAGGCAAATGCTGAGGCTGTACCATAATTAAGGCCATGGCCGCTTCCTTGCAACCCCTAGCCCTTTCGTATAGCATCTTAGCCATAAGACCTATCTGTGTCAGTGCGACGTAAAGCCACTAGCAAATAGCCTAATAGTGTTCCGGTTTCTCTGAGATCATAGATTATTATTGTTATTACTATTATTATTATTATTATTATTATTATTATTATTATTATTATTATTATTATTATTATTCTCAACTAAGGAGCGTGATTGAACTTATTTAGCAAATTAATTTGCTTTTTGTCTTCCGAGAATCTCTTCATCCTCTTGGTACTTCCGTCCATTCAGTGGTGGTTCTCATTTGGGTTTTTCAGCAAAGTGATGTTTGTTTACCAACGTTCTAAAAGCTAGGCCTGTCCCATAATTTCACCTGTTATGCTAATTTCTTGAAGGTGTTTTTCAATTTCGATTATCCAGTTAGTCTTGACTTTTAGTGAGGAGGCATAATTAAATAATTATATTTTCTTTGAATACGGCCATAAAATTCCAGTCGTTATTTTCTAATAGTGTTTGATATTTTTTCGAAATGCTGATATAATTCAGGAGGCCTCCTTTTCATCCATACTCCTATGGATACAGGGACAAATATTTTCTACAGGATTTTTCTTTCTAGTTTTTTAAGTTGTAGTTAGTGATCTGCCTCCAATGATGAAGGTTTCCGATGCGTATAACGCTTTAGGCTTAATTACAATGTTATTGTGTTTTAATGTAGTGTTTTAATTCTTCAGGAGGAGCACGTAGGTACGCGAAACCCTAAATAAACATTTTGCGAATCTCATTGGAGGACGATAAATATACCACGACCATCGAAAGGTTTTCCTAAGTTTAGCTTAGCTTCCTAAGGTACAAATCCTTCAGTAAGATGTTTTCGAGAGTAGCTTTCTCCAGGATTGGTTCTTCCCTCGGACTCAGTGAGAGATCCCACCTCGACCGCCTCAAGGGCAGTGTCCGGGAACGTGAGACGTCGGGTCGAGGGATACAACTGGAGAGGAGGACAGTAGGCTACCTCGTCCAGACGGCCTCACCAGCTATGCTGAACAGGGGTCTTGTAGGGGAAGGAAAAAGCCGAAGGGATAGACAAGGAAGAGAAGAGGGAAGGCAGCGGTCGTGGCCTTAATTAGGTACAATCCCGGGATTTTCATGGAGAAGACGTGGGAAACCACGGAAAATCACTTCGAGGATGGCTGAGGAGGGAATCGAAACCAGCCCCGCCCCCCCCTCCCCCCCCTGAGTTGACCTACCGATGTTGAGTGGACCCCGTTCCAGCTCTCGTACCAACTTACAAATTTCGTGGTAGAGCCTGGAATCGACCCCGGGCCTCCAGGGGTGCCAGCTAATCACACTAACCACTACACTACAGAGGCGGCGAGAGTACCTTACGGAGGAGAAATGTCCACCATCCCTTCTGCCCCTTCTGAACATTATTGGCAATATTCCATTTGCGGGGAGTGTGTGTGAACCTACCTTCACACAATTAACTTTGATTGTGTCTCCAACAAGTCTCCGTGACTCCTGTTTTCTTTAGAATTTGTTTTAAGACGCACCGAGACAGATAGGTCTTATGGCAACGATGGGATACGAGAGGGCTAAAAGCGAGGAAGCGGCCGTGGCCTTAATTAAGGACAAGTTCCTGGTGTGAAAATGGGAAACCATGGAAATCTGTTAGGAATGTACGAGTTTTTCGCGGATTTTTCGATGATACAGACCACTATCTGATCTGTAGTGAACTATCTCTAGGCCTAGGGTAGAGAAAGTGAAATCTGTCTGCAAACGAATAAGGGTAGAAAATCTCCAGGACGAGGAAATTAGACAGAAGTACATGGATATGATTAGTGAGAAGTTTCGAACAGTAGACAGTAAGCAGGTTGAGGATATAGAAAGTGAATGGGTGGCATACAGGGATGCTGTAGTAGAAACAGCAAGGGAATGCCTCGGAACAACTGTGTGTAAAGATGGGAAAAGGCGAACATCTTGGTGGAATGATGAAGTGAGAACAGCCTGTAAACGTAAAAAGAAGGCTTATCAGAAATCCAAACAAGGGCCAAGGCAGTCAGGGATTTGTACGTAGATGAAAGAAACAGAAAGAAACAAATAGTTGTTGAATCCAAAAAGAAGTCATGGGAAGATTTTGGTAATAACCTGGAAAGGCTAGGTCAAGCAGCAGGGAAACCTTTCTGGACAGTAATAAAGAATCTTAGGAAGGGAGGGAAAAAGTAAATGAACAGTGTTTTGAGTAATTCTGGTGAACTCATAATAGATCCCAGGGAATCACTGGAGAGGTGGAGGGAATATTTTGAACATCTTCTCAATGTAAGGAAATCATCATGGTGGTGTTGCAAACAGCCAAGCTCATGGGGAGGAGGAAAATGATGTTGGTGAAATTATGCTTGAGGAAGTGGAAAGGATAGTAAATAAACTCCATTGTCATGAGGCAGCAGGAATAGATGAAATTAGACCTGAAATGGTGAAGTATACTGGGAAGGCAGGGATGAAATGGCTTCATAGAGTAGTAAAATTAGCGTGGAGTGTTGGTAAGGTACCTTCAGATAGGACAAAAGCAGTAATTGCACCTATCTATGAGCAAGGGAACAGGAAGGATTGCAACAACTATCGAGGTATCTCATGGATTAGTATACCAGGCAAAGTACTCACTGGCATCTTGGAAGGGAGGGTGCGATCAGCCGTTGAGAGGAAGTTGGATGAAAACCAGTGTGGTTTCAGACCACAGAGAGGCTGTCAGGATCAGATTTTCAGTATGCGCCAGGTAATTGAAAAATGCTACGAGAGGAATAGGCAGTTGTGTTTATGTTTCGTAGATCTAGAGAAAGCATATGACAGGGTACTGAGGGAAAAGATGTTCGCCATACCGGGGGACTATGGAATTAAAGATAGATTATTAAAATCAATCAAAGGCATTTATGTTGACAATTGGGCTTCAGTGAGAATTGATGGTAGAATGAGTTCTTGGTTCAGGGTACTTACAGGAGTTAGACAAGGCTGTGATCTTTCACCTTTGCTGTTCGTAGTTTACATGGATCACCTGCTGAAAGGTATAAAATGGCAGGGAGGGATTCAGGTAGGTGGAAATGTAGTAAGCAGTTTGGCCTATGCTGACGACTTGGTCTTAATGGTAGACTGTGCCGAAAGCCTGCAGTCTAATATCTTGGAACTTGAAAATAGGTGCAATGAGTATGGTATGAAAATTAGCCTCTCGAAGACTAAATTGATGTCAGTAGGTAAGAAATTCAACAGAATTGAATGTCAGATTGGTGATACAAAGCTAGAACAGGTCGATAATATCAAGTATTTAGGGTGTGTGTTCTCCCAGGATGGTAATATAGTAAGTGAGATTGAATCAAGGTGTAGTAAAGCTAATGCAGTGAGCTCGCAGCTGCGATCAACAGTATTCTGTAAGAAGGAAGTCAGCTCCCAGACGAAACTATCTTTACATCGGTCTGTTTTCAGACCAACTTTGCTTTACGGGAGCGAAAGCTGGGTGGACTCAGGATATCTTATTCATAAGTTAGAAGTAACAGACATGAAAGTAGCAAGAATGATTGCTGGTACAATCAGATGGGAACAATGGCAGGAGGGTACTCGGAATGAGGAGATAAAGGCTAATTTAGGAATGAACTCGATGGATGAAGCTGTACGCATAAACCGGCTTCAGTGGTGGGGTCTTGTGAGGCGAATGGAGGATGGTAGGTTACCTAGGAGAATAATGGACTCTGTTATGGAGGGTAAGAGAAGTAGAGGGAGACCAAGACGACGATGGTTAGACTCGGTTTCTAACGATTTAAAGATAAGAGGTATAGAACTAAATGAGGCCACAACACTAGTTGCAAATCGAGGATTGTGGCGACGTTTAGTAAATTCTCAGAGGCTTGAAGACTGAACGCTGAAAGGCATAACAGTCTATAATGATAATGTGTGTAATGTATGTATGTATGTATATTTTTTATTATCATATCCGGTGTGTTAGTTATTGAAATAAAGTTCCGATTCAGTTATCTACAGAATTTTTAGGATGTGTGTTCACCCAAGATGGAAGTGGACTATGGTAAGTGAAACTTAATCAAGATTCAGCAAAGGTAATGTAGTGAGCTCGCAGTTGCGATCAACAGTATTCTGTTAGAAAGAAGTGAGTTCTCGGACCTATCCATCTTTAGATCGCTCTGCATGTAGACCGTCTTAACTGTACGGGACTGAAAGCTGGGTGGACTCAGGATATCTTATTCTTCAGTTAAAAGCAACCGACACGAAATTAAGCGAGAATGGTTGCTGGTAGAAACAATGGCAGGAGGATACTCGATATAAAGAGAAAAAGACAAAGATAGGAATAAATTCGATGGATGAAGCTGTACATATGAAACGGATTCGGTGATGAGGCGAGTTGAGGAGGATGGGTTACGTAGTCTTGGGGACTAACGGAAGTAGAGGGAGACCAAGATGACGGTTAGTTAGACTCAGTTTTTACAGATGTCCAGCTCCTTGGCTGAATGGTCAGCGTTGAGGCTCACGACTCAGAGGATCCCGGGTTCGATTGCCGGCTGGGTCTGATTAATTATTCTGGCACGGGGGCTGGATATTTGCGTTTATCGCAACACTGTCCTCTTCATATTCAGACAACACGCCCGCCACACTCCCAATCATCAGTGCATTACATTCCTCCATATAGGGTTGGCGTCAAGAAGGGCATCGAGTCATAAAACAAGGTAAACATCCACATGTGCAACACATTTCGCACCAGCAACCCCACAAATGTGGGAAAAGCGCTAGAATAATAAGAAAAAAAGAAGGCTACAGAGCTTGTTGCAAAGGGAAGATTGTGGTGGCGCTTTGTTAATTCACAGAGGTTTCCAGACTGGACGGTGAAAGACATAACAGTCTATAATTTATTTATTTATTTATTTATTTATTTATTTATTTATTTATTTATTTATTTATTTATTTATTTATTTACTTATTTTATTTATAAAATACATTATGAATTATGAACTAATTCTTACAACAAGCCGATATGTTACACCTCATTTCCTACTTAGGAGGTCGGAAGATCAAATCTGTTTGTTGAGAGCGACCATTCTGAGTGATTTCTTTGTCAGTTTTTGTTTGTTTTCGTTTTAAAGGAAAATAAACTGTCCCCTTACAGCTAGAAAGAAAAATTACCCACTATTCCAGACCTCACAGTAACACAGGTTGACAGTTATAATTATAACAAATATACAAGGCTGATGGGCAAAGATATCTCAGGTCTTTGGTATCAACCTAAAACAAACTTCGTAACAGGTGTGCTACTTTTGCCAGGGTGCGCCAGAAAACGAGGCAGCCCTGTATTGTAATACGAGTTCCTGTTGCTGTGATTATCTTGGTCACCGTACGCAAATCGAATCTCAAGTATAACCTCTCCACATAGAAGAATAATGTCCCTGCACAATAGAGAAGGGGAGATGTGTATCATGAGAACCCCTCTCTCCCCATCTTCATGAAGCCTCAGAGGAATCAATTTGAAAGTGCTACACTGTTGATCCTCTGTGAACAGTACTGCATTGTAATGAACTAGAAGGTTGTGGAGAATTATCTAAAAATAACCCCAAAATAAGTACAGCCTCCATGGCTCAGGCGGCAGCTCACCGGCCTCTCCGTGGTTCAAATCCCGGTCACCCCATGTGAGATTTGTGATGGACAAAGCGAAGGTGGGACAGGATTTTCTCCGGGTACTCCGGTTTTCCCTGTCATCTTTCATTCTAGCCACACTCTCCAATACCATTTCATTTCATCTGCCAGCCACTAATAATTGCCCTAGAGGAGTGCGACAGGCTTCGGCACCCAGCACAATTCCTCTCCTCGCCGCTAGATGGGGGCTTCATTTATTTCATTCCTGACCCGGGTCGAATGACTGGAAACATGCTGTGGATTTTCAACCCTAAAATAAACTAGTGTTGTTTTAAGATATTATGGTTTTCAGTGTCGACACCTCTAAGCTATAGGGGCCTACGAGATATAAATTTATGAAATACTAGGACATACCTGAACGCCGGCCCCGCGGTATAGGGGTAGCGTGCCTACCTCTTACCCAGAGGTCCCGGGTTCGCTTCCCGGCCAAATGAGGGATATTTACGTAGATCTGAGGGCTGGTTCGAGGTCCACTCAACCTACATGATTACAATTGAGGAGCTATCTGACGGTGAGATAGCGGCCTTGGTATAGAAAGGCAAGAATATAGGCCGAGGATCGGTCGTGCTGACCGCACAACCTGCCGGCGTTCGGGCTGAGCAGTGGTCGCTTTGTAGGCCTTTGCCCTTCGGGGCTGTTTATAAATGAAAACGTCATCAGATTCCAAATTCGTACGTGCGTCATCACCAGTTAGCTCATTCCAAGCTATGTGTTATGTGTTAATGTCAAACTTTCATAGCGTGTGTACACCGGTCCCTCTCGCACCTTCTCACTTCATTGTCATCCTCTGGCTTTCTCCACATACTACACCTGTCCAGGGTTCCAGTGCATAGCAACTTATCTTAATTGGCTTATAAAGTGGCTGAAAGGATTTATTTGTCAAGACCCTCGAACAGTCCCTGGAGTCGAAGACCATCACCCCTACTTGAGTCTTTCCTCCGCTGGCTCAAGAGCTTGGGTACGTGGTATGTCCGGAAAGGGGCTTAAACTATTTAATTCTAAGTAGGGCGAAAGAGTCTCGGATATCAGAGGAATACGAATACACTACTAATGAGAAGGAAAATCATCTATTTTTGCACAAACATCTTTAATTAGCTAAGGAAACACGCTACACACAGATATGCCGGGATATTTACATATTCAATAACATTAATTCATAAATTAGGTTTGAGCTTTGAATGTCCTTTTCTGTCTCTCTCAGACTAGCATTTATCACTTCATAACCTTCAAATCATTGAAAATACATCGAAAGGGCGTCCCCTTTTAGTACTATTTAGCACACGGAAGATCTTATCATAATATTAAAACATTTTATACATTTATTTCACAAAGACATATCTTCTTTATGGCACGAATTATTTCATTCAATTTATTCAGATCATGTTAATTGAGGTTTACTGCAAATTCGCTGAGCTCATTTTAAACACATGATATTTATGTCACATTGTCTACGTTAATGACCTCGCCTAATTTATCGTGCGGAGTATTAACTCCCTCATAACACCTGTTTCAGTGGGATTGCCTATGCGTTAATATAACATGCGACACTCCATTTCAACGGTGCTCCAAAAAACATATAGCAACTCAACAACCAGTATATTACATTATATGACGTATAATAAACACTCGCTTGAAGAAATAATATACTATTCTGCACTTCATTTCCATGGAAAGAACAATATCTGGCAAGACCCATCTAATTTGCCACGTGTGAGCAACAATCCTCGCCAGAATCTGGGACTCAAACCCAGGAACTTCGGCGTGTGGGGGTATAACAACCTGGAAACCCTATAACGGTTTTTATTTTAATTTAAAAAAATAACAAAAGATGGGAGGATTTCATTCATTTGTCAAATCTGAGATATATACGACGATGTCAATTTCTTGATTTATGTATATCTTCGCTATACTTCGGAAAGAAAAGAGCGAACTGAATGTATCTCCTTACAAAGTGGCCAACAAACTACGTTTAAGGTTTCCCCTCGCTATTTCCTCATAAAACTGTCGAGCGAGTCGGCCGGGATAGCCTGTTATTCTCTCCTGCAGAGCAGAGCTCCGGACTTGACCTGCTATTCTTAAATATTCATATCATCGCAAAAAACACTATCTTTCTGCGATTCATTAACGCTATCAGCGGACATCATACATATGGCCTCAATTATCTTGTTCACGAGGCGCCATTCTACATCGCCCTAAATATATATTCAACAGGGGAATTCACATATTTAAGCACCACTGTACTTTCACATTTACGAGCCTACAAATCAAATACCGTCTTCTCAATCCTCATATCCCGAGAACATGCATATTTTAAAAAGAAGACTCTATCCTTAAAAAGGATTTTAAAAAATTCACAGTTAATCGCGATCTACATAATTCAGTTACACCCCCACAGTTGACTCCTTGTTGTCTTGAAGTTTGCAATCTTGAATCTATACAGGAGGAATTTCTACCAATAAGTGACGTGCAATACAAAAAAAATAATCGGAAACTCGTACGATGAATCATAGCATTTAATTGTAACTTCAAGAAGAATGAATCATACTACGAAATCTATCCCTTTCCATTTACGTCACGTCAACTGTAAGTTATACTAGGGCCTTATAACTACCACGCAATATTTCCCCATAATGAATGAAATAAGTGGTTCAAACCACGAAGAAAATCTCACAGAAAAAATCTTACAAGAACTATAATCCCTCTGAAACCTCGTCATATTCAGATAATATTTAAAGTATTTACATGGAAATGATTTACTTATCTAAATGTGACTAACTATCACGGTAATAAGTTAAAATGTACTCAACACTCAGATGTCTGCAATCAGCTTTCCCCAGGGAGTACAGCCAGTGTTTTAAGCTGCCATCAGGCCGTCTTCACTTGCGATGGCCTCCAGAGTCGGCCTATGTCGGTTCACCTGCATGTTGGTTGAATCATTGTCTGGCGTCGGAAGCTCCAGAGTATCCCTGCTGCGTTGGAGTGACTGTACAGCGGACCGCTCACCGGCCCTCTTCAAACTCGAGGCTCTCGGAGGTCAAATATGCAAATGAGGAAGAACTAATTTGTCATAAATGCACTAATTGTGTCATGAATTATAACTTTGTTATGACTAAGGATACTCATAAATACAAGCACCCTAGCCCTATATCGGTGTTTGTCCTGCAGCCCGATATCGATACCTTCATTTGCATACTCCAGTTCTCCACAAGTAATTTAATCTCGGAGCATCACACACTAGCCGGTCACAATCACAGGACATGAATGTTAGATATTAATATATATTCGTCGCCATAAGACCTATCTGTGTCGGTGCGACGTAAAGCCCCTAGCAAAAAATATATATATATATATATATATATATATATATATATATATATATTTACTGGCCATTAGTCGACCTACTCCATTTCACTAACTATTGATATGATACACAACTCACTGCGTTTGAGAGAACACGGAGAGTGCCGCCCGATCTACTAAAATGATAGCTGATAAGTCGCTCACTGTTATCGTTGGTTCAAGCCTTACTGTAACACTGTTATCGAACTATCTCTTTATTGGATCACTTCCTTCATTTAACCTCGTTTATACGATCGTTTATATATATCGTATAATGCGGCACAGTCCACTATATTCACTCAGATCAGTTTCGTAACTGTACACGTAATAATTCACTTCAACCGACCACCTCTTTTTACAATCACGCGCCGCTCTGACACATAATCAAAATATAATTTTATCACATCCAGATCATAGCAAATTGCATTAAGGAAGTAACAAATATTTAGCACGCAGCGCACTGTCACTCACTGTGTGTTGTCATTTACCACTACATAACACTGTTCGATAAGCAACATTCACAATATGAAACACTGAATATTAAAACTGACTGTTCACTAAAGAATAGGTCTGCTGATTAGACCGAATGCACTGGATATATTGTGTATACTGCCTTCTTGCCACTCGCCTTTATAGTGGGAAGCCTTATTTTTTTGGACGGGGAGTCAGTCCACGCCCCCTTGTCAAACATCGGTCCGTTGGATGGTATATTTAAACGTTGAATTTGATATCAAATCAAAACCTGTACATCCCTCTTAACACTGATCAATTTTCGTTCCGAGTCCTTCGCGGGTTCGTCTGCAATCATCAAAGCGTCAGTATCAATTCTCAGTAGGTGGAGCCTGACTCCAGGGATTTTTCAGTTCTCCTGGTCCTGTCAGAGTCGGGCATCTGGTTTTACTCTCTTCGTGCCTCAACTATCTGGGTACTTCCTATTATTCTTACGTAAAATGGTTCTCTGCATGATAAATCCGCATAAAATCTCCTCATTCATCGAAGTCGTAACTCGAAATTATCTATCAAGTATTTCCGAGTTATTAATGTTAATACCCTCGAAACAGTTGACAGCTACGCATTGGTGCTACTAGATATTTAGGGGAATACATGGGGTGATATAGTCTCGTATGTTGAGACGACTTCTTTGAGGCTGTTTCGTGACCTCACTTCTCAGTCATGTGACATCTTTCTTGTTCCATCTCTCTCGCTCAGAGAGGGAGCGAACTCCACTTACAAGCGCTTGTACTCCCTCTTTTTCCCAATTACGCGCAACGAGAGGAGGGGCGCGCGACTCTACAGCGAGCAGCTCGAGTCCCGGAACCGTCAAGAATATCCTCGTTTGGCGGCTATTTAACGTAGAACTACGCGGAAAACGACATATTCTCTATAGAGGATGACGATGTCATGAACGGTTACAATACTTTCTTTCCATTCTTCAGCTCTGTTATATTCTATCCTGGTGTTTTCGTTCGTTCTACCACATTCGTCTATGATTCATCCTATGTCCTCTCTGACACTTCTCACACACACACACGGTGTGATAGAGCACCTTAATTGGACCTTAATGTTGTTATCATTCCCACTTGGAGCGCTGTGCCAGCATACAGCGAGCCACCTGGTGACGAACGAGCGTACCATTACAGTTCTCCAACGGTAAAGCATTCTTAAATTCAAACCCTCATTATTGTAGAAGTCTTCCTCGTGAACAGTCGAGATTTTCTTCTGAAGAGGCGGAGCAAAGTTCTCTGCGAAACATAAAGAGTCAGACAGTTCAGGTTTCATCCGCATGTACAAAACGAACTTATGAGGGTCATTTCTTAGAGTAGATTACCGAAATCGCCCTGAGATAACCTTCTTTGATTCAAGGCATGAACCCATTTTCTGCACCGCTGTTTACTTCGCCTTTTTCAGGTGCACAGCTCCCAGGAGCAAAGCAAGAGATGTTTGAAGTAATATGAATTCCGCTACCACGATGTTTGATTCCATCGAGGTATTAAAATATAAAACTGTGAGATAGCCTAAAACCCGACTTCTGTGCTAAATAACATGGCAGTGTTTTGATTGGCTGCTGTGTACTCTTTACATTCATGTTACGTTCCTCCATTGTGAATACCACAAATTTTCCGTTAATTTTACGGTTACGTTACGTCGTCAAGTTTATGGTTACGTTTGCATTGTGAATGGAGCCAAGAGCTTGAACCTCTCTTAAGCCTTTTGTACACGACTTCAAAAGAATGTTCAATGCTTCACAAGTTTATTTGTCAAATCGCGCTCAATACTTGACAGATCTCGAGAAGTCCTGAAAGTGAATTTGAATATGTTCTAATTGATCAAAGAATTGCCAAATCTTTGACAGAATTGGCCAATGGAATTAGAGTATAACGGTGCGCGCTATGCCGCTAGGCATGCTGGGATTGCCGGGACGGGAATCAAAACAACAAAAATGGCTTCGTCTTCATGACCGAGAGATGTTGTGTATGTATTGCTAAGTATGAGGCACATCCCTGCCAATATTCAGTGGACTCTGTAGAGTACCACAATAAATTGAATACAACGGCAGTGTACGAGTAAATTGCAAGAGAAATATCTCAAGGAAGTGAAGAGCTTTTATGTTTTTTACCGTACGGTAACCTATAAACAAACACTGTCAGCCATGATCGATTTATGACGATCCTCTCATATTATTATGGAATTCCTAATATGTTTTCTTGTAATAAGATACCGGGCATGAATTTCCGTTGCATTGCTGTTGTCATTTAATGTGAGTAAATGAAATATAACATAACCTCTGCAAATGATGTTATGGCAGTAAATACAATGCAAAAGTTATGTTGAACATAACCACATTAATATTTCCCCCGTGTAAATTATAGTTTATTGCGTGTTTAACTTCTTTTTAAGAATATGCCCCACTACTAGTCCAAGAACCACAACTGCTATTTGCCTTTCCTCCATGTTAAAACAAAATGCTATCAAACCTTGCCAAATCTTTTCCAATGTTGTCAAACCTTCAGCAATGTTGTAGAGTCCTTGACAAGATTTGCCAACTTTTCTTATTAAGTGTTGAATTCAAAGAAAAAAACCGATGGTATACAACAGGCATAAGCAGTTCTGTTTCCACATGGTGGTGATTATGGTTTTAAGAAGTACAACTGGGTAATCATCCCTCTATCAACACTAATTTATAGTAACAAAAATGGCCAAAGAAAGACAAGGGCCACGAAGGGCATGGAAATGAATTACTCCCTTGACCTCGCAAACCAAATATTACCGGCGTCGGCAAAGAACGAGAGTTGACCAAGAGAGGTCGGATAGGATAGATTAAGGTGAGGAGCCTGGCACAAATAAGCGGAAGCAATGTCAGAACTCAGCAAAGTTAAGAATCGCTGGGGCACTTTTACTCACCTATTACGACAGGCAAGGAGATACCGTGGGTTCGAACTCCATTGTTGGCAGCCCTGAAGAGAGTTTTCCGTAGTTTCCCATTTTCACACCAGGTAAATACTGGGGCTGCATCTTATTAAAACCATGCTCGCCTCTTTCCCATCCCTAACTCTTTCCTGTCCCAACATCACCGTAAGATAATAACAACCCTCGATCTTGGGTGGACAACAAGCCCAGCCAGTATTTATGAATGAATGCCTCTCTCCTTCCACAAAGAAGCTCTTTCCGCAGGTAAGAGCGAAGAGGAAACCAGCCAACTAGTTCTGCTGATTGCGGAATGGGAAGATATTTGTTAGGAGGAAGCCAGGCGATCCGGCTTTGTGGATTACATGTTCAGAAGACATTGAAAGTATAAAGTAAAATGCCAAAACGAAACACTTACAAAGTAATATAGAGAGGTATAGTAATAAAGTGGAAGTAACTATTAGTTACCAGAATGTAAGGGGAGTTAGGACAAAGACTCAAGAACTATACTTATCTGCCTCTGAAAATAACCATAAGATAATCTGCATGAAGTGCTAAGATAAGTAGGAAAGGAGAGACACCTAATGTAAAGGACAATGAAGAGAAAAATGTTCTGAGTGACATACTACGCAAAAATCGTCTTCAACAGAGGGTGATGAAGGGAAAAATAGATGGAAGAAGAGGAAGGTTTGGAATGTTAACAGATGTCAAACTATGAACGACTGAAACAAGATGCTCAGTATAGGGAATCCTGGACGATGTCCAGATGATACCTGTCTCAAGACAGACTCACAGAAGAAGAAGAAGAAGAAGAAGAAGAAGAAGAAGAATCCGCATGATGGAAAGATAACTCACTAAGTCTTTATATGATAATGAAATCATCCCTAATAGTTACTGGGTGTTTAGAGCAGACAGAGATAATGAAATAACAGATGAACGGAGGGAAGGTGGGGTGGTTATAGCAGTAAATAAAATGTTTAAAACACACCAACTTATTTCTTATACTTGTGAATTCGAATTTGTAATGGTTGAAGTTCAGTTTGAATATAGGTCTTATTTATAGGAGTAATACATGTTCCACCAAATTGATGGGCCGGCTGAGTGGCTCAGGCGATTGACGCGCTGGCCTTCTGACCACAACATTGCAGGTTCAAACCTGGTTCAGTCCAGTGACATTTGAAGGTGCTCAAATACGTCAGCCTCGTGTCGGTGGATCTACTGGCACGTAAAATACCTCCTGCGGGACTAAATTCCGGCACCTCGGCTTCTCCGGAAACCGTTAAAGTAGTTAGTGGGACGTAAAGCAAAAACATTATTATTATTATTATTATTATTATTATTATTATTATTATTATTATTATTATTATTATTATTATTATTATTATTATTATTATTATTATTACATAACCCTGATCAGTAATGTGATTTTTGAAATAGCTGAATCAGCAATAAATCCAAGAAATCAAAATCCTAATAGGAGACTTCAATTTGAGAGAAACAAATTAGGATGCTGGTACACGTAAAGCAAGATCGGCCACAATGAAGCTTCAAAGCTTCCTAAATCTCATGAGTCTAACGTCTAGATCTAGAAATAATATTTAATGCATTTGGATACCGTTTATATGTAATTATGGCCTCTACAACAGCGAAAATTCACATTGAGAGAGATGACCAGCCTTTATTACCTGAAGATGACTGATTCTTTCAATAGAAATTAATCTAAGAAAATATAATACGTTGGACAGTAGATCAACTTTTAGGCATCATAATTATAATAGACTCATTTTTCGATTACTTTTTGAATTAAAATACTTGTGATTGGTCAGAAATTAATGACACTGAGGACGTTGACAGTGTTATAGAGTGCTTCTATAACAAATTCTATGAGATTCTTGATTATTGCGTTCCTCTGACCAAGTATAGTAAAAGATCTCATCCAATATGATAGAATAATTAAAACAACTAATTAGTAATAAGGAGTATCGTAGGAAAAGAAGACATCTTAGTAAATATTGGTGATTATAGTATGACAGAGTTGAAAACAAAGAGAACAAAGAGAGCGTATAATATATTCGAATATAGAAAGCAGTATAGCTAGTAACAGCAAACACTTCTGACACCTTTTAAAGCAAATCAAGAATGTCACAGATATGTACTGAATGATAGCACCGTAACTTCTAAGACAGAAATTAGCCGATGGATTTGACTCTTACTTCAAAAGTATATACACGAAAAACACACCGGGAACAATCAGCAGTAAATTCTTGAGAAATATAAGGAACTTGACATGTTAAACAGTTCAGAGGCCCTTGTTGGTGACGTTAAATGTGTCATAATGGAATGTTGGTTCAATTAATATGCCCAATATGTGGTGAAAGGATGCGGAGACGATCTTGTATAACCATTTTGTATAATTATTAACAAATCTATACAACAAAAAATCTTTCCTAACTGTAGAGGATAGTAAGAGTGTGTCCAATTCACAAAGATGGTAATATTGAAAACATACATAATTATAGACCAATATCAATACTATTAGTCTTAAGCAAAGTGTTTCAGGATATACTTTACTGTAATGTCTATCGACATGTTGAGAATGTCATCATAGAGCAACAACACGGCTTTATGCAAGAGAGTTTGACGAGTTCAAATTGAGTAAACTTTAGAACTTATTTTAAATCAAGGAAGCCAAGTGGGTGTCATATGGCAAAAGCATTTGATAGGATTGATCATCACAAACTTCAAAACAAGCTTCACAACATCGGTTTTAGCCCAAACCGGTTTTAATTATTTAACTCCTACTTCAGGAATAGATTTCAGATTGTTGGTTTCAAGTTACAGGGTAACTTCAGGCATAAACCAAGGTTCAACACTAGGTCCACTGTTGTTAATTTTGTTTGTTAATTATAATGGTTCTGTATTGAAGAATTCTAAATTTCAGTTATATGAAAATTTGCATGCAGATTTCTTCAAAACAGGATAATGAAAAATGACAACAAGGCCACATAACACTGGTTGAATGGGGAAAACAAATTTCTTTTCAACTCAAAGTTAAGAAATATGAATCAATGATTTTTACTAGAAAAGACAACCACAAATCTATTCTTATAAGATGAACAGTACTACCCTAAAACGAGTTAAGAAAAGAAATATTCATAAGTAATATTTGATAGTAAAATTATGTTCAGCATGCACATAAGTATCGCCGTGAATAAGGCCTTTAGGAACCTAGGTTTTCTGATGAGAAACATAAAAAATTCACAAATATCAAAGCCATTATACAGGTATACCATTCACTAGTTAGAACAGTAATAGAATATGCATCTATAGTCTGGAATCCGCTATGTAATACGTATATAAAAGAAACAGAAAATGTTCAAGCTAAATTTCTAAGATATCTGAATTTCTATATCTCTAAAACTAGTGCAAAATATATGACATACATTGACCTAATAACAAATTTTGTTATAGAAAAGTTGCATACTAAGAGAACATTAACGAGTCAAAAATTCCCACAAAGACTTCTCGAAGGTAAATCAGATAACCGAGAATTATTTTACCAAATAAACGTGTATACTGTACACCATATGGAAGTAACATAAATAATTCAACTTTTATTAAAAGGTCAAACACTAATCACCATATGAACTCACCTTTAATCAGTGTGTATGTCAATCAGTTAATAAAATGCCAAACGTAGACATATTTTATGAGGAGGATATCTCCTTAAGGTCAATCAGAAGGGAACACAGACAGAGAGAAGGCATTAATTAAATACACTATCTTACTTGTGTAACATTGATATGAATAGTTTTAGTCCCTACATTAATTTAGATTTAACATGTATATTTTAGGAGACATTAAAATATAATACTATTCTTATGAACTATGGGCAGGTGTGTGTGTTTAAAATTAATATTTTCATATTTTAATTATAATTTTATAATATTTAAAACATTGGAAATAAGAAATGTTCTGTAATTGGGCAGAAATGCCTATTGAATAATAAATCACTTAAGAAAAGGCTAGGAAAACAACAGATATCGAATCTGCCACCTGGGCGACTGCCCTAAATGCAGATCAGTAGTGATTGAAATTAATTAATAAATGAAATGAAATAAATGCATGTGCTATTGTGACGTTAAGAAATGGAAGCCAGCTTCTACTACACTAGTGTCCAAAAGTTAAGCATAATCACTAAACGAGGCCATACCGCCTGATAGGAATGTCAGACGGATTGCTGAACAAACGGAAGCTGACTCACACACCATATGTCACACAACTTGTCCAAAAAACAGTGTCAGAAAGGTTCTGATAGCTAAGGTACACCTTTGACAACAACTAACAAAACTTGGCAATGTCTTCGACAACAAAATGTGCTGTTAATAGGATGTATGGTTACCCCTCACAGCCACACATGCTTCGCAGCGACGTGGCATGCTCTCTATCAGATGGTCCAAGAGCTCTTGTGGCAGTCGATCCCATTCCTCCGAAAGGGCAATGTGAAGGTCTTGGAGGGTCCTTGGTGGAGGCTGATGGGATGCAATTCGCCTCCCCAATGCATCCCAGGCATGTTCTATAGGATTCAGATCCGCAGACCTCGCTGGCCAGTCCATGCGATGAATGTCTTCCCCATCCAGAAATTCATCCACCAGAGCAGCGAAAATACATCCACTACAGTATTTTGAAATCCTGTGTTTGAAAATCGACTCAGATAACATGTATTATGTTAAAAACGGTGCATCAATTTAAACAACAGTGCTGAAAATGTAATCAAATATAACCTTATAACACTGAAATGAACAAAATACGACCAAAGCAATAAAAATGGACGAAATATGCATTTGAATTCAAATTCAAATTGCTTTAAACGGGATTAGGGATCCATAATTTACACTTGTATTTCAGATTTCGGGTAAAATGACCTCAGGAAACAGAAACGACTTTTCCTTAACATCCGGCCCTTGTTGATCATCGTCAAGCGCAGGAATATTGTATATTTGGAGACCTTATTTGACTTCATGTGTTTCGTGTACTTTATTCTGCTACCCATTATCTCTTTCATTGCTTACGTCTGCTGATGTTGTTATTTCGTATGTTGACTGCATGCATTTTTCAGTTCTGTGCAGATTCTCGATGGCTGAAGCAAAGTTAGTTTTGCTTTGTGTGTCAGTGTTCATTGTTTTTCAGCACGCATGGCGTCATTGTTTACATTCTATTGGTAGTCTCCCTTCAAATTAAAGCTAGATTGTTCCTTAATTAATTAATTAATTTATTTCACGAATAGGAAGATATTATTTATTTGCATACAGGAATGTGTATTCTCAACGAAAGTAAGAATTGCCCTCTTTCAAGACCGTGGATGCGCAAAAATGTTAACATTTGAATTATAATAAAGAAAATAAGGACAGTTCCACAAAATGTGAGGTTATGGACTAATGTTAATGTAAATAAGTGCACGACTTGTTGTAAATTAATTTAAATTATTGGAACAGATTAGATGTATGCTCATGTTCATAAAAACCAGACTACCTTGAAAGACTAGAGATAGGAAGTTCATATCACAGGACATGTGCATTTGTATGTTCTGAAGAAATTACTAGAATTTGAACCATGTCGGCCCTCAGGTTTAAAGTCCAAATCGATATCTCGGCGCACCACCACCGGCTAGTAAACGTGCTTGCGGCTCTCGTTGTCGCTATAAACCTAAGGTAATGGATCAGTGTGACTTGAGCAGACGTGCAGGATGCCTCGCAGACGTATGCGAGAACCGTACCGTCAAATGAGTGGATGTGAAAGAGGGCACATTATTGGCATGAGAGAGCGTGATGCATCCATCCGGGAAATGACTGCTCGTGTGGGACGAAGTGTGTCGACACTGCAACGTGTGTTTACAGAATGGTTCACAGAAGGCCGTAGAACACGACGACATGGGTCTGGTCGCACCACCCAGACCAGACACCCTATCCGAATGGCATTGCAGGACAGATCTGCGTCCTCCGCGGCTCTGGCGCAACAATGGAACAGTGTAACACATCGTACACTATCAGGAGTGACAGTCCGTCGCCAGTTATTACGGTCTGGGCTACCGGCGCGTCGTCCAGTTCTCCGTCTACCTTTGACTAATGTGCATAAACATGCTAGACTGCAATGGTGTATGGAACGACGTCACTGGGACAGGAATGGCAGCAGATCGTGTTTTCGGACGAATCCAGGTTCTGTTTGTTTGAAAATGATGGCCGCATTTTCTTTCGCCACAGGCAGGGGGACAGGCATCACATTGACTGCATTCGCACAAGACATACAGCGCCAACTCAAGGTGTTATGGTGTGGGGTGCTACTGGGTACAACCACAAATCACATTTGGTGCCTGTTCAGGCAACTGTGACCAGTTTGACCTACGTGAATGACATCCTGTGACCCGTAGCAATACCCTTTCTGCACGACACCCCAGACGCCATATTTCAACAGGACAATGCACGACCACATGTTGCTGCACGAACACGTGTCTTCTTGTTGTCACAGGATGTCACACTGTTGCCCTGGTCCGCCCGATCACCGGACTTATCGTCAATCGAAAATCTGTGGGATGTGCTGAAACGACGGGCGCGGTGCTATGACCCAATGCCAACCACCAAAAATGAACTGTGGAACCAGGCGAATGTAGCATGGGTGGCTATACTCCAGGACGCCATTCTCGCTTTACAAGCGTCGATGCCATCGCGCATGGAGCAAGTTATTAGTGCCCATGGAGACCCAGTGACTACTGGGCAACAGGACACATGCTGAACCTCGGTGACTGAAATGCTAATCGTTTCTGCAGAACATACTAATGGACATGTCCTGTGAACATGAACTTCGTATCTATAGTCTTTCAAGGTGAGTATATTTGAACCTTCGTGGGACAATGGTGATATTATTTATTTGTTTCGACTTTCCCCAACTGGAGAATGCTCCTGAGAACAAAGTATACAAAAAAGACAATATTATTATTTTTATTTTTCTATTTTCAAAATTTGCTTTGCGTCGCACCGTCACAGATAGGTCTTATGGCAACGATGGGATAGGAAAGGCCTAGGAGCGGGAAGGAAGTGGCCGTGACCTCAATTAAGGTACAGTCCCAGCATTTGCCTGGTGTGAAAATGGGAAACCACGGAAAACCATCTTCAGGGATGCCGGCAGTGGGGTTCGAACCCACTATCTCCCGGATGCAAGCTCACAGCTGCGCGGCCCTGACCGCACGGCCAACTCTCCCGGTAATATGAATAAGTAATTATGAGTTATAGCACATTTGACATACTGTACGTTGTGGCATTAAAAAGTTTGGGAGATATGCTCCTTCAGGATTTGGCAGCCAGTGCAATTTCTTTTATTAATGCCTGACGGAGGTTAAATGATTTGCAGAATAATATGGCTTCCATTTTATATACAGCTGTGGAATCCTATACGCTATTGTTGAGAGTGAAGTATCATTGTTGTGTAGTAGGGACTCCCCTATTGTTGACGAGGCATGTGAACCAATCATTCACGCAATCTTGAATTACGTAAACCCTTTGTTGTAATTGCTGTTACGATGCTAATTTTTTGCCACTCACCTTCCATTTCTTTTAACTATATTGAATAAACTAATTTGAGGTCTTTCCAGGCAAAAATAACTCCTTGTTGTCATTTGTACAATAGTGATATATGCCTTACCCTCACGTCATCCAGCCCATCTACCTGTGCAGAACTGAAGTAAATGTGGGAACGTCCGACTCCATGGCTGAATGGTCAGCATATTCACCCTCGTTTCAGAGGGCACCGGGTTCAATTCCCGACCGGATCGGAAAGCTTAACCTTGAAATGGTTAATTACCCTGGCTGGTGGACTGGGTGTTTGTTTGACTGCACCAGGCTAGCAACAGCCGCACGAAATTTATTATTATTATTATTATTATTATTATTATTATTATTATTATTATTATTTTGATTCGTTGTGCCCAACTGTGGGGCGCGTTTGAACTTATTTTGCACAATGTTTCTTCTTCTTTTCTTCCCAATATCTCTTCATTTTTTCAGTGTGTTCCTTTCTGCGTGTTTCTGTCCAGTCTGTATTTTTTCTTGTTGGTTTCTCTGCAAATTTATGTTTGTTTACTAAGCTTCTAAATTTAATTCTATCTTGAATGGTTTTGTCCTCAATACCCATTTCTTGTAGATCTTCATGAATTTTGCCGGACTTGTCCGGAGGGCTTGAGGGAAATAAAATACCTCTCGCGGACCAAAAACAGGCACAGCCAGAAAACATCTTGAGGCAACCTCTGAGGCTCAATACCTTAGTTGTAACTATGAGATTGACAAAGATCAATCTCCCCATTATCTTCAACTTACTAGCATGATGGCAACGTCAGTTAATGATACTACTACCCCAGGCCCTAGTATTCATACTAGGTTTTCTCGGTCATCGGATTCTGGGGGACCGAGAACATCATGCGGGAATATACCGGAGCTTCCCAAATCTCTTCGCCCAAAGGAAAAACATTATTATTATTATTATTATTATTATTATTATTATTATTATTATTATTATTATTATTATTATTATTATTATTATTATTATTATTATTATTATTATTACTGGCCCGCCTGTTGGCCGTCGTCATTCAAGCGTCAAGTTTCTATCGTCTGACACCGTGGTTAGCAGGTTCGAGTCCCGTTGGTCGAAGAAATGTCCACTGCACAATCAGAATGTTCGCCGGCAGGGTAGAAGAAGTGGTGGGATACAATTTCTAATCACTACATTGCGTACGAAAAGTCTGGATTAAATTCCAAACCATTCCGCAGTGTCCATACGAGATGAGGGCATAAGACGCTCTTGATGGTGATTCGTTGGTCTGTCGGATGGAGACATTAAGCCTTGAGCAGACTTCTCGGTGCTATTCGACAGGAGAAGGCTATGTGTCGGCAACGAGTGTCACCCTTCCTACTATCATATATCACATCATTCATCTCATAAAATCCTCTGATGAGGATGAAGTCGGGAAGGGCATCCGGTCCTAAAACTAGGTATGAACATTCATCTCACTTCATACCCGACTCCGTAGAGAAACGAGACAAGGATTCGATAAACAAACAATTATGATGCTGATGAAGATAAAGATAATGACGACGGTTATTATCATTATTATTATTATTATTATTATTATTATTATTATTATTATTATTATTATTATTATTATTATTATTATTATTATTATTATTATTATTATTATTATTATTATTATTATGGTAACGTAAGCGAAGATATATGAAATCTCACAGCTGACTGATGATATACCTGGTAACCCGTTCATAACCACGACCCTTGTGAAGAGTTTAGTGTCGTCTGCCGACTAGATTTTAGCCAGGCATAACGAAGTCGTGGTTTTACTTTTTGGCTATGAGTTTTACGTCTCACCCACACAGACAAGTCTTATGACGACGATTGGATTGGACTGGGAAGGAAGTCTGCTGCGAAAATGGGAAACCACAGAAAACCTTCTTCATTGCAGCCGACAGTGTGGTTCAAACACACCATTTTCCGAATGCAAGCTTACAGCTCCATGACGCAAACCATGTAGCCAACTCTCTCAGTATTTTATATTGTTTTTCAGATCTGCTGACATACATACTGAAATGAAGGTTCACGCTTTGTGATATTCATTTTTATAGCTACATTCTCTTGAATATGTATGTGCCAATGACCTAGATGTTAGGCCCTTTAAACAACAAGCAACAAGCATCTCTTGAATACTGTCACATAAATTGAGCTCCCAGTTGTAATTCTTATCCCTTAATGTTCTGATTACTTAATGCATTCGGAACTAAAAACTGACTTTATGGCATTCATTCGCTTAGCTACTTTCCCTTGAAGAGATACGAACGCACTTATTCTGCTAGCACTTCCTCCTGTCGTAGACAGACTTGCAGTTAATAATAATAATAATAATAATAATAATAATAATAATAATAATAATAATAATAATAGTAATAATAATTGTACCGGCTGGTACAGCTCTACGCCGCACATTTGAATTTCTGCCTTAAAGTACTCTACAGGAGAAACTCTGAACTTTAACAACTGTATCAACTCATAAGTTTTCTCAGAAGATGTCACTACCGTAAATTTTGTGATTACGAAGTTGTCAGTACTGGGTGGAGTTCAACTTGTTTTGTTTTCTATTGATCAAGAAGTGTGGACATTCTCTGATAGATGTCTCTACAAAAAAACTATGACCATGCACCCTGGTGCGAAGTGGAAGAACTTTATTTGAAGAAATTTTGTATTCATAAGTTTGTTCTTTACTAAATTTCGTTCTTTCATTTGTGGGTTGGCAATATAAATCTTTTCTTTCCGCCAGTTTTGAAGTTAGCCAATCAATTATTTCTGTAATTAATTTTTGACCAATCGTGTCTTTATTCTTCAGTTTTGATGTGTAACTTTTAGCCAGCCAATAAACGACTGTGGGTGTGTCTTAATTATTCATGAAAGGTCTCGAATCTTCCCCGAGAGTATAAAAACTGCTGATTTTCCTGTCTCTCCGCCACTCGAACAACATCTAGCCATGGAAGTGTAGCAGGAGGCGGGAAGCGCCTCTTTCATCCGGCAGCAGCTCTTCAACAAGGTAATGGCCACTTAACAATCTTTATTTCTTGCTAGCTCAGCAGTTTAACCCGCGGGGAAGGTCCAAAACCTTTATTATGTAACCTATCTTCAAACATGTAAATTGCCGTCACATATGTAAAACTTCATATATCTTCAACTGTAAATCGGAGATAGAGAGTGCTTTACCCTCTCGAGCTCCACTTCATTTGGCCTTGAGGTGACTACGTTTTGGTAACCTTTTCTTCCTTAATGTATTAAATGTTCTTATACGAGTCACCTCCATAGTTTGGGAATAGCCCCTGGTTCATCGGCCTAGTGCCTCTTAGGTTTTAAAAGATTTCATGTAGGAGTGCAAGTACACGCCTCCATTCTACTTGGTGTTGCGGGCCATTAACTTAACCTATTATTTTTCTACTAAGGCCCATTAGGTTGGGTACAAGATACCCTTGTTTCTTTGTAAGTGTGCCTTGAGGCAGTTAGTAAAGTCCGTTGTGGGCTTTGATAGGCTTGAAAAATTGAGAGCGGGTCAGCTCTTTCTTGTATTTGGATATGTGCCTCTAGGACGCCTGACAGTGCTAGGTGGGAACAAGTACTCCAGGTTATTAGGGGTTTTCTGCCCTTTGATAAATATGTGGTTGTGAGCTGAGAGCTCAGGAATTGTAAAAAGTGGGGCTTGAAGCCCAGATCGTTAAAGTGTCTCTAAATCTTGGCTTTCTTGGTCTTGTACCTGATTTGTTAACTTGTTGTTATTTGTTGAATGTTCAAATTCTATGTCAAAATTGTTATTGTTTTGCTAATTTCGAAAATATAACCTTTAATGCAATTTTAATCAATATCTCAGCTTTGTAGTTAGACCCATTCCAGCCCGCACCTTCTTTCACCTGTGCTGTTTCACGGATATCCCCGTAATAATAATAATAATAATAATAATAATAATAATAATAATAATAATAATAACAAATAAAATCCAGACAAGAAATCTACTTGACGACAGACACCGTCTCTTAGGCCGGGAGATTTGTTACGGTGAAATTTGAAATTTGAAAAGTGGTACGAGGGCTGGAACTGGGTCCACTCAGCCTCGAGAGCTCAAATGAGTAGAGGTGGGTTCGATTCCCACCTCAGCCATCCTGGAAGTGGTTTTCCGTTGTTTCCCACTTCTCCTCCAGGCAAATGCCGGGGTGGTACCTAACTTAAGGCCCCGGCCGCTTCCTTCCCTCTTCCTTGCCTATCTCTTCCAATCTTCCCATCCCCCCGCAAGGCCCCTTTTCAGCATAGCAGGTGAGGCCGCCTGGGCGAGGTACTGGTTATTCTCCCCAGTTGTATCCCCCGACCCAGAGTCTGAAGCTCCAGGACACTGCCCTTGAGGCGGTAGAGGTGGGATCCCTCGCAGAGTCCGAGGGAAAAACCAACCCTACAGGGTAAACAGCTGAAAAAGAAGAAGAAGAATTACAGGGTCAGATAAAGCTTCGCCTACTTTACTTCTCTGAGATCTATTTTCTAGAAATATAGCCACCCATTCAGTCACTCTTTTGTCTAGGCCAATATATTGCAGTCACTTTTTCCAGTAATCTCCCATGATCCAAACGGCTTCTGAAATGTATCTTTCCTCGTGTATCTGGACTTGGTCTATACCTAAAAGAGTATCTACAGACATCCTCCTGTGGGTGGAGGTGGAATAATAACACCCATGGTATGCCCGGCCTAAAAGGGACCCCGGGGGCTCTTAAATTGGGAGTGTGGGTTGGCGATCATGGGGTTCTTAGCCGAATCCTGGCATGTTTCCACTCACTTATCATATCTCACCTCCCTTGTTCAACACCTGTTCTTTTCCGACCCCGACGCTATTAGATACCGAGGGTTAGGGAATCTTTTATTTTCACGTCCTTTGTGGCCCTTGTCTTCTATGACCGATATTTTCATTTTTCGAGGTGTCGGGCCCCTTCCAATGTTTCCTCTTCTTTTTCTACCGCTTTTCCCACATCTATGGGGTCGCGGGTGCGAACTCTGTCACACATATGTGGAGTTGGTCCTGTTTTACGGCCAGATGCCCTTCCTGACGCCAACCCTATATGGAGGGATGTAATCACTATTGCGTGTTTCTGTGGGGGTTGGTAGTGTAGTGTGTTGTCTGAATATGTAGAGGAACATGTTGGGAGAAACACAAACGCCCAGTGCCCGCACCAGAAGAATGAATCAGAGGTGATTAAAATCCCCAACCCGGCCGAGAATCGAACCCGTGACCCTCTGAACCGAAGGCCTCAACACTGATCATTCAGCCAATGAGTTGGACCCTTCCGTTTTTTTTTCCTCTGATTAGTGATAATAGAGGATGATTGCCCAGTTGAACTGCATCTTTAAACAGTATTCACCACCACCACCACCACTATCTGAAGACATGATTTCACCTTGGAAATCCAGCAGATTTTCTGCACCTCGGAAAACAATCTCTTCCAAGACAATTTTGTATTGCTATGGATACAATTTCTTCTGCAACATTGACTTTTCAGCGATATCAGGCCACACATTTTTCCAAGTACAGTATACTTTAAGAGGTAATTCTGTGATGCTGTGACGTTGATCTCTGAATCTCTTTTGCTGTTGCCTTTTCAAAAGTATTTGATCGTAATACTTTTTTCATTAAAAACATTGACATTGCAATTCGTGATATAAGAGTGCAGAGGAATTGATAACAATATTTTGTTATCGAAAGTGAGTAATTCTGTAATGTGGATGCATTTGTATGCTACTGAGGCATTTTGGACATCATAGGAACAAATTAAGTCAAAACACAAAGTCATATTTAAAAATTATTAAAACATAATTGTAGAGCATCGGCGCTATAATGGATAGTGCTAAGCGAGGTATTAGCTTATTGTCAAGATGGCTAAAATCACCCAAGTTTGTTTTCAGGTAGTTCATACATTGCTTTTCGAGCATAATGTAGTCTACATCTCCTTTCTTAATACCACTAAAAGTAAAAAAAATGATCATCCACAGCCTGTTTCTAATCATTCGACCGGGTCAGGGATGGAATGAATGAAGCCCCCATCTAGCGGCGAGGATAGGAATTGCGCCGGCTGCCGAAGCCTGTTGTACTCCTCTCGGATAATGATTAATGACTGGCAGGTGAAATTAAATGATACTGGAGAGTGTTACGGGAATGAAAGATGACAGGGAAAACCGGAGTACCCGGAGAAAAACCTGCCCCGACACCGTTTTGTCCAACACAAATCCCACATGGAGTGATCGGGATCTGAAACACGAACCGGAGCGATGAGAGGCCGGCGCGCTGCCACCTGGGCCACGGAGGCTACAAATAAATAAATAAATAAATAAATAAATAAATAAATAAATAAATAAATAAATAAATAAATAAATAAATAATAATATTCTTAGAAAAATATATGGCCCCGTTCATGTAAATGGTTACAGTCTCCGTGGCTCAGGCGGCAGCGCGCCGGCCTCTCGCCGCTGGGTTCCGTGGTTCAAATCCTCGTCACTCCATGTGAGATTTGTGCTGGAAAAAGCGGAGGCGTGACAGGTTTTTCTCCGGGTACTCTGGTTTTCCCTGTCATATTCCATTCCAGCAACTCTCTCCAATTTCATCTGTCATTCATTAATCATTGCCCCAGGGGAGTGCGACAGGCCAAATACTTTACAGTATTTGGACAGGCTTGGGCAGCCGGCACAATTCCTATCCTCGCCGCTAGATGGGGGCTTAATTCATTCCATTCCTGACCCGGTCGAATGACTGGAAACAGGCTGTGGATTTTCATTTCATTTTCATGTAAATGGTATATGGATGAAAATAAAAACTGTGGATTTGTACAAAGCAATCGACAAGTCCACCGTACGCAGGAGACGATTGAAATTCTATGGCCACATCTGTAGAATGGACGACACTAGATATGCAAAAAAGCTGTTTGGTATAATTATTTCAAAGAAGGTCAAAATCAGCTGGTTAGAGGAAATAAAGCAGGACTTAAAAAAAATGAACATCACAGAAGATACCATCAGGTATCCCAAGGCTTTTGGAACTCTGGTTGCACGTTCACGGAAAAGTTAAAAAAAAAACACAGGGAAACAAGAAGAACGCAAGAAACAGCATAGCGAGATCATGAAGAGTGTTTGGGAGGAGAAGAAGACAGGAAAACCATCATCAAGCTAACAAGTTCCAACGCGCTCTGTAAATAGGCATAACGAAGAAGAAGAATAATATATGGTGGGTATTCAGCCCAAAGGCTGGTTTGATTCTCCACAGTTCCGTCAACAGCTGCCAGCCTCTGAAAGTGTACTTTAAAAGAATATAAATAGAAAACCAATTTAATATTCTCACATCACGAAAATCTTGAGAATGCAGCAAAATAATACTGTATACGTTTTTAAAAACATGAGAAAACTATTTAAAAATGTAAAAGTAGTAAAAATGTAGTCTAGCATCTTAAAAAATGCCGCAATTAAATTGGCTATATACAACCCATAAAATTCACAATCATGCCTCTAAAATTATGGCAACCTTTGATAAATTATCTCGGATCTTTTTATCGATTATTTTCTCAGAACCTAAAACCAGAAAAACAACCCTTCCTAAATACTAGGGCTACCCCTTAATAGGCTACAGACATTTCCTTCTCGTATCCCTTAATCGACGAAAACCTATCTGTTAGAAAACACTAGCAAATTATTTCCGATAACTTAACTGTAATATTTACAGTAGGCTGAATGGTATAATACAGCAACTTACTACTAGATTAACATCGCAATTATAACCCATAACATAGGATTTATTTATTTATTTATTTATTTATTTATTTATTTATTTATTTATTTATTTATTTATTTATTTATTTATTTATTTATTTATTTTTACCCTCAAGGGGTGGTTTTTCCATCTTTATCAGCCAGGAATCCCACCTCTACCGCCTCAAGGGCAGTGTTCTGGAGCGTGGGACATTTGGTTTGGGATACAAATAGGTGGAGGACCAGTACCTCACCCAGGCGACCTCACCCGGTTTGCTGAACATGGGCCTTGTGAGGGGGGGATTAGAAGAGCTGGGGAAGGAAGAAGGAAGGAGGTGGCCATAGTCTTAAGCTAGCTACCATCCCGGCATTTGCCTGAAGAAGAAGTGGGAAACCCACGGAAATCCACTTCGAGGATGGCTGAGGCGGGAATCGAACACCCCTGTACTCAATTGACATCCTGAGTCTGAGTGGACCCCGTTCCAGTTCTCGTACCACCTTTCAAATTTCGGTGCAGAGTCGAGAATCGAACCCGGACCACCGAAGGTGACAGCTAATCACACTAACCACTACACCATAAAGGCGGGCCATAACATAGAAATTTACACAAAACTTACGAGATATTGGAGTCTTTTCTTGAAGCATCTCACATTTTTGAAAAAAGGCTTTGTACACTGTGCCGGTATTAAATAAAAAGGACACATGCTCATTAAGATTCGAACCCTGTTGCATCTAGAGGTGCACAGGGAGATTATACTTTCTCATTATGAAACTTAGTTGCAAAATATAAACAAAAGATTTGTTAGACTGTATGTTCAGCAAAATCTAGTTTACTAAGCTATGAATGAGCTGAATGTATCATCTGCATCGCCCTTTTTTAGAAGTCAATGTGCGATTCTGCGTTTTACTTGTGTTTCAGTGCGTTTCGCGCGGTCAGCAATAATCCCATATTTTCTAACAATGTCTTTTATTGGCCGTACATTACGTTTGCTCATTGGCGGCTGTGACGTCACAGTTAGTTGAGTGCTTATACCGCACGGAGGCATGCTAGTCGCCAGTTTGTTTCGAGCGGTGAGTGAAAGAGGTTGTGTAGTCAGTTCGAAGCGTGCTTTAGATCGTGTAGGAGGACTTTAAGCGATAGGAAGCAGCATCCCTCACAAAATAACTTTGGGCTCCATAAGTGATATAGCTGCACCTGTGTGTTGGCATCTCTTTGGTAAGTACGTGCAGTTTATAATATTTGTTCTTTGCGGATTAGGTAGTTTCTCTGAAGGAGACGTCAAATATTCGTTAAGCGTTTTGAGCTTTTGTGTTGCCTGGAAGTTGGGCCTTCCTCTGTGATATTATATACCGTTGTTTTATTAATTCCCTTAGCAACTGACTAATGCTGTACATCGCGTTCAGAGTTGCTTCTGTTTGTCGTTCCTTACTGTATGACTACTTCCCTATTTGACGCAGTTGTGCTAAACCTGTTTTAGTGTTTTTGTTTCTTTGAGCACTGATTTACATGCGTACAAGAACGTTTCGGAATATTTGTTTGTTTTTATCATATTGTTTCTAACTCATCCAATCTTTTTTTTAAATAATAATGATAAATTCTTTCGCGCTGCAAGGCGTATTCTGTTGGCTTACTTTTTTCACAAACGCTATACAGTATACTGTATTTGATGTTGATAGGGATCTCCAATTCGGACGTGCTTTCAGAAATACTCGTAAATATTATTTGTTATTATAGCAAGATCTATTGTTTAGGACAGCGTTTCGAAAATAGTTGGGGAGGGACATGCAGCAAGGACTTATTTGGAGGGCGTTGGCCCCTGCATTCAGTGCGCTGTTCATGAATTTTAAAGGTACAGCACCCAGCGGGCATTAATAGTGTTCTTTTTTTCCTTCCCCATTCTTTGTTCGAGTTGCTCTGTTGAATCCACATCCTGCCGGTTTGTTTTTGTATTCAGGTCTCCTCTTCCTTCCTCTAGTGGTCGGACTTGGAGTCTTGCATAACTAGTTTGGGTTTAACTGCTCTCAACTTCTTTCAGATAATGCTTTAAAAAAAAAAATACAGAGCGAGTGCTAGACAATGAAGGTTGGTTTGTTTAATACGAATTCTCTGGACTTGGTCATCCGTACCTTCCGTTGACTGCAAGGTGTCATCATTTGGATTGAAAACATGCAAATGTTTTTGCTAGTTAGATAAAATCCAACTCTAACATGTCATCAGCGGCTTTCGAAACTGAATTAAATTTCCAGAGAAAAGCTGAACTGTAGCTTGTTTTTAAATCCTGCTTTTGTAGCTAAGGTGGATATTAATAAGATTATTTTAGCCAGAGAAAAGTATTCAGTTATTAACTTCAGAACTGAAACCAGCCATGTTACTCCAGAATGAAACCCACCTGGTGGTCGTGATCGATAAGACGTCAAGTCTTCGTAGTCTAACACCCTGGTTAGCTGATTGTAGTCCCTTTGGTGGAAAAGAATATCACCATCAGAATGTTGGCCGGCAGGATAGGAGAGGTGGTGGTATACAGTTTTTGATCACCCGATTGCGAACTAAGTTAAAAACCCTGGGTTCAGTTCCAAACATCTCCGGTGTGTTCATATGGAGTGAGGGCATATGACGCTGATGAGTTATTCGCCCGTCGGATGGAGACTTTAAGCCTTGAGTCATTAGTTGGTGTTACTCCTCAGGAGTAGGCTATGTTCCTACACTGGGGTTCATTGTCTCTGAACTTCATCATTATAACACCCAGTCACGGAGGTCACCCATGAGCATCAGCTGGAAAAACCTGCACCAGGCCTCTCTGGAGGCCACACATTAATCAGTCAAAAACTTAAGAATGTAGATGTTGTGGGTACGGATACGGAGATTTGGGAGACGAGATCGAATCCCGTTATCGAAAACAGTTCTCCCTTGTATCCTACTTAGCTCCTGACTCATGTTAGTGGATGGTACGTGGGATCTTACATTTTTATTTTTCCTACTAGTCTTCCTCGGTTTTACAAACCTGGGCATAGAATTGTAAGTTGCTTGTAAAACATACCTTGTTTTGGCGAAACGGAATTTAGGGGATGGATGGTGAAGACGACGAAAGACTGTAGCAGATATCTGCAGTGAGAATTATTATGGATGTGAATGGTTTTTCTTCTGTAATTTGACTTGTGAATTACACATAATGTGGATTTTAAAAAATCGAAATCTTTGGCAGTGTTTTTTTTGTTGTTGTTGTTTTCCGTCAATACGCAATGCTGCATATTTTCAGGACTTCACGAAATCACAGTCATTAGGTCAGATGTACTTAATCATGTATTCAAACTGTTTCCCCAGCGTGTTGAAATCACGATACCAGAGGTGAGTCTGTCATTGTTTCAACTTGTCCCAGGCACTACGTCAGTCATCTTTCCCAATGACCTCTATTGGTTGATACTTGTTCTCCGAATCCGTGAGGATCCGTCATTTCCCCCCGCCTGTCTAAACGGTGTTCCTGCCCTTGTTATCGGACCGAACGGGTTGGCAAGGTGGTTTGGTTCACATAGCTGAGCACTTCCATTCGCAAGATGGTGTGTTCGAACTCCAGTGCCGGCAGTTTCCGAGTCCTAGACCTGCCCTACCCATTCATCGCAATAAGACGTGTCTGTGTTGTTGCGACGTAAAACAAGTAAGCGTTTTCGGACCTGTTTCTCGTGACGATTTGTGTAAGTGATAGGCAAGTGACATCTCACCAAGGAAGCTGTGGGTTCGAATCCCGGCGAGTGGTTGTGGGGTTTCAAGAATAAGAAGTCACGTCCCTTGATAGGAATTCCACGTTAAGTTGGAGCTCAGATAGCTATGATCACGATAATTACCAACAGTCAATGTAAAACTGCAACGTTGATTTCTTGTTTAGAGGCGGATATCCCATTGTTTCGCCTTGTAGAACGGTGTAATCACCACCACCAAGTGTATTGTTGTGAAAGGATTAGGAGAATGGCGAATTTTTACAGCAACTGTTTGAAAATTGTAAGCATTTTTCGCCCGCTGGATGTGGGGCTTTCCTTTCTTATTGACACTCGGCACAACTGAAGATATATTCTTCTAATTTATCTGTTTATCCTCCAGGGTCGGCTTTTCCCTCGGACTCAGCGAGGGATCCCACCTCCACCGCCTCAAGGACAGTGTCCTGGAGCTTCAAACTCTGGGTCGGGGGATACAACTGGGAGGATGACCAGGCCCAGCCGGCCTCGCCTGCTATGCTGAACAGGTGCCTTGTGGGGGGATGAAAAGACTAGAAAGGATAGACAAGGAAGAGGGAAGGAAGCGGCCGTGGGCTTAAGTTAGGTACCATCCCGGCATTTTGCCTGGATGAGAAGTGAGAAACCACGGAAAACCACTTCCAGGATGGCTGAGGTGAGAATCGAATCCACCTCTACTCAGTTGACCTCCCGAGGCTGAGTGGACCCCGTTCCAGCCCTCGTACCACTTTTCAAATTTCGTGGGAGAGCCGCGAATCGAACCCGGGCCTCCGGGGGTGGCAACTAATCACACTAACCACTACACCACAGAGACGGATAACTGAAGATGTACCGCTCAATTAGTATTGAGCTAGTTTGCATTCTAATGGTTTCCTCTTTCAGGCCTTCAGAAAATCCAAGCTCTTACTTGGAATATTTTTGCGCACGTATTTCATGTTATGCGGTTCAGATCGTAATCTAGCAAACTGAAGAAATAAAGCAGTCTTTCGAATTTTGATTTCCTAGAAAAACCACGACCAGCCTAATTACATTAGAACTCATAAATTTGTAAACGGACTTTTCAGTTTCTGTTCTTATTGCTGCTACGCAAGGTATTATTCCGTCCCTGTTGGGGATGGCGGGTTTCCTGGACGGTAACGCCGTCTCTCCGACCAGGGAGATTTGTTACGGTGGTGTTTTTTGCGGAGAGGGTGAGGTGGGTGCGACGTTGGAACTGGCCCGGCATTCAAGGGCAGCCGACTGTGGGGACCAGCCTCCCGAAGTTAGAGCAGCAAGCCTAGCCAAACTACTCTCCTCTTGTCTTCCGAACTAGGATCAGTTTTGCATTTGCAGCAAACACGCTCACATTGGACGCCGTCGGACTGACGGGACTTGTGAAAATTTTGAACAAATACATAAGCCCTATGGCATTAACCCATTGTCCGGTTCCAAGCCTAAATGGTTAGCGTTCTGGCCTTTGGTCCAGGGGGTCCCTAATTTAATTTCCGACCGGAGCAGGCATTTTAACCTTCATTTACTGAGCGAATTGCCCGTGTGGTTAGGGTTGCTCAGCTGGTATAGTGGGTTCGAACGCCACTATAGGCAGCCCTGAAGATGGTTTTCCGTGGTTTCCCATTTTGCACTAGGCAAATGTGCCTTAGTTAAGACCACGGCCGCTTCCTTCCTACTCCTAGCCCTTTCCTGTCCCATTGTCGCCATAAGACTTATGTGTGTCGGTGCGACATGAAGCAAATTGTAAATAAACCAAATAATCTTCATTGGTTAATTCTACTGGCTTGGAAACTGGGTGTATGTGCCGTCTTCATCATTAGAATTTATTATAGGTAGGACCCCATCCTCATAGACGAGCAGGTCGCCCGTACGGTTTCAACTTATGAGACCGGGCGAGTTGGCCGTGCGGTTAGGGGCGCGCGACTGTGAGCTTGCATCCGGGAGATAGTAGGTTCGAATCTCACGGTCGGCAGCCCTGAAGATGGTTTTCCGTGGTTTCCCATTTTCACACCAGGCAAATGCTGGGGCTGTACCTTAAGGCCACGGCCGCTTCCTCCCAACTCCTAGGCTTTTCCTATCCCATCGTCGCCATAATCTCTGTCGGTGCGACGTAAAGCCACGAGCAAAACAAAAACAAACAAAAACTTACGAGACCTGCACCAGGCCTCTTCGGAGGCCACATGGCATTATTTATTTCATTCGTTAAGGTTACCTATGGGCCAAGTTTACGCAAGCCACCAGATTCTCTCTCTCTCTTTCTCTTCCTCCCCCCCCCCCCCCCCACACCCTTAGTCCCTTTTCTTTACACTCTTTCCGGATGTTCTTTAGGCTTTGATTTCTCCTGTGTCTTCAACCTAGATGTTGCGTGACTTGACGAGTTTCTCCGGTGTATCCCTCATTGGCGCAATTTTCTTCCTGAAGATTAGTTTTTCCTGTATATCTCCCTCTTGCATCCCCACTTCTTCCAAGCCCTTGCGAACCTCTTCAAGCCATAAAGGTTGTGCCTTCCATTTTTGTTGTAGACTGAGTATCAAGAGTACCAGCCTTCGTCTTCCTCATATTATTATTATTATTATTATTATTATTATTATTATTGTTAGCTAACCTCAATGGCGGAGTTGGTTTGTCGCTCCGTTCCTAAGACGGTGATTTCGATTCCGGCCATAGTCTGTAGCACAGAAGTGTTTAAATGCGGCAATTTCTTTTCGATGACTTCTCTGCCACGGTAAAATAGTATCCCGACACCCAGCGTCTCTTAAAAATCTTCAGGAATTGAAGAGACGACGAACAAACTTACTCTTTCTCTAATCTTTCTTATTCTCGAACGTAATTTTTGAACGTTGCTTAATGAACTACAAGGGATCCGAGGTTCTTGTGAATGTCACATTTAGGATAATTGGGTTTTATTCAGTTTGAATCGTTGCTAGTTAGGAACAGTTCTGTAAGATAGGAATTGGAGTAACCGGTACTAGCTCAGCTGTCTTTTTCTCGGCGCATTTTTGTGTAATAGTTCCTGTCGTTCTGGTCTGTCTGAGTTAAGTGGCTAACTGTATATGGAATCTCTTCCTATTTCAGGTCTCTTACGCGGCTTTCTCTGAGATAATCTTTGATACCATTAAGAAATCACCTCATATTCGTTAGAATGTTAAATTTCCTTATCCAAGTACTCGCTCTCCTGCGCTTCAGCTGACCTGTAGTATATTTAAAGTGTATCTTAGAATAGTGACAACTGAATTGCAGTAGATGATTATATAATGTTATTTCTTAGTTTCGTTACATGCCAAGCGGTTTCAGAATTATTAAAGTGAAAATATTCGTATTAAACTCCTAACTTCATGAAGTTCTTCATAGCGTAACTGATTTTCTAATTAATGTAATGATTACGTGTAGTCGGAACATGTTCTTGGAAACATGAAACAGGCCACTTTCAGATGGGAAGTTTATACTACGAATATTCTAACGATCGGCATACTGGCGGGCTGAGTGACTCTGATGGTAGAGAGAGCGCTGGCTGGCTTTCTGAGCCTGAATTAGCGGGTTCGATCCCGACTTAGTTCGGTGAAATGAAATGGCGTATGGCTTTCAGTGCCGGGAGTGTCCGAGGACTTGTTCGGCTCACCAGGTGCAGGTCTTTTGATTTGACTCCCGTAGGTGACCTGCGCGTCGTGATGAGGATGAAATGATGATGAAGACGACACATAAACCCAGCCCCCGTGCTGGCGAAATTAACCAATGGTGGTTAAAATTCCCGACCCTGCCGGGAATCGAACCCGGGACCCCTATGACCAAAGGCCAGCACGCTAACCATTTAGCCATGGAGCCGGTCACTTAGTTCAGTGGTACATCTGTACAGCTTCCATTTCATGTTAACAAACTCCCCAAATATCTGAATGACTTGACTGCTCCAGTTTCTTTCCCTCTAGTGTTATTTGACTTGCGGGTACTTAAAAAAATTGTGGGACAACATTCCTATTCCTCGGGGTCTTAAAAATCGTGAAGTTGGACGTAAAACCAATAACATTATATCGGTTCACAGATCCATTTATCTGTTTATATTTTCAAAATTCTTACTCCGTAATGATAATTTATCGATGCGTTGTTTACGAAAGTCTGCACCGATTTTTCTGCCGTACATGTCAGCATACGGCACTGGATTTTGTATCTTCAACTTAGAAGTGAGCGGCTGCCGCAATATTTGAGAATTTGCTCACGCATTTGTAGGTTAAATGAAACAGAAGAAGTATTGCCACCGTATCTGCATAACCAAGCGTATGACTTATATGTCGGCGAGTGTGAAGATTCGAGAATTGCCGGCGACCAACACTGGCAGACAACTGGTATTGTCACGTGTCATTGTGGAGGTTACGGAGCCCTCGGGCTTAGATTTTCAAGTTCGCCGACCGCAGAGACCTTTCTGAGCGTGCTCTCTTTGCCGGTCAACACAGCGAGTGACCACCAATTACACAGACTGTTGCCGAAGGGTAGTGTTCGATCTTCTTGACTTTCGCACACATTAGAAGTGAAACACAAAATCCTTCCTACGGAAGAACTCAGACGGTCTGTCTTCAGTGTTCAGACGTTACAGCGCGATCCCTCTGAGTCCACATTGGCGGGCTGGATCCTAGCTCAGTTCGGTGGTATTCAAAAGTTTTAAAATACGTCAGCCTCGTGTCGGTGGATTTACTGGCACTTAAAGGAACTCCTGCGAGGCGAACTTGCGGCACCTCGACGTCTCCGAAAATCGTAAAAGTAATTAATGGGACCTAAAGCCAGTAACATTTATTATTATTATTATTATTATTATTATTATTATTATTATTATTATTATTATTATTATTATTATCAAGGCCGTACCCAGGAGGGGTATATGGGGGGGGGGGAGGTTCCACCTGACAAATGCGAACAGCACATACGGTTTTTCAACAATTCAACACTTTAACTCAACACTACTATAAAATTAAGAATTTGGATAATAAAGCAGTTGAATAAACGTACAAGAGTGTGCCATCTTTAAATGTGTCTATTGTTATACATCCACCGCTGCGCCCATTTCAGTCACAACAGTCTTGTAGCGGGCTGTCCACCTGCAGCAATGCGTTAAGCGTGGAGGGGGGGGGGGGGAGCACCATGCTTTGTTTATATCGGGAGACAATTTCTGTGCATGTGTGTACCGTGACATGTGACAGTATTATTGTACTTGTTTGTCGGAGTTAGTCGCCGGCAATCATCACACTCGCTGACATTTCCCAGTGACGCGCCTGTAATGGAAATAGGGTGACAACCTTTCTTTCTGATACCATCCTTGATAGACCTACTGAAGAACGGGTTGATATGAGAGAGAGCGGACGCGGTCGCGAAAGCAAAGCAATACTGCTGAGGATGTTATCTCGCCGATCACCTGACAGGCAATCTGGCTGGGGAGTAGTCCATTCTTGGCCCACAATGGACTTCTGTGTGATGTTTATTTTAATAAAACAGGCCACAGCGTAGTTCTGTCAAATTTGAACAGTGGTAATGGTGGTTGTTGTTTTACGGGAGGGGGGGGGGGGATAATCTCATCCTACCCTCTTAATTTTAGTGGGAGGAGGTCTGATTCTCAAAATACAGTATACGGCAAAACAAATTGTGCTGAACGTCATCAGAAACATGCCACTGCAACTTGGCCTTCTCAAAAACAACACTTCGGAGATGCCTTAATTTTCTGTAACTTTCCCACTCGCCGGATATCACGTCCTCTGATGCCTACATATGGAAGATGCTGAAAGAACACATTTTCCGATCAGATGACCCTCGCAGGAACGTTCCCGAATTTCGGGAGAAGAGTCATTTTTTGTGTCCTTGCGGTAAACTGTATTCATCAACATGTTCTACAATCTACAGGACAGTTATGAACTATGAGTGAGACATGAGGGTGCACATTTTGAACATACGCTGTGCTGACACAGTTAATTACGTGTTGCCGTCGTCATATCGCTTGTTATAATGGCGTTTCGCGTTGTTCAGAACATGTTTGTAATTTCAGTTCTGTTTGTTTTATCGAAGTGTGTGTGAGGGCATTGGGTGCGGAAATAGGAGAACCCTCTGCGGGTGGGGGACGCACATGTAGAATACACCCGCGGTATCCCCTGCCTGTCGTAAGGGCGACTAAAAGTGGCGAACAAGGGATGATCAATTTTCAGCCATGATCTACCTGTAATTAGTACCATCACGCAGGGAACACCATGGGTCGCATTTACTTGCGCGTAGTACCACTATGTTAGGCACGCGATAGGTTTGTGATTGGTAGCGACAGTGTGTGAATCAGGATGAGGGTCTTACAGTACCTGTGATTCGTACCACTGTATGAGCAACACCATGGGATGAGAGACACCATGGTTCTGCCTTGCATATGCTTAGTTCCCACCATGTGAGGAATACCACGGGCACCGGGCGAGTTGGCCGTGCGGTTAGGGGCGCGCAGCTGTGAGCTTGCATCCGGGAGATAGTAAGGTCGAGCCCCACTGTCGGCAGCCCTGAAAATGATTTTCCGTGGTTTCCCATTTTTACACCAGGCAAATGCTGGTGCTGTACCTTAATTAAGGCCACGGTCGCTTCCTTCCCACTCCTAGGCCTTTCCTATCCCATCGCCATAAGACTTATCTGTGTCGGTGCGACGTTAAGCCAGTTGTAAAAAAGATAGGAATACCACGGGATAGTTCGAGTCCGTGTGGTTAGTCCACGTATGTGAGGGACGCCATAGGTTTGCGTTGCCTTTATAGGATTGCGTTGCCTGTAAATAGCGCCGCAATGTGCGAAACACCATAGGTCTGTGTTACATGTGCGCATTGCACTACCTGTGAATAGTGCCATAATGTGTTGAATACCGCGAGTCTACGCTACTTTTGATTAGTACCGCCAAATGACAAATAGCATGGTTCTACTTTCCTAGCGATAAGTACCATTATGAGGGGCCGATGACCTGGATTTTGGACCCGTTTCGACTACAAGCATAATCGATTTAGCATCTTGCTTTAGAAGCAGTCCCTTGGTCAGTAATACTATTATTTTGTGCCAGCTTCTGTGCATGTGCAGCACTGTGGGTCGGTTCCACTGATCGTTTTAAATTCATATCCATCCATCCATCCATCCATCCATCCATCCATCCATCCATCCATCCATCCATCCATCCATCCATCCATCCATCCATCCATTCATTCTTCGTCCTCACGCTTTGAATTCTGGTCAGTGGAGGATTTTGGACATTTAATTTGTCATAACATTTCGTCTCATTTCGTACCATTAGGGGCCGATGACCTCGATGTTAGGCCCCTTTAAACAACAAGCATCATCATCAATAGATGGAGAATAGATGAAGGAATACTGAAAGGCTCGTCGCGCAAAATTAAGTCGTCACGGTTGGAAGAGAAAAAGTGTGCTGCCCAAGGTAGGTCAGTTAGGACGGATTAAAAAGAGTAGTCTAGCACAATTAAGTGGAAACGGTGTTTGCTGGGGTCTTGTCAGTCTCTCAATGTTTAGCCCGTATGCGTCAATGCTTTGTGTACACTTCATCAAGCCCTCATTCTCATTCTGTTACCCTTAATGCTGCCGGGCCTTGCCAGATGTTATCTCTCCCTCTCTTTTTCTCCAACTATTCGTTAATTACTAAACTGAGTACTTAAGGTAGTCGAAAAAACACCGTGAACCGTGCGTACGACCGTTAGAAGGTTGTCATTCTGACAAATAATTTGAAAAAAGTAAAAATAGATATCTCGACTCGTCATTTTATGAGCTGCTGAAGTTAGCGAATAAAATAGCTTCGCGGGCGATCCCATCAGGGCCGTAGTTGCTAATGAGTCGTCGGAAACAACGTGAACAGGGTATATGAGTTTTAGAGGATGGTCGTCCTGATAAATAATTTGAAAAAATTATAATTTGATACCGCGCGCCATTGTCATTTTATCAGCTGCTGAAGTTAACCAATCAGATCGCTTCCCGGGTGAATTCAAATGGGTTTTGCGGGGCAGTGTTGCTAAATCTGCACGTGGCTTAAGATTGGCTTGAAAGCAGCTATCAAAGAAAAATATCTTCGCCGGGCGAGAGATTTGAACACGGACCTCCAAGCTGACAGGATCGTGCCATAGCAAGAACGCTACGATGACCGTCCCTCCCCTCGACCTACCACAGACTGCTCGCCAGGCCATGCCATGCCATCCCCATGTTCGATGCATTGAGCCGTAGGCTCAGTGCGAGAACTTTTGGCCCATCGACCTTACTGGTCTTGAGTGCCATGACATTCATAGTGATCCCATTACATTAACGAAGTTGGTGAATTGGGATATGTGATTTCTAGTGCTCATTCATTGGCCAGAATGTGGCCGGGCGCACGTACAGTCATGTGCGCTGAGAGTGCTTGAGCATTTCTTAGCAGTGCAGAGAAGGTGGAGCAAACATACAGACGGAGGTCACCCATCCAATGAGTGACCACGCCCAATGTTGCTTAACTGACGTAGCAGCTAGTTCCAGTGCTTTAAGGGAGAAGAAAGCAGAGGTGTTGTTTGCTTAAAGAGGAACGAGCCGCGAAACCCTCTGGCTTTTAAAGGAAACCAGAGGGCGCGTCTGGATGGAAAGAGCACACTGGCGGTAGCCGCGGCGGCCGAGAAGAGGGAAGGCGAGCGAGGCTGCTAGGACTGCCAGGCGGCCGGGGCAAAGGCCCAAGGTAGCCACTATCAAGACTACCTGCCGCCGAACAGAAGACAAACAGCCCTCTCAAGTACTTTATTAATTTCAATAATTACAAATGCACATGTATAGATATACAAACATTACAAGGACTGCATCAGGAAGCCTGACGGCTCGTAAACACTTTGGACATGAAAAGGAGAAATGTTGAAAAGCCAAGCAAGAAATGACACACACAGATAATCCAGAATGAGTCCATGCAGCCGAGTTGTCGAGGCGGTGTGTTTGTGTTTGAAGCAGTTTTCTCGCCATGGCTCTCAAGCCGCGTGCAGATTTAGCAACTCCGCCGCGCAAAGCCCACTTGAATTCACAAACGAAGTGATCTGATTGGCTAACTTCAGCAGCTGATAAATTGAGCGTGGCACGAGATATCGATTTTTTCTTTTAAATTATTGATCAGTATGACCAACCCTCTAACGCTCATGTACCCCGTTCATGTCGATTCCGACCAACCTGTATGTAGTCTGTAGTAGTAAATGGGGGCGTTCTGGCCTGGCGTGCTCGGTTTGCCGTGAAGGACGTGGGTTTGATTCGCCGTCAGGAAGTCGAAAAATTTAAGAAACGAGATTTCTACTTCCGAAGGTTCCCATGTCCCTGAGGTACACTCAACCTACACCAAAGATGAGTACCAGGTTCATTCCGGGGGAGGGGGAGGAGCAAAGGCAGTGGGGCGTAGAGCTAACCACTCTACATATAATAAAAATCTTCCGGGCTATTATGCCGTGGTCCACTCGTCTCGTTTCCTCCAGACGTTTCGACTACTGCTGCGGTAGTCATCTTCTGTGGCGTCGTGTAGATACGCTCTCCTGTATCCCCCTGGAGACTGCAGAAGATGACTACCGCAGCAGTAGTCGAAACGTCTGGAGGAAACGAGAGGAGTGGACCACGGCATAATAGCCAGGAAGATTTTTATTATATTGACACCGGCCGTGAAAGCCTTCATACTTTAATAACCACTCTACCCCATCAAGTACCGCGGTTAAAGATAGTGCAGTCCTGTACCTTCCAAGCTTCATGGCTTATACGGGGATGACTTCACCTCTTTTTTGATTTTATATTAGTAAATGGTGCAGAAACATGGACAATGGCAGGAAAGACTGAATAAATGGTCAAAACGTGAGAAAGGAAAGTCTTACGGAAGATACATGGATTAGATTAAAATACTACAGGAAAGAACTGTAAAAATGTGTTCCAGAGTAAGCCTGATAGGGAAAGAAAGGAAGTCTCTGAATGAGATGGCAAGATGTATAGGAAAGTCTTGGTAAAATACGAGATTGTGAGCGACAGCTGGTGATCGAGAAGAATGGGGATCAGTTGTGAAGGAAGCAATGGACAAACTGTGTGTTGTGTGCTGAAGAAGGTGAGCTAGGAGTGGAAAAAACGTAAGAAAGCATCTATCGCCATGGTACGTGCCATCCCAGTATGATTCTGGCTTTGAAGAGGATGGGAGAAGCCTACACAGGAAACCAATTACGGGGTGGCCGAGAGTGGTATTTTTAACCGCTTCTCTTCTCAGTTCTGTTATCTGAAGTTAAGTCTTAAAATCTAGTCAAAACCACGAGCCAGCCGTGCTAACCTCTCGACCCCACTCTTTCTTTTTCCTTGATTCTTTTGATATTTCTTTTTCTATGTTCATTATTTCCAAAACTTCCCGGTCCATTTCTCACAATTTCATCACTCAACTTTCTCATCTTGATTTATTTCTGTCTTTACCAAGCATGACCTTCGTCATAAAGGACAGATACTGAGTTGCACCGATGGTCGGAGGAATTCTGGAGGGTCCGTCGACGCGAAATATGAAATTGAATTAAATCGATGATCAACTTTCCGGTAATAATTAGGTAATGTGGAAGAAATAAGATAACCAGAGAGCACTGTTTATCCCATATATATTTACAGTATGTATATACTTGATCTGACGTGAAACAGCACCTCCGCAATATGCTGTGCACCCTCAACGTGTTAGACCAGGGCATCTCAAACACCCAAAATCTCACGCGTGCAAAGTGAGGCGCAGAGTTCCTGTGCACAGTGCATCGGTCCCACACGGCTCGGCTCGGACCAACGCTTCGTCTCTGGGCGACTCGGCTAAGCTCGTCTCAACTCGGCTCGAATGGAGTGCTACGGAGCAAGTGAGGAAGAGGGAGACAGGCGTGGGGAAAGAGAGATACAGGGCTATTGCTCCAAATCGAGGAGTGGGGGTCTGCACTCTGGTCAACCAAGCGAAGTCTTCTTTTGCACCGTGCACAGCGCAATGCACTGGTGCATGCACCCTGAGCAGCCCTGTGTTAGACAAATGGGTTTTTTCCACAAGCTAAGACATGCCCAGAACATTAGAGAAAAATACTTCATTAGCTGTAGATTGTAGGAGGTCTTGTAAAAGGCAATTTAATTTTTCTTAACATTTTAAAATACACTGACTGACAGAGCAAATGCAACACCAAGAAGGAGTGGTCAGAACTTTATGCCAATTGCAGGGTAGACTGACGTCACTGAGGTATGCTCATGATGTGAAATGCGCCGCTGTGCTGCGCACGTAGCGAACGATAAATGGGACACGGCGTTGGCGAATGGCCCACTTCGTACCGTGATTTCTCAGCCGACAGTCATTGTAGAACGTGTTGTCGTGTGCCACAGGACACGTGTATAGCTAAGAATGCCAGGCCGCCATCAACGGAGGCATTTCCAGCAGACAGACGACTTTACGAGGGGTATGGTGATCGGGCTGAGAAGGGCAGGTTGGTCGCTTCGTCAAATCGCAGCCGATACCCATAGGGATGTGTCCACGGTGCAGCGCCTGTGGCGAAGATGGTTGGCGCAGGGACATGTGGCACGTGCGAGGGGTCCAGGCGCAGCCCGAGTGACGTCAGCACGCGAGGATCGGCGCATCCGCCGCCAAGCGGTGGCAGCCCCGCACGCCACGTCAACCGCCATTCTTCAGCATGTGCAAGACACCCTGGCTGTTCCAATATCGACCAGAACAATTTCCCGTCGATTGGTTGAAGGAGGCCTGCACTCCCGGCGTCCGCTCAGAAGACTACCATTGACTCCACAGCATAGACGTGCACGCCTGGCATGGTGCCGGGCTACAGCGACTTGGATGAGGGAATGGCGGAACGTCGTGTTCTCCGATGAGTCACGCTTCTGTTCTGTCAGTGATAGTCACCGCAGACGAGTGTGGCGTCGGCGTGGAGAAAGGTCAAATCCGGCAGTAACTGTGGAGCGCCCTACCGCTAGACAACGCGGCATCATGGTTTGGGGCGCTGTTGCGTATGATTCCACGTCACCTCTAGTGCGTATTCAAGGCACGTTAAATGCCCACCGCTACGTGCAGCATGTGCTGCGGCCGGTGGCACTCCCGTACCTTCAGGGGCTGCCCAATGCTCTGTTTCAGCAGGATAATGCCCGCCCACACACTGCTCGCATCTCCCAACAGGCTCTACGAGGTGTACAGATGCTTCCGTGGCCAGCGTACTCTCCGGATCTCTCACCAATCGAACACGTGTGGGATCTCATTGGACGCCGTTTGCAAACTCTGCCCCAGCCTCGTACGGACGACCAACTGTGGCAAATGGTTGACAGAGAATGGAGAACCATCCCTCAGGACACCATCCGCACTCTTATTGACTCTGTACCTCGACGTGTTTCTGCGTGCATCGCCGCTCGCGGTGGTCCTACATCCTACTGAGTCGATGCCGTGCGCATTGTGTAACCTGCATATCGGTTTGAAATAAACATCAATTATTCGTCCGTGCCGTCTCTGTTTTTTCCCCAACTTTCATCCCTTTCGAACCACTCCTTCTTGGTGTTGCATTTGCTCTGTCAGTCAGTGTACATAGTTTGAGAATGCACAGCCTGTTTCCAGTCATTCGACCGGGTCAGGAATGGAATGAATGAAGCACCCATCTGGCGGCAAGGATAGAAATTGTGCCGGCTGCCAAAGCCTGTCGCACTCCTCTGGGGCAGTGATTGACTGATGAAATGAAGTGATATTGGAGAGTGTTAGTGTGTTGCTGGATTGAAAGATGACACGGAAACCCGGAATCCCCGGAGAAAAACCTGTCCCGCCTCCGCTTTATCCAGCACAAATCTCACATGGAGTGACAGGGTTTTGAACCACGGAACCCAGCGGTGAGAGGCCTGCGCGCTGCTGCCAGAGCCACGGAAGCTCACATTTATAATACGTAGTTAAAATTATAATTGTGGGTAGAACAGCGTGATTAAGGCTATGGTATCAGTAGAATTCAAACACCTCTGCTATCCAAATAATCTATAGTCGGTGCAGCTCGATAATTACGATCAAAAGTACCATGGATAGAGTGTAGGGCATTTCAGGAATTTGCAACGGTGTTCCAACACTTTACATGAAGTATTATGAATTTCTGCCTAATTCCTTCGATCACGGCTGTCTCTCTCTCTGCAACAGTGAGGAAAGAAGTCTTGTCGGCCTAACTTGACCGGGTCAACAGCATTCAAAACCTACAAAGAGCAAGTTGGACGAGAACAGAAAATGTAGCTGAACTGGATTCTTCGGTAGAATTTACATAAATCCTCGGCCGTCCACCACTAACTACGGTATAGTTCATTCTGTCCCTAGCATGTCACTGAAGTATATGAACAACAAATAATTCTACTCGAAACCCAATGTTCGTGCAACGTTGATCAGTAATTAATTCTGTGAGTGGAATCTGCTCGAATGACTGACGACCTGTTTAAACAGTAAGAAACTGTTGCCAGGAGAACCGTTTTGAATATTTGATAACCCTTGCGTGCTTGACCAAAAGCATAACAGTCGATAACGTAGCTTGTCAAGTTGAAGGATGTCTTCTTTTTTTAAGACCACATTTTCTAGTTGTATGAAAGGGCACGCAGGCCTACTTGAGATACACAATATTCTTGTTCATAATTGAATGCGAGTGGTTGTGAAACAACATACGGCAAGGTCAGTAACTAAAATATGAGATCGATGGACTCATTCGGCTTCTCTATCGACATCATCCTTTCTGCAGCTTATTCCAGATATTTCTGTGGTCATTCATGCCGCCGTGGTTTATTTTTTGGCTTTAGCTGGGGGTTTAGGTCCCTTCTGTACACGATGGGATTTTTTACATCGGAATTCGAATCTGGGATCGACCTACTGTATATTCGAACTACGCCACTGCGATTTTACTCCCCCTCCCTTCCACCTTATTTTCCTAGTAATGTTACTGAATATACCGCAGTTTTCATAGTTTAGAATTAAATCTTACCATCATTAATATATCTAATATTTCTTGCAGCACTCGATTGATGAGTGACCACTTTGTGTTCCCTGATAATTTCCTATTAACTATTACATTTCATTCGATGAAGTTCAGGGTTGAAGAATGCTTAAATGCGAGAGTTCCTGTAAGGTGATTTACTAGCAATGTAAAGGAAGCCTTTATATGCCAAAGTTCCGGACTTGGGTGTTTCATTATTAAGTTATCAATAGCTACAGACTTGTCGAGTTCCTTCGAGGGGAAGTACCACGCGTTGACGACTCAAGACATTGTTGTTGGTGGAAATGGAAGGAAACGAGTTTCTTTTCTAAAACATTCTTGTGAAGATATTGGCGTCGTTTTTCAGTGTTGTGGTTAGTTTCACTACTGTGGATGGTATGCAGCTTCTTGTCTACTTTTTCAGTAAAAGGACTGATCGATGAAGGATTTAACAAGTTGATTTGTTAACCTAGTGTTGGAAGGCACTTTGTCTTACGCTCTTGGGTTGTAATTGAAGTATTCAGTCCTCGACCATTCTGTGAAGGGCGTGTACATTGGGTAGACCGTTGTTCGTGGTACTACGATTGTGATGGTGTAGTTATTGTCATCATGTGCCCCAGGCGTTGGTCATCGGCTAACTGGTACTGGTCTTGTTTGACTCGGCCACGCGTAGGCAGTCATAAGATGAATGAGAAAATATTGTGGCTGTATAACAGTTATAAAGTGTTTCTTTTATATGAGTGGAAGAATTGAAGAAAACTGATATCTGACCTCAGTAGCAAAGTCGTTGTCCTATTGTTCTCAAGATAGAAGGTTCGATCCCAGCTGATGTCGGTGGCAAGTTGAGGGTATTTCAGTGCGATAACTTCGTATTGTTGGCAAACAACTGCAGTACAAACACTCGACACCGTGGCGTTTCTTAAATCCTATTGAAAGTGAAGATACTTTAAACATTGTTATCATTACTACAAGAATATAAAGTTTCCGTTATTTTGAGAATATAATTTTGAAAAGTTAGCACTCTAGTCTTGATTATATGGCATTAACGGCGGCAGTGGGCTCTTCGAACTGTTCAGTCGCCCACCGTGTGAAAGTACCAGTCAACGGATTAAGGATCCACCAAACCTGACGTTTCACGAGATGACTGGTTGGGTACTTTGAATAATTAAGAAACTTTCCGAAGCATATTAATTGCTGGTCAAGAATAGACTCTCCTTCCTTAGAAGAATAACGCCTGCCTCTAAATTTACACTCATTCAATCCATTCTAACAGGTTACGAAACAAGCAATTATCGGGAAAGAACTGCGGCTATAAATGAAAGAAAGCAACTGAGGAAATGTTATATATTTTATTTCGCATGGCAAAAATGAGGATACATTATTTAACAAACAGTATCTTCTAGCTATTTATATAACATCCCTAATTCTGTCTGTCATTCACAGATATTGAGAAAACTACAAGATTTCAACAGCTGAGATTGGTACCGGTTATAGACTGTTATGTCTTTACAAGAATACTACAATGAACCTGTCACGACCTCCACTGTACAAATACGTTTCTAGCAGCCAAGTCGCTGTCGCGTATTCGCCACAGGTACACACTATTTATCGGCATGATGTCGAAACGCGTACTTCCTCGCTTCTGTTGCCTTCCACAGTTGTATTTGGGAGACTTAAACAGGTACCAGTTATGGGTGACAAGAACAATGCAATGATGATCATCATACTTGAACTGTTTAGTGAAAAGTACTATATTTCAGTGAAATGAATTAATCATGTTTCCATTCTGGTGGCCATGTTCGTTAACGCGTCAGATCTGCATGGTCTGACACCGTGGTTAGCCGGTTCGAATCTCGTTTGTTGGAAGTATTTTTACTATCAGAAATTTGGCTGGCAAGGTAAGGGAGGTGGTGTTCGAGAAGCCAAAAGCTTCCATTAAATTCCACACCTCTCCGCAGTGCTGAGATGGAGTGAGGGCATATGACGCTGTACATGGTGATTCATTTTGGACAGTCGTATGAAGCTTTCTCAAGAGTATGCAGGTCCATTGACGTCAAAGTACAATTCCGAGCTACAACTGAACTCAATATGGTTTGGAAGTAAATACTAAAATTCCTGTTTTGATTCAATTCGAATGTCATATAAAACCTGGAAAGAGTAACTTTTATTCATATGATATATTCATAGTCAGTTTATAATTTCCAATTGCTTTATAGATAGTAATTTCGACTATCGAAGACAGGCTTATGTACTCGTTGGAAATATAAATAGGCTGTGTTACAATAAGCTTATATATAATATTTACAGAGTGCATTGAAGGTAACGTTTAGGTTAATTGAAATGTCCAGTGTATTCAGCCAGTTCATAGTATCTGTAACGGTACTGTGTGTATCTCAGATCGATCCCACAAATCTCATCTTTGGGCACTCCGTGGCGACGTGCTGGATGGTCTGAGGTACATTGTCACAGTCATAGAATGGGCTTTCCTTTTTTCCCCATTTGCACTGATTAATAACAAGCATTTTTCTTACAGTATTGAAGTAATTGGGTAAAAATCAGTGCTGATATTTTAAACCTGTATCTCACGCAACCGCTTAAAGGACCTTAGACTCGTCAATCCATTTTTTTAGGTCATTCCTTTTGCTTGGTATTCGCAACGAACTTCAACCTCTCACACTTCTGCAATTTGTCCGTGCGTTTAGGGTAGCGCAGCTGTGAACTTGCATTCCGGAGATAGTGGGTTTGAACCCCACAATCAGCAGCGCCGGAGATGGTTTTACGCGATTTATAGTTTGTACTGTACCTTAATCTATTAAGGCCACGGCCGCTTCCTTCTCACTCCTAGCCCTTTCCTATCCCGTTGTATGCAGTTACTGTACTCTCAAAGCTGAGAGAACACCGCTCCATTCCTCAAATTAGTCATTTGAACGAATCTGGTATCTAACGAGAACTCTCTGCCTAAGAAGCAAAGCCACTAACATTCCTTTCGCCACGAAGCTGACTTTGAGTTTGGGTAAATAGTGCTGATGAAGAAATGAGAGGCGTGAATAACTCAACGGCCTCGCTGTTTGCTCAGACGGCCGAAGTGATATAGATCAGTCCATCCTGCACTCAGAAAGGGCAGCCGACCCTATATACCTGCTCAAAACTCGAAATGAACAAGGTTGTGTATAGCGTTCTCAGTAACAGGGTAAGATTAAAGCTATATATAAAAATAATAAAAAACCACGGCACTTAACGCGCTTGAAAGGGCTTTGGCCTGCGCAGCGACCGCTGCTCCACCCGAAGGCCTTCAGATTACGAAGAGCCGTGTGGTCAGCACGACACATCCTCTCGGTCGTTACTCTGGGCTTTAGAGACCGGGGCCGCCATTTCACCAGCAGATAGCCCCTCAATTCTAATTACGTAGGCTGAGTGGACCTCGAACCAGCCCTCAGGTCGAGAGAAAAATCCCTGACCTGGTCGGGAATCGAACCCGGGGCCTCCGGGCGAGAGGCAGGCACGCTACCCCTACACCACGGGGCCGGCAAGATTAAAGGTTAGTCCAGATAAATTGAATAATCTATTGGTAACGAGTATGGAATAACTTTTCAGCTGAACATTACTTGCTGCCTAAACTGATTCGTTCATTCTCTCATCTCCCATGTCTTCATCCTCTTTTTTTTCTTTTTTTCATAATTACAGTATCATACCTTTCATATTACGGAATAGTTGTTCTTCTGTTTTCATTTCGCGGTGTATTACGATTATATTTCAATTATTCAGGGGAGCATTATAAATCTGCAGTAATCTTAAGGGAAGATTAGTTTTCTTTGTGTTCTAATTTCAAGTTGAATTCATCTTTCCCATCAAGCATCTTAGCAAAGTTCATTCATTTTATGTACCCAATCTGTTATTGTTTTCTATCCGAATATAGGGAAGAATTCCATTCCGTGCGTAAAATAAATTGCTCGAACTAGGCAGCTATTACTCGCGTCACGTTTCTTCCACAATCACACCTCTTTGATTTGCCCGTTGTGTGTCTTGAATATTCAAAAGGGGTTGAGCGCACTTTTTTGATTTGTCTGTTGTGTCTCTTGAATAACTCCAGTTATTGCCAGTAAATCAGCTCATGAAGTGCAGTAAGCAGTCGGACCAGATTCACTAATACTCAGTAAAGAGGTATACTTCATCACTGTGGAGGCTGTAGATTTTAGTCGTAATATTAGACCTCCAATCAGTTAGTAAAATATTGTCTGGATCTCCAGTTTGTCAGTACAACCCACGGCAAGAATTTTCTGATGTAGGGGCGGCTTGTACGAAAAAGATACTGTAGTTTGCACAATATTGCAATAGCTTTCCTGAATGTGACACTCTTCTTTCATGTACACGACAAATAGACATTTAAGAATATACAAGTTTTTAAAGTTCTCTGTCTCTTCCGATAAGATCTAGAGTATGCCTGTTTAGTCCATTGATATGCCTCACTTATCCTCTGGTTTATCGGTATGAAAGTTGCAGAAATAGAAACTACGATCAACTCCATTAACAACCATTCCTTATGTAGGATCTTTTGATTTCAGTGGTCTTCGCAGACTGATAAGTAACTGCACCTTCTGGCTCGGTGAGGATATCTCTATCACAGCTGATGTTTGGTAATCGACAAGCATTCGGAGTATGAACTCGACACACAGTCGTTCACATTATTGTATTTAATACACTTCATATGATTTTTTTAAATATTTATACACACTACCCCTTCGTCCACTTAACTGTGACAAGTAGTTCTAAAACGGATATCTGTGTGATCAATTGACGAAATTCGAAGTCATAGCTCAAGATACAGAATTAATGTTTATTTAACGTCCATAGTCATTCATGGCCGTTCAGCTAGTCATTTTACCCAATAGAGGTTCTTTTATCTGCTGGTGAATCTACCCCCTCGGTTCTCTATCATTTACGCGGGTTTTGTACAGAGATACGATCCACTAGTTTCGACGTAGAAGAGAAACATCGAACCATATAGCAGTAAGTCACATCCGAACAACGCCTCGAGGCGTAACTCGCTGTGAATGTTGCTTTTTGTGAACGTGCATTAACGGAGAGAAGATATGATCAGGAGCGCGCTGAGATGGTGAAGGTGAGAAAAAGAAGTGACAACTTCCGCGTGGAAGGAAAGCGCCTCGAATTGCATAGACCAGAGTGACCTTGGTGATGTGGTGCTTGGGGTTATTGTCCTCAACAGCTGGGATTAGAAAGCTAGCTGCTTGTGTTAGCCTTGAGAGTACAACATGTATCAGTGTGCTTATTAACTCTCGACAGTGACATAATGACCCTCAACATTATACATTCGCGTGACAGCTTTCTTCCCGCAGTTGTATCACCACTTCTCTGTTTTGAGGATATCAGTGCTGGAATGCCATGGAACAGTCGTGTCTGTTAGGGGAGTTCGAACTTTGCAATCAAATTATTTCTTCTTCGTCTGCCAGGCTGAGTGGCTCAGACGGTTGAGGCGCTGGCCTTCTGACTCCAACTTGGCAGTTTCGATCATGGCTTAGTCCGATGGTATTTGAAGATGCTCGAATACGTCAGCCTCGTGTCGGCAGATTTACTGGTACGTAAAAGAACTCATGAGTGACAAAATTCCGGCACATCGGCATCTCCGAAAATCGTCAAAAGTAGTTACGAGGGCGTAAAAAACAATATTATTTCTTTTCTGGTGTTGTGTCCTCACTGAAGGTTGGCAGCTATCTTGTTGCATACTTCATCCCGCACCCTGTTGGGGTCATGGTTGCGAACTGTGGCTTACAGGGGATTTGGCCCTGTTTTATGGTGGGTTGCCATTCCTGACGTCAGTTCTATGTGGAAGTATGTTGGTTGGAAGTGTGATGTGGTAGGAACAATTCATCAGACGCAATTAAAATCTGCACCTGCCCGGGATTCGAACCCGGGACTCCCTTAAGCTAAGATCTCAACGATTACCATTCAGCTAATAATGAGGATAAGATTGACATCAATCCTGGAGTATTTTTTTTTCGATTTTTTGTTTCTCATATCAGCGTTGCCGTTTCATTTATGTTGAATCACACTGTCTTGAGTTTCTGTACGCAGTGTAATCATCTCCATTTATAGAGTGACTTGACTGCGCTGTTTGGGTCACGTAGCCGTCAGCTTCCATTCGGGAGATAGTGGGTTCGAACCCCACTGTCCTGAATGTTTGTCCGTGGTTTTCCCATTTTTGCACCACGCTGTACTTCAGTTAAGGCCACGGTTACCTACTTCCCACCGGGCGAGTTTTCCGTGTGGTTAGGTCCGCGCAGCTGTGAGCTTGCATCCGGGGGATAGAGGGTTCGAACCCTACTGTCGGCAGCCCTGAAGATGTTCTTCCGTGGTTTCCCCATTTTCACACCAGGCAAATACTGGGGCTGTACCTTAAGGCCACGGCTGCTTCCTTCTCACTCCTAGGCCTTTCCTATCCCATCGTCGTCATAAGACTTATCTGTGTCGTTTCGACGTAAAAAATCTCCTTCCCAGACATTTCCTACCCCAAAGTAGGATAAGGGACACCACACATGGGATGCGAGAAAAGGGACATGTTCCAAGTGGATACAGCACGTGCAATCAAGAGGAAGCCCGCACACTTATCGGTCAAGGGCATGGACTGTCCCATCTGTCAGCGTCGAGCTAACGCCTGTTGCTTTTCGTAGGACGGAAGGTACGTAGTATACATTATTCTTTGTGTATACCATACCTGTTATTTTTTTTATGAAAGGCAATTTATTACGTTGTATATGAAACCAGAGCTAAGAATGTTAATATACAGGCTCATAATTTATATAGCCTATCTAATGTTAACGTGGAATTTGTCAGTTCCTGGCACTTGGAGGAGAGCCTTTACTGTACTCTTTGTGTAGTGGTCAGTTTCTAACATTTGCTGTTTGTGTTGTATATAATTTCCCAATATTGCTTGTAACAACGGACATATTTCTTGCAATCATCAAGCTTTAATGTTCGAGTCTGTAACAATTAGAGCCCTCTTGTTATTGTTATCATAGGTAACATGAACATATGGAATTGCCATTCCACTGCGATCACAGTCTTAACATTGTTACAACCTTTTATCAAATACAGTAGAGACAATACGCGACACTGAGCGAGATATCGAGAGACAGCTATTGGAGCTCACTCTAGCGGATAGACCTGAACGGTACTGATTCTGTCATAAGAGCACGTGTATTTTTGTGTGAAGTTTTTGGTGTTATTTATGCGTTTTCAGTGAATTGACATAATTAAATAGTAGCGTGTGTCATTCCTTGATATCTCCTCTCAACATGAGGGGAAAGGTATGTGCTGTGTTTGGCTGCAGTAATTACGAAGTAGAGAAAAATGCGCGGTCGTTCTTCAGGTTCCCTCGTGACAAGAACATGTAAGTAATATTGTGTTTGCATATATATTCTTCCAGTGACAGAGATTTTTATAGTACTTCATAATCTTCTGACCTGCTTGACCCATGTTTTAACGGGCTTAAAATATAATACGCATATTTTATTGTATAGTGCAGCAGTTAACCTTCAATACCGATGTGTTGTTGTAGGTGTGATCTGTGGGTTTTGAAATGTCACAGAAGCGATTTGGATAAAGTGTACAAGAAAGAAGGGACGTTACGCTTGTATAAGAATTATAAGATCTGTTCAGATCATTTTCAGGCCAGCGACTTTAAAAACCCTCGACTATACAGCCAAGGGTATGTTACATTTTTACTCTAATTGTACGTAAATATTCCTCAAAGCATCACTATCAACAACATTTTAAAACTTTTCTTTCTTTTATCTTTCCTCTCAGATTAAAGCCGGGATTTTATAGATTTTCTTTCTGTTAGTAGGCTTCATGTTAAGAGGAAAATTGTCCAGCTATTAAATGTTAATTCATTGCATCATACCGTATGTGTAAGGAATGTGCCGATATTTTTATTGACAAATGTCTTAATGTGATGATACAATGTTTTTAAATGAGGAAAAAAGACAAATCCAACCGTAAGATTTCAGGCAGGTATGCTAAAGCTAAAAAAGTAATGCATAAATGAAAGATCAAGCCATTTCACAGCAGTCCATTTCACACCTTGTTTATATGTCTAATTTCAGTCTTTGAATAGTAACCTTCATTCATTTATCCAGAATTGCTTTAGCAACTTCGAAGTTAATATCTCAATACCACTTTCTTTCTAGACGTAATTTATTTATCCATTTCCGTATATACATTTCCATTGATAATTGAATTTAGCGCGATTTGTTCAGGTCAAGTCACTAGGAGCGCCACCGTCGAATTGTCTCCCATTTTAGCAAGGCGAAATCCGTAAGTGTCGTGTATTGTCTCTACTGTATTTGCTTTTATACAGATCGAAATACTTCAGAAACGCTGCTGGATTCACACTGTGTTTGATCTATTATTATTATTCTACTGTAATAGTGAAGTGGAATGCCTTTTCTGAGGTAATGTTAAAATATCAATGAAGTTCTCTTATCTCTAACTTGTGGCTAAAACAGAATAGCTCACAGCTGTGTATTAGCCTACCTCATACAGAAGTCAAGGCGCTGAGGGTTCACGATGACGTCATCGACGGCCAAGCGTGGCGGGGAGACCTGCGCGTGATCCCTACCTCTTACTCTACCTACCTTGGTAGGACGTGTCCCATTACTTCGCGCGTGAGTTTGGTGTAGATATTGAAATAGTATGTGCAGCTCAATAGAGGCAACTACTATAAATGTTATAGCAGAAGTGGAGAACCATGAAGTGCTGTATGATTACAGATTAAAGGATTATTCAAATAGGTCCATATGTGAAAATATCTGGCGAGAAATAGGCGAAGCATTCAGCATGAGTGTTATCAATAATCTTTCAGATGGTAGAATAGGATCCCTGAATTTGTTTTTTTTTTTTTTTTTTTCTCAGTTAGTGGCTTTGCCATATGCAGTAACTCTTGAAACGTATCCCACGTCATTCTATAAAATGTATGAAATTGTGAAGGATTTTCAGTAAGTTTCTTAGCCAACACGAAAGCACCATTTCGGGCCGATGACCTTAGATGTTAGGCCCCTTTAAACAACAAGCATCATCGAAAGCTCTATTCTCTTGGCAGTCCACGTTATATGAGTTGACCCAAAATCCCCTTTTTTCTTCTAGTCACCCGTTTTCTTCGTAATTCCCGAAGTACTGTAACAACAAGCCTTCCAAATCACTAGAGGACATCTTAACTAATGACTAGGGCCCGGATTTATATGCACTAAAAAACCTGAAAATATGCATGCAAATATGCACTAAAAAGTTACAATATATGCACGGAAAATAAGGAAATATGCTCTTAAAAACATGCAATTTTATTCACTTACCTATTTACAGGTATCATTTATTGCAAAAAGAAGCATCACAATAGGTAACTAGTAGTCTTTCTATGTTTTCTGGAGACAAACTATGTCTGTTGTCCGTCAAAATGAGTTTATAGGTTGAAATTGATCGTTCTACATCAACTGACGTAATTGGACAGTACTTATACATGGGCACCAACGTTTCGGAGCATACATCTGGCAAGGATACCCTAGTTCCACTCAAGTATTGACTAATTAACTTAATCTTCTTCAGTCCTGGGTTCGAATTCAACACCTTTTCTAACTTGCATTTAATCTTCTCTCCAATTTCGCCTGGAGCGTAATTCAACGAAGATGCAGCTTTTTCAACGAGATCAAGTGATTCCTGGAGGGGAGTACCAGAAGATTCTAAGCTCTCAATGGCTTTTGGAAGTTTAGAAAAATGTGCATGAATGAAATTCACATCTTGATAAACAGTAGCGGTTTCAAACACACCTTTTGCATCACGGACACACGCAATATGTTCATCTTCAAGTTTTGTAACCACTTCTTTCACTTCATTAAAATGTTCCTGATAAAATGATACTGCAGATAACCATGTCCCCCACCTTGTCAGGACAGGTTCAGGTGGCAAAGGAACTTCAGGTAGACAATCTTTGTAGAGCTTGACACGAGCTGGTGCTTTCAGAAACAGTTTCTTCCCACATCCAATTAAATTGTTAACAGCTGGAAACTGTGCGCGTATTTCTTCTGCAATGCGGTGTAATCCGTGCGCTAAACAGGTTACGTGTATGAGTTTTGAATAAAATACTTGGAGGGCCTTTGCTGCTTTCAACATGTACGAAGCTGCATCTGTGAGTAGTACAAGCACTTTACAACAATTAGTCTCAATTTCAGATGGCCACAATAGTCGCAGAGAATCATTTACAAATCTTGCTATTGTGCTATGGTTGGTTTTCTCTAGTACTTTACAAGCAAGAAGATGTGGCTTACCGGGTTCGTCTGGATGTAATTTACCAACCACGAAAGTTGGTATGTAACGGCCACACGAATCCGTTGTCTCATCCACCGATATCCAGACACAGTTCCTTCCGATATCAGAACGGATCAATTCCAGGGTAGATTCATATAGCGGAGGTAGGTAATTTTTCCTAAGAGTTGATTCATCTGGTATTTTTTGATTTACGCAATATTTCTCGAGAAATGATCGCAGAACTGAATTGTTTAATTTATTCCATGGAATGTTGCTGCATACGAAAGCCCTACAAAGATCATTTGAAAATGTATTAAGACTACAGGACTTGGGCTTTACCTGTGTAAGAAGTAGTTGTGGTGTGCTGTTCTTCTCGTCCTTTGCTATAATATGTGCAGTTGTTTTTGAATGCTGTTCAAGCTGAAATTTCTTTTCACATTTCACTTCCTTTGAGCAAACTTGACAGTACACGATGACACCATCTGTTGAATAGTCCCTATTACCCGCCACCCACTGATTTAGTAAATTTCTTCTGCTGCTCTTTTCCTTAGGCATTTTTTAAAAACTAACACTTTTAGAGATGAGATGCAGGGCACTAAAATGGAACGTAACTAGTGAACTGAAGATACTTCTGCCCTGACCAAGTGCCCAGCCCCCTGAGATTATTATCTGCTGTGATAGAGAAAGGATTTCAGGGAAGTCCAGCCTGCCTACCCACACCTAAGCTATCTGTTGCCATTGTCAGTTGTGAAAGTAAAATGCCGTTACACAGACAGTCGAAAATACCAACTAGCGAGGGATGCACATAAAATAGGCAACTAGCTAGGGACGTACAAAACAGATTTATTTTAGTAGTTCTTGTAATTATCCTTAAATTCAGACATTATATACCGGAATATGCTGTTACGTCTAGAATATGCACTAACCCTCAAAATATGTCAAAATATGCAATTGCATATGCGCATATGCATTTTTAAAAAATCCGGGCCCTACTAATGACCCACAGATGTGCATGTGCGTGGCCCATGGGACACGGGACAGGACAAGTTACTTCAGTCGTGTCTTCTATCCCATGTCGCATGTCCAAGAAGTGTGCGCTCTAAGACACGCCTATCCGTGAAACGTAACCAACGTTTCCCTTTTATTTTGCCTTCCACGATCAGTTGTACTAGGCTGTATTTGTCAATCTGCAGATATGACCGAAATAGTTCACTTCTGTGTTTCGCATATTTCTTCGATCCTATGGCTCCACAAATTAGGCGTAACGGTACCGTATTCAATCGCGGAAGTTGTAGACGCGTGGTTTATAGTATTACTGACAGTTCAGCTGATGTTGCAAGAGCGTTTGTTTACTTCTGCTTGCCACATACTTTACCTGGAGGTCAAGTTCGAAAATATCTTCCTTTGATAATGAAAACACTCTGTAGTGCCTTGATTTCACATTGTTGGTTTTACTGTATGTATGTTAGTTTTTTTTAAATATATCTCAGCTCGAAAGCAATCGGATGCCAACAATTTCGCCATTGGTCGTAAATGGGCATGTGAAATCAGGAGATAAGTTTTCCCTAGTTTTCAATACTGAGCGACAGGATGCTATTACTGACTGCCCAAAACCCATTGGAATGCGCACATGAACAGAACCATCAAGTCATACAATTACAATATTGTCCGGCTCCATGGCTAAGTGGTTAGCATGTTGGCCTTTAGTTCAAGGAGCTCTTGGTTCGATTCCCGGTCCGGTCAGGGATTTTAACTTTCATTAGTTAATTCCTATGACTCGGGGGCTGGGTGTTCGTGACGTCTTCAGCATTAGATGGGTACGTCCTTACAGGCGCAGGTCGCCTATGCGGCTCAGGCCTCTAAGCCCCTTCCTCCTTTGAATATCGGAATGCCTGTTAGCCCAGTTCTACATTAACTTCTGCGTCTTTTTCTACTGCTTTTCCCACACCTGTGAGGTCGCTGGTGCGAACTGCATCGCACATGGGGATTTGACCCTGTTCCTGACGCCAATCCTATATGGAGGGATGTTATCACTATTGCGTGTTTCTTTGGTGGTTGATAGTGTGGTGTGGTGTGTGAATACGAAGAGGAGAGTGTTGGGACATACACAAACGCCCAGTCCCCGAGCTAGAAGTATTAATACCGAGCTCGATAGCTGCAGTCGCTTAAGTGCGGCCAGTGTCCAGTATTCGGGAGATAGTAGGTTCGAACCCCACTGTAGGCAGCCCAGAAAATGGTTTTCCGTGGTTTCCCATTTTCACACCAGGCAAATGCTGGGGCTGTACCTTAATTAAGGCCACGGCCGCTTCCTTCCAACTCCTAGTCCTTCCCTGTCCCATCGTCGCCATAAGACCTATATGTGTCGGGGCGACGTAAAGCAACTAGAAAAAAAAGAAAGGAAGTATTAATCAAAAGCGATGGCCGGGAATCGAACCCGGGACCCTCTGAACCGAAGGGCAGTACGCTGACCATTCACCAAACGAATCGGACCCCAGTTCTACATTAACACACCTGTAAAATATGTGGAGAGTTTCATAAAAGATTCCCATTCCATTTCGTGATGTTCGAACGAGAAAGCAAACGTACAGAAATTATATAAGTGGTCTCGAAGGTGTTAATGCAACATGGAAAATCTTCAGCCAAATAAAATGATCATTTTTAATAATCTATAAATATATGGTAAATTTTATTTGTGAACATAACGCTAAAAGGTATCAGTACATTTACACCAGGTTCTTTTACATACGACGGCGTGAGGTGCGGATCTTTCGTGTGTTTAAAACGCCAGGGATAATAACTGAATTGAATCCGAAATCTTGGACACAAGATATTTTTCCTTTTTTGCTAGTGGTTTAAAGTCGCACTAACACATCGAAAGTTTTCGGTAACTTACGGGTGGGAAATGGTTAGGCTTGGGAAGGAAGCGGCCTTGACCTTAAGATACAGCCCCAGCATTTTTCTGGTGTGAACATGAGAAACACTTAAAACCATCTTCAGGACTGCCGACGCTGGGATTCGAGCCCTCTATCTCCCGAATGCGATTTGATTACGTCTATTCCACTTCACTGTCGCAGCAAAATTCATTTAACTCCTCAACGTCATTCTGCTACTGGCTTAGAGGGTGTTACCATTCACGACTAGTGTTAAACAGCATTTGTTTTACGGTGGCGCGTGAATTAACGCATATATCTACTTCACTGCTCAATATGCAACGCACAATATATCTTAAAACATCTGAGTTCTTTAGGACTTTTCAATCATGAAAAGGGTAGCAGTGGGATCATCAGTTGAATTTTGCTACACTTTTCCAATTTCACGTTTGAAAAGACCTCTCAAGAGCTTAAATGTTTTTAACATTCGCAATGGATAAAATTATTGTTTCTTTCTGGGAACTTAACTTTTGATATATCTTGTTTATTTATGTATTTCATTTCTGTTCCTGTCTATTTATTCAAGAGGACCCTTATGAGAGTAAATAATTCCTCTTCCTAATATGTTTGTCACAAGCGTAAATAAAGTCTAAGGAAGTTGACAGTTTCGTAACTATACCGAGTTAGCCTGTTTATTTAATGAAGAACAGGCCCTGGAGACCCTGATTTCATGATAAGGTGTCGAAGTAGATTAAATTTCAGTCATTTTTAAACCGGGTAAAAACTTAAGGCGGTGCCTCCTATTTGCAGATTGATAATTAAAAAGCATATCCATCAACTAAATTTTTTTTTTAAATATATAAACACTTCATTTTTCTTGACAACCATCTCATACAGTCTCCTCCTCATCCTCATCCTCCTCCTCCTCCTCCTCCTCCTCATCATCATCATCATCATCATCATCCCCTTCCCCTCATCATGTATGTCAACATTCCGAATCTTCCACTTTCCTATCTTCTCTTGCTTGCAATCTCTCCTTCTATAATTGTTTTCTGTGAGCACAGAAAGCAATCTCTTTTCAATATGTGACTTATCCGGCTACGGTTCAGTATATTTCGTCTTCAGCCCTCCCCTCTGCCTTTCCTTCCCCCCCCCCCCCGATTTTATCTGTCAATCCTTCCGTACAGGAGCATCTGGAAGCTCTCCAAATACTTCCCTTCATTCTGTTTTAATGATCATGCAAGCGCGCCTTACAGAATTGTTATGCTGCACACGGAAGGCGTTTTCTTGTGTGGGACTGGGAACTGTATAAATGACAGTAAAACTGGTATTCAGTTACCAAGTAGACAAAATTGACACACACAAGTTTGTAGGCCGCGAAATTCTTGCATTAGAAGTATGACTTGCTGTATTCAGTTAGTTGTTGTTGCTAGCAACGCCATTCCTTGTGCAACCGAAAACCCCAAACCCCATGGAGCAACAGCCCCAAAGGGCCATGGGCTGCTCAGCCCAAAGGCCTTCCTGCATATTACGAGATGTCGTATGGTCAGAACGACTAATATTCTCGGCCGTTATTCTTGGCTTTCTAGACCGGAACCCCATTTCACCATAAGATAGCTCGTTAGCTGTAATCACGTAGGCTGAGTGGACCTCGAACCAGCCCTCAGGACCTGGCCGGGAATCGAACCCGGGGCCTCCAGGTAAAACGCAGGCACACTACCCCTATGCTCTTGTGCAACCAGGCCTTCTTATGAATGGAGTGAAAGTGTTCCTCATAGGTCGGTAGGTGTGTTCATTTCAGTGGGCTGGGTAGACTGATTGATACGTTATATATCTTTTGAGTCGGCGAGGAAAGCAACAGAAAACTACCACATTTATTTCTCCAGTGCCTGTTCAATCTTCAGTGACACCTGGGTTGTCTATAATGGCTGATGATGGGGGTTTGGGTACCAACCAGCCATCGACTGACGAGTTTACAGTAGTTAATTTCTTAAATCTCCATGCCTATCTCCTTATCTGTATCATTTCATTTATTGTGCCCCTACACATACGGACATAATCGTGTTATGAAAGACAGGCAGAGATTGGAGATTTAAAATATCTGTTGGCGTATTCTGTCGGTTAACAAAATTACGTCCGCAGCCTTAAACCACTAGAGTTTCACTGTCGATTCCAGATAGCACAGTCGGAAGGTTGAAATTGGTACGCAGGCCGTCTAAATGACACTTCAGGCGGTCTGCAACTCAGTAGTTGAGACCTAATAATAATTCGCTGGGAGGCATCGAGGACCACATTAAGTTTTGTTACATTTGGCAGTGAACTTCGCTTTCGTTTGAACCCAAAATTCCGTCATTATTCGTGAATGGGCCTGCTTGTGTTCCTCTATCCCAGGGACACCGTGGCTTCTTTTCGGTTGTTCGTCTCGGTATAGCCCATTCATCACTATCTTTTCTTTCGGAAGAGATGTCTGTCAAAGGCGTCTTCGTGTTTGATTTGTTGCATTTGGAGGTTTTCTTTGGCGTTTTTGAACTAAGGAATCGTGGTTTTGGCTTTGAAAAGAAAAGGTGAAATGTCTTCTTGATCAACCTGTTTCCGCCCGTTTGTTTAAGGTGACAGTAAAATGTCAGTCTTTGGCGTATTCTGTAATTTTTACTATTTCGCTATAGACTTCCTTGTTGGATTGTTTTGTGGATGCCATTCTTGTAATTGGATCCAACGATTCATCTAACGATTCTGCGCTCTTTTTTCTCCAGTTCTTCCAGAAGTCTTTTATTGGCATTCGGGGATAGACTTTCGCCTGCATACATAATAACCAACTTCAGAACCGTTTCATAGTGACTCATCTTAGTGTTTTGGGAAAGGCATCTTTTGTTGTTGATGTGCGCGACGTTTAGTAGGCTATTTCAAGTTTGCGTATTCGTTCCTTAAGTGCTTCCTTGTCCAGTTCATTTTTCATTATATCACTTAGGTACTTGAATTCGACTGGGCTGATGTTCCCGTCTTTCGTCCAGTGTTTTGCTGGGACATCTTTAAAGTTCGTCATTTTCTACAAACGATATCTGCAGGCCAGTTTGTTCGGCGATTTCCTATTATTATTATTATTATTATTATTATTATTATTATTATTATTATTATTGTTCCGAGGTATCTGTGGAACAGCAGAGGTGAAAGAAGGTGCGGGGGTGAACGGCCCTCAAGATACGAAATTAAAGTTAAGATAAAATTTAACAAGGTTATATTTTCTTTTCAAAATCAAGAAATAACAAGCATGGCAGGTACAGAGTAGCAAGGCCACTAATTCGAAAGTGTACAGTTACAGTGTTACAAGATTTGGGCTCGGAGAGCCAGACACACAATTCTTGAGCTATAAGCCCAACATTACGATATACAAGATTCAACAACGGGGCAGAAGACCCCAATAATGCCCAGGAGCTCTTGCTCCTAATTACACAGTAAAGCCTCCTCGAGGCACACAGAAATCAAAATTTTAAAGAAAGAGCAACGCGCTCTCAAAATTTAAGCCTATCAAAGGCCACACCAAACTCCACGTTCAAGCTGTCCTCCAAGGACCTATACACAGGGGTAAAAATACCCAACCTACTGAGGCCTATTAATTAAAGAAACGGTTAATTACATGGCCTCTAAAATACCAACTTGAGAGGAGGCGTTCTTGCACTCCTAACACATTTTATATAAAACCTACTTGGCACTAGGCCGTTACTGCAAGGGCTAATCCCATACTAAAGAGGTGACTTTTAAAAGGAAACAATTTACATTACGTTAAGGAAGAAACGGTTGTGAAAATTAAGTTCACCTCAATACAATATGAGTGGGAGCTCGAGAGGGTTAAGCACTCTCTATCCCAATATGTAGTTAAAACAGAAAGAATTGACACCGAGTGTCTTTACATTTTTAAAGGAAAGTTACATGGAAAAGGCTTCGGACCTGCCCCGAGAGTTAAACTGCTGAGCTAGCAAGAAAAGAAGTTATTAAAAGGCCATTACCTTGTGGATGAACTGCTGCCCGAAGAAAGAGGTGCTTCCCGCCCCCTGCTACGTACTTTACACACTGAAAGATGTTACTAAAGTGGCCCGGAGACCCTAAAATCAGCAGTTTATATACTCTCGCGGAAAGTTCGAGGCGTTTCAGGAATGAGAACCCCCTCCCCCAAGAACTTTATTGGCTAGGGTTAAGCAACATATCCCCTTTGAGGAAGATACACCTGATTGGTCATAAATTAATTAAAGAAATTCGGGATTGGCTAAATTCAACACAAGGGGAAAGAAAGGGTTATACAGCCAACTTAAACAATAACAGAAAGAAATTTAACAAGAAACAAACTTTTGAAATCTAAATTTCTCCAGAAAACAGTTCTTTCACTTCACACTAGGGCGCACCATTGTAGTTCTTCAGTAGTGCCCTCTAGAAGAGAATGATCACACTTCTTACTACAGGCAAAACAAAAATACATCGAAAACGACACAGTTCAGAAACTTCAAAATTTCCGAGTAGTGAACTCTTCTGAGAAACTTGAAAATTAACACATTAGATAAAGTTCAGACTTCCTCCAGTAGGGGAGTTTCAACTGGCGCAAGGTTTGAATTAGCGACGTGGAGGTGTACCACCCGGTACAATTATTATTATTAGCCTCCGTGGCGCAGACGGCAGCGCGTCGGCCTCTCACGGCTGGATACCGTGGTTCAAATCCCGCTGACTCCATGTGAGATTTGTGCTGGACAAAGCGGAGGCGGGACAGGTTTTTCTCCGGGTACTCCGGTTTTCCCTGTCATCTTTCATTCCAGTAGCACTCTCCATTATCATTTCATAGCATTTATCACTCATTAATAAATCACCTTGGGAGTGGCGACCCCCATTGTAATAACAGCCTATGTATGTTTCATTCATTACATCCCTGACCCGGTCAGTGACTGGAAAACAGGTTGTAGGTTTTCATATTATTATTATTATTATTATTATTATTATTATTACTTTTCCCTTATTGAAATTAAGAGGTCATGATTATCTCCTCGTAGTAATTTTCTTTAGAAACAGTCTTCACCACCAAGTTTACTCATCATATCGAAGTGTTATGTGTATAGGCTAAGTGTCTTTCTTCTCGAAAGGCTGTAGGACTCAGATTTCTACATGTGAAATTACGGCTGAGCTCTTTCTTCCTGCACGTTGAGCTCTTCACCCAGTGTCCGATGAAGAGTGCCAGACTGGAGTAGGCCTATTAGTTCCTTTTTTTCTCGCGGCCGATAATGATGGCCGTAAATGTTAACGTTCCGATGCCATAAATCGGCGGAATTGTGATCACGTGGTTCAGGAACCTTGGCGTGGGCGGTACGTTACGAGTATGACTCAACTGCCTGTCGGGTATGGTTATATTCTGTATCCACTAGGTGCGAACTCGAGTGTTCAAATTCCTTCCCTTTTTAAGGCTTTGCACCTCGCGGTGTATCAGCACACGCCTCGCTCACACTGCATGTGATGCACGAAATAGATACGCCGTAAATGTATTCAGCCGGACAACATAGGGCAAGGATTTATGTGACAAGTTTTAATGGTCTTCTTTTTCCTTACTTTGGTGTCTGCTGTTAAAAGGTTTACTTACTTTTATTTATTTCCTGGATGACTAGTAAGCGTGGATTTTTGTGTAATATCAAAGTATGAAATATTTACATTAAAATATAGTAAATATCAGAGAAATATGTAATCTATACATTATCTGTATTTTAAGAGTTTATTAAAAACGGGTTTGGCAAATCCGTCCGTCCTTTGTACTGGACCGATATGCTTCATTTTTGTTTTATTCCGTCCGGAATTACCTGCAGGTGAATCATGAGACATTGATAGGTCTCTGTTCAGCCAACTTTGAGTAATCATAAGATCAAATCATTAAATGTTCACACCAATAATTGTAGACGAAGGCTTACCCTACCGCGCAATTCACTGTGTACTTAGTGACGAACACACTTATTATTATTCTGATACGTGATTTTCATCTTTAGAAATGTCATTGCATGCAGACATATTTGATTACTACCTGTCAAGCCAGAGAGTATACATTTCCTCTGATCACTGAAGAATACTATTCCCTGCTAGATACTATTTGATTCTGTAACCTTTCCCTGCTTCCGTATATATTCAACAGATGGCAGAGCATTCCTAATAACTTTCATGCTCCTAAGAGAAAAAAAAAAGTCTACGTGCAAACAGACCCCTTCGTGACATACATTATCTGGGAACACCTATCGAAGGATAACCTAGCTACACTCGAAAGAGTGAATTTTATGTATCTTAAAAACGTTCTCTGTCTAGCGCAAAAAAAAAAAAAAAAAAAAAAAAAGAAAAAAAGAAAAACACCCGCTCCTTCGAGAGTAACCTACGAATTCACAAGACAACGAAGAACAGCAATTAAAAATGTCATTGCCTTCCGTGACATTACCAAGCTGTACATCAAGAACAGCAGGATTTTAAAAAAGGCAAATATATGGATAGATTTTTACCAAACAGATGCCATGATGACGTCGGAATGGATGAATTTTGACTACGAACTGCAGCATACTCCAACGCGCTTCTAATTAAAAGCTCATAAAACAATTGAAAATGACAGGTGACTACGACAGGCATATCAGGACGAGTTATCTGACCTATTTATAACGAATGCTACGGAGCAGCACGGCTCCTCTAGTAAAGAACTTAATATTTATAAAATATGTAATTAGCAAAGCAAGCAAAGTCATCTCCGTACAAGCCATGGAGGACCTTGGAGGGGTGGAAGGTAAAGGCTTCCACTATCCGCAAACTCTGCACTTGATGAGGTAGAGTGGTTAGCTCTACGCCCGGCCACCTTTGCCCCCAGGATTTAACCTGGTACTCACTTTTGGTGTAGGCTGAGTGAATGTCAGAGCCATATGCACCTCCGGAAGTGTAAATCTCGTTTCTTACATTTTACAACTTCCTGACGGGGATTCGAACCCGCGTCCTTCCGGGCGAACCGAGCACGCCTTTACCACCTGGGCCAAGTAGCCCCTAAAATATGTAATTAAATATGTAATATTCATGAAATATGTAGTAGTGTTAATGCATTACATTTTAAACATGTTCGTGTATTCCTCTATGACTTACTGTTATGATATGAGACGATAAAATTGTTTTTAATATCTCCATATTTTAGCACAAAGTTATCGTTATTGCTTTGTATAATTTGCAGACTCTACCGTTTTCTAATTTTGCCAGTAAGTATATTTACTTATTAAATAAAATAAAAATTAAGGGCATCAAAATACTGCAGATATACGTACTGTAAATAGCGGAAGGTATGTCCAACCCTTGACCCGTTTCCCCACGAGGTTGGTTATGAAGTAATATGAATCTTCGTAACCAGTTTTTACAACCGGATGCACTTCATGACGTCAACCTCATTGTAAAAGTTAATGAGATGAAACGAATGGCGTGATATAAGATAGTAGAAAGGGATGGGGTGAAACTCGGTGCCGGCACATAGCCTACTCCCGGTCGAGTCTCACAAAGGGGCTACTCAAGGCTTTACGTCCCCATCCGACGGATGTAGAATCCAACATGGCGATTGTTTTGGGCCATTGCCTTCGGCGTGCCGGTAGATTTGCAGTCTGCTGTGAGGCGAGAGTAAAGCGATGAACGTAAGTTCTAGATAAAATTATTAATGCCGATAATGTTCACGAAAATTTACGTGCAGAACTATTATATTCAACATTTTTTAACTGCGTTTACAAAGTACAAAACCACGAAATGATATTATTTATCTTTTAAAAAATATGTAAATCACGAACACATATTCGACCCATATAACCCCAAAAACATAAAAGCTGAAAATCATAAACTTTTGCCAACATCTATCATAACAGCGTAAAATATATTTAAAAGGAAAAACACAAAACGGCGACTCCAGTACCATGAAGTGCCATTATCAATTACTATAAAGTACAGTAGCCAACTTCAATGTACACGTAATGATGTATTTGTAAAAAAAAAAAAATTCATATACCCGTTGTCGAGGAACGTAAGTCTACGTTAAAAACCCAAAACCTTCGACCGTTTCAGGGATGAAATGAATGAAGTCCCCATCAGGAGGCGAGGAGAGGAATTGTGCCGGCTGCCGAAGCCTGTCTCACTCCTCTGGGGCAATGATTAATGGCTGACAGATAGTGGGGAGTGTTGCTGGAATGAATGGTGATAGGGAAAACGCTTTCCTGTGCAGCACAAATCTCACATGGAGTGACCGAGATTTGAACCGCGGCACGCAGCGGTGAGAGGCCGGCGCTGTGCCGCCTGCGCCACGGAGGCTCTTAAGTGGTATTTAATGTCTCTTTCACATTTGCAGATTTTTGGTGAGGATGGGATAGGAAAGGTCTAGGACTGGGAAGAGAGTGGCGGTGGCGTTAACTAAGATACAGCTCCATTATTTGGCTTTCGAACCCACTACCTCCTGAGTGCAAGCGTAAATCAACGCGAATTGTATCGTGTCAGTGTGGGGCGTTCTACCTGGGTCCTCTTCAGTATCATTTTGAATTTTTTTTTAATCACAAAGGCTTCCTAACGAATATTTTTAAGACCCAAGTGTAATCGTGACTATAAATTTCAGTTGATATTGGTTTAATTAATTATTAAGTACCATTAAAAATACGACACGTTTACATGCTTATCAGTATTGAGGACAAATTCTTTCGCTTTAGACTATGGTTTAATTATATGGTTTAAGAATTCGGGGAAAAAAATAAACCGTAAACCCATTCCACAAGGCCACTGCTTTGAACATATAGTTCGGAAATTTATGAAGAGGCTTAAGGCAGCTGCAGTGAAGAGTCATGTGTTCTAAAGCTCAGATATATGCAGTATTTCAGTATTTAAAATTAAAGTAAATAAATAAATTAAATAAATAATTTAATTAATAAGAGAAATTACATAATTGAGTAGTATAATGTGTTATATTCTCCAAAGTTACGTTATCAATGATGTGTCGTGGCAATGCCGGGGTTTGCCGCAAAAAATCTCCTGATTTTTTACTTTTGAAAGTTGGCACATATGCTTATTGAACCGCCCTAGTGTACATTCTGTGATGAAGATAACATTTTTGCTTTTTCTAAAAGCGGGCGCCTTTCTGAACGTCTACCCCGGACGCTTACGGACAAAGCACTGCTTTACACTAATCGGAACAGGAAAAAAAAAAAAAAAGGAAGGAGGGTCGAATTTTCCTTTGGAAAAATCAAATGAACATAAATATTTCAGTAAGTGAAAGTCAATTGACAACAATTAATTTATTTTGTATCGAGAGACATCCTATCGAATTTGGAGTCGACAAGTGTAGGCTTCAGTGTAATGAAAGGTGGTGGGAGGGGGAATGACTTAATGCCTATGAAACTAACACGAATGAAATAATCAGATGAGGCTTCTTTCATATATGCCTCTCATGGCCATCCATCAATACTTCACATCACAGCCTGCACGGTTGCTAGGTAACATCACGTCATACAATTTGTATCGCTAATTCCGTGATGCTGATTTTCAGACGACCCCCTAAAGGAAAGGACATAAAGTATGTGAACTAAACCTACCGTCGTCCAAGACTGAAAATACCATGAGTTGACCAAGGGTGGTTGAACAGTATATGAGAGAGCGCTCAGTTCAGCTCTAGAGGCTTAGCGAACCCCGTTCCAGCCTTCAGTTCTGTATTGAAATCCGTAAAGGAACCTGGAACCTCCGGCGAACTCCTCGCTGGTTATTCTGCTCAACGTGTGTCGTTCTCATGTTTTGCGAGTTTTTCGTAACTAACTAAACAGTATCCACATTGAAGATGTCCAGTTCGTACGTTACGTGGTAGAGTACAGAGCTGAATCTGTCTACAGTTGTCGGACTCGACTGTACTGTCAGTACTCGAGCGCGCGTTGTGTTTTAAAACTGGTTTCATGGTTACATATCATGCACTGAAGTTGTCGTTTCGTTTTCTTCTAACGGTTTACAAGAAAGTGGGCGCTCAGTTAGTTCGTGCTTTAAAAACATTGACATTAATGATCTGTGGTACTTCCTAGCTTTGGAATCGTGAAGTCATAGCAAACACACTGCCGTTGTATGGTATTGTGTTATGGAATGTAACTTTATCTGTAACAACGGCTACTGGCTGTGTTTTTTATTTTCTTAAATATCCTCACTGTGCAGTTCAGTTTATAGTGTTTGTTCCGGGACATCTGTGGAACAGCAGAGGTGAAAGAAGGTGCGGGGGTGAACGGGTCTCAAAATACGAAATTAAAGTTAAGATAAAATTTAACAAGGTTATATTTTCTTTGAAAGATCAAGAAATAACAACTAGAACAGGTACTCAGTAGCCGAAACACAATTCGAAAATGTACAATTACAAAGATTACAGGATTTGGGCTCCGAGAGCCAGACACATAATTCTTGAGCAATAAGCTCAACCTTATGGTATACAAGATTCAACCAAGGGGCAGTAGACCCCAATCATGCCCAGGAGCTCTTGCTCCCAATTACACAGTAGAGCCTCCTCGAGGCATCCAGAAACAAATTTTAAGCAAGAGCAACCCGCTCTTAAGTTCAAGCCTATCCAAGGGCACACCAAATTCTACTTTCAAGCTGTCCTCCACGGATACAGACACAGGGGTAAAAAGATACCCAACCTACAGAGGCCTATTAAGTGAAGAAACAGAAATATTACATGGCCTCGACAATACCAAATTGAGAGGAGGCGAAGCTGCACTCCTAATACATTTTGTTTAAAACCTACTTGGCACTAGGCCGTTAATGCAAGGGCTAATCCCATCCTAAAGAGGTGACTTATATAAGAAAAACAATTTACGTTACATTAGAAGGGAAGAAACGGTTGTGAAAATAAGTTCACCTTAAAGCAATATGAGTGGGAGCTCGAGAGGCTTAAGCACTCTATCCCAATTTGTAGTTTAAAAAGATAGAATAGATACCAAGTGTCTTTACATTTTAGAGGAAGGTTACATGATAAAAGGCTTCGGACCTGCCCCGAGAGTTAAACTGCTGAGCTAGCAAGAAAAGAAGTTATTAAAAGGCCATGTGGTTGAACTGCTGCCCGAAGAAAGAGGCGCTTCCCGCCCCCTGCTACGTACTTTACACACTGAAAGATGTTACTGAAGTGGCGCGGAGACCCGAAAATCAGCATTTTATATACTCTCGCGGAAAGTTCGAGGCGTTTCAGGAATGAGAACACCCTCCCACAAGAATTTTATTGGCTAACCAAGAAAACCCCTACACAAGATGAAGAAGAAACACATTATTGGTGGAAAATTAATTCGAGAAATTCGGGATTGGTAAATTCAAAACAAGGGGAAAGAAGGGGTTAATATTGCCAACTTAAACCATGACTGAAAGAAATTTAACAAAGAACAAACTTATGAATTCAACATTTCTCCAAAAACATAGTTCTTTCACTTCGCACTAGGGTGCACAATTGTAATTCTTCAGTAGTGTCCTCTAGAAGAGAATGTCCACACTTCTTGCTACAGGCAAAACAAAAATACATCGAAAACGACCCAGTTCAGAACTTCAAAATTTACAAGTAGTGACATCTTCTGAGAAACTTGAAAATTAACACAGTAGATAAAGTTCCGGCTTCCTCCAGTAGAGGAGTTTCAACTGGCGCAAAGTTTGACTTAGCGACTTGGGGGTGTACCACCCGGTACAGTGTTCATTGGCCGCGCAGTTAGGGGCGCGCAACTGTGATCTTGCATCCGGGAGATAGTGGGTTCGAACACTACTGTTGGCATCCTTGAAGATGGTTTTCCGTGGTTTCCCACCACGGCCGCTTCCTTTCCTGTCCTATTGGGTCCATAAGACGTATGTCTGTCGGTGCGACGTAAAACAAATTGACAAAAAATAAATCATTGATATAAGGTATTTTTACATATTGTGTTTACTAATGGTGAAGCCATCGAACAGTTTGAGAACTAAAATGTTTTCATTCCTCCCCAGAAGGGGGAGGCGGGCCTCTTAAATGGTGACGCCGTCTCTCAAACCAAGAGATTTGTTACGGAGAAGGTGAGAGGGTTGGCAGCCGTGGCCTATGCTAGGAACTGTCCCGGCATTCGCCTTAGTGCAGGAGAATGGAAAACCACGGGAAACCATTCTCAGGACAGCCGACGGTGGGGACCAGCGCCTCTCCGTCTCCCGAATACAGAGGTGTAGAGCCACGGTAGAGCCGTGATCACGCGTGGGCCTAGACCCACTCTGCATCCACCGACAGCAATTTAACTGATGAAGCATTTAAATGAAAGACAACGCGAGTTTGTGAAAATATTGAGTTGCGTGTATATACTGGATTCATAGGAATCTCTTTATTCGTAAACAAAATCACTTTCAGTTTTCTAGCAGTGTTAATTTGATTGTTCGTTTGCTAAAGGCATAAACATTTTGAATTCCTGATTGCTTCTACTGCTGAACTCGGTGTGCCTAATTCGAACCATGGTTGCAGCCTTGATCGTAATTCATCTATGGATGCAGGAAAAAAAGAAAAGACGCACTTGCCTCTTCCTCTCCCTTCGCGACATGGTAGAGTTGGAGTTGACCCCTCGGTGACATATCTGGTTGCAGAATGGTCTGTTTCTTCCGTTGAAGGATACTGTATGTCGCACCTAGCCCATTTCAGTCAATTTCGCAAGTATCCGGCAGTGAAATCCTAATAAAATCAGCCATTTGCTTGGATGTTACTATGAGAAATTGAAAATCCACAGCCTGTTTCGTCATTCGACCGGGTCAGGAATGGAATGAATGAAGCCCCCATCTAGCGGCGAGGATAGAAAATGTGCCGGCTGCCGAAGCCTGTCGCACTCCTCTGGGGCAATGATAAATGACTGACAGATGAAATGAAATGATATTAGAGTGTAAGTGAGTCGATGCAAATATTTGTTGCTTTTAATATAATGTAGATCCTATTGTAGATAACCATGTGTTGAAATAGCCTCCAAAATGTTTTAACCTTAATTTAGTCAGTTCTTATCGAAAGGACTACTGGTGGCCGTTTCAGATATATATCACTTTATTATATACTAGACATACACCTACATTTTTTGAAGGGTAATAACCTAATGTCTGTGTCTGTTAGGTCATCAGCTCAGAGGCTGGTTGGATCCTCAAATAGCACCACCAAAGGTTATGTGGTTATAAGGAAACCGCAAAAACCAATGGTAGCACCAAAATGAGGCGTACTAGGCAAGACGAGGAGTGAGGTAGTTTGCCATTGCTTTCCTCACTGGGCCAGAAAGTGCTATTGCAGCACGACTGACCCTATGGGCAACACCTTTCATAACACTCTGATGTACTAGTCGTGCTCTGAATGTCATTATTCAGCACCACCCATAAACTAATAAAGGGAAATGGGGGGCGAAATGTAGGTAAGGTAGACCTCCACATAAAATGGGGAAAATGCTAGGCAGAAGAAAACGGGTACAAACTTGCATGTTGTGAGGACCGGCTATTTTCGCTAATGAAAGTAAGTCTGTCCTTTTTCTAGTAGAACCAGACTCTCAAGACCGCTGCGAGTAATCAAAATAAATGTAGATCAGATCCTCCAAGGGAAGTGTCGATGTTACGCTTACATTCAGTTGTTCACGGTCACCTCGAAATCCAAGAAGCAACTGGATTTCGATCTGGTGCATTGTATACCAGCAGAGGCTTTGGAAGGAACATCAGAATAGTCAGGATGGTATTGAATGTGTCAGAAGACTAAAACTGTTTGGGTTTGGATCTTAGAATTCTGTTAATTTTATTCCTAAATGTTTCTCCTTGGGGCGTCATTTTTCATTCTTTGGCTCTGGTACTCTCCTCGATTTAATGCTGTCTATAGCCAACATTTTTATCCGGCTCCTAAACTGAATAGTCATCATAGCTGTTCTCTGTTCAGAGAGTCCTGGTTTCGATTACCGGCCGGGTGACATATTGGCCACGTCTAGTTTATTCCTCTGATTCGGATAATGATAGCGATGATGATGATGATGATGATGATGATGATGATGATAATAATATTGGCTTTACGTCCCACTAATTACTTTCGTAGTTTTCGGAGACGCTGAGTTGCCTGAATTTACTCCCGTAGGAGGTTTTTACTTGCCAGTAAATATACCGACACGAGGCTGACGTATTTGAGCACCTGCAAATACCACCGGACTGAGCCAGGATTGAACCAGCCAGGTTTGGGTCGGAAGGCCAGCGTCTCAACCGCCTGACCCACTCAGCCCGGCTCTGGTTCGGGGAATGGATGTTCTTCTTAATGCATATCTGTTAATTTACGCTCAACACTACACTACGAATCGACGCAGAAACGTATTGCAGTAGAATACGTCCCTCCATAAAGAGAGGCATCAGAAAGGACTAAGTCCGTATGTGGCATATATTGTGCGCCAAAAAACGTCACCATGGTACAGGAAAAGTGGATGAAGGAGAAGCAGCCAGCATTTTTGAAGCCATTTTTAATATCCCTGCTTTTCTACTTTTATTTAGCTTGCTTGTGTGATTCTTCTAGCTGTTCTCTCAGGATGTTGATATTGTCTACCCATCTTTTATTTATAAGTAGGGATACGATTTTTAGGATTTAATGTAATCAGAATGGCTAAATATGTACATACGTATAGGCAAAAAATGTTCAAAATACGGAGTAAAATTTAGGCTAGTTTATTATAAAAATGGTGAGGAAATAATGTAAGGAATTATCAAATTTTCATACTTACAGAACAGAGTTCACTTAAAATTGTATTGCTTAAAATTCAAAGATACCGGGCGAGGTGGCCGTGCGGTTAGGAGCGCGCAATTGTGAGCTTGCATCCCGGAGATAGTGGGTTCGAACTCCACTGTCGGCAGCCCTGAAAATGGGTTTTCGTGGTTTCCCCATTTTTCACACCAGGCAAATGCTGGGGCTGTACCTTAAGGCCGCTTCCTTGCTACCTCTGTCGGTGCGATGTAAAGCAAATTGTAAATTGTAAAAATCCAAGTAGGTTACAGTGGGTTGAGTTTGTCGTGGCTCCACCTACGTTAAAACGACTCTAAAGACTTGGTGACCAATCTTCACATTCTCTCTTTGTTTTTAAGATTGTGTCATTACCTTGGGGAACTTATTATTATATCGGGTTGTTAACCGAATGTGCTGTGCGAATAATAAATCATTGCTGTTACTTCAGATTCAATTCTCAAGTAGTAACTTTAGAAGACGAATCAAGTTAGGCTGCTCTAACAAGTTAAAAGGCTAAATCCAACGGGAAAAGAATGTGAATAAAGCAGAACTTGCTGTCCACATTTCATAGAAATACCAGAATCCAGCTTTGTAATACTGATGCTGGTAAATTAATATTAAATGTCTGCCTCAGTAACGTAACAGTTAGCTCGGAAGCCCGGGTTCAATTCCCGATACTGCCAGAAATGTAAGAATGCCAGGAGGGTTCTAATGTGGTTAAAATGGTACGTACAGCTCATATCTGTTGGGGATGTGCCTGAAAAGAGCTGTACCGCCTCGGACGAGGACACCAATTTAGTTTAATAATGTTGAATTATTTTCTACCTTGAATAAGTTTGAAATCATAAAATATGGAATAAATTTAAAAACCGTGTTAAAGTATGTAAATATATGTGAGTTTTCCTCAGATATATAAAAACGTGTAGGCCTACTAAAGCCGGAAATATGGAAAATAAAAATGTTAAATCACTCCAGATATCCTAATTCGTAAACATATGACACCATGTTAATTGTAGCTAACGAATCCCGGCATGGCTTGGAATTTTTTTTAACATATCCTTGAACATATCCATGTACCGTTGACGTGTTTTGTCGTCCTGATATTTCCCTTCTCTACTGAAAGGAGATACTGCTATGTGGATTGAATATATTCTACAAATTAAGAAAAGCGTTGCTGGGACAAGAAAGTGGAAAGATAAGTTAGTTTTAATAAAGTTAAATTTCCTGATTCCCCGCATGTTTCTCGCCCCCTGATTTTTGAACTCGGACCGGGAGAGTTGGCCGTGTGGTTAGGGGTGCGCAGCATTGAGCTTACATTCGGGAGATACTGGATTCGAACCTCACTGTCGGTAGCCGTGAAAATGCTTTTTTGTTTGCAATTTTCACATCAGGCAAATGCTGGAGCTGTACTTCAATTAAGGCCACGGCAGCTTCCTTCCCACTCCTAGCCCTTTCTTATCCCATTGTCGCCATTATGGCTATCTGTGTCGGTGCCACATGAAGCACGATTGTAAAAAAAAAAAAAAAAAAAAAAAAAAAAGAACCAATATCACTGATTTTCTGGTGGGGTGGGGGAGTACTATGTGGGCAATGATTAGTAGTTTAATCCTGGCAGAGAAGGTCTGTTCTGGCTAATTTAGGCTACGTGGTATTTTTACTCGCTCCTGAATACAGTTATTTACCCAGAAAATAACTGTCGCAGTCTGCATGACGAAGCCATTTCATAAATTACGGTTTAAAGCAGATGTCGCCATAAATATACTGTACAATACTTGTGTAATATTTAAAAGTGGTGCTTATGTCGGAATGTTTTTGCAATTTATTAGTAAATTGCGTGGGGGATAACCATTTCTAACTTAATTCTTGTAAAGACCATGATATTTTATAAAAACCGGTTACCGTGAAGTCCTGAGTTCGGTTGTCTGGTACAGCCGGTCCTGCTGACATTGATTTAGGTTTGCTGCTAGGAAGCTGTGTGTGTGATAACTGGTTTGAATGTGTTCCCGACCCTTAAGTCACGGGATGCTTTATTATCTGAATCTCACTGTACACTCGTTTGTATAAAGTATCAGAGGAAGACGAGAGAAAGCGAGAGGCAAGGCCGAGGAAAATTTTAAATGAAACAGTGTAAATTAAGGAAAAGAATGCTAGACACCTAACAGCTGTGACGACCGCACGAGTCTAATTACAAGACATTGTAGAAAACGAGAAAATCCGCCAGTCTCTGCAGCAACGAGGATTTTAGGTAGATTTTATGTGCCAGCATTGCGGCAGTGCTCATTCTAGGATTGGTGTCTTCAGACATGTAGGAACCCATAATCAGTGATGGCTTTTGTAGTGACGAAAGAGCCCGCCTGGTGCCGATGAGAGATTTTTCTAGTGGTTTAACGTCACAGTAACATATCCAAAGTTTTCCGTGACGCGAAGAAGGGAAAGAAGTATTGGAAAGGTGTGAAAAAAAGGAAACGACTGATTATCATCTTCAGGGTTGCTGACGGTGGGATTCGAATCCACCATCTCCCGAATGCAAGTTCACAGCTACGCGACCGTAAACGCGCGGCCAACCCGGTCGATGTGGTGACAGTTGAGGCGTCATATCTTCATGGTTTGACACTCTGGTTAGTCGGTTCGAGTCATGATGGTGAAAACATCCGAATGTTGGCCTGTTGGGTAGGAGAGGTGCTGCTACTACACAATTTATAATCACAAGATTGCGTGCCAAAAGCCTAGGTTTAAACCTCTCCACAGTGTTTTTACTAAGTTAGAGCATACTCTTATGGTGGCATTTACCCTTCAGATGGGGACGTTCATACTTGAGCAGATGCCCTTGTTGTTCAACATGATCAGTGTGTACAGACACCGTGTCTCACTCTATTCCTTCATCATACACCCAAACGCGCAGATCGCCAATGAATGTCAGTAGAAAGACCTGCTCTAGGTCCTCTCGGAGGCTATAGTATACATCTTCACGATATCACATGAACGAAGATGTTCTGTTTTTCCTACTTTGGACGGATAATCTTCAGTTACTATACTTGTGCATACAGAAGACAGTGTTGGTTAACCTCTGAGTTTGAAAATTCAGCTGCATATTTGAAGTTGAGATGTTCCTGCTTCTTTTTTTTTTTTTTTAATTTTCTAAAGAGGCTTACGGACTTAAGCTCAAAGGCGTGTCGGTGAACACTAACAATTCTTCTTTTTCTTTTACCGCTTTTCCCACACCTGGTGGGGTAGCTGAGTTAGCTCTGATATACGGTTGGGTGCCCTTCCTGACGCCAACCTTCCGTGGCGGGATATAATCACTATTGCGTGTTTCTGTGGGGGTTGGTAATATGGTGTGTTGTCTGTGTATAAGAGGAGTGCGTTGGAACAAACACAAACAACCAGTCTCTGAGCCGAAAGGATTAATCACCCGTGATTAAAATCCTCGACCTGGCCGGGAATCGAACCCGGCACCATCTGAGGCGAAGGCCTCAACGCTGACCAGCCAAGGAGTCAGTGAGCACTAACCATTATGCATGCTATTTGTAGTTGAACGTTAGTGGCGGCGGATTGCACCAGTATACAGGATAAATTTGAAATAATTCCGGCCCTGCTTGGAGGTGAGTGGAGACGGTATTTGTTTGAGAAAATATTGGGATATCTCCAAGTTTGAGCAATATTTCCGGGGCTAACAAATTGTCTTTATATCTGTAGCTTCATATCACGAAAACCGTTGGCCCAATTGCACGCGTTATGCCCCGTTAATCAATCACAATAATAATAATAATAATAATAATAATAATAATAATAATAATAATAATAATAATAATAATTCCGCCAACACATAAAATTTAAATCTGCTAATGCAATAATACTTGTCATTAATCTGTTGCAGCCCTTGTAAGGCAGACTCTCCGACAAGTGTCTAACGTATTTTAGTATGTCTGCCGCGCACAGAAACTCCTACGTAGTTAAGAAATGCGTTGCAGCAGGCGATTAGGAGTTCCCCCTCCAATACATAGCACCCCGATAATCGTGATAAGACGCACAAACACCTTCGATACAGAAGATACGTTTTAGTGTGGAGGAGCATAGTTGTGTATCGCTGGGAAGTTCGAGACAGCACAGATACCTAGTACCCGAGCGGAGGAAATCAAATCATTTGTGATTTAAAATTCCACCGCCTGACGGTGAATCGAATCAGAGACCTTGAGGTCCGAGGGACAAGACACTGACCAGTCAGTGTCAGTCAGCCACAGAGCCGGAAGATAATAATAATAATAATAATAATAATAATAATAATAATAATAATAATAATAAAAATAATAATAAAAATAATAATAATACCTTGGTAAAGTGAAAAATTATTTTATGAACTGAAGTAAGAAACGGTCACATGAACGTTAAAAATATGTATTGAGTAAAATGTACGCAAATGTCGCCCCCTTACTCTTGTGCAGCCCTCATTCCCTCGTTGTTTGCGGATCGCAGGTCTAAAAAATGACATTTTTTATTTTTAGAGCGGCCACCATATAGAATTAATTTTGTATTGACTGCATTTAAAACTTTGTGAGATAGTTGTATGATTTCTATCTCACGTATGTTTTTATTCTTTTACATTCTTGTGTATCGAAGTTGTTTGTGCGTCTTATCAGGATTAAGTTATCGGGGTGCTATGTATTGGAGGGGGAACTTCTAATCGCCTGCTGCAACGCATTTCTGAACTACCTAGGAGTTTCTGTGCGCGGCAGACATGCTAAAATAAACTCCGAAATTCGAATACCTACCGATTAGAGAGCAACGTCAACATCAAGGAACTAGTTCCTTTGAGTATGTTCAGTTCTCGAATCAAGTAATCGCAGTGAGGGTCACGTACACTAGAACTATAAATTGGAGTCCTACCAGAGACTTATACGCGGTCTCTTTACATTTTTACTATAACCCCTAAATACTCTCATAACCATATGAAGTCTCAAGTGCTATAAGACCTATCTGTGTCGGTGCGACGTAAAGCACATAGCAAAAAAAGAAAAAGAAAAAGAGGTCTGTAACCTTAATTTACAATACCGTTTATGTGGCTTTAATTGAAGTGCAGCCCTAGTCGGAAAATAGGACACACGGAAAATCATCTTCAGGACTGCCGACGGTGGGGTTTGAACCGAGACTCTCCCGAACGCAAGCTCATATCTTCACTAACCATCCTGTAGCCAGCAAGCTCGGTCTCGTATTTAGACCATGAGTAAGTTTTTTTTTTCCCTATTTAAAAGTTGAAAATGGTCTCTTCAACACATACTAGAGGTGCCAATGTCAATGCAGTCACCCATGTTGACCGTGGAACTTGAACAGTATTAGCACTCTCGTTTCAAATTTGTGTTTTTGTATTCGTTTCCAAATGGGAAGGCATTTCCTCATGTTTGCAAAATTGCTCATTCTGATGTTAAAGAGAGAACGTATGGTAACCATAGCTTTGGCTCACCAAGGAGAACGTTCTGTCCTATGTGGATAACTCGACATGATGATATCTTATGAAATAGAGCCTCTTGTATACGAAGGTTTATGTACGGACCATTCATCTATCCAACATTAATTTTATATTAAAAATGATCTAATGTTTTAAGACTGGAAGATTATATCCAACTTCAGAAAAAAAGGCCATGATTCAATACAATACCCTTATAACGAAACCGTAGTTAGAGGAAACCTGACCTTCGTCTGAAGTTGACGCTAATATAAAATTACCCATACTGAACAAAACAATATAGACGACTTTTTATACTTCAATCTCTCATAGCTTGGAATGTACCTCCCGAAACTAACCATCGTTGCAATATTTCGCTCTGTTTCTTTTTTCTTCATCCTACTTAACCTTTTAGACATCCTTACGTTTCTCCATTCCATTCACCTCATTTTCCACCCTAGGTGTACATCTTTATCCTGACTCTTATCCCATCTAGTCTGCTACCAGGAATCTTTCTTACAACTTCCATATCTTCTACCTCCATAGCTACACTGCTTTCTCTCCGTACAAGAAAACCGTCCTGAAAAGAGAGCGATGTAATGATGCTGCAAACTAAGAACAGAGCTCGATAGCTGTAGTCGCTTAAGTGCGGCCAGAATCCAATATTCGGGAGATAGTGGGTTCGAACTCACTTTCGGCAAGCCTGAAGATGGTTTTCCGTGGTTTTCCATGTTCACACCAGGCAAATACTGGGGCTGTATATATTAATTAAGGCCAGTCACTTTCTTCTCACTCCTAGCCCTTTCCTATCCTGTTGTCGTCTTAAGACATATCTGCTACGGTGCGACGTAAAGCAACTTTAAAAATTAAGAAGTAGAAGATGCGTTCTTTCAAAATGAAGACGTCTTTGCTACACCTAGATTTGCTTTCCCTCACTGTGCTGCGATGCGGAGAAGGGTAGGAACGAATTACAGTATTGATATACTGAATCTAATTAATTAAAAAAGAGAAACTACGTCGGAATTTTTAGGAAAGCTCCACAGTTTCATATTTCTTGACACTAATTGATTAAGTAATAATTGGACTGAATTTATGTATTGTTTAGCAGACTAAATTGTCTAAAAGACGTGTGCGCCGAAGAGAAAATAAGTTTAGCATTGAATAGTATTAATTTCAGCTGTGTAGTGTTGAACTTGCATGGCGTCAGCGTGGCCTTAGAACGAGCGGCAGTTCGTGATATTGGTGACCGTGTCCCTGACATTGTGGTCCTACGCGCAGCTAACTAACCTGGGCCACCGCCAGCTCTGTTCCTACCCCTCGCGATCAATGGGCTCGTGTGGGGGTGGCACGAGGGTGTGGCTGAGCCCAGACTAGCTCCTCGCTGCAGCTCGCTCTGCTGGCAAGCGCTATTCACTTCAACTACTGTACTTCAATTACGTCCTTGCGCTTCGGCAAGTATCGATGTTCCTGTCCGCACCCCTCGTTAACGTTCGGTGTACAGTTTGAGCCAAAAGCGATGATCTGTGTTTGTTGTCAACAAGAACATTTGGTAATTAATCCAGAAACTGAAACAACTTGAGCTTTTTTAAAAAAAAAAAAAAAAAGTCGAGATAACTGCACGAAAATTAGTCTCCAGATATTTATTTTGTACCCGCCACAAAGGTGTGATTTCTTTACAAAAGCATTTCATATGTTCAGTCTAACATGCAAAAATAGCGGTGAAAAGAACTCGCACCTTTTCGGTGTAGACAATAAAAGTTAAATATCTCGGAACTAGTTTTCGTGCAGTTACCTACTTTTGAAAGCATCTCTTCAGTTGGAGTCAGCTGTATGGTAAACCAAGTCTAAAATCCTAATTTTAAGAAATGCGTGGGAAACTGTCAGTCTCCATGGCTAAATGGTTAGCGTGCTGGTCTTTGGTCGCATTGTTCCCGGATTCGATTTCTGGCGGGGTTAGGAATTTTAAACATCATTGGTTTATTTCCCGGGCACGGGGGCTGGGTATGTGCGTCGTTTTCATCATAATTTCATCCTCATAATGACGCGCAGGTCGCCTACGGGAGTCAAATCGAAAGACTTGCACCTGGCGAGCCGAACATGTCCTCGGACACTCCCGGCACTAAAAGTCATACGGCATTTCATTTCGTGGAACAGTCATTATACAGAATATGTAGATAAAGTAGACCAGACCTTTAGGCTCACACGTGGAAGAAAATATGTTATATGGATCCGGAAACGCTCTTTTCCCGTATTAGAACTCATTTTCTATAATTCTACAGAGTACATTAATCATGGGAAACACACAGGAACAAAACTTAACCGGCATACCACATGAAACTCGTTCTTATATGGAGTTTTAATTGCCGACAGTTAGCATTGATATAGGCCTATGCACACGCAATACTCCGGGGATAGATCAGCACATCCGGGATTTAGTTGGACGGCGGGTTCATGTATCAACGCTAAAGGACATTTTAAACATTTAATGTGGTATGCTGGTACTTTCTGTTCCTGTTTATCCCATGATCAATGTAGGCCTTGTATGCAGAGTCGTAGAAAATGAGTACCAGCATGGAAATAAAGCGTTTCTGGAGTCACGTTTATATAACGTAGGCATTTTCCTCTACTGTGAGGAATGTGTGCTGAAAGTTTGATCGTTACACTCTGTATAATATTACAACGTAGTTTAAAAAAAATGGATTTCGCACTTGGTAGTTGGAGTGACGTAAAACCAACACCACATATTGTTGTTGTTGTTGTTGTTGTTGTTGTTGGTATCGTCTTCAACACGGGACTAGTCGCATAACCTGTTTTTAGCAACAATCCAGTAAGATATCTTTTAGAATACTCTGAACTGGTTATTCACTGACCTACGGGTATTGCTGCCAATCTGAAGGTTAGCAATGATGACATACAACTCTCGAGAGCACTACCTTCAGGGCTTGTGGGAGTGAGACCGAGTCTTTCTGTACTCGCCTTGGTTCTTTGCGCCTCAGGGGATTCTAATTTCGGAGCGTGGGTTGCCGACCACGTGGCCCTTAGCGGAGTCCTGACATTGCTTCAATTTACTTGTGCCTGTTTCCTCACTTTCATATATCATGCCAGATACCCCTTGCTCGGCTCTCGTTCTTTCCGTACCTCGACGGTATTAGATTTGTGAGGCCTAGGGAGTGTTTAATTTTCACACCTTTTGTGTCCCTTCCCCTTCCTTTTCAGATACCTTCATTCTTCGAGTGCCCATTTCCCATTTGATCAAGTGTTGATAGCGGATGGTTACCTTGTTTTGCGTCTTCTTAAAGCAATATAATCAGCACCACCATCACAATCACTTGGTTCGTTTGCTGTCTATCACTTGACAGGTACCATATTTCTTGTGCTTCTTACGGTGCCGGATGTGAATAGAAAGCAACAGGCGATCTTATACGTTACTATTGATGTATCTTGAGATCTCCAGTTTTACGTGCAATACGAAGCTCGGAGAAAATTTCTGTTTATTATTATTTTTTAAGTTTTTTTTACAATTTGCTTTACGTCGCACCGACACGGATAGCTCTTACGGCGACGGTGGGATAGGAAAGCCCAGGAGTGGGAAGGAAGTCAGGACTGCCGACGGTGCGGTTCGAACCCACTATCTCCCGACTGCAAGCTCACAACTGTGCGATCCTATCCGCACGACCAACTCGCTCAGTCGGAGACTTTCATGTTTACTTCAAAAGGTGTATGAATAGATGATGATGATGATGATGATAAATAGATCTTGGAGCCTTTAGTATAATAGTAGCCAAGCACAAATTCGTGGAGAAACCTAAAAAGAAAACTAGTAGGAAGTGTTCCACAGACCGTAAGATGTAACACAGTGCATTCGTGAAGAGATTTTGAGAGGATAAGAAGGCGAAAATCATCAGGCCAACGAACAAGTTCAAACGCGGTCTTTGAAGGGACATAACGAAGAAAGAAAAGTTTTGGATTTTTATGTTCCGCGACCTATCTTACGGTTCTTGGTGATGCAGAGGTGTCGAGATGTTGTCCTGCAGTTCCTTTCCATGCTGCTAAATCTACCGACACGAGGCTGATGTATTTGACCACCTTCAAATAAGTTCGCACAGGACAGAACCGGGATCGAACACTCGAAGTTTGGTTCAGAAATCCAGCTCTCTACCGGCTCTGAATCACTCAGCCTGGAGCGTAAGTAGTAGGGTAGTTCCAGGGCAACATGTTTTCTTGTTTAATGATTCCCTATCTAGATGTACTTTCATTCGTAATTTAATCAGTTTTCCTCTGTGGAACCGAGACGTGGACTCTTCGTGCTACAGACCTGAAGAAAATTGAACCTTTTCAAATGTGGTGCTGGCGAAAAATCTACCGACACGAGGCTGACGTACCGAGCACCTTGAAATACCATCGGACTGAGCCAGGATCGAACCTGCCGAATTGGAGTCAGAAAGACAGCACCTGTGAGCCACTCAGCCCGGTTGGAATGAATGAAGCCCCTATCTAGCGGCGTGGCTAGTAATTCTGCCGGCTGCTGAAGCCTGTCGCACTCCGCAAGGGAATGGTTAACGACTGACAGATGAAATGATACTGTCGTGTGTTGCTGGAATGACAGGGAAGACCGGAGTACTCGGAGAAAAACCTATCCCATCTCCGGTTTGTTCAGCACAAATCTCACATGGATTGACCGGTATTTGAACCACGGAACCCAGAGGTGAGCGGCCGGCGTGCTGAGCCACGGAGGCTTTTAAGGGATAGAATCGCCTAATATTAATATTTACTTCTTTTCTGGTTTTGTATTGAGAGTGAGTGGTGGATTTCGTAAAGCTATGGACATTGTATTCTAATGAGGTACATTCTGAGGGCGTTCAGTATTTAAGTAGTTCACCCTCTTCTAGGTACAGTATAGCGATCTTATTTGAAGTATAAATCCGGTTTTTACTCACCTTCGTCCAACTGAAAGGGAGTAACCTTGCGGGAGAAAATACCTGTCGCATTTTTTTCCTCCCACCTTGCTCTTATTGCTTCAATTTCAAATTGTCTTGTGCGTTACCGAATGTTTTTGGAAGCACATTATAAGCCTCTCTGCGCCACTGTGCTGTCCATCGTCTGCTAAACATTCCGCAAACGTGACCTTAATGAAGAAAAAAAAAAAAAAACCCTGATCTAATAGTTAACGACACATGAACCCTATGATATTGCGTAACGAGTGGTAAGTACGTGCATTGATGGCGATCGTGTCTCCTCTCTGAATGCAAGGCATAGCTTAGTGACGAGGTCACCTATTGTGTGGCAGCCTGTCACCAGGTGAGCGGTGAACTGGCAACAATGGCAGTGCCAGTAACGAGGTGGATGGACCATGAATAATACGACCGTGACTCACTGCTACTCGGCGCCTGCCGCTACAGGCAACCCTTACTGCAGACCTGTGTAGAATACTAATGCAGGGGTATTATGCATGAGTACTAAAACGTGGTCTCTCTTTGAAGCTCTGCGTATCTCACTAGCCGTGTTCCGCTGCAATGCACCGAATTTGTACGGCTTAATACCACTGTCACTATTTTATTGACGCTGGAATGTGGTAGGGAAGAAAACTATACCGCCGAAATCAGAATGAAAAAAAAAAGCAAACCCCATGGCGCAACAGCCCCGAAGGGCCTTGGCCTACCAAGCGACCGCTGCTCAGCCCGGAGGCCTGCAGATTAAGGTGTCGTGTGGTCAGCCGTTATTCATGGATTTCTTGACCCGGGGCCGTAATCTCACCGTCAGATAGCTCCTCAGTTGTAATCACGTTGGCAGAGTGGACCTCGAACCAGCCCTCATATCCAGGTAAGTCCCTGTCCTGGACGGGAATCGAACCCGGGGCCTCCGGATAAGAGGCAGGCTCGCTACTCCTACACCGCGGTGCCGGCTTCCGAAATCAGGATGGTAATTGGCAAATAATAGTATAATAATAATAATAATAATAATAATAATAATAATAATAATAATAATAATAATAATAATAATTTTTTGTCAGTTGTTTATCGTTGCACTAACACATCGAAGGTTTTCGGCGACGTAAGGATGGGAAAGGGCTAGGATTAGAAAGGTATCGGCCGTGGCCTTAAGGTACAGTGAAAATAGGAAACCACGGAAAACAATCTTCAGGGCTGCCGACGGTGGAATTCGAACCCACTGTCTCCCATATCCAAGCTCACAGCTGCGCAACACTAACCGCACTGCCAGCTCAATCGGTATAGCCTCGGCTACTGTGTGCAGGCATCTGTATTTGACGCCTTTGGGCTACTTACGTGTCAGTACTGAAGTTCAGGTTTCCTCTATCAGCTGGCAGGGAAACCGGAAATCTGTTGGCTAACTTATTACAGCCAACGGCCGTAGCCGTGTTGAAACACCGGATCCCGTGAGATCTCCGAAGTTAAGCAACATTGGGCGTGGTCAGGAGTTGGATGGGTTGCCACGCGCTGTTGGTGGGGGGTAAGGGAATGGAGGAGCGGAAAGGAACTAGTCACCCTACCGCACGTAAACTCCGGCTCAGGAACACCTCTGCGGAGGTTCGGACCTGCCTTCGGGCAGAATAACCCTTACCAACTTATTACACAGTTTCGATTACTGTAATTTTGTCAGGTAGACTAAACTCCGAATACGCCCTGCTCGATCTTTGTTGAAATATAGTGTTAATCTTTACACCATCACTTCTAATATACAATTGACTAGTTGTTCAGTCACGGACTTCTGTCAAAGACTGGCCCGAATCGAATCCTGAGCAAGGCATGTTGTCAAATTTCTGAAATGAATAGATTCTTTGATTTGAAATTCGGGTAAAACTGGGGGTTCCGTCATTGTGATTAAGGTGTTTACTTTTGCGTAAAACTGCTACAAATTTTCTTTCATGCAAGTCTGCATAACTGTCCGGTTTGTGACATAACAGAAAGGAAATGAAGTTGGAGTAAGGAAATACATTCCTCACCGAACAGTGTAAACTTCAGAGAGCTCTATATACATAAAATGGTGACGGCTACATTGTGTGATATTGACAGCAGTATCTTAATCTATGTATACTGTGGAAACGTATGACTTCATTTTATAGCGCCTCACTTGTTCATTATTTTGCAAACCTCGACAAGTATTTTTGAGATCAGGAAATATTGTAGTCTATTTTCTCCTCTCTTAACGACACAATAATTATTATTCGCATTCTCTGTAGAATCTACTCTATCGACTAACATGTGAGATACTTCGTTATAAGTCCACTCCACCAGACCTTATTAAAGTGAGCGAAACAGGAGGTACATCTGCCTGCGCACTCCACTTGCCCCTGTAGTGTACGACATCGTTGACTTGCGAGTCTGTTTTTACCTACATGTGGATGGAAGGGAACTCGGAAATTTATTTTCAAACCTTGTAAATGCACTTTGCAACCTCCGTAAAAATCAATCAATCAATCAATCAATCGCCACTGATCAGCATTGGGGGGCCGTCGCAGTCGCGCAGGTGGAAGATTCCCTAGTCTTTTCTTAAATAATTTCGAAGAGTTTAGAAATTTATCCAACAACTCCCTTGATAAATTATTTCAGTCCTTAACTCTTCCCATAAAAGAATATTTGGCCCAATTTTTTCTCTTTTACTTTATCTTCATCTTTCCTCCTTTTGAAAGCATCACTCAAACTTACTCGTCTACTGATTACATACGATACCATCTATCCACTGACAGCTCGGAACTACCGCTTAGTCGAGCGGCTCATCTCCTTACTCCCGAATCTTCCCAGACCAAATTTTGCAACAATTTCGTAGCGCTACTCTTTTGTCGGAAATCACCCAGAATAAATCAAGCTAATTTTCTTTGCAATTTTTTCCAGTTCTCGATTCGCTAAACCGTTCTGTGGATATTTACAGAGACTTATACACCCTCTACTAAATACTGTCAGAACCATGTGAAACGATCTGTAACCTTTCTTTACAGTCTCATTTATGTGATTACCCAAATGATCACAAGCAGTACACCACCACCAAGTGGCCGTCACCTATCCCGGAAAACGTGATCGACGCTGAAGAGGATAAGAACAAACCATGGCAGATGTGCAGATCTTCTCTACAAGTAGGGGCATATATATTCGCCAGAATGCAGTTGTGGTGCTCCCATACAGACCATACGGCACATAGTGAATGACTGCCCGACGCATTCCTATAGTGGCAACTTCGGTGACTTTGTGGAAGCTGGTCCAGCTGTAATAGACTTTATTAACAACTTGAAAGTCAAACTGTAAATAATGTAAATACGTATTTTATTTTTGGCTAATGTTGATACATACAGCCAGACGCTAAATAAATAAATAAATAAATAAATAAATAAATAAATAAATAAATAAATAAATAAATAAATAAATACCCAAATGATCTTACCTCATAGTAATACCCAGGTACTTACAGTGATCCTGGACATATTGTTGCGGTAATAATGTGATTTCGAAATTATGGATTTATTTAGTTTAGTAAACTCGTGTTCTGGTGTTCCTGGAGCCGGTCTAGTTCTTTTTAGGCTCACCTCTTCCAGTAACCGTTTTTAACCGCATACCCCTTCTTGTGCCAATCTTGAATCTCTGGCGAGAATCGAACGCGGGCCTCGGAGGACGACAGCTATAGTGCTAACCCTTGCATTGAAGAAGTGGATGTGAGTGTCCTTGTCGACAAGGGTAGAATAGGTCATTTAGTCTAATATAGAGTGACCTTAGGGAACCGCCTATGAAGTATAAAGTCTCCCAGTTGACTGTGACACTGAGCAAAGTGGTCGATGTGTGATATGATTCAATTTTATCTCACTTGTCATCACAATCGTCGTTTTATCCTGGAAAATATTCAGATAGGACATGAAATAGTTGCATTTTCTGTCATGAGAAAGTAAGGGAGTAAGGACATGTTTGGGAGGTAGAAGAAGGAAATAGCCTATTAGCCTAAAGTGATTCGTCTTAGTTTTGATTGTAGATTTGCCTTCTATTACTCGGACATTATGAATTATAACGCCAGTGTATTTACACACGAATTGATGAAGTACCCGGTTACCTGAGATGGAATTACAAGATTTTAGGCTGCAGTATTCACCACGTTGATTAGGTGATAACGCATTTCTACGTCCAGTCTCGTAATGGGACTGTTCAGTGTCCTCCCGCTGTTGGTTGGTTGGCCGGTCATGGCTCTACAGGTGCTTTCCTGTTGCTAGTTAATTTTAAAAAGGATTCTAGTAACCGTTACTTTTGGCAGTTTGGCAGTTGTGAGAATTATGTAGTTGTCAACTTGCTTTTAGCGTCAGTTAATTGGCCTCATTTCTGTAACTGCGCGTGCCGTTGTTTCGTCTTGGTATCCACTAATTATTGACACGAATGTCACTGTTCTGGAACCTGCTTCTAAGTGTAGCACAAATAAAACTGTTGTTTCTTTTCTCCAGGTCAATGTTACTTGATGTTCCTCAACCAGTAGCATATCCGTAACTAACTCAGTCCTGGAAATATGAAGGGTACTCATTACCAGTTCAGAGTCCCGGACCAAGCATCCAGGGTGATCGGGAACAACATGAACCAGCTGTATGAGCGTTAGAGGGTTGGTACAAAAACCCATGGCACTACAGCCCTTGAAGGGCCTTGGCCTACCAAGCGACCGCTGCTCAGCCTGAAGGCCTACAGATTACGAGGTGTCGTGTGGTCAGCATGACGAATCCTCTCGGCCGTTATTCTTGGGTTTCTAGACCGGGGACGCCATCTCACCGTCAGATAGCTCCTCAATTCTAATCACGTAGGCTGAGTGGACCTGAACCAGCCCTCAGGTCTAGATAAAATCTCTGACCTGGCCGGGAATCATGTCCGGGTCCTCAGAGTAAGATGCAGGCACGCTACCCCTACACCACGGGGCTGGCTTAGAGGGTTGGTCATATTAGTAAATAATTTGAAAAAAAATAATTTGATATCTCGCGCCCTTGTCATTTTATCTGCTGCTGTAGTTAGCCAGTCAGATCACTTCGCAGGCGAATTCAAATGGGCTTTGCGAGGCGGTGTTGCTAAATTTGCACATTGCTTAAGACCGGCTTGAGAACCAACTCTTTAACGCTCACATATCCGGTTCATGTTCTTTCTCACCACACTGTATACTACGCTATACAAACTTTTCCTTTCCTTTTTTTTTTATAGACTTAGGACTATTTGCACAGTACACTGACTAGCCAATTGCTTCTTGCAACGTAAAATAAATTATATATATTTTAAAGAGGATACATGTGGGGAGATACTTAAAAGCAACTAAGCCGGGCTGAGTGGCTCAGACGGTTGTGGCGCTGGCCATCTAATCCCAACTTGGCAGCTTCGATCCTGGCTCAATCCAGTGGTATTTGGAGGTGCTCATATACGTCAGCCTCGTATCGGTAGATTCACTGGTACGCGAAAGAACTCCTGCGGGACTAAATTCCGGCACCTCGGCCCGAAAACCATAAAAGTAGTTCATGGGATGTAAAGCCTATTATTATTATTATTATTATTATTATTATTATTATTATTATTATTAAAAGCAACTGATTTCACAAATACTAGGCGAGATAATACTTGGTGTCGCAGGAAGCAAGTTAAAATGTAAGCTGCCTCTGTGGGTCAGTGGATCCTGAGATAGCGGGTTCAAACCCGGCAAAGGTAGTCGGATTTTTGAAGGGCGGAAAAAAGTCCATTCAACACTCCATGTCGTACGGTGTTCTGCATGTAAAATATCTCTTGTAACACTTTGCGTGTTTACCCGACAAAATTCTTTGAAACTCATTCATAGACGCCCAGGATAGATTCGGTTCACTCTGCTATCTAGTAGAGTAAAAGAGAACGTCGAAATTGACGAGCAAGCAGTCAGATGGCGTCAAATTAAAATGCTTGCAGTCGGTAACTGATGCCATAAGATACTACTACTAAATAATAACAAAAATGTGTAAGGTATTATATTGGAAAGCTCTTAAAAGAAACAGATTTCACAAATTCTAAGCACGACAATGGCCCATTATTTTATTTGCCATTTGTGCCCTAATTAAATTTTCTTTTACCAGTGTTTTCTTGCGAGGTTTTTAGTTAAGTGTAGCTATGTTTGCTCTTAAGTGAATTGATCACGGTAGGAGTAAATGTCCATAATTGTCACCGGGCTGAGTAGCTCAGACGATAGAGCGCTGGCCTTCTGAGCGCAAATTGGCAGGATCGATCCAGGCTCAATCGGGAAGTATTTGAAGGTGCTTACATACGTCAGCCTCGTGTGGGTAGATTTACTGCCACGTAAAGGTACTTCTGTGGGACTAAATTCCGGCACCTCGGCATCTCCGAAAACCATAAAAGTAGTTAGTGGGACATTCAATAATAATAATAATAATAATAATAATAATAATAAGCTTTCAACCAAGTAGGTCCTTCATAAGAACCTGTTCTGTTTTAAAATGTCACTACCCCTATCACTTTACTCCAGCTATAGTACGCCTATGTGGTGCATGTCAAATATTGATCACTGTATTCTCCGGGGATATTATCATGAAGACAGAAGAGCCTACTAGGGTTACAGGAATTAGTGGGAAATTAATTTCACTTAATGGGGTATTAGGATGAGAAGGTAGCAGCTCAATTATGGAGAGTCGTGCCACGATTTCATCCCAAGAGCCAATCGCGCGTTGATCGCAGGCGTTTACGTTTGTTGTTCCTCCGGTCCGTACTCTTTCAAGTAGGCTTCTGGGAAACGAGAAAAGTCGACTTATTGTGAGAAGTGTTTGTAAGATATTTCAGATCAATAACTAGTCAGATTGTAATTCTCACGATTAATTCTTTCTTTCTTTCTTTCATTTCTTTCTTTCTTTCTTTCTTTCTTTCTTTCTTTCTTTCGTAATCAGTTTACCCTCCAGGGTTGATTTTTCCCTGGGACTCAGCGAGGGATCCCATCTCTACCGCCTCAAGGCCAGTTTAGTGGAGCGTGAGAATTTGGGTCGGGGTTATAACTGGGAGGAGAACCAGTACCTCTCCCAGGCGGCTTCACCTGCTATGCTGAACAGGAACCTTATGAGGGGATGTTTGGAAGGAAGCGGCCGTGGTCTTAACTTAGGTACCATCCCGGCATTTGCCTGTAGCAGTGGGAAACCACGCAAAACCACTTAGCGGATGGCTGAGGTGGGAATTGAACCCCCCGCCCCTCTACTCAGTGACCTGCCCACTCTGAGTGGATCCTGTTTCAGCCCTCGTACCACTTTTCAAATATCGTTGCAGAGCCGGAAATCGAACCCGGGCCTCCAGGGGGTGGCAGCTAATCACACTAACCACTACACCACAGAGGCGGACATGACAAATTCTTAGCAGAATTATTTTGTATTGTTGGTTGGCTAGCTTCTTTCCTTGCCTTCTCGCTCAATTCCGAATCAGTTACACTTCAGAGACTGGGTTGAGGATCTAGAACACGCTGCACTCAGCCTTTAGGAGTCAGCTCAAAATCCTTCTGGTGGTTATGAATGAGCAAAACGGCTCCCTGTATGGATCGGTAGTAGAATATCAGCCTCCAGATCCCAGGGTAGCAGGTTCAAAATGATCGTATGGTCTCGGCCACAGAGTTGCCGACTTTCTGAAGCCATGCCATCTAAAACTGCCTGCCTACCATTTTCTGAACGACTTTAATTATAGAGATTATATTTTTCTTTCCTTCTTTCTTCTGTGTCCATAATTTGTTTATTTACGGAGTATATCTTCATGAATCTGCAGGTTCGTAAATTTTCCTCCAGGTTTTTTCTGTGTTAACATTGACAGTCGTTCGTACTGTGGTATTGGACCCCCACCCCCTACCTCACATGCGCGTTGAACGCATTTCCATCCGGATGTATGGCTGAAAACATAGTCAAGGTCTTGACCCAATGCGCCCCGTAACGGTTATCTGAGACGTCCTTTAACACGCTATTGTTCATGGGCCATAAAATACACCATTAACAGCGCCGGTTTGTACCAAACCATTATATGTATTTCCTGTCTAGTTTTGAGGATTTTACATAATGCAATTCAGTTTCCATCTTTGTATGTCTGTCAGGACAATCGGTTCGAAACCATGTAAGCGTTAAGTCTGGTTGCGGGTAGGGAAAGGATGATTGCAATACTTGTCTGTTTATTATCTACGACAAAGAACACTTCCGATAAGTGATGCATAGTCTGTTGTTCCGACTCCGATAATATTCATGATGACGATGATGATGGTGGTAGTTGTTGTTGTTGTTTAAAGGGGCATAACATTTATTTATTTATTTATTTATTTATTTATTTATTTATTTATTTATTTATTTATTTATTTATTTATTTATTTATTTATTTATTTACAAAGCACAGCTACGTCCGCCTGTGTGGTGTTGTGGTTAGCGTGATTAGCTGCCTTCCCTGGAGGCCCGGGTTCTATTCCCGGCTCTGCCACGAAATTTGAAAAGTGATGCGAGGGCTGGAACGCGGTCCACTCAGCCTTGGGAGGTCAAATGAGTAGAGATGGGTTCGATTCCCACCTCAGCCATCCTAGAAGTGTTTTTCCGTGGTTTCCCACTTCTGCTCCAAGCAATTGCCAGGAGGTACCTAACTTAAGGCCACGGCCGCTTTCTTTCCTCTCCGTTGCCTGTCCCTTCCAATCTTCCCATCCCTCCACAAGACCCCAGTTCAGCATAGCAGGTGAGGCCACCTGGGCGAGGTACTGATCCTCCTTCACAGTTGTATCCCCGACCCAAAATCTCACTTTCCAGGACACTGCTCTCGAGGCGGGAGAGGTGGGATCCTTCGCTGAGTTCGAGGGGAAAAACCAACCCTGAAGGGTAAACGGATTAAGAAAGAAAGAAAGAAAGAAAGAAAGAAAAAGCACAGCTACACTGATTGCATTTCACTTGTACTGTCAACACACTAATTAACAAATGTAAACCAAACAAAATAAATGAGTAACAAGATCAGGTACACAGCCTACTGATAACTGTCCAAATCGAAAACTATGATAATGTCCATGTTCATAGCCAAGTCGTCGTGGGCAAAGATGGCGGTATACCCTCTTCACATCAACTTATTCGTAAGATATTGTTAACACCCCCTCTGGAATATACTTATTGGTATATAATAATAATAATAATAATAATAATAATAATAATAATAATAATAATAATAATAATAATAATGGCTTTACGTCCCATTAACCACTTTTACGGTTGTCGGAGACGCCTAGGTGCAGGAATTTAGTCCCGCAGGAGTTCTTTTACGTGCATCTTCAAATACCGGACTGAGGCAGGCTAGAACCTGCTATGTTAAAGTCTGGTCTCTTATTATTAGTGATAAACAGGGTTAAGAGGCGGACTAGAAAAGATCGTTGAAGTGCTGAGTGTGAGGAATGAGGAGGAATCTCGGAGCCCTAGGAAAGGCAAATCCCTTAGACACGACCCTATTCAGGAAGAGTTCGTCGAGGAACTCCAGATCGCCATTGCCGATGTGTGGAGCGCCGTCTTGTGAAATATTTGCTGTTCGAAATCAGTCATTGATTCACGAAATGTTCATAAATCGGTGTGGAAGTGGATAAAGACCTGCTCCTGGTACGGTAGCTTGCAGCGTTGACGGTGATGGTCGCACCATTATCAACTTGAATATGTTTTATGTTCACGAAAATGTATGGAATTCAGTTACGTGGAGATGGCAAGTTTTAGTGAAAAGGTGTAACATTTAAGAGAAAAATAGTTTGGTGGACCCCATACTATTCGCCCCGAAATTCACGTGTTCCGTGTCCGCGCTAAGGATACATAGGCTACTCTCATACTTGCGTCGTTCTCGTCTAGCCATCTGGCAAGTCGTTATGTCATCAAAGATATTTTTCAACAGTTCACCGGGCCTTAAAAGGATAGGCAACTGATTGTTTATTGGCATGTATGTATGTAGGTAGGTTGATTGATTGATTGATTGATTGATTGATTGATTGAATTTTCAGCCCGAAGGTTAGTTGGATCCTCAACAGCTCCACTATTAGCTGTCATAGATGGCCTGATCGTCACTGAAGTCGCATACTAGGTAAATGTGAGAGGTAGTTTACCGTTGCTTTCCTCACCGAGCTAGAAGTCTCAGTTACTTATCAGTCTGCCAAGCACCGAGCTCGATAGCTGCAGTCGCTTAAGTGCGGCCAGTATCCAGTATTCGGGAGATAGTAGGTTCGAACCCCACTGTCGGCAGCCCTGAAAATGGTTTTCCGTGGTTTCCCATTTTCAAGCCAGGCAAATGCTGGGACTGTACCTTAATTAAGGCCACGGACGCTTCCTTTCCACTCCTAGCCCTTCGCTGTCCCATCGTCGCCATAAGACCTATCTGTGTCGGTGCGACGTAAAGCAACTAGCAAAAAAAAAAAAAAAAAAAAATCTGCCAAGCCCAGTGAAATGCGTGCACCGACGGACGCAACGAGCGGCATTTTCAGACCATTGATAACAGGGACTGGTTGCGTAAGAAATTGCATTACCAGCATCGCTCATACCTGTTACCTTCATATTGTAAGAGCTAAAGTTGAGATTGAGACAGGTCAATGAAAGTAACAAATTCGCCCATACTAGAAGACATAGTGTACTGTTAACGCCACTTCTCGCCAGCACATGAATGAATGAACGAATAAATATTCATTTAGTTCTGTCATTTGCTGCAGAAATAACAAAAGTAATGAACTAATTACTCGGTATTCAGTGAATTTCCCTTTTTTAAAATTATTATTTATCGTATGACAAGTAAAAAAAAAAACTCCTCGTGGTGTACCCTGGGCAACGGACTGCTTATGCAGGACGGCTGCTAGTCTACACAAATAGGCGACCGAACTAGATTCTGGATCTCTCACGGTCAATCAAAGTTACATCAGAAGAGTGAATTTCCCTCTATTCTTCTTTTACCGCTTTTCGCACGTCTGTAGGGTCGCGCATATGAACTATGCAGCACATGTGGATCTGGCCCTGTTCCGGCCGGATGCTCTTCCTGACGCCAATGCTATGTGGAGGGATGTAATGACTATAGCGTGCTTCTGTGTCTGTTAGTATTGTGGTGTGTTGTATGACTAGGAAGAGGAGAGTGTTCTAACAAACACATATCCAGTCCCCGAGCCAGAAGAATTAATCAGACGCGATTAAAATCTCCGACCCGGCCGGGAATCGAACCCGGGATCCTCCGAACCGAGGGCCTCAACACCGACTATTCACCTCAAGAGTCGAATTGAATATCCATCAGTTGTTTCCCTCTTATTTCGATGTTCTGATGACTGTTGTGAATTTGAAGTTTACTTTCAAATAGTCGCCTAGGGATTGCTTCAAAGGCTCCCGCATTGTTGTGCTGGGTTTCACTCTTTACATGGGCGCTAATTTGGGGTACAGAGCCACCCTGACTGACAGAACTGCGAATAATATTGTAAATGGTTACACACATGCGATATGATTTTTCGTCAACGACGGGAACAGCAGCTAGTTAACTATAAAATTTACGCATCTCTGCACATTCTGAAATCACGTTGATTATAAAAGTTCCTTCTAATGTTTGGATTGCTAACAACAAATCTGGATCATGATTTCTCCAAGATGATTGGATTAGTTCTGTTTAAATGTTGCTACCTGATATAATTCGTCCAAGGTCATTGGAAGGGAAAGTACGACTACAATTTCGCTCAAGTATTACTCCGCGAAATTGTTCGCTACCCGTGGCGGTTATGGTTCCTGCATTCTCTTCATGACCCGTTTTATTTTAATAGCCTGAAGATTTGTACTATCTGCAACCATTCGAACTTCACAAGCAAATACTTGTACTGTAAATGGACATTTCATTCTTCTGGAGATGATGATGATGATGATGATGATGATGATGATGATGATTATATTTGCTTTACTTTCCACCAACTACTTTTACGGTTTTCGGAGACGCCGAGATGCCGGAAATTAGTCCCGCAGGGTTTTTTATGTGCCAGTGAATCGACCGTCACAAGGATCACTTTCTTCTCTCTGTGATCCCACACACATACCTAATACTAAATTGGCAACACACTGACTAATCCCGGAGGTGCACTTGATTGCGATGCTTATTATTATATCGGTTTTCTCAATATGCACATCGAAATACATTTTTTTGCTAGTTGTTTTACGTCGCATCGACACAGATAGGTCTTATGGCGACGAAGGGATAGGAAAGGCCTAGGAATGGGAAGGAAGAGGCCGTATCCTTAATTAAGACACAGCCCCAGCATTTGCCTGGTGTGAAAATGGGAAACCACGGAAAACAATTTTCAGGGCTGCCGACAGTGGGGTTCAAACCCACTATCTCCCGGGTGCAAGCTAACAGCCGCGCGCTCCTAACCGCACGGCCAACTCGCCCGGTCATCGAAATACAATGCGTACTGAATGGCTCAGCTATCAGACCTGAGACTGCATACGGTAGGGCTGCGTTTAAAGTAAGATCCCTGTGAGAAAACTATGTATGAAGTGAGTGGCTGTGCGGTTTGAGTCACTTAGCTATCAGCTTGCATTCGGGAGATAGTGGGTTCGAGCCTCACTGCCGGCAGCCCAGAAGATGGTTTTCCGTGGTTTCCTATCTTCATATCAGACTAATGCTAGGGCTGTACCTTAATTATGGCCACGGCTGCTTCCTTCCAACTCGTAGCCCTTTCCTTTCCCAGGCCAAAAGATCCATCTGCGTCGGTGCGACGTAAAGCAAATTTAAAAAATTCCTCTCTTCTTTAAACCCCAGTCACCAAATAACACAGTATGTATTTCTACTCTTAATGCTGGGCGTGATGACTTAAAGTACTGTTACTTTTATTACGCTGTGCTGATCAGATTGAAGGATGTTCCGGCTCGTATTTTGGCAACCTGTCGTGTTTCTCTTGCCAGTTATTTTCCACGGTTTGATGACAGTTGTGTACTGCTGCGTGGACACGCAGAATGATGCTTGTTTCATGCGACTTGCGTCCTCATGTTTATTGTAAACTTGTGCTATTGTTCTCCTGTCATCCAGACGTAACGCAGAGATTTCTTACAATATGAGTTGCTACGATATGAAGACGGTCCTTTCCAAACTGCTTATGTAATGTATTTGTAAGAAAATGTTATGCAAACTTTCATCTTCCTGGGAGGATTAACCTATGACTCGAAGATTTTCTTAATTCACTGCTTATGTATAGCAGGAGTTCTTACAGTTTTTGCTTTTTTCGTCTCGAGCACCTTCGAAAATATGTGAATACCTATGAACCCCCTTCCTATAAAAATGCACATGGATATAAATACAACTTTTTAGGCAATGAATATACCTTTATGTTGTTGAAAACCTATTACCTGTATACCATACACAAAGTATGAAAGAAGTAAACGATCTTAACTACAGTTTTTTCCAATCTTTATCATGCAAACATTAATGGGCACTCCATACAATCTATGTAATTTGAACGTGAAACAAAATATTGTGACAAAACCACAATACGAACGCCTATGTGATATAGAGTGCCACCTCGATATCTCGAATCACGTCGATAAATTTTATTCAGAGTTATCGAAATTTCGCGATATAGAGAATGCCGTTTTTGAGCATATGTAACACATAATTGAGTCATATCTATCTACGGATTTATACTGAATACAGTATTTTTAGCAGTATTTAAAATATACCAAAGAAAGTCATGTTTTACGGCATAACTTTAATCATAACCCTTATTACAGTAATCTTCTTCTTCTTCTTCTTCTTCTTCTCCATCATCATCATCATATTATTATTATTATTATTATTATTATTATTATACATACATACATACATACATACATACATACATACATACATACATACATTATCATTATAGACTGTTATGCCTTTCAGCATTCAGTCTGCTAGCCTCTGAGAATTTACTAAATGTCACCACAATCCTCGATTTGCAACTAGTGTTGTGGCCTCATTTAGTTATTATTATTATTCTTTTTCTCCTTCTTCCCCGTCTTCTTCATCTTCATCATCATCATCATCTTCTTCTCTTCTTCGGCAGCAGCGTTGACGGTATCCGTAGGAGGTTAAGCCACTATAACGTCAGTCCACATTTATGTAAGCCTCAAAATCAGCTTCGCAGTTATTAAGCTGCTGATACTCCACCCATTCTTGAGGAATAGAAGTGACTTCCCGCTCTTCGTGTTCTGAAGTTCCTAACCCACCTTTCAAAAATCCTGCTTTGCAGAAGCAGTTTAATGGTTTATTCTTCATATCAGCCCACGATTTACTCAGCATGACTTCCTCGGATTCAATTGCTCTCGCAATTCTCTGAATAGCGCTCTTGCTATGAAAATGCTTCGCTCGGTCTTGGGACTGTAATTTGGATGTTAAGTTCGGTGGCAAGAAAACCACGCGCACTGCTTTTAACTCCTGAATGAGCATTTTGGGATGAGCAGGACAGTTGTCCACGAAAGGGACCTTGAAACTGCTCGTTAATACCACGCAACCAAGATTCGTAAATGAAGCTTGTCATCCACGACTTCCGGGGTTGCTTTCGTACGTGACCGGTAATGAATTCACACCCGATAAACAGCGTGGCTTCGTCGATTTTGCGATCACTAGAAGTTTCAGGTTTTAGGTTCCCGTCATATTAGCTCCCAGTATTACTGTAACCCTTCCTTTACTTGTTAACTCTTCCTCACAAACCACAAATGCTGTATTGCCCAGTTAATGTTCTACAAATTCGAGTTACACAGTATTTTTTTGCTTCAAGGGAGGAAACTTTTGCTTCGAGAAATCGAGAAATTCGTGTAATCGAATTTCGAAAAGATGAAAACACGTGAAGAATGAAATGACACACGGCCGGGAAATCAAAGTTAAATCGAGATACTGAAAATTCGAATAATGAAGGTTTCAGATATCGAGGTTCGACTGTACATCCATCTCTGGATTACTAGAGGAATATCATTTATTTCATTTGTCCTTTATTTTCATAGCATACTCATTAACAGAATAATACGATGCTGAGATCATTGCAGTTAACTGCATTCGCCGGTAGATGGCTCTATGAAATTTGTCTCCGCTGATCTTTCTATGCCAGCCTAAAAGAGGGCTCTATGAAATTGGTCTATGCAGATATTTCTATGTTAATCCGATAGGTGGCTCTGTAAAATCAAGGCAGAACTTTTTTTTTTTTTAGAAGCTCCAGGAGGATGCTGAAAAACATTTGTATATTAAACTTTAGTATACATAATCAGATGAAGAGGTGAGATTGCAATCGCTTCTGCGCGGACAAGAATTGCAGCTGTGTTATTACGAGATGGTACGACAAATCACAAAATGATCGGTTTGCCTGTTCCAGTAACAGAAAGTTCAGTTTTATGTATTCAATGCAATATTGTTTCAAAAACTCTATATGTATAGTCAACACGGAAATGTAAATTTAAAGACATATAAATGGTCTTCCGGAGTTCAGTATATTTTCCATTACTTTTTTCATGCTTCCTTTATCATGTTTAATTTTTAGTCTTTGTTTGCAGCTATTGCTGGGACAGGCACTAGTATGAATTGTGATCATGAAGTAAAAATTGAATATAACAAAACAAATCTTTAATTCAGTTTTATTGAATAAGACGATGAAACTGGAATGGTCTTCAACAAGGCAATATGCATGTAATATTTGCATCCAATCGATTTCGAATTTTTGTGTTGATAGAAACAATTGCTTGAAAACCCTGCCTCACGAAGGTACATAGCGACAGACGCAGTCAGTCAGTCAGTCACAAATCAATCAGTCGCCATTGATCTGCATTTAGGGCAGTCGCCCAAGTGGCATATTCCCTGTCAGTTGTTTTCTTATGCCCGGTTTCCGGAACGTGAGATATCGAACCTATAGCGGTATCGAATCGTTAACTTGTGTTTTGGCGTTGCACGAACGTAAGATACATCTATCGGTTCGATAAATTGCTTGCTAACTTAAAGGGCCGTGAGCAGGAGATATCTATTTGTTAACTTGCTGGGCGCGTGCGCACTACTTCAGTATCAGCAGCTAACATTGCGTTTGTTAAAATTTTCTATGGCTTCCTCATCTTCTTCCGACGAAGAAATTATAGAAATGGTCAACATTCCAGAACGACCGCGATTATATCAATGTCGGCCTAATGTTCTAAAGAAGTATACAGTAGTGCAAATGAATTCAAAGACAGATTGAGGCTAAACAAATTACTGTCATAAGTTTGGTAGAGGTTACAGGCGACAATTTGCGTCGTGTGACAAATAATTTTCTATTGTCCCCTGTTGATCAATTATTAATTATGTTACCCTTTAAGATTCAGTACTACTGAGTCTTATCATATTTGTATCTGTGACTGCATTCGTGTCCATGAAAGCACTAGTACCAGTAACTCAGTATAACAGATAATTGCACATTGCCTCCTTGCATTGGCAGTGAACATATACTTTTATCGTGGGATTGTTTTTAATTAACGATATTACATTACAAGGAACTAACAGGTTATATAATTATGTTAATTACCCGATATATATCGTTATGCTGTGATCAAACACTGTTCATATTTTGTAATAGCAGGAATGATATACGGTATACTTATAAGGCTCAGTGCAAACTGGATTGCGCGTGACATGTGTCACTCGTGTGCATATTTCATTAGAAATACTCAAACAATGTCAAATTCTTCTGACAGTCCTTAAATACCACGTTACTGACACCCACGTCTGCAAGAACTAGTTGAATACCCATTTCTCGCTGCATGGTAAAGATGGGATAATAGGAGCTGCACAGAAAGCTCAAATGCGATGCATTCATTACTTGTGCGCATGCGCCTGACAATCTAGGGAACACAACTAATGCACAAAAACAAAGCAGTACGAGGGGTGGCATCTAGTATGTATTTATGAAACTTGATGAACGAGCCAATAGTTGACAGTTCGATAAGTTAGCTGTTGCAACGCAACGAAGATATATCGAGTCGACAGCTCTAACAAAGCAGTATTAGTCTTTTCTTAAATTATTTCAAAGGCTTTGGAAATTTATCGAACATCTCCCTTAGTAAATTATTCGAATCCCTAACTCCTCTTTCTATAAACTAGTATTTGCCTCAATTTGTCGTTTTGAATTCGAATCTTCACATTGTGATCTTTCCCATAGCAATTTAACCGTAAATCTCTTTAATTGTTACTTTGAATTGCTATTTTCTTTAGATAACCCTTTACTGTGCAAGTTAATTATAGTGAATATAAAGACACATTTTATATTTGACCTTATGGACCCCAAGTTAAGAACCCTTCATCTATACCTAGGCCTATACTAAGTGAAAGTCGTTGTGTAAGGATGTACAGACATGAATTCAGGGACTTCCAGGCACCTTAAAATATTGAACTTAGCACCAGAGAGGGACATGATAGCCGTGTGGCATTGTTACTAGCCTTTCACCAAGGCGGCCAAAGTTGAATCTTGAACTATGCTTGTGAGATTTTTGAAATGAATACTCTTGCTCTCGTAGTTCAGTTTTCACGTAAATCTGGAGGTTTTGTGGCAGTGATCACGACATAAACGGTCAAAACTGCTTGCTTTCTACCAAAAATTCTGCAACCCCCAAGATTCCTAGAAACTGAGGGGGTTCAAAATTATGGCTCAGAAGAAAAATATCATAAGTAGAGCCCGGATGTTGATGTAGTAATAGGGTAGAATGCAAACTGAATTGTCGAGTAGGAGGTGTGGTCTAGCCCGTTCCTCCGTAACGTAATGAGAGTAACATAACTTTCAGGGGGTTCTAGGAGACCGAGCTCCTAATCTTTATGCGAACCACATAACAGGATTGTTAACCGGGTTAGAATAAACTTGTTACACTCACGAGTAAGTTTGCATTCTAACCTATTAGCGCATCAACATCCGGGCCCTAATCATAAGTATACAGACGTAACCATTTCTTCACATTACGCGAAACTATCATTCAGAAGGTGTAAGGTATATCTAAAGAATAAAACGCGTGTTGGCTGCTCAGCGATCGTAGTCCAGATCACTGCATTAACAATATTCTCATTTAACAAGCGCGGTATATAGTTCCAAGTCCACAATATTAGACATCAGATAAGGTTGTCGAAGCTTGTCACATTTGATCTGTTTTTGTTTAGTTGAGGAATGAACAGAGCTCGTATTTCAGATGATGTTGGTAGATAGTAGACAAAGCAAACATTTTGAGCGAGGCTGTGCAATCTCAGTTGTCGTGATATGAAACCAACTGTAAAGTCATTATCTTGATGAGAGACATCGCGGAGGAAGGCTCGGCGGTCACGAACTTTAAAGTATGCAATGAATGAAAATCAAGTTTCAGGATGTAAAATAACACCGTTCTAAACCATACAAGGTACGTGCCAGGGATCGGATGAAAGATTCACTATCACACCCACTATTAAATCTCATTCCGAGGCGTTCGTGAAAATTCTTTCCTAACTGATTAACTGTCTAATTTAATTGCCTTCAGGTTCCTTCTGTGTTACGATTTATGTTTTCGCCTCTTTATTATTAGGCATCATAGAATGTTTCCATTAATTAATTTTTGAGGTATATTCTTTGTAGAAAGATTATTCAGAATCGATCAAAGAGAAATCTTCTTTCGAATCCATCACACAGTTTCATTTAAAATTTCAATGAATCTTGGGGCAGTTCGTATCGTTTTGTCATCAGCCCTCATGCTGTGGAACCATTAATATTGGTTCTGATCATCGGGGTAGCTGTTTAACTTCAATCACCATCTTCTGCATTCTTCCTGTAAAACCTCTCATTCCCGACAATGGTTCTTCTTGTATTGAGTTTGTGATTTCAATTGTCTAATACTGTATGTACGTCGACTTTTTATCACAAAATTCCGTGTATTGAACATCGGTACCGCTACATCTAATTTTCTCGAAATAAGCTTTCAGCGTATTAGATCGTGTTCTGTATATATAGTACATATTGTGAAGAGATGTCAAGTGCTGAACACAAATGTCCAACCGAACACCAGTATTCATTGACTTGGCCCACAATGGGAGACTTTCATGCAATCTACAGTGTGATGGCAGTATCTCAGATCCTTTCCAACCGAGCAAATATGACCTAGGCCACAATAGCTCAAATGGATAGAACTGGCGTGAAATCGGGCGGTTGTGGGTTCGGATCCCACTCGTGTCGGTGTTCTGTACTTAACATCTCTTCAATATACAGTATACTGAATATTACCTAAGACGCTGGAAATGTATTTCGAGTGCAATGAGGTCGCAAAATGTCAATGTTCATTAAATGTCATTCAAGTTGTGTGGTTACATTTATTAAACTTGTTTGTCCGACTCGTTGGATGAATAGTCACAGCCGACTTTTTACAACAAACAAGTTTTTATTACTTCCGCCTATTCAATAAATCTATAATTTTTAGGCCCCGGGTTATATTCCCGACCAGGTTACAGATTTTTACCTGGACTTAAGGGCTGGTTCGAGGTCCATTCAGCCTACGTGATTAGAATTGAGGAGCTATCTGGTGGTGAGATAGCGCCCCCGGTCTAGAAAGCCAAGAATAACGGCCGAGAGGATTCGTCGTGTTGACTACGCGACACCTCGTAATCTGCAGGCCTCGGGCTGAGCAGCGGTCGCTTGGTAGGCCAAGGCCCTTCAAGGGCTGTAGTGCCATGGGGTTTGGTTTTTACATGAATTAATGTTGAATATGTAACACTAAAAACAATGCGAAGGGACATAATCCAAATCTTATCGGTTTTGAGTTGGGTTGCTCCGAGCCAGCATAAATGCATGTAAATTAGTTACTCAGGCAGTTCTTACGAAATAATTCGCACGAATACCTCGGAATGAATCGTAGATTTAATAACGGGTGTGATACTGTATATTGCGCCCGATCCCTGGCACGTACAAGTATGGTTTAGAACGGTATCCTGAAAAGTAATTCCATTCATTCCATACCTTAAAGTTCGTGATCGGTGAGGCTTGGACGACTTGATCAAGCTGGTTGTGTTTCGATACATACCTCTTCATAGACAGCCGGCACTACTAACAACCAGGCTTGTGTTCCTTACCGGGGCTGACAGCGCGACCAGCCTACTATATATATATATTAATTTGATTTTTAGTTTTATCTTTTTAATTAGTTTTTTAGGTGGTGGGTTCGAGTTAGGTGATGAGGGTAGTTTATAGTGTGGTGGCATCCTGCATATGTGCTGGCTATCCGCGCACGTGTGGGATGATACGGAGTAGATGTAGAGGTAGTTAATCTAGTTAAGTAGTTTTAAGAGAGATGTAGTGGTGATTTTATCTTTCTGTCTTTATTACCTGTAAGCCGATGGTATACTAGGGTGGGCAATAAAGATATGTATGTATGTATGTATGTATGTATGTACTAACAACCACAGAAAAGTGCAGTTGTGAACATATCCCTTCACATCGTATTCGCATCATAAATGGCACCCGGTCGTAAAACAGCGCCCGATCTACGTGTGCGATTCAGTTCGCACCTACGACCCCACTGAGGTTCAGGAAAAGCGGTGGGAAGTACCTTGCTAGTTTAGAAATATTCATGGAATGGACTACACCTTTCAGATATGCACCCCAGTAGCAAGCCTCTTTAGTCTCGCCAGATACAGCTTCTTTTAGGTTCATCTTCATAGTGAAGTGAAATGAAAGTTTGATGGAAACTGGACCATTAGATATTCAAAGGATGGGAACAGCGCATTTGTTACTACGTCAGGAGGTTCATGGTGGTAATTATTAGTGCTTACATTACGTCACTCAGCCAAGTTAGCAGTTGACTTTTCAGTAAATATTTACCACAAGACGAGCATATCTTATTGCAGTAAGGAGAATAACTTTTCCTAGTTTCTGGACTTGCGAACAAACAAGTTTTTTGCTTCTGAAGGAAGAATTCTTTTGTTGTAGTTGCTAGGGTGTCAAAGTCTGGGAGACGTCATCTTCCCACGCCCTTGAAGTTGTGCAGAGAATGGAATAGTTGGAGAAAACATAAGCATAAAGTTACAGAGAAGTCTGAGCAAGAAGGTACGAATAAGATTCTTTTGACAGCAGTCTTCAACTCCACGTTGGATGTCTTACTAAATTTAAGGTTCTGTTTGTGACACGAGGGAGCTAAGATCAACGCTAGTATTCGTTCTGTTTTGTTTGTAACTCTGTTGGTACAAAGATATATCACTACAACTAGGGGTATGTTCGTAAAGCGAGGGCCAAAATGTGCCTATGCCTAATATTACACTGTGCATTACTACCCTTCGTATACGAAGTAGTTACCAATAATTAAACAAAAGCTGGTGACAGAAACACTGTACATCAGTTACTGATTAGGTCATTTAGATCATTCCGTAGGACTCCTCAGTAGTGGTGGTGGTGATTACTGTTTTAAGAGGAAGTACACTAGCCAACACTAAGACAGAAAATATGGAAGGGATCAGACACTTCGAAAAAGACGAGGTCACAAAGGGCGTGAAAATGACTCCCTCGGCCTCCATACATAATACCGTCAGGGTCGGAAAAGAACAAGTGTTGGTCAAGGGCGGTCGGATAGGATAGATAAGTGAGGAGCCTGACACAAGTAAATGGAAGCAGCGCCAGGACTCAGCTAAGGGCCCCGTGGTCGCCAACCTACGCTCCCTAGTTAAGAGCCCCTGAGGCCCCTTCTAGTCGCCTCTTACGGCAGGCAGGGGATAGCATGGGTGTTATTCTACCGCCCCATCCACAGGGGGAGACTCCTCAGTAACGTTCTGTAACTGTGTATTCTAAAACACCTAGAATATGGCCATTTGCGAAGACTTAGAGTGCTTGTTAGATTAAATTTTAGGAACATTGTGAAATGCAGACATCTTAATTGCAAGGAATGAAGATACTAGGAGATGGAGTTGTTGAATACAGTTCACAGTTGGTTTTTGATAACTGTATTTATTTTCTCGAACAGTTAACACGTTTTGAATTCACTGAATTTCTGTTCGTCGTGGCATCTAGGATATATTCACTCGAGTATCGGACAAGGTGGCTAGCTCGGGTGGTAAAACGTACTTCAGAAATGAGTATCAGGTTAATTCCTCTGGGCAGTGCTGACCGGGTGTAGAGCTTACTGCTCGTTTCCAAATTAACGCCGAAATTATTCGTGATTCAAGTCCTTACATTCCACTCCGGTCTTCATAGCCTGTATGTAGATGACTTTGCTTGTGATTCCGGTTTCGCGTAAAGTAAGTGCCGACGCTTATATTTAAGGTACGGATGTTAAGGAAGAGTTTCATTTCTGTCCTGCGCTCATTTTACCCGAAGTCTGAAAAGTAACTGAGAATGATGGGTCCCTGGCCCCGTTTAAAGCAGTTTTGTGTTGCATATAAATGCACAATTCGACCGTTTTTATTGATTTGGTCATATTTTGCTCATATTCGGTGTAGCATTTAGCAAGGTACATGTTATCTACCTTGAGTTTCAAACACAGGATTTCCAAATACTGAAGTAGATGCATTTTTTCTTTCTTTTCTCGAAACAGATTAGCGGCAGATTTACAAGACCTGGTTCCTAGAAAGAGATGCTGTACGCCGACACATACCAAAATGCATGCCAATACTTAGTTTTTTGTAATTTTTAAATTTTAAAAGGAAAACAGTGCGAAAACTCCGCCTCATGATACTGAATTAATCTATAAAGTTTTAACGTACCTCCTGTAGCTCTGGCAGTTCGTATGATTAAATGTGTCTGCTGTATTATCGCTAATTACTTTTTGGCACGTTTAATCTCAGTAATAGTACAATGCTTGATACCTATCCATAAAATGCTTAGTCACATTTTACCCTTTTTTAGGCCATATTTAGGTAGTTTTTAAGGCATATTTGTTTGCATATTTTGTAGTCCTTTAGCTCATAAACTTCGGAACCCTATTTATAACCATTTAACGTCGCATAAAACTACAAAGGAGCTTATTTCACGTCCTACTTGACTTCAAAGAAACTTTTAATTAGTCTTCTGGTATCAACCAAGTAGTGTTCAAAAACTTCGAAGGAGAAGGTGATTCAAGACGACTGTATTCTCTCACCTGTTCTCTTCAACACCTACGCAGTGCACATAAGGATAAAAATGATCGATGACTGGAAAGGAGATATTTCTTTTGAGGGTAGGAAGATCAGCAACCTGAGGTGCGCTGATTACACGCTGATTTATTTCCTGTATCATTGTTCCCGTTTCGTGGATGTCGAACCAACATCGGAGGTGCTAATAATAATGTTATTGATTTTAAATACCACTAACTGATTTATAATGGCTTTTGGAGCCGCCGAAGCGTCGGGATTTGGTTCCACAGGAGTTGGTTTTGGTGCCAGTAAATCTACTGAGCACCGGACTTAGCCAGAATCGAACCTGCCATGCTGGGCTCAGGAAGCCAGTGCTCTATCGCCCAAGCTACTCAGCCCGGCAGTCAGAGGTTCTATACTCACAAGGGGGCATTCCCTACTCGTGACCACCGATTTCGCTCAAATTTATAGAACATGCAGGGCTTGTCTACAAATGAAAGTACCCGAAGTGGGAACTCCAGATGGCCAAGCGTATAGAAAATATACATAAAAATAAAAATGTTGACGCGGCTCTCGCACCGTATAAGCCACTTACGTTAGTTCGCACGCCGAGCAGTTGATGGTGTAGCGGTAAGAGCGTGGTGTAGCGGTAAGAGCGTGGGCTAGTAATTCGATGGTCGTGGGTTCAGCTACACGTGTAGAGAGTATTTTTTTCAATTTTTATATTATTCTCTTATTTTAATTTAATTTATTTATTTGTATGCGAAAGGCATACTGGACGTCATTTTTGTAATGAGCTCACAATTGTAGAAAATTTGGAGTTCCTAACTTTCCCGACGTGTTCAAACAGAAATTCTTCTTTTTTCTCCTTTATTGGCTATCTCCCTCCTTGGGGAATGTGCCATAAACGTGAATAGTCATTTCGCTGTAAGATTCGTTTTCACTTGACAAGTGAAGGTTGCTCCTGGCGGCTGTACAGACAATAGATTCTTGGCGCAGGTAGAAAAATGTCTGACAATTAAATCCCATTTTTAAAAATTTTTCTATGCCTTTTGCGTATAAATAAATAAATAAAATGAATTATTCACCTTTTTGCTGAATTGGAAAATGAATAATATAAAAGTTGACAGAAAAAACCACTCTCCACACGGGGAGTTGAACCCACGACAATCGAATTACCAGTCCTAGCTCTTACCGCTACGCCAATAACTGCTCGGCGTGTGCACTAACGTAAGGGGCTTATACGGTGCGAGAGCCGCGTCAACATTTTTATTTTTATTTTCTATACGCTTGGCCAACTGGAGTTCCCACTTCGGATACTTTCATTTCTAGCCAAGCCCTGAATGTTCTATAAATTTGAGCGAAATCGGTGGTGACGAGTAGGGAATGTCCCCTTGTCAGAATAATCTTTACGCCCACGTCCGTATTTCTCTTCTATCTTGTCTTCTATGGGGAGTGTATTCGTCATGCCGGAAAATGTAAGTGAAATAGGCTTTCACATTAGTTCCCGGAGCAGCCTCTCGTTGCTGACGTTGTCTACCCATTATTTTTTATTAATATCCTGAAGACGTTTGTGATCGATGGCTGTTTGGTCAGGACACTATGTTGGATGCTGTAGGCAGGGGTGGCACACCTTTACAGACTTTTTTTTTTTTTTGCTAGGGGCTTTACGTCGCACCGACACAGATAGGTCTTATGGCGACGATGGGATAGGAAAGCCCTAGGAGTTGGAAGGAAGCGGCCGTGGCCTTAATTAAGGTACAGCCCCAGCATTTGCCTGGTGTGAAAATGGGAAACCACGGAAAACCATCTTCAGGGCTGCCGATAGTGGGATTCGAACCTACTATATCCCGGATGCAAGCTCACAGCCGCGCGCCTCTACGCGCACGGCCAACTCGCCCGGTCCTTTACAGACTAGCATGTCAGTTAAGGTCTTGTTTATCATTTTCTACTGTTTAATGTGTCATCGGTTATTTTTCTTTAGAAATTTCATGTTAAGAAAATATTACTCTTATTGACCTACAAGGAGTCAACACACTCCCATAATTCCTCGTGATTAAGGAATGTTGTAATGTACTTCATATTGTATTATGAAAGAAAATGGATGAGGCATGTTTTTCCCCGCGAGTTATTAAAATAACTACTCAACATTCTCTATTACCGAGCTCGATAGCTGCAGTCGCTTAAGTGCGGCCAGAATCCAGTATTCGGGAGATAGTGGGTTCGAATCCCACTGTCGGCAGGCCTGAAGATCGTTTTCCGTGGTTTCCCATTTTCACACCAAGCAAATGCTTGGGCTGTACCTTAATTAAGGCCACGGCCGCTTCCTTCCCACTCCTAGCCCTTTCCTGTCAATCGTCGCCGTGAGACCTTATCTGTGTCGGTGCGACGTAAAGCAACTTTAAAAAAATAAAAAAATCGCACGGAGGGAGCATAAGCATAATGGCGGAGTCTGATATCCCTTTGTTGCCTTCGGCAGCTTATCACTGTTGAAGAGAAGCCATCTATTTATTTATATGTGTGTTCTAACATTATTGTACTGTATGGCAGTTGTTACTGAAGACTTCGATATTGTGGTGTGCAGTGATATATCACGGTATGACTTGTACTGAGACAGAAATTAATCTGTGCTTGGTTTTGTTGTTGAGCATTTGTTTCTGAAGCGCACTTAATTGTTACTATTCTTTTCGTAGAGCGTTTTGACGGGACAGAACTACCCGGCGTTGCCTGGGCAAATTTATTAAATTCAATTAACTGCATCCCGCATCCCGAATATATAAAAATTGTGTGTTGTCTGTTTTCTCCCAGTCTGCCTTGAACTTCAATATTGAGGCTTTTTATGTGCAGTAGTTCGTCCATGTTATTGTAAAAACCTAAATAGACCCCCCCCCCACTTCCACGTGCCCTACATCCCCTTTACTTTAGATTTTCAGCTTACTTTCTTACTTATTTTATTTTGAACTTAAGTACTGAGATTCGCCAATGTATATGCCACGGTTTTCCCGTGCTGTTGAGCAGAGCTGTTCGACATGGAAATATTGTTGTCATAAGAACAATACTGTTTTCTTAACATGGAATGAGATACAAGCATTAGTTAGCATTACATATAAATCTATCCGACTAAATATCTCATGATTTTATTTTGCAGATCACTGAAATGACATATTTTTAAAACGGGTACATTTTAATAAGGCATACGTTTTGCATTAACTTAATAAAATTTCTAAAAAAATACGACAATAGAATTGAGACATACACTGCCGGCAAGAAGTTTCCGGACAAGCGTTGAACTGTTAAAAAATGGACTGAGATTAAAAGAAGAAAACATACCTATACAAGGAATTGACAAATATATATTCTAAAACTAACATTTTACAATAAATCTACGTGTTTACATTACGTCTGAGCAAGAAAGAGACAATATATACACATTCACTCTCACAGATCACCAGAACACATCAAACTCTCGTCTCATCAAAGAAACCCCGCTTTGCTGCAAGTACACTTTTAACTATTCTCAGCATTCTCAGAACAAGTTTTTCTAACACTGACGCAGGTATATTTTTCCAGGCATTCTGCAAGATATCCCACAGCTTTTCCGATGGAGGACACTCTTTTCGGACTTGCTGATCCAACTCACCCCACAGCAGCTCAATTGGATTTCAGTCCGGGGTTTCCCCAGAGTTTTCTTTGTTTTGCAGATAATTCATGCAATAACGAGTCGTGTGTCTGAAGTCATTGTCTTGTTGGAGGACAAACCCACGTTGCTGTCCAGACGGAAGAGAATAACGAGCCGTTTTTGTCCAGTGTTCCTTGAATTTGGTGCACAGTCTACCAACTCCATTGAATATGACAAAAAAAAAAAAAAAAACATCACAGAGCCTCCTCCACGTTTCACTGTAGCTGTTACACAGCAGGATGCATTTTTTCCGATGCTGAATGTCGCCGTTGCCCAAATCCATTCAAAACTTGGTTAGAGTAATATATTCTGACATTAAACAATCATTAAACATATTCATGCGGGTACATTGTTTTGTCCGGAAACTTTTGGCCGGCAGTGTGCTTCTTTATTAAAACATAATATTAAAATATCCTATGTTGCTAGATTTATTACATGTTGAAAACATTCAAATATGTTAGTATGTTGTCGGAAGTGCCACATAAGTTCGTGTCACAGGTTCGCGATCTCGATCGGTGGTTGCTTGGTCAGGACAGTATGTTGGATGCTGTAGAGTTCCGTATCTCATTGCTTGTAGTTTTCGTTGCCCTGCTACACACAGGATCCTTCCTGTTCCCCACAGGCTGTTTGGAACTTAACTACCGGTTCACAGTACAGTTGTTATATTTACATCCTCGCTTCAGTTTTATCTGTCTGTACATGAATTGTGGAGATACGAAGTATAAATAGTGGTCGTAATCATTGTTTATTCTGAGACTAAACAGTGGTTGAGCCATTCCAGCTGACACATTATCTGATCGAGCAAGGGACTCGAGAAGCAACACTAGCCTATTTTGAATGTTTGTTGAGCATCCTGGAGCTTTAGTCAGCTCGCACGTGACTAGAATATTTAGTAATGAAATGTACTGCGTAGCTAGGTACCCTGAGTTATAGCTATGGGAAGGATTTTAGGCAAATGTATTTGAACAAGGCGCAAGTATCATCTAGCCGCTCTACAGTTATGTAGGCGAGTTGCATAAACTTTTGGGGTTCTGATAGTTCAGCTCCAGGGAGTAAGGAATACGAGGGGATCCTTGGAGCTCTGAGAGTGAAGCCCAATTGACAGTGCTCTACATTGTGGGCGTGGTCGTATATAGGCCCAAGAACGCATGTTGTTTCTTGACAGTCAAACCCATCACAGCCTCATTGAAGTGAATACCGTGAACCCAAATTGTAATTGCGGGAATGTTCAGACGTGAACACTGTACGACTCATTAAAACTTAAAAGAGATACTAATATTAAGTTGTGTTGTATTAATTATAATGTCGTGTTGCGAGTACAGTTGAACAAATTGGAACACCAAAAATATTCCTGGAATAACATTTCACAGCTAATATTCTAAGTATGTAGTATAGGGCCTAGTATATTACCTCCATTGTTATTGTGCTAGTATTTCAGATTCCCAGTAGCACCGTCCACATTTCGTAAGAATTTTTAGGTTAGACTTACTTACCGCCTCTGAAATATGTATCCCATTGTGCGTGGTGGCGGTAGAAAAAACCCACGGTATCCCCTCCCTGTCTTAAAATGAGACTAAAAGGGGCCCAGTGGGCTCTTAACTTGGGAATGTGAGTTGGCGACCACGGGGCCCTTAGCTGACTCCTGAATTGCTTCCACTTGTATCAGGCTCCTCACTTTCGACTATCCTTTCGACCTTCCTTGGTAAACTGGTTTTCTTTTCCGACCCCAACCGTATTACGTGTGGAGGCCTAGGAAGTCTCATTTTCACGCTCTTTGTATCCCTTGTCTTTCTTTGGCGAATACCTTCATTTTTTCGAAGTCTCGGACCCCTTCCATTTGTTTCCCTCTGATTAGTTTTAATAGAGTATGGTTTACTTGATGGTTGTACTTCCATTAAAACAATAAGCACCATAACCGCTCTAAAATATGTATCAAACATTGTTGCTAGGCCCGGTTTGGCTATTTAGTCCACATTCCCCCTCCAAGCATTCAGATTGCGGTTTGCCGTTGTTAATAGCCTACTCGTCCTTACCGATATCTGGTGAAGATTTACATCTCTCATTTTCAAGATAATCAATTTATAGAACCGATAGCCAAGTAGCGAGAGACTGGTTTAAGCCTGCGAGTCTTGAAAAACGCTTCTCTAGTGCTTAGTAATAAATCATTAATAGGTCTGTTAGCCAGAGAATTTTGCTACAGTTAATGCCCGTGTTATTTTGTGATTGTAAATTTCCCTACTCTCGAGAAAATATCTGCTTTGTATATATCCACAGCGAAAGAACTGCCATGTTTTGCTCTACATAGGAGGCGTGGGCGTTGGCTTCAGCGTTAGCCACAGAGAGTAGTGTAGCGGGCAGCTCCTGTAGTCTTTACTCCCTCTTCAGATCGCTAATATTTACGCAAATCTCATTACAGAACCGTTGTGCGGGTAGAAAACACTTGCGCCTTGGTTGAATGCAGTGGAACCTCGATATCTCGAATCACCTTGGGAGCTAAATTTTATTTCGAGTTATCGAAATTTCAAGATATAGAGAATACCGTTTTTGAGCATATATAGCGCATAATTGAATCATATGTATCTATGGGCTTATATTGAATAGAATATTTTGTACAGTATTTAAAAATATAGGCCTACTAACAAACTCGTATTTTACGGAATCGCTTTAATTATGACCCTTATTAAAGTAACTTGTAAGAAGACAGAATACAGTACATAGAGTAATGAAACAAGAAAAGTTAACACCTTTGGAAAGAAAATCGTTAGTCCTTCATTTTTTTACTGTTAACCTTATTTTCTTCCACATGCTTCTCAAAAACATTTATTACTGTGAGAAACACTGCCATTTATATTCGACTGACTCTGTATGTACAGTAGGTTCCAAACCACGCAGCTAAGATTCGTAAATGGAGCTTGTCATCCACGACTTCCGTGGTTGCTTTCGTACGTGACCGGTAATGAATTCGCACCTGAAAAACAACGAGGCTTCGCCGATTTTCCGATCACTAGAAGTTTGTTTTCCGGTTCCTGTCATATTAGCTCCCAGCATCACTGTAACCCTTTCTTCACTTGTTAACTATTCCTCATAAACTAAAAATGCACCGTCAAAGTTGTACAAAATTCGATGTACAAATTATTTTTTGCTTCAAGAAATCGAAAAATTAGTGTAACTGAATTTCGGTAATAGAGGAATAGATTGCCTGCTGCCATTTCTTGATGGATACAGTACTTTTGTATCCATCCCTTGGCACAGGCTAGAGTAAAGTGTAGCTTTCACCGAAGTCCCTGTCTCATCCATGGCTGTGACAATATGGAAGCTGCTGGGGTATGAGTGGTCCTGAGTAATGACATTCAGAACACGACTAGTGCATCTGAGTGTTATGAAAGGTGTTGCTCATAGGGTCAGTCGTGCTGCAATAGTACTTTCTGACCCAGTGAGGAAAGCAATGGCAAACTACCTCACTCCTCGTCTTGCCTAGTACCCCTCATTTTAGTGCTGCCATTGGTTTTTGTGGTTTCCTTATAACCACATAACCTTTGGTGGTGCTATTTGAGGATCCAACCAGCCTCTGGGCTGATGACCTAACAGACAGACAGAGGAATAGGACAAACGGCTGGGAATTTGAAGTTACTTCGAGATACTGAAAATTCGAGTAATGGAAGTTCGAGATATCGTGGTTCGACTGTACGTTTGCATTCTCACTTATTCGTGAATAAAAGCCCTTTCCCTTGTCATAGTCTCGATAGTGCAGTTGAAATTAAAACCATAATAGCAGGGTGGCGCTTATTAAACACCATACTTTCTCCAATACGATAAACAGAGGTGCTTTATAGAGGTTTCATATTTATGGCCATGTGCGTCAACCTTGTTTAACATTCGCTAATAATTGCGAGGAATAATGGAGCACCATTCTTAATCAGTGATTTTCCAAGCACGTTTAGTTGCCTGTGGAATTAAAACACCTGCGTGAAGATTTGTTTGCGAACGGAGAATAATGAACGCACCACGGTGATTTCGAGTTTCCTTAATTAGGCGGAGGAATATCCATTTCTATGTTGCTGAAAGTATGTAATAGCAACATCGAAGAACAAAAGAGAAAGAGGTCGTAAAATGTTTCTGATTTTGAAACAGATATTGTAGAATTATTTCTCAGACACAGGCATCATAAAAATTAAAAACCGGTGGAGCTACTATGAAGCAGACACAAGAAACTTTTAAGAAAATCGCAGAAGAATGAATGTATATTGATAGCAGAAACAGGATTTGTCAGCTTTGGAAATTGTAGGTTATTTTTCGTCCTTCCCAGAAAACTGAAACTGTTTGTTTAGATAAACTAAACCATTCCACACTTTTTATCACTAAAATTTCTTCAAAGCAAGCACCTCTCCCCACATTTGCGCTTATTTCCATTATGTTCCAGAAGTTCCAGAGACAACAGTTCATCTTATCTGGAAGGTATTTCACCTTAACTGTTAAATACTGTTCGCTAACTACCCGAATTTGACTGCTTTATCGACAATAATAAGGAATGGTGCTCCGCCGGTTTATTTAAAGAAGGTGTAAGAAGAATCTTACACGCCGAATATGCTAAACAAGGTTTGTGCACTTGGTCAGCTACGAACACGATTGGTTAAAACTGCTGAGTATTTGGGCAATGCGTGGAAATTTGTGAACTGGGCTCATTGCTGACCGTAGTCGGGCATTGCTTGCTCATAGTCATCTGATTTCATCTTCACTATTAGACCATCACTGGCTACGTTTTTTATTTTCCTTCCCTTTCTCAACATCATTGCGTAATGGTAGTAAGTACTTACCAAGTGATCCCTGCTCAGTCCGAAGGCCTGCAGGGTACGGGGTGGTGTGTGGTCAGCACGACGAAGCTGCTCGGCCGTTATTCTTAGCTTTCTAAACCGGGGCCCGCTATCTGTCAGATAGCTCGCAGAGGCTGAGTGGGCCTTCAAACACACCTCAAATCTAGGTAGAAATCTCTGATCTCACCGGGAAATGAACCCAGAGCTTCTGGGTAAGAGGCAGACACGCTACACGTCATTTACATACTCAAAACAATACATTTACGTTGTATAAATAATATAAAAATATTTATAAATACTAAACAATTACACAACTTCCCCAACATCTTCAGACTGATATAAACCTCTTCCCTGCTAAACAGCGTTATTTAAGAACACACTCTAACTTATATTCCGTACGCAAACACAACTTTCCGAGTTGTCTGAGGGGTAATTTAATGAAAAGCTGTCTTATAGTGCTGAAGAAAAATGTTTTCTGATAACGGTGTGTGTTCTAATATCTCTGCGTGATGTATGGGCTTCAGCTGGGACTGAAGCAGATGCCTCCTCCTCCTCATTCATCCACTGGTTACATGAATGAAAAAAGGAGCATTCTTTTTTTCTCTCCCCTCCGCGGAGACTCAATAGCATCTTTTTCTTTCTTCACCAGCCCATTCATTCCATTTTTTCTTTTCTCTCCCTTCCCTTACCTCACGCCATTCTTAGTTGTTTCCGTAATTTGTACATTCGTTTACCAGACGCTATTTCCTTCTCTTCCAGCTAGCGTTCTCTTCAGACTGTTTCAATTTCCATTCGTAAATGCTGCTACCGTATTTATCATGCGGCTAGAAAGCATGTTTCATATCGGAAATGCCTATGTGCGACTCAGAATGAGATTTCCAGGCGATATGCGGTAGCGTTCCCAACCTACCGAAGGGAAAAATCTTTTATTTTTAATTTTTAGTAGCCCGTAATTCTGCCATTACCGAAACTGTTCTGTTACTTCCTGTTAGTTGATTGAAGATGTACTAAACAAAAAAATCTATGCAATGTAATTAATTCACTTACCTTTTATGAGTATTTGCTTGCCTTTAAATACTATAAAGAATAATCGCACCTATAGTTAATGAGCATACTAGTATGTATGTCGGGTATTCAGTCCGAAGGCTGGTTTGATCTTCCACAGCTCCGCGAACAACTGTCATGAACAGCCTAGGCGTCACTGAAGAGGTGTACTATGGAAATGAGGAGTGAGGTAGTTCCCCGAGCCAGAAGTTGCTATCACATATCAGTCTGCCAAGTCCACCGAAATGCATGCACCAACTGACCCTATGAGCGATATTTTCACACCATTCATAACAGGGACTGGCTGCATAAGGAATGGTATTACTAGCATCGCTCATACCTCAGTCACTTTCATATTGTCAAAGTCACTGATGAGACTGAGACAGGGCAATGAAATAACAAATTCCAGCCCATACCAGAAGACGTAGTGCACTGTAAACACTACATCTCGCCAGCGAAGGCATGGTTGTGGTTAGTTTGTATAATTTGATTTGCACTCAAAAAGTATTTATCTTAAATATGAAGTTTCGACCTGATCTTAGATGACTCCATTCTTATTTATTAATTGAAACCACAGTAGAGGTGTTTTACTGTACTACTACTACTACTAATAATAATAATAATAATAATAATAATAATAATAACGGAAGTCATTTCCAATTAAAGAAATGCGTTGATCAAATTAAAGCTGTCATTTTATTTAATTGTTTATAAATGACAAATATTAATGAAATAGTTAAAAAAGGCAATACATTTTAATCGTATAATTAAGATGACAATATTTAAAAATACAACTCTTCCAGCATCTTCAGTGTTGTGCTCTAATTATAAGCTATTTAAGTACAAAATCAATAAAGTTAACATAATTATTCTCAGAACAAATCTAATCAAATAAACCGTAATACTATAATTTTGTCCCCCTTGAATCACCTTAGAATACTGATCTGATTGTTTATACAGTGGATCATTTGACAACCTCAGTCTTCTCTTCAGCCTTGATCTAAAGACTTATACATATGCTTTCCCAGGAATAAAGGTAAAGATCTCACCCTGTACGTATTGATAAGACATGAATTACATAGATCCCGAAAAATTTGATAGTATAAATATCTTTAATGATAATAAATTATAAGACAAAGAAAATTTGGAAATTTCGTAACCAACCAAGCCCCTAATACACTTACTACTAAAGCTAACAACTTCAACTCATTTGGTAAGCAACGTCAGTGCAAGATTTGCAGTCGTTCCTCCGTGTACTGTGCTCTAGTCTCCGCTTATGCATTACAGGGATCAGATTTACAGCAATCACAGAACAGGACAATTTTAGGTTATGGAAGTGGAAAAGGTGAATAACCTAATAGACAACGTAGAGATCATTTCAGCCCAAGAAATAATTCACTGACATTGACTAAAATCCTTTTTTCCGACTTATTGGCTGAATCATCAGTGTTGAGGCCTTCGGTTCAGATTGTCCCGGGTTGGGTTCCCGGCCGGGTTGGGTATTTTAATCGCGTCTGATTAATTCTTCTGACCCGGAGACTGGGTGTTTGTGTGTGTCCCAACACTTTCCTCTTCATACTCAGACAACACACTACGCTGCCAACCACCAGAGAAATACGCACTAGTGATTACGTCCCTCAGTATAGGATTGGCGTCAGGAAGGACATCCGGCTGTAAAACAGTGCCAAATCCACATGTGCAACCCAGTTCGAACCCGCGACCCCACAGATGTGGGAAAAGCTGTACAAGATTGTCGAAAATCCTTCACTTTCCCTCTTTTACAAGTTGCTTTACGTGCCCCGACACAGATAGGTCATGGCGACGATAGAACAGGTAAGGACTCGGAGTTGGAAGGAAGCGGTCGTGGCCTTAATTAAGGTACAGCCCTAGCATTTGTCTGGTGTGAAAATGAAAAACCACGGGAAACCATCTTCAGGGCTGCCGACACTGGGGTTCAAACCCCACTATCTTCCGAATACTGGCCGCACTTAAGAGACTGCAGCTATCGAGCTCGGTAAAACTGAATTGTCAAGAAAATTTCATTCATACTGAAAGGGACGTTTACTCTCGAATGTAAAGAAACGAGATTGACAACTGAGTCTTAGATATGAAATTTTGCTACATAGTCTGCTCTGTGTTCCAAATTTCTGCTACGGTTGACAACACTGATGCGCGGCCTCTGAAATTTTTGGTGACCGTCGAAGTACGGCTCAGTACAGCCCATAAAGTGTAAGGAACCTCGACACTACAGTAAGTGGGATAGAATGATTAGCTTTATATTCGCCCATCTTTGCCAACAGGAACTAATCTGGTACTCATTTCTGGAGTGTAGACTGAGTAAACCTCAGGGCTATGTGGCTCTTCAGAAGTTCCTGAATATTTCGAGTTCTTAACGGGGAATCGGACCCACGTCATTTCAGGCGAACAAAACACGACTTTACTACCTAAGCGAATGAGCATCTACGTTGAAGCTCGAATCAAGCAAATCCAGTCTCTTACCATGCGAATTTGCACTAACTGCTGTGGGCGAAGAAGCATCTGGAATGCAATTATCAAATCTCCGTTTTTTGATAGGAAGTGATGAGTAAATCTTCAGAAATAATGTGGAAAAAATATTCGGAAAGAAACAAGTTCTATTCTAGCCGTGTTAATAGTACTGGCACACTTTTCATCAAGCGTAAATGATAACCTACGTAGATTATGAAGAGCAGCTTGTTTCCCACTCCGTGTAGAACACCCCCTTCAGTTTAATGTCTCAGGGGAAGAGAAGCTGAATCATCCAAGGAATTTCTACGATCAATAAACAGTCTTGTTCTCCGTAGGGCGTGTACGGGAAATTGGAGTGTGTATTGGAATCAATATTGGATTACTGACGGAGGAAATGAAGGAATGCTTTAGAGTATGAAGTAAGGAATAATCGTGAAACACGAAAAAGGTGCTTCGACAAGCCGTGAACAATATTAATATAGGGAGTATTATTAAGTAAATTGTTATGAATTTACATTAACTACTAAGAACTCATGCGACCTCAACTCAATAACAGACTGTTAGAAGGGGAACAAAATGTATATGCGAAGTAAAGCGTAACGTACGTCCCACGTGTCCGTCTGTCACCCGGTGGCCCCGGGTTCGATTCCCGGCCGGGTCCTGGCCTGGGGACTGGGTGTTTGTGTCGTCCTTAACGTTCCTTTCCTCACATTCAACACTTTACACCTCCGCCATTTACATAATACACGCAGGTTCTTCAGATATGGTGCAAGTAGTTCTTCATAGGTCGACGCCCCGAACAACTAGCATTTTTTAAAAATCTCCGATCCGGCAACGTTGTACGTGTGACACCAGCTCTCATACTCTGTATTAGTTACGCTTAGGAAGAGTTTTGTGCGATACTAATACTGAATTATTATTTATTTCTTTGTTAGGGTGTTCTTGGGACCACGTGACAATTTCATTGCTTCATCCTTTGTTGTTTCTTCTTCTTCCTCCTCTAATATTCCTTCATATGCTGACACTGTCTCCTTTTACTCGCCTCGGATCGTTTCGAGCCTGTTTTCTTTCCCTCCCGACCTTGGAGTCCCTCCATTTTTAGCACTTTCTTTCTAAAAATCTCTCTATTGCTTCTTCTTATATTTTCTCTACCGGGCGAGTTGACCGTGCGGTTAGGAGCGCGCGGCTGTGAGCTCGCATCCGGGAGATAGTGGGTTCAAACCCAATTGTCGGCAGCCATGAAGATGGTTTTCCGTGGTTCCCATTTTCACACCAGGCAAATGCTGGGGCTGTACAGTAATTATGACCACGGCCGCTTCCTTCCCATTTTTAGGCCTTTCCTGTCCAATCGTCGCCATAAAACCTGTGTGTGTCGGTGCGACGTAAGGCAAATAGCAATATATATATATATATATATATATATATATATATATACATATACAAGGTGAAGCGAAATTCGAGCACATATTACTCGTGCTGTACAGTTTGTGCAATGGATAGAGTTTTGGGTTAGCATGCAGGAGGTCGAGGGGGTCGATCCTGGTTTTGAGGCGTTTTTACTTTATTTTTTTATTTCGTAAATGTAGTCCAGATGGTATGGTATCTGGCATCTTAATCGTCAACAGCGATTGCAGCGGGTCCTCTAGAAACCATTTGCACTTACATACTACGATCCTAGAAATGCACGAACATTCGTTTTCATTGGTCACCTTTGAAAGACGCCCTTTCCACGTCGTGGGCGTGAATTTATTCGCACCACTTCATCTACTAGATGCGTTACAACGTGTTCAGCGTTACTAAATTTTGGAAATGTAGGATACATATGACCTAAGAAACGGTGTCTTACTGTATTACAGTATGTAATGTCCGATGGAAATTAGCAAATAAAAAAGGGCGCCTCAACCCAGGATCGAACTCTCGACCTCCTGCATACTAACCCAAAACTCTATCCACTGCACCAACTGTACAGCACGATTAGTATGTACTGACAGAGGTAGTTACCCTACACGTGGTTACAGTGTTGCCAGATTGCCACTCTTCAACATTCTTTTTCTGCCGGATATACTCGTAGGACGAACTTTTGTGAGAGACATTTTTTTATTGCTGGCATGTGAGGAGTCGCGCTGCGACGCCCGAGTGCGCGAATTTCGCTTCACCCTGTATTGTTTCTTTCCAAATCCGTTTTGACTTCATGAATCTAGGTATCAGTTGACTTCTTGTTCCATATATTTTTGAAGATCTCTTTGGTTAACCTTTTGTCATCCGCTCCGTATAAATGTTCCAAAGATATCAATCGCATCTTCCGCATTCTTTCTGTTCTGTTATGTTTTCTATGTTCCGATATATTTCATCATTACTTCTTGATTTTCAGAGTTCTGTAGTCCTTTTCGGACCCGAGTATTTTCTGTACAGTTTTTCTTTCCAGTTCTTTTAATTTATTCAGCTTTTAATTAAGTACTAAACATTCACTCGCGTATAGGAATTTCGCTTTGGATACTGTTTTGTAGTGTTGTATTTTGAGTGTAGTTAGTGTTGTAGTTATTCCTAATTCTACCATATGCTCTTTCCATCTGGTGAATCCTTTTTTCTACAGCGGATTTTCCCGAACATTTTTCTTTTATTGTTTCTCCCAAATATCTGTTTCTTTGGTCGTGTAATAGCAGCCTTACAGAGCAGGATTTAAATGTTTTTTGAACTAGAGACAAAATCGCAAAATTGGACAGTCTCTGCGACATGGTCCACTGTACAATGTGTCACGAGGCTTGTGAAGAACAGCTGCTATGGTATCGTCTCGCTGTCTTCATCCATTTTCACCCTTGGCTAAGGGCCCGTCGCTTGTCTTGACTTATTTTGAGTTATTTTCGTTCTAGACAGAGACTCATCAGCCCTCTGCCGCCCAGGAACTGAGAGACGCGTGCGAGCCATTGTTCCGCTGCCCCCAGCACAACCCTCACTCGCAAGTTGGGGTGAATTGTGAATCAGGCAACCTCCCTTCGTCCTACCATTGTTAAGGCCCACGCATGAGGTTCCGAGGTGGATGTGTATCTCTGGATGATGTACTGTGTTTTCGGTTACCAGGCTTCGTACTGACTACCACATTTATTTTCGCTATTGAATTGCCTTCAGTTTATGTAGATTATCGTAAGACTTTGCAACAGAAATTACGAAAAATTATAGGCCACAACACGCCAAAATATGGTAAATTTAAAATGTAGTAATTATGAAACAGGATTTTCAAGTACCTCTGGGACAAAAAGGCAACAACTAGCTGGGTTCAAGAAGTAAAGGAATATTTAGAAAGAAATAATAGAAGAAGAAACTATGGACAGAGACATTTTTAGAAAGAGGGTAGTAAGTATGGAAGGATTCAAAGTAAGATTAAACAAGAAGCCTGGTGCGAAGTGGTCCGAGGACAGAAGGAAACAGCATAGTGAAAGGATGAAAGAATATTGGAAGGAGCGGAAGAGAAAACAACAAAGTATGAAGAACTGAATTGAAATTGGCACGTGGTCCTTAGCAGGCCTCGTCGGAAAGAAGAAGAAGAAACAAGCAAAAATATTGTAATAATAATTATATGGCCCCAGTTAGCGTGTTACAAACCCTCTTGATGTAAAGCCACCAAGGCAGCCTGAACACCAGTTTCAATATTCCGATTAAGCTACTATCTAGAGACAAAAGTGAAATGTTCGCCTTTTTCAAACCCCTCTACGACCTTCTATTTTCCCGTGTAGGATTAATTTCAGAAGTTGGTACTATTTACCCAGTTTCGTCAAGGAGGATTAAATATACCCTTTGTAGACTAATTCGTTCTTGCGAGTAATTCGTTTCACAGAGCTATTTCGGTAGAGTATATTAACTAACATCACATTAATTCTCGCTGGAAACCGCTACAGTACCAATCAAGAAAGCAGTGACTGAAAATTAGAGTTTATGAACACACTTTTTGCGCAGTTCTTCTGTTTCTTTTTCCCGCGGTATTTTAGTTTATTCCACAGTTCCTTAGCAATCTGCATTAGTCTTTCGTGAGAGGCCCGATAGCAGTGATCGGAACAATGGAAGACTTTAAGAAGAAAAAGAAAGACACCATTTTCTCTTCTTTAGAAAATTTATTTTCTTTAGCCAACCCGAGGGATTCTGAGTCTGATTCCTGGTCAGATTGGGAATTGTAACCTTCATTGGTTGATTTCTTTGGTTTGAGGACTGAATGTTTGTGCCTTGCTTGACATATATCATTCTACATAGGGCCGCGTCTTCACAGAAGCGCAGTTCGCCCATAGACATTATTCAGGCCTCTCGGGAGGCCATACACCAGGGCCTCTCAAACGACCAAAATCTCACGCGTGCAAACGGAGGCGCAGAGGTCCTGTGCACAGTGCATCGGTCACACTCGGCTCGGCTCGGACCAACGCTTCGTCTCTGGGCTACTGGGCTAAGCTCGGATCAACTCGACTCAACTCGACTGGGATTTGGAGCGCTACGGAGCAAGTGAGGAAGAGGGAGACAGGCGGAGCGAGCGAGACAGGCATGGGGAAAGAGAGACAGCGCTATTGCTCCAAATCAAGGAGTGGGAGTCTGCACTCTGGTCAACCAAGCGAAGTCGTCTTTTGCATCATGCACAGTGCATGCACCAGGTGCATGTACTCTGAGAGGCCCTGCCATACATCGTTTAAAGAAAATGAGAACTGGCAGACAACTTCAACAGTTCCAGAAAAAATTTAAAAGGCAGCAAAGAAAGCCAAAGTAAAGGCGAGGAGCGTCTGGAAAGATATAAAATTGGCGGAGTTTTTCTAAACATGCTTTAACTTTACGCAGTGCTGGAGTTGCTCGCTGTCTGACAAGATTCCATGTATTTACTTCAACATAAATGAACTCTGCATTTTTTTCAATATGCGTAATTTTCATAGTTTGCTACATTTTTCCCAGACCGCTCATAAATAATACCCGGCGTATTTCTGTGCCCAGTGGGACTTAAGTGCGCTCAGAGATGGTTTGACCGGGCGAGTTGGCCGTGCGGTTAGGAGCGCACAGCTCTGAGCTCGCTTCCGGGAGACAGTGGGTTCGAACCCCACTGTCGGCAGCCCTGAACATGGTTTTCCGTGGTTTCCCATTTTCACACCAGGCAAATGTTGGGGCTGCACCTTAAGGCCACGGCCGCTTCGAATGCGGCAATTCTGGGCTCCAAAAAAAGACTCACAAAAATGTGTAACCCCTATAGTCATGATATAGGTTTTTGGGCTATCGTGTCTATAAGTACGGGCCGTGAAAACATCAATGGCAACATGTGTAACTCTTATTAACGTGGTCTTTATTGGCCCTAAATAATAATAATAATAATAATAATAATAATAATAATAATTGGGAAGGTCTTCACCAGAGCAGCGGAAGTAAGCTCTGATCGATGGGCTCAAGAGATACTGGCAAGATGTCGAAGTCGGCAGACGAACAAGATACAGACATTGAAAATGAGATTGGTTGTTAACACGCAGTCCATAGAGACTCAATTAAAAAATAATAATAATAATAATTGTTACCGCGTTTTGATGGTAGGTAGAGGTGTAAGAAGGTGCGGGCGTGAATGGGTCTCAAACTACGGAATGAAAGTTAACGTAAAATTTAACAAGGTTATATTTTCTTTTCAATATTAAGTAATAACAAAGAACAGGTACTTAGTAGCCGAAACACAATTTGAAATGTACAATTGCAGGGGTTACAGAGTTCGGGCTTCGAGCCCTGAGTTCACAATTTTTGAGCAACTAGCCCAACTTTCCGATATACAAATTTTAACAAAGGGGCAGAAGACCCCAATCAAACCCTGGAGCACTTGCTCCAAATTACACAGTAAAGCCTCCTCGAGGCACACAACACTCCGTTTCCAAAAGAGCCACTCGCTCTTTCATTTAAGCCTTTCCCAGGCCACACCAAACTCCACCTTCAAGTTGTCCGTCAACGGACATAAACACAGGGGTAAAATACCCAATCTACTGAGGTCTATTAAATGAAAAGCAGGTTAATTAAATGACCTCTAAAACAATTAGGGAGGAGGCGAACTTGCACTCCTAATACACTTTGATTTTAAGACCTACTTTGGCTCTTAGGCCACTGATGCAAGGGCTAATCCCATACTACAGAGGTGACTTAGAAAAGAACAATTTGTTTTACATTATCGAAGAATAGGTTGAGAAAAATAAGTTCACCTCAAAACAATATGAGTGGGAGCTCGAGAGGGTTAGCACTCTCTATCCCAGAATGTAGCTTTACAAGAGAATCGAAGAAAAGAGTAGTTACATTTTAGGAAAAGGTTACATGGTAGAACGCTTCGCACCCGCCCCGAGAGTTAAACTGCTGAGCAAGAAAAGAAAGAATTTATTAATCGGCCATTACCTTATTGTTGACCGCTGCAGAAGAAAGAGGCGCTACCCGCCTCCTGCGATGTACTTAATACACTGAAAGATGGAACAGAAGTGGCCCGGAGACCCAAAAATCAGCAGTTTATAACCTCTCGTGGAAGGTTCTAGGCGTTAGGGGAATGAAAACACCCGCCCACAATTATTTTATTGGCTAGGACCCCGCAATCGATTCAAGTTGGGGGAAGATACATCTGATTGGATAGAAATTAATTTAAGAAATTCGGGATTGGCTACATGCAAAACAAGGGGAAAGAGAGGGGTATACAGCCAACTTAAACAATAACAGAAAGAAATTTAGCAAAGAACAAACATTTGAAATAAAATTTTCTTCAACAAAATAGTTCTTTGACTCCGCACTAGGTTGCACTATTGTTGATCTTCAGTAGTGTCCTCTAGAAGAGAAAGTTCACACTTCTTACTTCAAGCTAAACAAAAACACATCAAAAGTGACACAGTTCAAAAACTCAAAATTTTCCACGTGGTGACATCTTCTGAGAAAGTAGAGAATTAATAGAGTAGATAAAGTTCAACCTTCCTCCAGAAGAGGAGTTTCAACTGGCGCGACTTTTAAATAAACGGTGTAGAGGTGTACCGCCCGGTACAATAATAATAATAATAATAATAATAATAATAATAATAATAATAATAATAATAATAATAATAATAAAATCATCTTATATTACCAATAGAAATAAACAGAGTACTTTGATATTTTACAGTCAAGTGGCAATGCTACTAGCTTATACACCACATTAGCACAGTCACATATAGTACTATAAGTTACCATTCGCACTAAACACTCGCTAAGAAATCTGTACATGAAAGTTTTTATTTGTGTTATTGTCAAATTCCTGACATCAATTGGAACCTGCTGATGGGGCATATGTTTGGTGATATGTAGTATACGTTAATTACGGTCGTTACTAGCGGATCAGTCAATGTTGCCGGGTGAGATCTGGTAAAAAAAAACATGCGTATCTTACATGGGAGTTGCATTCCTGGCTTCTTGTGGTGTTCCACTTAAAAGACGGAAGTGAGAAGCCACCCGAGTATGACATCTCTTAACAGGTTCTGCTGTGAAATATCTGTGTACCATGACGTCATTAGAAATGGCAAATTGATGACCAGTGTGACGTCTGATCTACAGGTTCTTTGACCTTCCTTCATGCTGTACCACACTGACCATGAAAGACGTGGCAAAACAAAAATTTATTCCAGCGTTTTGTTAACCGCTCATCAGAAATTACCGATCAAGCACTTAAATAAAAGTTATTTTGCGGAATAGCAGTTTCGAGCCCCGCGGTGGAAAAAAAAATCACCATGAGAATATTGGCCGGTAGGGTAGGAGAGGTGGTGTTACGCAATTCCTGGTTAATATGTCTGGGTACAATTTAATCATGGAAATCCAAAAACAACCTACCTCCACTTTTTTGTAGTTTCCGAGGTTATGATGGACAAGTATTGCAAGTGTAGCCTGCTATCCATGCATAGCAAAAAACCCTTAATCCGAACGTAACTAATCAACTACAAGCTGTTTATTATTTCGCGGGAATCACAAACCAAGTTATTCCATCGAGTTAGTGAGTTTCTGCTTTCCATTAATATTAGACTTCCAGCGATATCTCCCTGTTTCCATCACAAACATTTGTGATGATTTCTACCTCGGGTACATGTGGGTGTATAACTTCGGTGAACTGGGCGAGTTGGCCGTGCGGTTAGGTGCGCGCAGCTGTGAGCTTGCATCCGGGAGATATTGGGTTCGAATCCCATTGTCGGCAGCCCTGAAAATGGTTTTCCGTGGTTTCCCAGGCAAATGCTGGGGCTGTTCCTTAATTAAGGCCCCGGCCGCTTCCCTCCCACTCCTAGCCCTTTCCTGTCCCATCGTGGCCACCTATCTGTGCCATTGCGACGTAAATAAATAAATAAATAAATAAATAAACTTCGGTGTACATTGAATGCCAGAAAATAAGCAATTAATGTATATGTGCAGTGAAGTAGACTGGCATAAAGGGTGTTGTGGTATGTCCAGCTTAAGACACTCTGGAAATCAAAGCAAAACAAAGCAATATCCGTACAGGCCATGAAGTCCCTGGGAGGGGTGGAAGGTAAAGGCTTCCACTATCCGTAACCTCGGCACTTGATGGGGTAGATTGGTCAGCTCCACGCCCGGCGCCTTTGCCCCCGGGAATTAATCTGGTACTCAATTTGGGTGGAAATCAAAAACTACCTAATTCCAGCCCTATATAGTATTTTTAAAAATAAAAAACTTATCCAACTATCGTTATTTTGATATAAATAGTTCGTTTATATTAAGGTAATACTGCAGTTTAAACAATATCAAGATGATTTAATGGGAATATGGCCATAAAATATATTTTTGTTCTTCCTTTAAAATTTGGTTTACTGGAGTTAGTGGGTTTTTGATGTTCATGATTCAATTCCAAACGTCTCGGCAGTGCTGATGTCGAGTGGGGCCATGTGATGCTATTGATAGTGATTCGTCCGTTGGATGGTGACGTCAAGCCTTGAACAGACCTCTTGGTGTTATTCAAGAGGAGTAGGCTGTATGCCGACACCGGGTTTTTACCCTCTCCCTAGCCAATTGTCGCCCACACTTAACCCGCAGGCATCATATCGGAAACAGAAACATACACACACGTGTAATAAATCTTCGCCTCTAAGGCAAGGACTAAAGATGTGCAAACAAAGAAATGAAGATCGCAATCCGCCCCATCATCTCGGCCAATGCATCTAAATGCCTGGCCATTAGTATTGTATGTATGCATGTTGGGTATTCGGCCCGAAGGCTGGTTTGATCCTCAACGGCTCCGCCAACAGCTGTCATAGATGGCGTAGGCATCACTGAAAAGGCATGCTAGCGAAATGAGGTGTGAGGTCGTTTCCCGTTGCTTTCCTCACTGAGCGAGAAATTACTACATGTCAGCCTGCCAAACCCATTGAAATATACTGTATGAACGAACAGACCCTATGAGCGACAGTTTCACACCATTCAGAACGAATGGTGTTACTAGCATCGCTGAGATCTCGGTCACTTTCATATTTTCAAAGCCAAGGATGAGACTTGAGACAGATAAATAATAATAATTTCGTGTGGCTATTTCTAGCAGAGTGCAGCCCTTGTAAGACAGACCCTCCGATGAGGGTGGGCGGCATCTGTCATGTGTAGGTAACTGCGTGTTATTGTGGTGGAGGATAGTGTTATGTGTAGTGTGTGAGTTGCAGGGATGTTGGGGACAGCACAAACACCCAGCCCCCGGGCCATTGGAATTAACCAATGAAGGTTAAAATCCCCGACTCGGCCGGGAATCGAACCCGGGACCCTCTGAACCGAAGTCCAGTACGCTGACCATTCAGCCAACGAGTCGGACAGACAGATCAATGAAAGTAACTAATTTATTCTAGCCCATACCACAAGACATGCCAGCAAAGGCATGCCATTGGGATTAAAACACATATTTTACAAACCATTTGCCGTACGTCTAGGGGCGCGCAGTTGTAGCTTGCATTCGGGAGATAGTGGGTTCGAACCCTACTGTCCGGAGCCCTGAAAATAGTTTTTCGTGCTTTTCCATTTTTACACCAAACAAATGCTGGGGCTGTACCTTAATTAAGGCCACGGCCGCTTCCTTTCCTCCCCTAGCCCTTTCCTATCCCTTTCCTATCCCTTTCCTATACCATCGTCGCCATAAGATCTATATCGGTGCAACGTAAAGAAAAGTGAAAAAGGGACAAAAAATATAATTTATGCAAATCCTTGCAATAGGTATATGTTATTTACTCAGACACAGTAGTATCAGCACTCTTTCTTGTTATTTTCTGTCCGTTTCGCAATTCGTTCAAGCTTGTACTACACGCCATCTGACAGCTCGAAACATAACACATAATCGAGGATCTCGTCTCCTTGCTCCCAGGTCTTCCCAGGCCAAACTTTGAAACATTTTCGTAGCACTTCTCCTTTGTCCAGAACAAATCGTGCTGCTTTCCTTTCGATCTTCTCCGGTTCTCGTATCAAGTAGTCCTGGTTGTGGGTCCCATACTCTAATTGGGGTCTTATCAGAGACATATACGCCCTTACATTACATCCGTAATACAATCCCTAAATATCCTTATAAGCATGTGAAGAGATCTGTAACCTCATTAACAGGATTACCCCAATGAAGATCATTCCTTATACTGACATCTAGGTATTTGCAGTTTTCCCCATAAGGTACTATCACCCCATCAACCCAGGCATTACAACCGAGAGGACTTTTCCTCATGGTGAAACTTACAACCTGACTTTGCATTCCATTTACTAACATAACATTGTCCGCTGTCTGTCTCACGACATTGTCTAGGTCTATGTGCCCTACAGTCGCTCACAATCCTACAACCTGTAGAGAGAGGAGCGACTTTATTTTTTAAAATTTATTTGTCTTTAATAGTAGCGAAGTTAGGATTCATGGTCCTCTCTTACACATGAGCACACCATTGTACAGAAAAACCGTAGAGAATATTATATATTTTAAAAGAAACTAATTTGTATCATAAATTCAAAATAAATTCATCATAATTGTACCAAAATGAACATATTTGTCAAACTACTAAATAAAATTTGATGATAAGTTTAAATTAATTTAAAGAAAAATTAACTAAATTATAACACATCCATACACCACCATTCACTCATCAAGATTCACACCGTGGGCTTATGCATCTAAGAGATACCTTCTGTAGGAAGACTTGAAAGACTCTAGTGAGTTACTACTCCGGATGTTATTTGGAACAGAGTTCCATAATCTACTTCCCGTCGCAATAAAGTTGCTTGTAATAAGGTGTGACATGAGTGTCGTATCGTAACGAAAATATAAATCTGTTGCAGCAATTCATGGTGCTTTGTATTTTTCTAATCTGTTCTTTCGTTGCATCTATGAATACAGCATCACAATAGTAGAACAAAGGGAGAACTAATGTTTTTATAGGCCTGACTTTCATATTTAACGGTAAAATGTTATGGTGGTATTTCAGAGGATGGAGTGAGGCATATACCCTGTTACAGATACGTGTGACGTGTTCATTCCAATTTAGGTTTTCATTTATAACACCTAGATTATTTACCGAGCTGGATGTCTAAAGACTTTGTCATGTTTATTAATTTCGATTGTCCATCTATAATAGCTTTTGTCGTGGAGGGATTTATCAATATAGAGTTTTCACAAGCATATGATGATATATTTTGTAAGTCAGCATTCATTCTATCAGTTGCTAGACGAATATCTCCCAAATTTGTGTGATAATATATTTGGAGGTCATACGCATATATATATATATGATAATTACAATATTTCAGTCGAGATGCTATGTCGTTTATGTATAAAATAAAAAATGGTCCAAGTACAGAGCCTTGGGGTACTCCTGCGTGTTTCATTGCCCATTGAGAAGTCTTGTTCTTTATAACGACTCGTCCGCGGTTTGTGAGGTAAGAGCTAAAGAGTTGTAAAGCAGTCTGATATAGATGAAGGGATTTTAATTTGGCTAGCAATATGTCTAAGTTAACAGTGTCGAATGCACTGCTAAAATCAAGAAGAGTAAGTATAATTTGGCTAGCAATATGTCTAAGTTAACAGTGTCGAATGCACTGCTAAAATCAAGAAGAGTAAGTAATGTGACCTGTTCACTCATTGTGTATCTAATGTCATCTGTAACCTTGAATAGGGCAGTGGTCGTGCTGTGTCCCTTTTTAAAGCCTGAGTGTAATGGGTCAAACAAGGAATATTTAAGATACCCCGTTAGTTGCCGATTCGTTTGAAGGGGTTTTTATTTATTTATTTATTTATTCAGGATCAGCAACAGCATAACGCCGAATTACAACGATCTGAGCTATGTACAACAGATATGAATCTAAAATGAAAGATATATAAATACTTACAAAGGACACGAATATACACAATAAAAACTGTACAATCATGTATAGTACATATTTACATAAACAACGTTATTAACAAAGAAAAATACATTTACAGTAAATACAGGAGCAGAACGGGAAAGAACAAGAAGGAAAATTAAGTTATATGATAAATATCATGACAGAAGGAAGGAAACGTTACGAAGAGATCTAGGTTGTTGTTGATAGATAATGTATTAAACATTGCTGGAATACGTACCGAAAGGGACCTTTGGGTGAGAGAAAGCCGGGAGTAAGGAGTATGGAATAGGGTCTTCATTCTGGTATTACGGGATGGGACGTGGAGGGGAAATAAGGAAGCTAAATCTGGAGACCTAAACAGACCATTAACTGCTTTGTATAGCAGCTTTAGGTCGGCTACTTTCCTCCGAGCAGAAAGAGTCTTGAGGTTCAGTTTCCCAAACACTCGGATAGTGCTTAGATTGCGACATGCAGGGACCCTGGCTCTGACGATAGCACAGAAAAAAGATTGTACACGGTCAAGGTGGCAGAGGTTTGAAGAAGCAGAAATGGACCAGACTGGAGAGGCGTATTCAACAATAGGTAAGATACAGGAAACGTAGAATGCTCGGAGGGCATTCACATCTGTGATGTCAGAAAACCTGTACAGTAAACCAAGGAGTGACATAGCACGTGAGGTAACCCTGTTTATGTGCGAGACAAACAACAATTTACTGTCAAAATGCACTCCTAAGTCTTTTTGATTGTCAACAAGAGCAATCGGTTGGTTCAGTAGGTGATATTATTGTAGAACGGGGGATTTACGAAGTGTGAACGAAATGGTGGAACACTTGGAGGGATGAGGTTTAAGACGCCATGTAGTACACCAACCTGATAGTGAATCCAGTGCATTTTGCAATTGGATCGTATCTGTCGGAGAATCGATCTGCTTGAAGATTTTACAATCATCAGCAAAGAGCAGTATTTCACATGAATGGTGGGAAACAGTATCGATAAGGTCATCAATAAACAGGGCAAAAAGAAGTGGACCAAGGACACAGAGATGAAAGTATACACACGGTCGATAGTCTGATAGAGAAGTAGCTGGAGACATTTTTGGTACCGGATTTATTATTGCATCTTTCCATATCCTTGGATATGTTCCAGAACTGAGGCAGAAATTATATATGTGAGTAATTACTGGGCAAATAATATCTAGAACGCGTTTAATGATGATGATTGGGAGATTATAAACTCCAGTGGCATTTGACTTGACCGAAAGCAGTTCACGCTTCACCTCAGTTTCATTAACAGTAAGAAATTTGAACATTGGTCTATTTGGTGGCGGTTGAGTCAGTAATGTGTTAATATTGTGTGAGTTATCTGTGGTTGGTGCTTAATTTTAACGTCAGAGAAGTGTTTAAGTCGTCAAGTGATATATCTGGGTTACAATGGTTAGGTTCAAGTTTCCCTCTTTCCATGGAACGAAGCTCTCGCCATGTGCTTCGTGCATTCATATTATTATTGGCTAGCTGTTGGTAGTGAGAGAATTTCTTATTTCGGATCAATACTTTAATTTTGTTGCGCAGAGACCGATACTGTTCAAGAATATCAGGAGAGTTGGTTCGTCTTCGTCGCCGATGTAATGAATCTCGATGGGACATCATGCGTTTGACGTCATCAGTTAGCCATGGTGAGGGAGGTCTAGATACTTTAACTCCACGTTTCGGAGCATGCTTATTGAGGAGAACAAGTAAGAGGGAATTGAACTTTTGTAGTTTCGTATCAATATCATCTATGTTAATTATGTCCTCTCAAGGAGAATTAGAAGTATCCAGTCTAAAGTCATGCATATTTATATGTTTAATGTCCCTGTAAGTGATATATTTAGTTTTATATTTTGGCACTTTAAGAGAATATGACAGGTATATCAAGTCATGCTTAGAAATTCATAGAACAGGCATCTGACCATGAAGCTATATTTTATGAGGGTTATTCGTAACCATTAAATCAAGAAGGGTATGAGATGGGGAGGTGGTTCCGATAGTGCGGTTAGTCGGTTGTAGTGGTAATACTGTCATGTTACACGACTGGAATGTGTTTAGCAGTTGCTTCGTTTCACTTGTTTGCTGTAATATGTCAGTATTGAAGTCTCCGAATATTAATACGTGTTCATAAGTCGGTAATAGTCGATGTAGAATATCAAGTCAGTCATATGCCCTACTCTGGGGGGCCTGTAGACAACACCAATTAACACCTTTACTGGGGAAATAATTGCCTCTGCGAACATGAACTCAGGTCTCGGCTCAGCAGAGTGGCCAGAAGTGTAAACTATTTTACAACGGATATCGTATCTACAGTATAACGTTACTCCTCCTCCTCTCCTGTCATCTGTCATGCTTGTATAGACGATATCCGTTTATATCTACTATGCGACTAGGAATGGATTTCCTGAACTATGTTTCACTCACTCCACCAATATGCACATTGCTGTCTTGAAGTAGAGCTTTAAGCTCGTCAACATGGGCTGGGACAAACTGTGCATTTGTGTGAATGCAGTTCAAAGAAGGGGTTTAGTCAAATCTTTTCTCTAGCGTGTTACAAAGCGATGGGAGGAATGGCGCATGTGCTGGGAGGGTGAGGAAAGGGAAGGAGCAAGCCCGCTGTCTACCTGAAGGTCATTGCCACACTTAGGGGGAGGCATAACAGTACTCTGTAATAAAGGGATTACCCAGGAGAGAAAGAATGCGTCTTATCTCTATAGATAAATTGCCAACTTATACTTGCACTCAAACACACACATACACATAAAAATTAACTGAACTGAGGCACACGCACTATAATATAAACCTATCCTAAGATTACTACGGTATAATACAGCCGTTGTGGACTAATCAGTTCATCTCTGCACCAAGCCTTTGCAGAATAGAATCTAGTTCAGCAGGTGTATTTACAAAATAATTTTTGTCGCCACTGTCCATTAAAATGATACCTCCAATTGTGACCAAGCCCGCCTGCCCACACATTCCCTGGCTGTGTGGAAGAATCTCCTTCCTCGTGTGAGTACCCTTTAAAGCCCGTTTGGCACGCCACACTGCTTCTCGCTCATGGTACCTAACAAATTTTACTATTATGAGTCTCTACCCATTAGCCACTGCGCCTGCCACCGTCCTCCCTCCAAGTCTGTGGCACCTGTCAATGCTGGCCATTGTCAGTTCAATGTTCAGGTTCTCCTTCACAGTGTTTAGTACCTTTACAGCTGTATCCTTATTAGGACACTCATTAACACCGTGAAGAAGACAATTCCTCCTCGAATATTGCTCCTGAGCATCCAGTATATCGTCTTGCTTGTTAACTCTCAGCTGAAGCACTTATAGATACCTTAAATTCACGGAAGTCCGAGTGCAGAGCCTCCAGTTGTTCCGTGTGGTTTGTGTCCCTGCTTGCAGCCATGGTCGCTTGTTCCAGCTGTTCCTGAAACTCGTTCATTCGTTCTTCGAATGAAGATACCGTGGATTGCACTGCCTTTAGAGTCGTGATGTTAACTCAAGACGGTGACGTTACACTTACTCAACAGTTACTACCACTTGCAGTAACTAATTGTTAGTTTACGTGAGGATACGGCTGGTGTTAAGCGGAGCGACTTCACCAACACAATGTTTCATTTAATTCATTTAATTTGAAACTCACTCGCAACAGTTGGTGTGTCCCAGTGATGAGCACGTGGAAGACATCCTGTGTGCAGCACGTTGTTGGTGGCCCACTGGGGGGTTCTTATGGCATGTAATACTGTATTTTTAGCAGCACGCGCCACGCTGACTGGTGTCGATCCATGTGTGCTAGGAGAGCGCCTTTGATCTCTCACTATAAGAGCTCTGTGAAGTGATTGGTGCCGGGACACATTTACGACTATTAGTGTTTTATGCCTATGTTTCTTCGAAATGTAACACTCCACAGGCCTGCGAAACTTGTACACTAACGATCTAGTAAGACTGAAAGATTCGCTCCTGTCTGTTCACATCTCATAACGAACAGCTGCCATGCCAACAACATTCGCCTCCTTATTAGAGGAAGAAAAAGCCTCCGTGGCCTTAGGCGGCAGCGCGCCGGCCTCTCACCGCTAGATACCGTGGTTCACATCCCGGTAACTCTATGTGAGAATTGTGCTGGACAAATTGGAGGCGGGACAGGTTTTTCTCCGGGTACTCCGGTTTCATTTCATTTCATCTATCAGTCAGTTATGATTGCCCCAGAGGAGTGCGACAGGCTTCGGCAGCCGGCACATTTCCTACCCTCGCCGCTAGATGGGGGCTTCATTCATTATATTCCTGACTCGGTCGAATGACTGGAAACAGGCTGTGGATTTTCATTAGAGGTGGAAAATAACATGTTTGGTGACTTCCTTATCCGTAATAATAATAATAATAATAATAATAATAATAATAATTGTTACCGTGTTTTAGCGGTAGGTAGAGGTGTAAGAAGGTGCGGGCGTGAATGGGTTTTCAAACTACGGAATCAAAGTTAATGTAAAATTTAACGAGGTTATATTTTCTTTTCAATATTAAGTAATAACAAAGAACAGGTACTTAGTAGCCAAAACACAATTTGAAATGTACAATTACAGGGGTTACAGAGTTTGGGCTTCGAGCCCAGAGTTCACAATTCTTGAGCAACTAGCCCAACTTTCCGATATACAAATTTTAACAAAGGGGCAGAAGACCCCAATCAAACCCTGGAGCACTTGCTCCAAATTACACAGTTAAGCCTCCTCGAGGCACACAACACTCCGTTTCCAAAAGAGCCACACGCTCTTTAATTTAAGCCTCTCCCAGGCCACACCAAACTCCACCTTCAAGTTGTCCACAACGGACACAAACCCAGGGGTAAAATACCCAATCTACTGAGGTCTATTAAATGAAAAGCAGGTTAATTAAATGACCTCTAAAACAATTTGAGAGGAGGCGAACTTGCACTCCTAATACACTTTGATTTTAAAACCTACCTTGGCACTAGGCCGTTATTACAAGGGCTAATCCCATACTACAGAGGTGACTTAATAGCAATTTACATTACATTACGGAAGAATAGGTTGAGAAACAATAAGTTCACCTCAAAACATTATGAGTGGGAGCTCGAGAGGGTTAGCACTCTCTATCCCAGTATGTAGCTTTTCAAGAGAATAGAAGAAAAGACTAGTTACATTTTAGGAAAAGGTTACATGGTGGAACGCTTCGCACCCGCCCCGAGAGTTAAACTGCTGAGCAAGAAAAGAAAGAATTTATTAATCGGCCATTACCTTATTGTTGACCGCTGCCGAAGAAAGAGGCGCCTCCCGCCTCCTGCTAGGTACTTAACACACTGAAAGATGGAACAGAAGTGGCCCAGAGACCCAAAAATCAGCAGTTTAAATACTCTCGCGGAAGTTTCTAGGCGTTAGGGGAAAGAAAACACCCGCCCACAATGTTTTTATTGGATAGGACCCCGCAACAGATACAAGTTGGGGGAAAATACACCAGATTGGTCAGAAATTACTAAAAGAAATTCGGGATTGGATAAATCTAAAACAAGGGGAAAAAGAGGGGTATACAGCCAACTTAAACCATAACAGAAAGAAATTTAACAAGAAACAAACTTTTGAAATAAAAATTTCTCCAACAAAATAGTTCTTTGACTCCGCACTAGGGTGCACTATTGTTGATCTTCAGTAGTGTCCTCTAGAAGAGAAAGTTCACACTTCTTACTTCAAGCGAAACAAAAACACATCAAAAGTGACACAGTTCAAAAACTCAAAATTTTCCACGTGGTGACATCTTCTGAGAAAGTAGAGAATTAATAGAGTAGATAAAGTTCAACCTTCCTCCAGAAGAGGAGTTTCAACTGGCGCAACTTTTAAATAAACGGTGTAGAGGTGTACCGCCCGGTACAATAATAATAATAATAATAATAATAATAATAATAATAATAATAATAATAATAATAATAATAGCTCAACCAGGCTGAGTGGCTGGCCTTCTGATCCAAATTTGGCACATACGAACCTGGCTCAGTCCGATGGTATTTCAATGTGTTCAAATACGACAGTCTCGTGTCGGTAGATTTATTGGCACGTAAAAGAACTCCTGGTGACTAAATTGTAGCACTTCGGAGCCTCTGAAACCCGTAAAAGTAGTTAGTGGGACGTAAAAAGAAATAGCACTCGGGCAGAAGAAGCCGTGCCATTCTGAGCCCAAGTTGGAGGGTTCGAACCCGGTTCAGTCCAGTGGATTTGAACGTGCTCAAATACTTCAGCTTTGTGTCGGCGGATTTATTCTCAAGTAAAAGAACTCCTGCGGGATAAAATCTGTCACCTTGACGCCTCGGAAAGCCGTTGAAGTAGTTGGAGTACCGAGCGAGTTTGCCATGTGATTAGGGGCCCGCAGCTGTGAGCGAGCATTCGAGAGGTAGTGGGTTCGACCCCCACTGTTGGCAGCCCTCAAGATTGTTGTCCGTGGTTTCCGATTTTCACACGATGCAAATGCTGTATATTAAGGCCACGGCCGCTTTCTTTCCACTGCTAGAGCTTTCCTCTCCCATCGTCGCCATAAGACCTATCTGTGTCGGTGCTACGTAAAGCAACTTGTGAGTAGTGTTACACTTACCTGTCTAGCACCACGAATTTTCCCCGGTTAGTTTCCCACAAAGTCATTGCCCATGGTTCACTATCCCTGACAAGTCTTAATTAAACAACTCCCTTACTCTCGCTCATTTCTACCAGTGATAATTGGCAATCGTACTTAACAAGAACTATTCAAACATCACTGGACTGTGTAAGGAGAATCTTTACTTTCGTGCTGGTTCAGAGTTGTGACTGTGGGAAGACCCTGCAGCTAGGAAGTGGTAACATGGCGTGCTGTGCACACTTCCCACTTGGAAACAATAGGCAAGTTGTTCCACTAGATAAATAGAGCTGGGATATTTACAGTGGAGCACAACGAGAACCACAGTGAGCACGCCATGGCCTGCAGTTAGTCTAAAGTTAATTTACTTTGTTAATACTAAGGCGGGTTTCCACCTTGGTAGTCGTATCTCTTTGTAAGCTTTCCTTCTCTGCTACATCACTAGCTCTTTTAGACCCCACTCGCACATACGTGTAGGTCAAGAAAATATTTCTTTCTGGTTTCAGGTTTCTCGCCAGATTGTTCAAACCTGTACTACACATTTGTATAGGCTATGCTCTCTCTGTTACAACTGAGTGATGTTCCAATAATTACCAAGGAACCGGTAGTGGCGATTGGGAATTAAGTGTGTGTGGGGGGGGGGGGGGGCGCTGGGTGGGGGTGGGGAGGAGAGGTACATACATCAAAACTGAAAAAAAAAAGTTAAAAATTGGTAAATTTTTTCACTCTATGAGTGAATTTTGACACAGAGATAAAGGTTGTCAGTCTGCCAACTTAAGTGCGATAATACTAGTTTTTTTGAGATTTTGATTTAATACTATACATTAAAATTACAACAAAGGAACAATATTACACATGTATTAAATTAAATAGAAGTACGGTGTGATTATATAATTAACAATAATTTAGTGTTTGACTGCAGACGAAGAAATTAACAGACACTACAAAAAGAGACTGCCAGACTGACGAATGTTCGCGGCAAGCGGGTGTTATACCTCAGTGTCCATGACCTTGGGGAAATAATATAGGCTACCCCTGCTACCCTTCCTCATAGCACAAAAGAGTACAGTACTTGCTGTGGCGCTATACAAGTCGGTTAGCCGCGACGAGCTGTGTGCGTATTTCTGCTAATCATTTTGTTAAATAATGAAAGAAAATAAAGGAAAGAATTAGCTCATAAGGCTACAGAGCTTGTATCCTCGCACCCCCCCCCCCCCTCCCAATCGCCGCTACAGCAAGGAACTGCAACACCTGGTTGTGTAATGTTAATATGTATTTTATCTGTCCGTATCAAGGTATACAACTGTTTGAGAAATTTGTTTGAAGTAAACACTGCCACAGCTAGATTGAGACCCTCCCCCGCCTTCTAGGACACTGCACGCACAATGAAACTCTAGCATTAATTAGACACCCACAGCATTCGTTCCATCCTGGCCAGTAGCTTGAAAGATTCTGGCAGGGTCCGTGAAGTTCACGGCATCTTGACTACTGGCAGCACTAGTCGAATAGACATCATCGCCTTCGACGACAAAACAGAACTCGAGCATATAATCGACCCAACTGTCAGATTCGAGACTGATGCGACACAGGCAGTAGAAGTCGACAAAGAGAAAAATATCTACAGTCTGTGTATCCCCTACCATCATGATAAATACCATTTTAAAAACCTGGACGTTGTAGGACATATGGTCGGAGTTAGAGTACGATTAATTCCTTCTTGGTCGACTTCTGCAGCAGACTCAGAATTAAGAAAAGTGTCATCCACATCGTTGCCCTTACAGCCCTAAAGGGTACAGTCAGGATACTGAGGAACGCCTGTGCCTGCCAGTCTGACTGAAGCGTAGCGATGCCTTGACTTCCGGAAAACATCCAGAGCTCATAGAAGATTAATTCGAGAACTGGAGCTACCAATGATGTTTTCACTTAATGACAGTTATCATTGATGATCGCCTGAATGGGGTCAAGTCTAAATGTGTACACCAGTAGCTGAGGCCATAGATTATCATTAATTTAATTATGATGGTTTAAAAATCAGACAGGGCGACTTAGCTAATGATGCTATTTTTTTCAGCTTCCTGATCGCCCTGCTCAATGATGTTCCCTATTATGTGCCTAACTTCGGTACGAATTTTATTTGCCACTTCTTTGCGAACTTTAGACATGATAATGAATACAGAAAACGCATCCAGAGTCATAAAAATCTACAGCCCCTCAAATAAAGTTTTCTGGAAATCACAAGAGAAAAACTCACAAGAGTGAGCGTCGACTTAATAAGAGCGCAGATACGATTAACGCCAAGAAATCCATTCAGGCAATGTCTGAAGAGCTGGCCGATATTTTCCACTACCTGAGCTAAAGAGGTTGGTATGGTAACTGCAGCTAGCCTGCGTGGAGGGTAGTGCATTCTCCCCGACACCCGCTTCACTCTTCTCTAGCAAACACGTGAGCTCCGAACAGTACATATATGCGTCTTCATCTTAACGCACTTTAGTGTTGCAAATCAGAAATATCTGTATAAACTTGCTGTAGTATTCTCGATCCTTGTGTTCACCAGTAATTTCAGGCAGATAAATGCAGAAATGCAGCATTATTCAAAAGTTAGAGAACCAGCGGAACCCATAAAATCTCGCTCGAAATTATTATTATTATTATTATTATTATTATTATTATTATTATTATTATTATTTTGTACCAGTCCTGCTGCTAGGTTTCACCATAAATGTGTGTTTATTTACTGACGTCCTGAAGACTTCGCGAGTTTTCATGATGTCTTCCCCAATGTTAAATTCATTCAGGTCCCCTCTTGTTTCCACCAGCCAGTTTATTATCCTGTTTTGGGAATGTATTATTGAATAATATTCTTGCGAGTCTATTGTTATCCATCCTAAAAATGTGTCAAAAAAATTCAGACGTCTTCTCTGTACAGTATTGCTGAATCTGTGTGACTATAGAGGTCTGTAGCTCGCCCTTTTCTTGTGCGGAGCCAAAAATTTTCATAAGAATATTACGTTCTTCCCTTTTTTTATTATCTGCAGTTTTAGAATGACCTCATAAAATTAAGGTTTCTGATGCATATAGAACTTCCGGTACGACAACTGTTCTGTAATGTTTCAGTTTAACATTTCGTGACATTACTCGTTTATTATAGTCTAAATTCCCTCTGAAGTTTTGAGGCCCTTTTTGTATTGGCCAGAGGAAGGAAGAATTATTTCCCCAAGGTATTTAGAAAAGGAAATATGTGAGATTGTCCTGTATATAGTTTCAATGTTATCTTTATTATTGTTATTAGTGGCTTGTTGGTACAATAGCCCCAATTTATTCAACATGTCTTAAACCTGTTTCAGTGAAGTGAGAAACCAATTTATTAACTAGTTCTTCAATAAGGTCAGCAAAGCTGCTTAGATGGTAACTGTATTTCTGTGCATACGATGTTCTGTGTAGACCTGTGTAAAACGACCTCTGGACTCTTTCAAATTCGCTTGCAAGAGATGGGTCTCGCTTAATATTCCACCGAGCAAGTGGTTGTGCGGTTTGGGTCACGCAGCGATCAGCTTGCGTTCGGGAGATTGTGGCTTCGCTTCCTTCCCACTTCTAGCCCTTTCCTATCCCATCGTCGCAATGACGTATCTGTGTCGGTGCGACGTAAAGCAGATTGTATTGCTTAATATTCCCACGTCTAGACACGTTCAAAGCTTCCTGCTCAAGCATTGTGGTCAGTGAGAAGGTGAAAGAACCAAACTCGAAATAAAGCTCAACTTCACTGAATAAATCAGAACCGAATTATCCATACTGTCTGATGTGGTGATGGTGATATGTTCAGTGGTTATAGCGCAGTGTACGTGTATTTAGCTAATTAGTGAAACATGCTATTTACTGGAACAATTTTATTTGACTGAGATTCTAGAATTATGATCTAAAGAATGTATCTTCTACATATTCTGCTTCTTCTTCTTGCGTTTCGGCCTTTTAAGGACCACGTTACAATTTCAATTCTTCCTTCTTAGTTTTTCTTTCCTTTTCTTCCAGTATTCTTTCATTGTTTCACTGAGCTTCTTTTTCCTGTCTTCAGTCCACTTTGTGCCTGTTTCCTTTTCCTTCCTCTCTTGGAACCCTTCCATTTGTAAGACTTTCTTCCTAGAAATCTTTGAAAATGAAAACCTACAACCTGTTTTCCAGTCATTGACCGGGTCAGGGATGGAATGAATGAAGCAGATATAAACTATTAGTACGATGGGGTCGCCACTCCCAAAGTTATTTATTAATGACTGATAGATGCTATGAAATGAGAATGGAGAGTGTTGCTGGAGTGAAAGATGACAGGGAAAACCGGAGTACCCGGAGAAAAACCTGTCCCGCCTCCGCTTTGTCCAGCACAAATCTCACATGGAGTGACCGGGATTTGAACCACGGTATGCAGCGGTGAGAGGCCGACGCGCTGCCGTCTGAGCCACGGAGGCTCTTAAAGAACATGAATATTCTCAAAATGTGGTGAATGTATCTGGATAAATACTGACTTTCTGAAATGAGGATGTTAATTGCTTTGCGAATTCAAAGTTCATCATCAGTAAAAAAACATTATGATTCATAGATAGCCTCTCACCGTTGGGTTCCGTGGTTCAATTCCCAGTCACTTCATGTGAGATTTGTGCTGGACAAAGCGGAGGTGGGACAGGATTTTCTGCGGGTACTCCGGTTTGCCCTGTCATCATTTATTCCAGCAACGCACTCCAGTATCATTTCATTTCATCTGTCAGTCATAATCATTGACCCAGAGGAATGCGATGGGCTTCGGCAGCCCGTACAATTCCTAACCTCGGCGCTAGATGGGGCATCCATTCCATTCCTGAATCGGTCGAATGACTGGAAACAGTCTATGGATTTTTCGTGATTCATGGATTCGAGCTAGAAATAATTCATACAACTTCCTGTTTTTCTCCCTTGATTTTTTTAAAAGGTGTTTTCTAAATGATATAAGTTCATGGCGTCGACCCCTGAGATCTTTTGCCACTACTTGCACCTTATGATATAAAACTGCGTGTAATTGGAATTGCGAAAGTGTAGTTAGTGTGTTGAATGTCAGGAAAGGAACATTAAGGACGATACAAACACCCAGTCCCCAGGCCAGGGATATTAATCATTTATAATTTTTTTAAACCCTGACCCGGCCGGGTATCGAACCAGGGGCCGCCGGGTGACAGGCGAGGCCGGACAAAAAAAATGGTGTTAACGAACGTCATAATTATTAACATCAACAAATAGATAAGCATTCGGTGCTTTGAAAAAAGTTCTCCACCCAGGCGGCACTCAGTACGAATTTTAAGAACTTACGATGGGATTTTCAGTAGGGCCAGTTTCAAATAAGGGCTTGACTCCGTGCAAAGTCTCAGGTCGACCCTGGATGCCACCTCTTGCCTCAATCTTCATTTAACAAGGATAGGAAACATTGAAGAAAGAACTCCTATGAATCCTAAACTGCTCTGAACGTGTTATTTTAGGTTTGAAACATACCTGACGAAATATTGATGACCTAAGACTGGTAATTCGGACAAAAGTATTATTTTGGGACATGCCTAACATCGTCTTAATGAGAATATAAATCTCATGTCACTGTACCACTTTCCTATACAACCTGAAAACTGATATTTACAATGTAAATTGACCTGCTTCTATATTCCTCCATTACAGTCCTAGAGTAAACAAGTTTGTCATTCTGCATGTCGTTCTCTGGGCCTTCCAAAGAGGATGTCACGAACTCGCGCTGCTTCGCGAGTTTCTAGTTATCACAAACTTCAACTGCTCGTTTATATTTTATTTCGTGCTTGGGACTTGGACACAGGAAGTACGTAAGCACAACGCTGCTTACTTTCTTGGACTGAAATTAAATGGATAAAGAAGGAACCAAAGTAGTTACTACGTAATTACTTTCTCCTGAAGTGGAAATTCTGCATTTCGTGTCGAGATAATTTGTTAACAATAATATTTTTTAGTAATGAGTGTATTTAGGACGTGTTCCTTTCGATGAAAATAGGAAGCAAGAACGCCACTAAATCATTTCTTTATCATTTTTAGGGTTGGTTTTTTCTGCCTGATATCGTCCCATTATCCCGCTGCAAACTGTAGTGAAAGCGATAAATTATTATTCAGTTATTTGTCATAGAACACGGACAATTTTCCATTTGTGCGTCGTTCAGCGTGGCGTCTAAAATGCGCTGAAATATTAGACCAGTGCGTCGGACACAGTAGATACCTACTTTCTTATTCCGTTAATGAACCTGTGATTGCATTGGTTTATACATGTGATCTTGTTACTTCCGATATGATTTATAGTCTGTTCATAGTTAGTAAGTAATTTAGTAAAAGTAATCCAATTATTTGTAACTTAAATACTGATTTAGTATTTTCCCCCTTGTAACCGTTACATGCTACATTCTAGTACTAGATATACATTCGCATCGAGATTTTGGCAACTTTAGCGCCCCAGCACTCGCAAGGCATGGGTTTGAAGTCAAAGATACAATGCACACGCGCTCATTCACTCGCAACTTCTTGTGGTTACTAGTTGAGAGTTAGATAATCGTGTACCACAATTTCCAGAGTTTGTATATGGTAGGTAATGGAACCGGAATGAACACGTGACAGTGAAGAGGTTAAGGAATTTCCGTTCATCTATTTCAGGTAGTCAGCGTCTCGAGCAGAATGACATCTCTGCGTGCAAGAGAAACGGTTGTTACGAGCGCTAGCCCAGGACGTTATCAGATAGTGCAAGCCTCCAGGGGTGTACATTTCGTGTTCATAACTACGATGCTCCGTGCAATACATGTATATGTTCTTTCATGTAAGGAAGTACAAAGGCCACTAGGAAAATTATGCAATACGCAAAAACTGTTGGCTGGACACCCCTGTTATGGTGAGGGATGAAAAGAGGGGTGAAAACCAGTCTAGAAGACAGCAAGGCGCGACCTTCACACCAGTTGTTACTAAGCAGTGGGATTGAAAGCAGACAGACGCTAGACTGAAAAAAAAAAAAAAAAAAAAAAACTTTTTTTGTGCGGTAAAAACAAAAATAGGTGGGTTTTATGAATTTCTTAACGCAGAATTCGAGAAAAAAAAATAGTTTTGGCGTATCACGTCTGGTTTAGTGACAATTTTACAAAATGTTATTTTGTTCTTACGTAAAATTGTTGATACTTAGTATTGATTAAATTTGATGTATTAATGTAAATTTCAGCTTGCAAAACGTAATCATATTTTGCTTGCATTAAATACACATAAATGCTGCTTGTAAGCAAGTAGATGGTTTGTATTATATTTTTATTGTATATTGAAATTCGTGAAACTGAAGCATAAAGCGCCTATTTAGTTTCGGCTGTACAGTTGCTTTAAAAATTAATATAACCGTACCTTGAATAAAAATTACGTGGCCGGGCTGAGTGGCTCAGACGGTTAAGGCGCTGGCCTTCTAACCCCAACTAGGTAGGTTCGATCCTGGCTCAGTCCGGTGGTATTTGAAGGTGCTCAAATACGACAGCCTCGTGTCGGTAGATTTCCTGCAGGACTAAATTCCGGCCCCTCGGCGTCTCCGAAGACCGTAAAAGCAGTTAGTGGGACGTAAAGCAAATAGTATTATTATTATTATTATTATTATTATTATTATTAAAAATTACATGGTTAAACATACATAGGTTTTTTTTACTTTCATTATATGCAGGTCAGATTCACACCTCCGTCTTTTCCCGTTTTCCGTGGAATTTCCGTGTTTTTGAAGTTCCCGAATGATATGTAGAAGGGTCGTCTCGTGCAATCGACCAACAGTAATCGGCCATCATATTCACATCTCAACGTCCCTGATAGCGTCGTTCTGCATCTTTGAGATCCTGGTGAAACCTTTCATCTTGTTCTTCACTGACAGCTCCTAAATTTGGAGGGAAATAATCCAGATGCGAAGCTAAGAAATGAAGCTTAAGGCTCATATTACAACTGAGTTCCTTAAACCTTACCAACATTTTCCTTATAATTTCTTTGTACTGAGGGTCCTTAATGTTGCCAAGGAATTTAGTTACTACATCTTTGAATGCGTTCCATGCCTCTTTCTCAATTTTGGTCATCGTGTCCATGAAATTCTTTTCCTTCATCAGTTTACGAATCTGTGGTCCATCAAATACGCCTTCTTTGATTTTTGCATCTGATAATGAGGGAAATTTAGTGGATAAATATTGGAAGCATAGGCTACTTTTATCTAATGCCTTGACATACTGTTTCATCAATCCTAATTTGATGTGCAAGGGAGGAAGTAGAATTTTTTTACGGTCAGTAAGACTTACATTCAAGACATTTTTGGATCCTCGTTGTAGTTGTTTCCTTTCTGGCCAATTCACTGTATCCCAATGTTTATTCCATGCCCTGCTATCCCATTCGCATATGAAACAGGGAAATTTTGTATAGCCTTTTTGTTGTCCCAGCAACAATCCAATGATCTTCAAATCACCGCAGATTTGCCCCATGCTCGTGATATTTAGTTTTTTTAAGCACCAACTTTAAGGTCTCGTATGTTTCAGACATTTTTGTGGAGTGTGCAAGTAGTACAGATGCCAGAACATCTGTATTATGAAGCAAAACAACCTTTGAACTTCTTTTGGAAGAGTCAATAAAAACACGCCAGTTACTAGGATCATACTCTTTCTCTCCCAATTGGTGTAGATTTGAAAGATCCGTACAAAATAAAAGTTCATCTTCATGAGTATAATACTTTCGGACTGTTATCTTTGCAGGGAAACTGCTTTATCTGTCCATCATAAACATTGCATAAGGGCTGGGGCTTTTAACACGTCTGTTTATTCAAGTGGTCTAAGATGAGACAAACGCTCAATTGTCTTATCTTCAATCATACATACCTCGCGGTCTATTGCATATCTGGGGGAGTTTGTTATGAATTTACCAGGTAACCCCCAACTACAAAATGAAAGTTTAGACAGCAATAAACTTATAATAAAATGCAAACAATAACAGATCAAATCACATAATTGTATTCTAAAAAAAAGTTGCGCGAGAACATCTCAACATTACATCTTACGAATTCATGCAGATACTAAAACGCTGAATTGCGCCAAAACTAGACGTGATGGGGAAAAATATAGCATTTTTCGGAATCAGGGCAGCGATTTCCATAAGAATTACATATGTTCTATTTTACCGCAAAATCATGTTGGCTAGTGTTATCAGTGTGGTATAAGGGTCAATATCGCGCAATTATATGCTACAATTTTGTTCGTCCGTTAACTGTTGACAAGTGCCTGGAGGAAGTGACTCCTGTTCTGGGGAAAGACTATCCACATCGGATAGCAATTTTCCGCTGGTACAAAGAGTTCCAGAGGGGAAATTTTGGGGTTAAAGACGATCCCCGTTCTGGGCGACCGCCTGAATCAGTGACTGGGGAAAACATTGAAGCTTTGAGGAAAATGTAGCAAGAGAGGCGGTTGACATATCGGCAGGTAGAGGAGACTCTCCACATCCCTGCACCAGCTATTCATTCAATTCTACACGACCGTCTCCATGTTAGAAAGGTTTGTTCCCTTTTGGTGCCCCATTCACTGTTAGAGGAACAAAGGGCACATCGAGTGAAATAGTGTTGAAAAATGCTAAAGCAGTTTGAAAATGGGACTTCGCGTAACGTCAATAGCATCGTTACAGGTGTCGAAAGTTGGCTTTATTATTACGATGTCTCAACAAAATCCCCGAACAAGGTGTGGCTGTTCGAAGATGAGGGTACTCCTGTGACTGTGCGAAAGTCAAGGTCAGTGAAGAAGAGGATGATTGCAGTATTCTTCACTAAACAGGGCATCCTGACTCGGATTGTGCTAGAAACACAAAGGACAGTTACTGCGAAGTGGTACAGTGAGACTGGTCTGCCTCAGGTCATCCGGGCTCTCAAGCAGCTCCGTCCAAGGTCACGGCTCAACACTTGGATGTTGCATCACGACAATGCTCCAGCACATCGTGCTAATGTAACAATGGATTTTCTTGCCAGATCAGGGTTGACTGTGCTTGATCACCCTCCATACAGTCCTGATCTTGCCCCAAGTGACTTCGCAGTCTTCCCAGAAGTGAACTTGAAGCTGAAAGGGCGGCGTTCTGCATCCGACAAGGAGTTTCTGGCAGCATGGGAACAAGAGTGTGAAAATGTAACCGAAGAAAAGTGGTAGAGTTGGTTCAGTGACTGGTTTCGACGTATGGAGAAGTGTATTGAGTGTGGTGGAAATTATTTTGAAAAGGTCTAAAGCATTCACTCACATTGCAAAACTTTCCTAATGCCCTTTGTACATAATTAAATGTGTTCAACACGGCGTTTGTATAAAATGTGCCAAACAACATACTTTGTAATCACCGTGTACCGGGGAAATAATTATTTTAAACGTTATCGTAAGCAATGAAGTACAAAATAAAAAAGCATTTATATTTTAGGGATTTAACATGCTTGACTCTCCTATGAACATTTATGAAGCAGAATAATACAGAGTACTATGTCGCTACCATATAGCTTGTGAATCAAAACTTCATGCTTCTAGATAAAATTAAAAAAAAAAAAAAGGCTATGATAAACGTAGCTGCTCATCAAGCAACCCTGTTGATACTGCAGTGCACAAATACAAACACTTGCTAACAAATTACTGTGTCAATCCTTGTGTGACAGCCTATGCAGATCAATGTTTCAACCATTACTTGTAGACCAAAACAGGTAACTGGAGCTTATCACCGGTAGGCATGGACAGCCCTGAGTCAGCAACGTGGGGCAGTACAAACCTGCTGAGGGGAAGGGACTTGCGGCCTTGAGCACAAGCATTTCTATTACGGCACTACGCTTACGGCGTGCAAACTTTGACACTCATGATCCATTTCGATAAAATAATTGTTAGTTGGCCGACAAATAATGAAAGCTTCAGTGTGAAATGCAAACTTAGCTTGGAGCAATAATTTTGCAAATTTCAAAGTATGTTATTCAGTGTTACATAGCCATTTAGTGTCTCTATGTAAAAGAATGACAAAATAAGTAATTTCTCTTTCCTTGCTAGTTTTCGTGTCATGTGAAAAAATATCTGATTTCCCGTGAAGTAATATTCTAATCGTAAGTTTACTGATTACTTGTTGAAGTAATTTGTAATTATTGTAACTGACTAAACTTTTTTTTTAAAGTTGCTTTACGTCGCACCGACACAGATAGGTCTTATGACGACGATGGGGCAGGTACAGGCTAAGAGTAGGAAGGAAGCGGCCGTGGCCTTAATTAAGGTACAGCCCCACCATTTGCCTGGTGTGAAAATGGGAAACCACGGAAAACCATCCACAGGGCTGCCGACAGTGGGGTCGAACCCACTATCTCCTGAATACTGGATATTGACCGCACTTAAACGACTGCAGTTATCGAGCTCGGTACGAAATTATTTGTGAAGTGACTCCTTATATAACAAGTTGCTTTTGTATTTTGTACTTTTACCACCACTGTTTATAGCATTGTGAATTACTTGACGACTCGAGAGAGGACATATTTTGTTAATGGTGACATTCCACAGCGATGAGGCTGAATTTTAAGCTGTGACGGGAACCGTAATGTATAGAGAGAACGTTGTCATTCGTTCGTTCCTTCGTTCGTTCATTCAACTTTTTGCTTTCTTTCTTTCTTCCTTTCTTTCTTTCTGAATGTGTTTAATTTTACTATGCATATTTCAAAAATATATTTATATTGTTATTATGAGTGCTACAACAACTTGTAGTTATTTTCCTATGTTGAATTGGGGCCGATGACCTTCGATGTTAGGCCCCTTAAAACAACAATCATTATTATCATCATCATCATCATCATAATCAGCGTTGAATTCTTTAAAATGATCTTTCTTGTCCTATAAAACTTTCTTACATTTTTATTTTTTTTCTTTTCCTTACATTTTTTAATTTTTCCATCTTTTTCCGTTTTCTTATTTTCTTTTCTTGTTTTCCCCCGAGCCAATGGAAATAACCAATTGAGGTTAAATTCCCCGACTTGGCTGGGAATCGATCCCGGGGCCCCTAGAACGAATGGCCAGCACGCTGACCACTTAACCATGGAGCCGGCCTTGAATTCAGTGAATAATATGATGTTTGTTTTAGCCTTCTGCTGTGTAAGTGCATGCTTCATACAGTTTTTTCATCACTGCATTATGCTAGCTATTGTTCATTAGCCCGCCTGGTGGCCGTGATCGTTAAGGCGCTGAAGTCTAAAAAACGGTCTAACACCGAGGTTAGCCGGTTCGAGTCCCGTTGGTCGAAAAAATTTTCACCATCAGAATGTTGGCCGGCAGGGTAGGGGAGGTGGTGGTATCCAATTTCTAATCACTAGATTGCGTGCCAAAAGCCTGGATTAAATTCCAAACCTCTCCGCAGTGCTCATATGGAGTGAGGGCATATGACGCTGTTGATGGTGATTCGTCCGTCGGATGGGGACGTTAAGCCTTGAGCAGACCCCTTGGTGCTATTCGACAGGAGTAGGCTATGTGCCGGCACCGGGTTTCACCCTCTCCCTACTATCATATATCACGTCATTCATTTCATCTCTCATTAACTCCTCTGATGAGGTTGACGTCAGGAAGGGCATCCGGTCATAAAAAAACCGCCACGACAAATTCATCTCACCTCATACCCGACCCCGTAGGGAAACGGGACAAGGGTTGGACAAACAACAACATTATGCTAGCTATTGTTCATTAAATGTGTGACTAGGGGGTTTGAACATTTCTGACAAATTCATTGCGTCAGGTTGCTCATAAAAAAAAAAGTTATTCTCTGTAGGCCTATTTTATTTTTAGTGTAAGCCAAACGTTATCCCGGTCGGATTTATAAAACTTGCTCTCGCAGTCTCCCTTTTCTTCACAAAACTGAAACTTAAGCGAGTGTTCCTTAGTCAGGTAAAGGCATGCTCGGTTCACTCGGTCATGGGTTTCATTCCTGCCACCAAGTCGAGAAATTTAGAAAAACATACTACTACTACTACTACTACTACTACATGGACACATGGCTATGGAGTTCAACACGCGTATAACAGAAATAATAATAATAATAATAATAATAATAATAGTGCCATAGTGACAGTTCAGATGACAACCAGAATCTATTTTGCGTATTGCTGAATTTTAGTAAATTTGTTCAGTAAATATCACACGACATCTTTTACATGCCTCCGTCGGACAGTATTGAGTGCCGAATGGACTTCTTTCCGCCTTTCGAAACTCCGACTACATATCCAGGGCTTGAACCTCGCTATCTTGGGATCCTCAGGTGGACATACTGCTACTGGTATATAGTGGAAGTCTTTACATACTGCCACTGGTACGTAGTGGAAGCCTTTATCTTCTACTCGTCTTCGAATCTTTATGGCGTTGCCTTTCTTTATGAGGACGTGTCATATTTTGGAAATTTGTTAGTCTGTTAATCATAGAGACTGGAATGCATTCAAAGTTTTGATATTCTTACAAAGTACTAGAAGACATTCTCACCTTTTAAACTGAAAAGAAAAAAAAAAAACTTCTACCACTTCGCGAATTAGATATATTGTATTGATAAATTAGTCTACGTCTCTGTTGGAGGATGCAATACGACCAATACGACTTTGAATGCATGTGTGCCGTGACACTGTTACAGCGACTTCAAATAGCCTGTTTGAGTGAAGAACGTAGTGCAGAAATCTTCGATAACACCTAATGGCGAGTCGCTTTAGAGAATGTTAAATGATGCATTCATAGCGACGTTTGTGTTTTCTAATGTTCAACTGCATTTGATTCAGATAAAGCTCTGTGTTCTCTATTCTTTCCAGTGTATTGTTGTTCCTTCACCGTCAAAATGAAATTGCTAGCTTTGTCTACTTTTAAATACCTGTTAATCAGTACCTCTGGTAATTTGCTTCCATACTCGTAATATTTATCATTCACAATTCACCCTTACAATTTCAATCAAGAAAGATGAGTAGTACCTTCGCAGGAAGTTGATCGATGTACAGCCATTTGTAATCATAAATTCTGTCGTGGCATTCCTTGTTATTTTGTGGTAAACTGTTGCCTGTTCTTCGCGTCTAATTGAAAGCTTAGAACAGAAGTGTTAATAATAATAATAATAATAATAATAATAATAATAATAATAATAATAATAATAATAATAATTCAGGCTGAGTAGCTCAGTCGGTTGAGGCGATGGCCTTCTGACCCCAACTTGGCAGGTTCGATCCTGGCTCAGTCCAGTGGTATTTGAAGGTGTTCAAATACCTCAGCCTCGTATCGGTACATTTACTGGCACGTAAAAGAACTCCTCCGGGACTAAATTACGCACCTCACGTCTCCGAAAACCGTAAAAGTAGTTATTGGGACGTAAAGCAAATAACATTATTTAATAATAATGATAATAATAATAATAATAATAATAATAATAATAATAATAATAATAATAATAATAATAATAATAATAATAATTTTCTTCTTCTACCGCTTTTCCCACACATGTGGAGTTGCGCGTGCGAACTGTGTCGCTTATGTGGATTTGGCCCTGTTTTACGGCCGGATGCCCTTCCTGACGCCAGCCCTGTATGGAGGGATGTAATCACTATTGCATGTTTCTGTGGTGGTTGGTAGTGAATTGTGTTGTGTGAATATGAAGAGGAAAGTGTTGGAACAAACACAAACACCCAGACCCCGGGCCATAAGAATTAATCAGATGCGATTAAAATCCCCGACCCGGCCTGGAATCGAACTCGGGACCCTCTAACCGAAGGCCTCAACGCTGACCATTCAGCCAATGAGTCGGACACATAAGAATCAATGTGCCCAGATAACTGTCGATGACCGAGCGAGTTGGCCATGCGGTTAGGGGTGCGCAGCTGTGAGCTTGCGTTCAGTAGATAGTGGGTTCAAATCCCACTGTCCGCAGTCCTGAAGATGGTTTTCCGTGTTTTCCCATTTTTACATCAGGCAAATGCTGGGGCTGTGCCTTAAGGCCACGGCCGCTTCCACCCCACTCCTAGCACTTCCTTATTCTATCGTCGCCATAACATATATCTGTGTCGCTGCGACGTAAAGCAGATTATTAAACAAGTTGTAGCAAAATACTTTTTTCGTCCATCCTTGTGTAATATCCATCAGGCAGTTGTTCTTTTATTTTCCAGTAGAACACAAAAGGATGCTCCATGTTTGTGTGACCGTGGAAGTAAAAATGTTCAGGTCATGGGGAGCATCAGCCTGGACCATCATGTCACGCCAGCACGCACAGTGTGCGGTATGTGGGCCGTGATAACCCGCCACTAGAACAATAGTGCTCCAGTTCTCAAGTGGCACTCAACAATGAACAATTAGCACGACCAATTAACAATCCTGGCCTTTAGCTCAGTTCCGGGTGCACTTGATTCATAAATCTTCTGAGGTTATCCCAAAATCATAAAAAAATCTTGATAATAAACCGGATGCTAAACATGTTTTTATTATGGGTCGGATCCACTGATTGTTTTAAATTCATATCTATCCATTCATTCTTCGTCATCATGTTTTGAATTCTGGTCAGTGGATGATTTTGGACTTTTGAATTGTCGTTACATTTCGTCTCATTTCGTACCATTAGGGGCCGATGACCTAGATGTTAGGCCCCTTCAAACAAGTATCGTCAAAAATGTTTCCATACTTAGGGGCTATAGGACTGATTAGCGAAAATGGATTGGAGGAATAATAAAGATCGGCTCTCAACGATTGAGCTAACCATAAACTATTTGCTCCCTTACAGGGCCCATCCCTTCGCCCCCGGCGATTAGAAATTGTCACCCCTACTACCGTGCCTTAGCGTCTCCGAAAATCGAAATTATTATTATTATTATTATTATTATTATTATTATTATTATTATTATTATTATTATTATTATTATTATTAGTGATCACCGGGCGCGTTAGCCATGCGTTTAGGGGCGCTCAGCTGTGAGCTTGCATCCGGGAGATAGTGGGTTCGAATACCACTGTCGGCAGCCCTGAGGATGGTTTTCCGTGGTTTCCCATTTTCACACCAGGCAAATGCTGGGGCTGTACCTTAAGGCCAAGGCCGCTTCCTTCAAACTCCTAGCCGTTTCTTATCCCATCGTCGCCATAAGACCTATCTGTGTCGGTGCGACGTAAAGCCACTAGTAAAAAATAAAATAAAAAAAAATCTGATCATTAGATTTCGTACTAAAAGCCTGGATTTAAATCCAAACCTCTCCGCAGTGTTCCTATGGACTGCGGGATATGGCACCTCTGATGGTGATTCATGTGTCGAATGGCGACGATAAACCTGGACTAGACACCGTGGTGTTTTTCGACAAAAGTAGGCTATGTACAGACACTGGGTTACACCTTCTCCTCACATTATTTATCATCACTACCACTATCATCATGATCTCGCATACAGACGCGCAGGTCGTCCATGGGAGTCAAATAGAGACCAGCATTAGGCGCGCCGAATGTTCTTAGACAATCCCGGCGCTAAAAGCCACCACTAAATAATGTTTAATGTTGCATGTCCATCCAGGCCAGCATTCGAGGACACCACCTTATGTACCACTGTTCACACCGTTGTGACTGCCTTATATCTCCACTCTCCATAAATGCCCCCCTGTGGGTGGGGGCGGTAGAATAACACCCACGGTATCCCCTGCCTGTCGTAAGAGGCGACTAGAAGGGGCCCCAAGGGCTCTGAACTTTGGAGCGTGGGTTGGCGACCACGGGGCCCTCAGCTGAGTCCTGGCATTGCTTCCACTTACTTGTGCCAGGCTCCTCACTTTCATCTATCCTATCCGACCTCTCTTGGTCAACTCTTGTTCTTTTCCGACCCCGACGCTATTAGGTTTGCGAGGGCTAGGGAGTCTTTCATTTTCACGCCCTTCGTGGCCCTTGTCTTTCTTTGACCGATATCTTCATTTTTCGAAGTATCGGATCCCTTCCTTTTTTTCCCTCTAATTAGTGTTATATAGAGGATGGTTGCCTAGTTGTACTTCCTCTTAAAACATTAATCACCACCACCACCACCACCACCATCTCCATAAATGATCTTACGTGTGTTCCAACGAAAAGCATAAAATTGATAGAAAGTACAGGAAATATGAGTCTTGGCTCAGTAATTAATTGTAAGCAAAATAACACAAAATCCGTTCTCTATCAGTAACCGCATGATCACACACGGTCGTGTAAGGAAAAGTTGCAGCAACGCATTATTCTGAGCTGGGTATATGACGCGGGCCTGGATCGCTTGATGTGGCGCTCATTAACGAGAATAGTGCCCGAGAAATACCTGGTATTTTGAGTGCATTTCACCACTCGGAACATGAAAGTTCATTTCAGTTACCTACTCAGTAGTTGTCTTTCGAATCGAGAGGCACGTCTCTGATAGTAATTACTTTCACCATTATTGTGCTCTACCTTGTAACATTTAAGTTTCATTTTTTTCGGAAGCAATTTCAATGCAAAGAGGAACTGTATTTGTTACACACATTTCCTCCTGAAAATCCCAGAAGAATCTACGATCCCAGTTATTTATAGCACACACAGTAGGCCCTACTTCCCCGTAAAGTGTACTGGAGTTATCAGACCTCATCCGGTCAGATTTGGCTGAAGTTGAGGTCACGTCAATGTCGGCAGTTACGTCATGTCTGTGACTAGGAAACTAAATAATTCTATTACCACAAGAGACTGTGATAATCTGCGGTAAGAGGTTTAATTAAGCGACATTTACAGTGTCATTCCGTAGCATTGTCTTGCTTTTTTTTAAAATAAAAAAAGCTGTTTCTTTTGACTTCCTATCAAATTCATTATAAGAGTGGAGAAAGTCTGAGGTGTGATTTCAGTGTTCAGGAAAGAAGGAAACTTCACCTTTATAATAAGGAAGGTAAAATGTATTAACTTGTGAAGACTGAATTAGTAGCTTCGTCTGTGTGGACGAGTTGTAAAGTGTCAAACCCCCGGACACAAAGATTCCGGATTCAAACTTGGGAGGTTAACCCCATGGGTCTTTGAAATAGTGAGCATGGATTGGCGCACGTGCTGTGTTTGGTATGGTTTCCTCTTACGTCAAGCTCTTCAATTTTGTCTTGCTTATCTGACCACCATTGGACAACTACTGTTCTCTTTCGACTTGCTCGATATTAGATTTGTGAGGTTCAGAAAAATCTTACCGAGCTCGATAGCTGCAGTCGCTTAAGTGCGGCCAGTATCCAGTAATCGGGAGATAGTGGGTTCGAACCCCACTGTCGGTAGCCCTGAAGATGGTTTTCCGTGGTTTCCCATTTTCACACCAGGCAAATGCTGGGGCTGTACCTTAATTAAGGCCACGGTTGCTTCCTTCCCATTCCTAGGCCTTTCCTATCCCCTCGTCGCCATAAGACGTATCTGTGTCGGTGCGACGTAAAGCAAATTTAAAAAAATCTTAATTTTCACTCCACTATCGGACGGTAGCATCTTTTCTTTTTTCTTCAGATATTTTTGCTTAATAGTGGATGGTTTTCATGTTGTACTTTCCCTTATAACAATCACAACCGCCAGTGGCGTAGCGAGGGGTGGGGGTTACTCGTGGGGGGGGGGGGTTAGAACCCCCATGGAATATTTACAATAAGAAAATAAACTGAAACTGACAAAATTAAATAAACATACAGAGACATAATTGTAGAACGAACAGATCTGTAATTAACTTATATCATTGTCCTTGTGACAAGTGATTCATGCACTTTTATTGTGTTCTACAATCAGTTTGTAACTACAACCCCTCCCCCACATCGGCCTATCCTGAATACGCTGCTGAACCACCATCGGTAGTGGAATTTTAATACTTAAATTAGACTTTTGTATTTATTTACTGTCAAGTTAGTCTTCTTCTTTTCCATGATGCCTGGTCGAAACGTCTGGAAAGAATGAGAGGAGTGGACTACGGCAGAATAGTCCGGAAGATTTTTATTATATTGACTCCGGCCGTGAAACCCTTCGTACGTTTTTAATAATAATAATAATAATAATAATAATAATATGGTCTCAGCTACCAAACACCAGGTCTTACTATTTGCTGCCATCTAGGTCGTTTGTGTGCCAGTTTCGATGTTCCGATTGCACTGCTATCTAATTGAAAGCTGGATGCAAGAGGTATCTTCCGGGCTATTCTGCCGTGGTCCACTCCTCTTTCATTCCAGACGTTTCGACTACGGCTGCGGTAGTAGTCTTCTGTGCGTCTATGTACTCTCTGTCTTGTATCCCTCTGGCGACTGCAGCGCAGCGGTAGGCGAAACGTCTGGGAAGAATGGTTATTGAATCTCGATGCAGCGTGCTCTGGCACTGGTTGCTGAACCCTGATGATTCCTATTGTCGATTTCACTTCATCCTTCCTTGTTTCCTCTTCCGTTCTTTCCAGTATTCCTTCATCTTTGCACTGTGCTTTATTCTTGTCTCCTCATACCACTTTTCATTTCCTTTTCATTCTTTCTTGGAATCTTTCCGTTCTTAAATCTTGTTTTAAACCTTAGTTTCCACTTCTCTTACTTTATTTCTTTCTACATCTTTCTTGACCTCTTGTATCTAGCTTGTTGTTGATTTCTTCTCCCAAAGTCTGGAAGAAAATTAAGAAATCCTATGTCTTTTAAGATGGGCAATGCAGTAGTTGAATCGAATTCTAAAATACATTTCTGTTCTACAAATTTTGAGTGTTAGAAATATTTCTAAATATCTATAGAGGATAGAATCAAGAAGGACAAGCCCACGTACATGGCATTCGTAGATCTAGAAAAGGCATTCGATAATGTTGATTGGGCCAAGCTATTTAAGATTCTGAAGGTGATTGGGATCAGATACCAAGAACGAAGAATTATCTACAATCTGTATAAAATTCAGTCTGCAGTGATAAGAATCGAGGGCTTTGAAAAAGAAGCAGCAATCCAGAAAGGAGTGAGGCAAGGCTGCAGTTTGTCCACCCCCCCTCCTTTTCAGTGTTTACATAAAACAGCCAGTAAAAGAAATCAAAGAGGAATTTGGAAAGGGAATCACAATCCAAGGAGAGAAAATCTAAACCTTGAGATTTGCCGATGATATTGTTATTTTATCTTGTGACTGCAGAAGATCTCGAGAAGCTGCTGAATGGTATAGATGAAGTCTTGGGTAAGGAGTAAAAAAGCAAAGCAAAGTCATCTCCGTACATGCCATGAAGGCCCTTGGAGGGGTGGAAGGTAAAGGCTCCCACTATCCTTAACCTCGGCACTTGTTGGGGTAGAGTGGTTAGCTCTACGCCCGGCCGCCTTTGTCCCCAGGAATTAACCTGGTACTCATTTTGGGTGTAGGCTGAGTTAACCTCAGGGCCATGTGCTCCTCCGAAAGTGGAAACCTCGTTTCTTAAATTTTACGACTTCCTGACGGCGAATCGAACCCACGTCCTTCCGGGTGAACCGAGCACGCATTTACCGCCTCGGCCAGGCAGCCCCTTGGGTAAGGAGTACGAGATGAAAATAAGTCCAAAACAAAAGTAATGGAGTGCAGTCGAACGAAGGCAGGTGATGCAGGATATATTAAATTAGGAAATGAAGTCTTAAAAGAAGTAGATGAATATTGTTACTTGGGTAGTAAAATAACTAACGATGGCAGAAGTAAGGAGGATATAAAATGCAGATTAGCACAAGCAAGGAAGAGCTTTCTTAAGAAAAGAAATTTGCTCACTTCAGACATTGATATAGGAATTACAAAGATGTTCTTGAAGACTTTCGTGTGGAGCGTGGCATTGTGTGGAAGTGAAACATGGACGATAACTCGCTCAGAAAGAAAGAGAATAGAAGCTTTTGAAATGTGGTGTTACAGAAGAATGCTGAAGGTGAGATGGATAGATCGAATCACGTATGAAGAGATACTGAATAGAATTGGCGAGAGGAGGTCGATTTCGCTAAATTTGACGAGAAGAAGAGATAGAATGATAGGACACATCTTACGACACCCAGGACTTGTTCAGTTGGATTTTGAAGGAAGCGTAGGTGGTAAGAACGGTAGGGGTAGACCAAGGTATGAATATTACAAGCAGATTAGAGCAGATGTAGGATGCAGTAGTTACGCAGAAATGAAAAGGTTAGCGCAGGATAGGGTGACAGCTGCGTCAAACCAGCCTATGGACTGATGACTCAAACAACACATTACACTTTATTGTTAACTGTTGCATATGGCTAGACAAGGGGTCGAAACCAGAAACAATACAAAAACTCTTTTCTTAGTCTCTGAGTTTGTTTGGAGAATTCAAGAAAACGCATTGAAATCTGGCTGGAAGAAAGAAGACCGGTGCGGTGCGGACCCTTGGAATTAAATGTCTCTCTCTTTAATAAGTTCATTTGTCCTGAGCGAAATGTGAAAACATTTGAGTGCTGCCTCGCTGATGCTTTCGTAACCGAAGTCGAAATCGTTATTGAATTTCGATGCAGCGTGCTCTGGCACTGGTTGCTGAACCCTGCTGATCCCTGTTTCCTGGACACACAGGCTATCTACATGAACTGTTGAGATATCGATGTACTGCCCACTGGTGAAGTATAAGTGAATTTCTCAAGTCAAAGGCCAGGAAGAACTGATAATACTCCGTTTGTACGCCACTTGCCGATTGCACAGTCTGCATACCAAGATCTCTGACCCCTCTATGGTCGTGATTCCGACGACTTAGCTGTCGAGAAACATTGCTACAGACAAACGGAGACTGCAGTACAGGAAATAATAATGAAGTCATCAAGTTTCACCCAAGGAGAAAGTCCGTCATTACTAACAATGTGCATGGCTTCATATCTACTGCGCTTCAGATAGCGCCGGTTTATGCTCGGGTACAACAAGATAATACTTTGATCATGATAACAGCCTACTATTCAATTTTCCAAACACAATTTTCTGCCGTGCGGTTAGAGGCGCGCGGCTGTGAGCTTGCATCCGGGAGATAGTGGGTTCGAATCCCACTGTCAGCAGCCCTGAAGATGGTTTTCTGTGGTTTTCCATTTTCACACCAGGCAAATGCTGGGGCTGTACCTTAATTAAGGCCACGGGCGCTACCTTCCAACTCCTAGGCCTTTCTCATCCCATCGTCGCCGTAAGACCTATCTGTGTCGGTGCGACGTAAAGCGACTAGCAAAAAAAACCCACAATTTTCTTTGTATTTACGGTTAATATATATACCAGAATGGGAACAGACTGTCAAACCCTGAAAATGTTGAGGAATATTTTTGTAGTCCATGAAGTTCTAATGTTGTCGTAAGGCTGCGGATTGATAGACATCAAAATGCTAAAAAAAAGGGTGGGGGGTGGGGACAGGAACCGTAATATACCGTATCCAATATCTAATTAAATGGGCACTATCGTATCATACTCGAATTGACATTTTGGTCTCCTTTGCATTAAATTAAATTGGGGATTATATTAAAGCAACATGCTGATAAGAAACTTCTTTAAAAATCTTCTCTACAGTTGCTTTCAATTAAATAGCAGTGCAATCGGAGCATCGAAATTGACACACAAGCCAGCTAGATGGCAGCGATTCGTATGACCTGCTGTTTGGTAGTTGTGGCCATCTTCTTCTTCTCCTTCTTCTAGAGCTAGTGGTAAAAAATAGAAACTTATTAATGAAAGAGCAATTTATAAATATTATAAAAACACCAATATCATATAGAGTGCAAATGACGTAATTGGAGTTGAAACTTAACACCCTGCGTTATTTGTACTAAATCTTTAAAAATAAAACAGACTGTGACATATACAGCCCATTAAGCGTCTCGGGCCTGCCAAGACGATTGCAAGACTGACTGAAACCTGTTTCAGCCCACAGTTCATAATCCCTGTTCGAGAATCGAACGCGAGGCCTTCGGTTGATTGGATGGGTGGGTGGGTGGGTGGGTAGGTAGGTAGGTACGCTACACTTCCACCACTGGGTCAGCTGGAAATCCTGTGTCTAGAAATATGAAGTGAATCTACACGCTCTCGATCCTTCTCCTACGACATTGTTTCGCAAACTTTACTCTCCGGTCAGTTCCAGTATCTTGAATTAATGCCTTTGTCTGCTGTTATGACTCGTCAACTAACACTTGATTGCCCATAAACTTGGCAGTTTGGCGGAGAATTTCCATTCGAGTGAAATCAGTGAGGTATTTGAAAAAAAAAAAAAAAATGTTGAGTGATATCTGTTATAATGAAAGCTCTCGTCACAGAACAATTCTCAATAATTGAGGAGCTATCTGGCTGTGAGATAGCGTCCGTGGTCTAGAAATCCAAGAATAACGGCCAAGAGCATTCGTCTTGCCGACCACACGACACCTCGTAATCTGCAGGCCTTCGCGCTTAGCCTAGGGACTCCATTTTCACGCCCTTCGTGACCCTTACCTTTATTTTTCAGATAGTTTCATTCTTCGAAGTGTTAGACCTCTTCCATTTCCCTACTGATTAGTGTTATTAGTGTTACTTGCCAGCCCTGTGGTAGCACCTTTCGGTACTTCTTGGAAAGGACTAGGGACTTCGGCCAACCGGCGAGCTCCCAGCCGGTGTGGAGGGCCTGGCTGGTATTTATATTTCCGTGTATTGCCCTCGTCGTTTCGCTAACCTTTGGGTTTCTTGAAAATGCAACGAGGATCATAAAATGATTAAAATAGCTTTTTTGCCCCTGAGCCCCAATTTCGAATACTCCCCCCCTCCCTCTCCAGCTCGGCCCCTTGGGGAGCTTGGGAATGTTAATTTTTCTGCACAATAGAGATACCAGGTTTTCTATCATCAAGTTTCTAAATTGCCTCGAAGTGGCTCAATTCATGCCTATTTTCATTTTAGTATCTTGGTTTATAGATCATTACAATACGACTTAAACTTTTAAGTATAACACATTATCAACTTCTCTTTATTGAGATTGAGAGTTGTGATATAGGCTACTTGTCAGTATTTCTTGAGACGTAAGGCGTAGCGTTAGCTGCTCTCCTTCTTTGTTCAAGGTTTGGGGATCGAATCTCGATACAGTTGGTTGACGTTTGAAAGCACTCCTGTCAGTATACAGAATGTCTCAAACCTTTTGGGTCAAATTGAAACAGGTGATATTGAGTTCACAACCGATTATATTGAGACGGCAGCGGCGCATGGATTGCTGCCACTCTCTCTCTCTCTCTCTCTCTCTCTCTCAAAGATCCCTGGTGTCCGTTGTACCTGGAGACAGGCAGCTTGTGCCCTAGCAAGCAGGTCTTAATCAGTTTCTACGGGGGTTTCATATACCAGCGACTTGAAGTAACCCTAGAGGAAAAAGTCCAGAGGTGTGAGATCCGGCGATCGCGCTGGCCATGGGACAGGACCTCCCCTTTCAATCCAGGAATGAGGGTACGTGTTGTCCAGGTGCTCGCTGGCATTAACATCGAAGTAGGCTGGTGTACCGTCGTGTTGAAAACTCATCCTTTCGCGAACAACAAGGTATACAGTCTCCAGGAACTGTGGCAGCACATCTCGCAGGAACACAAGGTAACGTGGACCAGTGGACCTTTTAGATGATCTTGGACAATGCCCGCCCGTACGTTAACAGAAATTTTTGCTGGTGACCACCGGTGTGGGTGGCGTGGGGATTGTCCTCACTCCAGACATGGCTGTTGCGGCTGTTGAAAACACCATAATGGGTAAATGAGGCCTCATCCGTGAACAACACAAACTGTACAAAGTTCGGCACTACAGCACTACGGTGGATAATTCAGTGACATAAGTGAATGCGGGGCTCACAATCCGTTGGTCCCAGTGCTTGCACACGTTCTTTATGATCGGGGTGTATAGTAAAATGTGTGTGTTATGTTTATTTATTTGTTTATTTATTTGTTTATTTATTTATTTATTTATTTATTTATTTATTTATTTATTTATTTATTTATTTATTTCTGTTGCAGGTGAGTGCAGTTACTTGCAGTACATCCACACTTGTTGGTTGAAGATTGCCAGTTGTAAGGTAGGCTGATAAAGCAACTTGTGTAGTAGAAAAAGAAAAATGTTCTGATGTAACCATTCTCTTCCAACAGTAATAAGAGGGGGGAGGGGAGTACTGTATTTTCATCAATATCGATTTTAAAAAAGGGAAGGGTCACGAAGGGGTAGAAACTAAGGACTCGCTTGGCCTCGGCAAACTAAATATAGCATCTTATTAATTACAATTATTTATCTTTGGTGTCCATGTCTATTATTATTATTATTATTATTATTATTATTATTATTATTATTATTATTGGTTATACGTGCATGTTATATCAATAATTGCAATATTACTTACGCTGTTTCGCTACCGAGCTCGATAGCTGCAGTCGCTTAAGTGCGGCCAGTATCCAGTATTCGGGAGATAGTAGGTTCGAACCCCACTGTCGGCAGCCCTGAAGATGGTTTTCCGTGGTTTCCCATTTTCACGCCAGGCAAATGTTGGGGCTGTACCTTAAGGCCACGGCCACTTCCTTCCCATTCCTAGGCCTTTTCTGCCCCATCGTCGCCATAAGACCTATCTGTGTCGGAGGACGTACCTCGTAAAGCAACTAGCAAAAACTTACGCTGTCTTGTTAGCCGTAAAATCCCGAAAGAAAATGAAGTATATAATATTACAAATATGCGAGTCTTTCAGTTCACTGCGAGTACACGAGTTGGGAAATAACTACTAGTTACTCGGCGTTCAAACACCGTGCCTATGAATTTAAGTTGGCAGCAAATAATAGAAATTGAAATTCAGAAAGTCGCTGTTAATAACCGCTTATTGTAATATTTTTACGTTCTAAGATATGTTTTTCTTTTTCTAATTTGTTTTACGTCGTACCGATACAGACGGGTCGTACGACGATGGGGGGACAGGCCAGGGCTAGGATTAGGCAGAAATTGGCCGTGGCTTTTATTAAGGTGTTTCCCCAACATTTGCCTGACGTGAACATGGGAAACCACAAGAAACGTCTTTAAGGGAATGTCTCTGCTAGATGTCTTACTAGTCATTTCTGAGAAAGTGATCCATCCTACCCGAGAAAAGTGTTCTCTGCTGAGAACCCTGATCGTTTTCAGAAGATTAAGTTGTACCTGTTTAAGTGTTCATCGTATTAAATTAAGGACGAGTTTTCTCTTGAATGCAGCTGTTGCTATCTAAGGCAGCTGACTGAATGATGTGTGTGGGGGATCGTGCAACCGGAGATGCGCTTCCTTGCGTCCGTAAAAAGCACTGTTCCTTTCTTCATGGTTCTCCCTACCGCTAATGATTTTTCGCTGAAGAAATGTAAATTAGATTGCTAAATTTATGAACAGTCATGAAGGAAGCTTCATAGTAGTTCTCGAATAAAACTATTCACCTATCAAAGAGCCTGAGTTTTAGGTTCATTAAGTCTTTTATGGCCTACTCGTTTAGAGAAATCTAGTCTCTAATCTGAATTGTTTAAAACTACAAATTATAACAAGTGAAATGAAACTATTGCTAATAGACAACTGTCTGTCTGTCGAGACCTCAGCCCCAAGGCTGGTTCTATTCCTAGCAATGTACTAAAGGTTGTGTACTAGGGAAATGTGTAAGGTAATCTATATATATAAAATAAGAGTTTTGTCTGTACATTGCTCAGAATTTGAAAAGAATGGTATTTCTGTATCGGTCATGTCCATAGTAACAAGAAAATGTAATTTTTACTTTTCCGTAATTTCTGTCTGTCTGTCTGTCTGTCTGTCTGTATGTATGTACACGCATCACGAGAAAACGGCTGAAGAGAATTTAATGAAAATCGGTATGTAAAGTCGAGGGATGAGCCGCTACAATCTAGGCTATGAATATTTTTATTCATGCCGAGTGAAATGGTAGTTTAGGGGAAGGCCTTAAATTTAATTATCGAATATATATATTATTAGCGGTCCTATCGATAAATACTATATAACTAAAGTTATATAGAATTAAATTTCCAATCAGTTATGTATTATACATTTTTACCGTACGGGCTCTGATAACACAGATATTCATGAATTTGTAGTTTTGTTGCTAAGTCCATATCAACGCCTAGACACGAGAAAATGGTTCAACAGAATTTAATGAAAACCGCTATATAGAGCTGGGGAATAAGGAACTACAGTCTAGGCTGTAAATAATTTTATTCGCCCGAGGTGAAATGGTAGTTTAGGGGAAGGCGCCTAAAATTTAATTTTCAAATACCGGTACCTATGTTATTGGTGCTATCGAAAAGTACTACATAACAAAAGTTACAGACAATACAATTTCCGATCATTTATGATTCATTCAGTTTTACTGTACCGACTATGATAAGAGTGGTATTTCAGAACGCCTACAATATCGAAAGCGCATAACACTGATCAAAAATTACTTTACATTGACCATTGTTTGTTACTGATCAACAATAACTTTACATTGACCATTGTTTGTTGTGATGTTCTTCGTTTCTTATGATCCCGCTCAACTCCGATAGATGGGATTACTAATGCGTACCGAGTATAACAGCCCGACTGAACATTGGCGGGAAATAGCTGGGGAGTTGGAAAACTTTCTTCTTTAGCATGCCATTCCTCTGGTTCATGTAGCCTCCGTTGTTCAGACGGCAGCGTGTCGGCCTCTCACCGCTGGTTACCGTGGTTCAAATCTCGGTCACTCCATGTGAGATTTGTGCTGGACAAAGCGGAGGCGGACAGGTTTTTCTCCAGGTACTCCGGTTTTCCCTGTCATCTTTCATTCCAGCAACACTCTCCATTCTCATTTCATAGCATCTATCAGTCATTAACATATCACTGGGAGTGGCGACCCCATCGTACTAACAGCCTATATATATGCTTCATTTATTACATCCCTGACCCGGTCAATGACTGGAAAACAGGTTGTAGGTTTTCATTTTCATTTTCCTCTGGTTCATACATTTTCTGATACTGCAGGTTCGTAACACACTGGTTCATCATAGTATTCCAGTTATTCGATCCCTACTCTGACGCGGTTTTGAATGAGCTGTATGCACACTTACGGCAGAGGCTCACTTAATAGTAGTAGAAGTATGACCTGGTCTAGAATTACAATTTAAGCCTATTTCAAATTATAGCACAACAATTCACTAAATAACTCAAAAGTCAACCCTGAAAAGAGCCGTTTCTTAAGAAAAGCTTCTTCCTCTTCACTTTTATTAAATTCTACATTAATTTAATTCCAAATTAGCAGTGAAGAGTGGGCTTCTCCTCTGGCTTGGAGGAAAAAATTGCCTCCAAATCAGATAGGTTTTTCCGTTGCCATTGTAGTGAATTGAGATTTTCCGACTCATCGGGTACTCCTCGGAAACAGATTAGTAAAAGGGCATAGTTTTTGCTCTGCGACTCTCTACTATTCGCCTTCCCTGCCCCTTCCCCCCGCACCGCCGAAAAAGGACGAAGAGTGTTCACGGATCAGAGCTGTCTGCGACTTGGTCATTCCAGCTCTGGAATTCCAGCATAGTACTGTTCGTTAAAAGTGAGAAGGTGTGTGGTCTTTCATTTGATGGAGTATTTCATATGAAAGCATTGCTTTTAATCGCGCCATTCCTACTGACGTCATTGCAATGACCTATGTTCATTTCAGTTGGAAAAACCACTAAGATAGTCTTTCTGAGGATGTGAAATGGCTGGTAGAGAGTGGGTGTCTGCCATTATAATGAAAACTCCCCAACCTGGTGGTGACTGATGGTAGGTAAGCGGGCCTGTCATTACAATGAAAATTCCCTAACACAGTCTTCATATGAGAAAAGACGTTTGGTGACTTCCCCGTCGCGTTTCTAGGGTAACGTTAAGAGCTATGCAATTTAATACAATCTTGCTCACAACGTGTACACTACCTAGCCTAGAATTCTGTATACAATGTAGAATTCCGTAGCGAAGCACGGGTACATCAGCTAGTAATAATAATAATAATAATAATAATAATAATAATAATGATAATAATGATAATAATGCTGTCTGGCCTATGGAGTTACCTGGTGCAGGTCTTTCGAGTTAACACCTGATAGGCGACCTGCCCGTCTGTGAGAGTGGGGTCCTACCTATGCCAAATGCTGAAGGCGCGCACACGCCCAGTCCCCATATAATCGGAATTAACCAATGAAGGTTAAAATCCCCGACCCGGCCGGAAATCTAACCCGGGGCCTCTTCGACCAAAGACCATGGAGCCGGACAATTTAGTTGTGTTTTTTTTTTTTTTTTTTTTTTTACAATTTGCTTTTTTCCGTCGCGCCGACACTGATAGGTCTCATGGCGACGATGGGATAGGAAGGGGCTAGGAGTGAGAGGAAGCGGCCGTGGCCTAAAATTAAGGTACACATCCAGCATTTGTCTGGTGTGAAAATGGGAAGCCACGGAAAACCATCCCTAGGGCTGCCGACAGTGGTGTTAGAACTCACTATCTCCCTAACGCGCCCCTAACGGCACAGGCAACTCCCCCGGTGTAGGGTAAAACACGGTGATCTCAAATATATAAATAACGGCGAGTGGAGTTGATACAATAATATCCATTCATTGGAATATTAGTTAAATCTGGAATTCAGCTGTCAAATGCTCGGAGAGGTACAGTCCCGTTGCTTTCCTCACTGAGCCAAAACGTGCTATTACTTGTATCAGTCTGCCAAGTCCAATGAAACGTACCCATGAACCGACCCTGCAAGCTATTCTTTTACATCTTTCTTCTCAGTTCTTTACTAGGTTACTAGTTCCGCTCGAACTTCTGTAGCATTCAGATCACCAAACTAAAAGTCAAAAGGCAAGTTGCTAGCGCATACGAGAAGGCTTATTGCACTGGGAATATTGTATCTCACTGGAGATAGATCTACTCTGCAACGGGCAGTTCTAAATTACATTCGGGGTAAGAAACATTCAGTCATCTGTGCATTTATTTATTATAAATCCTTCCTCCACGTAGAGGAAGCCCAAAAGGCAGACAATACACAATACAGTGAATATTGATTTTTTTAAAAGTAGTTTGTAAAACTCGAAAAGTTGAAAATGATAGTGAAGTAAGATCTACAAATTAAACAATTCTGTAAAACAATTAGTGAATTGAAAACTACAAACACATTTAAAAAGTTACAAGAACAGCTACAATACTTAAAATTCTTATTCAGATGAGTGTTCATGATGTCTCAAAATGAGAGCTTTTAGCCCTCCCCCAGTCCAAGAGTTGATTTAGATACGACTCTTATCTTATCGGAGGGTCTAGAATATAGCATGATCGAGCTTGATAGCTGCAGTCGCTTAAGTGCGGCCAGTATCCAGTATTCGGGAGATAGTAGGTTCGAACCCCACTGTCGGCAGCCCTGAAAATGGTTTTCCGTGGTTTCCCATTTTCACACCAGGCAAATGCTGGGGGTGTACCTTAATTAAGGCCACGGCCGCTTCCTTCCCACTCCTAGCCCTTCCCTGTCCCATCGTCGCCGAAAGACCTATCTGTGTCGGTGCGACGTAAAGCAAAAAAAAAAAAACCTTCAATGTAACCCGAATCGTATCTTCGTATCGTAATTTAATGACCAAACGGAAACCTATTTTTACTGACCTCTCACGAGTTATATCACTGAATGTGCTTACGTTGGCAGATCACGAAATATCACAAACCGGAAACACTAGGCGTATTGGTATTATTATGATTCTTACCCAACCAACCTCAAGGATAGGAATCGACACCGCCTACAGTGCCAATGGAATCTTATTTAATAATAATAATAATAATAATAATAATAATAATAATAATAATAATAATAATAATAATCGGAAGGGCATTCGGAGAATGTTAAAGAGATAACTGCGGCGGGCTATCACTTGCCGTATGGTATATAAAGGTAAGGTAAGGGTGTTTTCTCGCCGAAGGCAGGTCCGAACCTGCACAGAGGTGTGCCTGAGCCGGAGTTTACATACGGTAGGGTGGCCAGTTCCTTCTCGCTCCTCCATTCCCTCCCCCCGCCCCCACCAACAGCGCGTGGCAACCCATCGGCTTCTTGACCACACCCAATGTTGCTTAACTTCTGAGATCCCACGGGATCCGGAGTGTCAACACGGCTACGGCCGTTGGCGTATGCTATATGAAAGACGTTAAATAGTCCGAGAACTGGAGTGTCCCGATGCACGATTAACCTGAAGAAATGGGAATACATCACTGAAGACGAGCGGTGCGAGTGTGGTGATTTACAGGATCCACAACATGTGTTGATCTGCAGAAACCTGTCTGAAAGTTGCACCATGAACATTTTGTTTCTGCTAATGGTAAGGTTATCAAAACTGCTGAATTTTGCTCCTCACATTCCATTTAGTAATGCAGTTTGTATACTCAGATTTCTCTAACTATTGATATCCTGGGCAGGTAAAATAAATAATATAATATTGATTTTACGTCCCTGTTACTCCTCTACGGTTTTCAGAGACGCAGAGATGCCGGAATTTTGTCCCGCAGAAGTTCTTTAATGCGTCATAAATCGTCCGATACGAGGCGGAAGTATTTGATAATTTTCAAATTCTACCAGACAGAGCCGGGATCGAATCCATCAACTTGAGCTCAGAAGGCAAACGCTCTACCACATGAGATGCTCAACCCGCCGAATCTTAAATCAGGACAGCTTTCCAGTATGCACACCGACCAATAACTTAAGCCATGGCTCGGCCATCGCGGAGCACGAATTGAGGTATAGTTTAGAACAGTCTTCATGGTTTAACAAGACATTCATTATCGACCACATTGATTAAATGTGAGTTTATTCTGAATAGAATGCTTGCCCTCAAAAAATGGTTGGCTGTGTTTCAAGGTTAAGTTCTGCTTCTGTATAAGCATTTGAATTGACCGAATATTTTGATAGCAGGTAGTTAAACGTAGACGCTTCTTAAAAACTCTGGGAATATTGCATATAATGAATTATCCTTGCTCGAAGTTCATCTTGTGGAATAAAATTTGAGGAAAGATTACTTGATTTCCAAAACTAGAAAGGGAATTGTAAACATTTAAAATTTTTTGAACTCTGATCCCTTCATCATTGGCCGTGCTGTGGATTTTCATTATTGTACAACACCTAATAAATACATACAACCATCAGCAACTGACTTGTGACCTTGTGTGCCACCAGTGTGTCAGAGTTAGTGGTTCCAGAATAGGACCCCAGTTTCTTTATCAGGCCAGAGACACAGCCTGTATATCAGCATTAGATATAAATTTGTAGATACATTTTTGTAAAGAAAAGCTGAGGTACACGATATAATATTTCTAGCGATGTGGTAGAGGTTAAGAACATTCCTACAAAGTTTTCTACAGGAACGTAGACGTTTTTATGATTTTTGAGCCAACACATTCATTGAGCAAATGCGCAACATTTCATATTTCTTGTTTGTAAAAATGCAAATGAATATGAATGAATATTAACTCCAGTTAACGAAGTTGACATGGGTAGATACTTACTTGTGCGAGGAATACCGGAAATATTTTCAGAAACAGTGTGTTCATTTTATATTACACCACGATAAACAGAGAGTGAAGGAGGCTGCTTCAGTCTAGTGTTACATTATTCATTTAAACAGATATCAGTTCAGTTACCCCAAAGGGTGCTGAATTCTACATTTACACAGCGTGGGACCAAGTATGAAATGAACACTTCAGAGACTTTGATATATGCTCAGTGTTGAAAGTTCTGACATTAACATCTAAGGAGGGATGTCTGTAGTAAGTGTGATGGTCAAGAATACTTTTTGAATCCTAGAATATACACTGGCGAAAAAAAATGTCCAAACAGCAAGAAGGGGTTGTGCTAGATTAATGAAAGTTGGTAGGCGTGTTTATACATCCGAACGACGACGTTGATTCAGATTTCCCGCAAATCGCATTAGCGTGGCGCTAGTAGCGGCCCCATGATGTTGCACATCAGGTTTGCTTTTAAATACGGGCTGTGCTGTGCTCTCCTCAACCCCATCAACTCTCCTGGCCAGAGAGAGGGCGACACCCTCTAGGTGGCCCGCCCCACCCCTTCAGGGTGGGGAATAAAAACTTCGATAGTAGTAGTGTGAGAGCGTTACCTGTGAGATTGGACGGAGTGACTGGGAGTGGGTCAAGAATGCCTTTACGACGATGAAGAGGCCAGTATCAACAGCTCACTGTGGTTGGACGAGACAGTATAATAGGGCTACGTGAAGGTGGATTTACCTTCCGCGCTATTGCAGAACGACTTGGCAGGAATGTCTCCACTGTGCATGCGTGCTGGCAGCAGTGGTCTCGTGAAGGTACATTCGCAAGAAGACCAGGCTCCGGACGTCCCCGTGCCACTACCGAGAGGGAGGCTTTGGCGCAGCGGACTGCGTCTGCGGCAGTTGGCACCAGTGACGTAACTAACTGTTCGAAATCGGTTACTTGAAGGACAGCTCCGAATCAGAAACCCTGCGGCGCGCATTCCACTTACCCCAAACCATCACCGTCTGCGACTTCAGTGGTGTCAAGCGAGGGCTCATTGGAGGATGGACTGGAGATTCGTTGTGTTTTCCGATGAAAGCCGGTTCTGCCTTGGTGCCAGTGATGGCCGTATGTTGGTTAGGAGGAGACCAGGTGAGCACTACATTCCATCTGTCTACGACGTCGACACATTGGACCTACACCGGGAGTTCTGGTCTGGGGAGCAATTTTCTGTGACAGGAGGAGCACTATCGTGGATATCCCACGCACCCTGACTGCATTTGTGTACGTCCATCTGGTGACTCGACCTGTTGTGCTGTCATTCATGAACAGCATTCCCGGGAGCGTTTTCTAACAGGATAATGCACGCCCCGATGCTGCTGTTGTAACCCAACGTGCTCTACAGAGTGTCGACATGTTGCCTTGGCGTGCTCGATCTCCCGTTCTGCCCCCAATCGAGCACGTAGGGGACATCATTGGACGGCAACTCCAGCATCATCCACAACCGGCATTAACCGTCCCTGTATTGACCGACCAAGTGCAACAGACATAGAACTCAATCCCACAAGCTGACATCCGACACCTGTATGACGCAATGAACGCACGTTTTCATGCCTGCGTTCAACAGTCAGGTGATTACACCGGTTATTAATGGACCAGCATAGCACATTTGCGGTGGAATTTCTCACGCGGATATTAACCTGTAGTCTTGTACGTTTAATCGATTAAATGTTACCTCGACAAATATATTGCCAACATTTTCGTATTCTACATTCCTTATTTCATGGTGTCTGGATATTTTTTCCGCCAGTGTATTTCCATTCGTTGTAGTTGTAAGTAAAACGAAGTTTAATTCTAGGATGTAATAATCCCGAAAACAGTTCATCAAGAATCTGTAGGATGGAAGAAATATTCTGATTAAAAAAAGCATGGTTAAAACAAATATTAGCCCATGGAATTGAACACCCAATAATCGTTTTTAATTTTGAGCCGTGGCAGTTTGTATTAAACCAGTATTCGACTTTTTGTTCCATCTGATCTAAATTGTCTCAGATATATTCATAAAACATACTTCTCATACTGCGTGTGTTTCACTGCTGTGCAGATTCTCACAAAGAACGCGAATAGAAAGCAACATAATTTGTTTTATGTTCTTCCATTAACGCTAAATAGGCTGTTCTGGCACCTCGTTGAATAACATTTACGACTCCCGAATATGAAGTGAAGGGTAATGCTCATTGTGATCTCACACGAAGCTGCTAATTTTTTCTTATTGCAGTTATTAAGATGAGAAAGTGGCTCATCATTTTAATGTTCTGCACGACTCAGCTGCCAAGTTTTTCTTTACCTTCTCTTTCTGAAAGTATAAGTAGTTTGTTGTGAGACTAGTACCTTTCTCTGTGGCAGTAACTTCTGTCAGAGATTTTTGACTTGGTACTGGGTAAAGGTCAAGTTTCCCATTTGTTCTCAGCTACGTCGGACCATCTGGGTGTGGGTAGCCCTGAAGATGGTTTTGCGTTGTTTGCCATTTGTACACCAGGCAAATGCTACGACTGACCTTAATCAAAGCCACGGCCGCTTCCTTCCCACTCCTAGCCCGTTCCTACGCCATCGTCGCCGTAAGACCTATCTGTGTCTGTGCGACGCAAAGTAAATTAAAAAATATATACTTGTGATTGTTATAATTATAACGTTATTTATTTATTTATTTATTTGACACATTCTTACTACAGTTACAATTATTTTATAGGTTAGTTTTTAACATTATTTCGTAGTTATTTTAATTATATTAGTTTCATGTAATTATAAACCTTCGTTTGGTGTACGAGAAGGCGTCCTAGCCTTAACTACACTAAGGTAAACTAGGCAAATGAAAAGTATATAAATAAATTTACCCGTGGACTCAGTCAGGATTTTGTTCATAACATAAAAGATGTCTCGTCAGAAACGAAAGGTTTGACTTTCTTTCTTTTGGCCTCGTACAAATAGTTTCTCTCCTATCTTCCTGCTGTCCATTCGTCGATCCCAGCACGTGTGGAATGGCAACAGGTACTGGTTTATCGACCTGTGAGATAGATATGTTACGGTATTGATGGTTAAGTAATATTCACTACTCGTATTACGTGAAACGAAAGGAAGGTTCCAAGATAATTGGCAGTTAGCCTTTTAACATAATCCAGTCCTAATGTTACGTGACATTTAGCGCTGTTCATGTTTCTACATGCCCTAGCGGGCCCTGTAGCCCTTGGTCACATCTTTCTCTCCCTTTCTCACTTGAATCGTGACTTCCTTGGACAGCGTAGAGTCACAAACCAGTATGATTAATGATTGTTCCAGCCTCCTTTCTAGCTATCACCCTTCTCCAGTTCTTATTCAAGAATTGATTTATTTATATTAGATTTAAGGACTAGGTTGTTAGCCTCGTAAATAAAGGAAAGTAGTGATTTCTCCAAGGAATGAAAATAAGAAAAGAGGCTACAAAAGAAGCAATAATAATAATAATAATAATAATAATAATAATAATAATAATAATAATAAAGTACTTTTCAGTATAATTCATCGGTCATCATTTAAAAGATGAAATGAAGTTTAATTAAATTAACCTGTTATTGAATAATACACTAACCGCAACGAATAACACTTTCTTCAGTAGAAAAACAATTAAAACTGAATATATTCATGTAAGACAAACCAAAAATTTCTCAAATAAAATCCTTAGAAGTGGTGGTGTAGTGGTTAGTGTGATTAGCTGCCACCCCAGTTGAATTACATGTGATCAAACAATAATCTTATCCTAAAATTATTATTATTATTATTATTATTATTATTATTATTATTATTATTATTATTATTATTATATAATTCGCTGGGGCCATCAAGGACCACGTTAAGTCTTGTTGCATTTGACACTGAACTTGGCCTTCTTTAGAGTCCAAATTTCCCTCATTCTTTGTGAGTAGGCCTGCTTGCGCTCCTCTGTCCAAGGGGCACCATGTCTTCTCTTCGGTTGCTCGTCTCGGTTTAGCCCGTTCGTCAATAATAATTTATAATAATAAATTTATAATAATTTATAATAATATTTATTATTATTATTATTATTATTATTATTATTATTATTATTATTATTATTATTATTATTATTATTATTATTATTATTATTATTATTATTTCTATCCTTGAGTCCGTTTCCTAACGGCTTCGGGGATGACGCGAGATGAAATTATATTATTATATTATGATTCTTCAGGACAAATCCTCTACTTTTGTATCAGTATTTAGAGGCAGGCTATAAGTTCGAAACTTAAGAAATACACGTCTATAGCGGAAAAACTAAAATAATTGGTATGGGGAGTACAAGTTCACGGATGGGTCAGTGAAATGTTCAAATTCACATAAATTCAGTTTGTCATCATATATAAGCCAGGCTGAGTGGCACAGACGGTTGAGGCGCTGGCCTTCTGACCCCAACTTGGCAGGTGCTTAAATACGTCAGCCTCGTGTCGGTACGTAAAAGAACTCCCGCGGGACTAAATTCCGGCACCTCGACGTCTCCGAAGACCTGGAAATAGTAGTTAGTGGGACGTAAAGCAAATAACATTATTATTATTATCATCATATAAGGCGAACGAGTTAACGTGATCAGCAGATTGTTTCGTTTTACAATTTGCTTTACGTCGCACCGACACACATGGGTCTTACGGCGACGATGGGACAGGAAAGGGCTAGGAGTGGGAAGGAAGCGACCGTGGCCTTAAGATACAGTCCCAGCATTTACCTGGTGTGAAACCACACGGAAAACAATCTTCGGGACTGCCGATAGTGGGGTTCGAGCCCACTATTCCCCGAATGCAAGCTGATAGATGCGTGACCCCAACCGCGCAACCACTTGCTCGGTTGTCTGGAGTGGTGAATATATTTGTGATTAACTGGGGTTAGGACTGGAGATGGTGATCATTGTAATCCCAAATGAGGTTAAGTACCGACCAGACTGAATGGTTACCAAACCTATGGAGTTCACTTCTGATTACAATATAGTGAACTTTGATAATCAGTGCAGTGACGATCTTCATTCGCTGATCGTGATGCAGGCTGAAGGTATGTTTTTTGAACAGTAAGAACGAACACTGTGTTTAATGTAACTCCAGATAATCATCCTATTCAGAAACAGATTTTCACACCACATTTCATCGTTAAACTTCACGTACTAGTTATAAAATGTTTATCTTACTCCCTAATGCATATTTGTCCAACAGACTTGCCACACTGAGTGGCTCAGACGGTTAAGGGGTTGGGTTTCTGACCAAGTTGGCAGGTTCGATCCTGGTTAAGACCGGTGGTATTTGAGTGTGCTTATATATATATATATCCGTCCCTTGTCGGTATAAATTTACCGGCACGTAAAAGAACTCCCGTGTAACGAAATTCCGGCACCTCTGTGTCTCCGAAAACCGTAAAAGTAGTTCGTAGGACTTAAAGCCAATAACTTTTTTTATCCTGTAAACTTGCGGAGTTACATTATGTTGCGAAAGTGGCAGGCAGCATGCAGGTCTGTCTGGAGAAAGTGTTATCATTTAAATTCGTTTAAAGCACCCATTTATTGCTCAAGTATAGATAAACCTCAGTGTTAGAAATCCCTAAATAACGCTAAACGTCTTATAAAGCAGTATGGATGGGGGCCGGCGGTGGTTAATTGAAATTGTGTATACCAAACATTTCTTCATCGTTCGGAAAGTATAATAGGTATCCAAACGGCCATGATCCATTCGAAGCAGGAAGGTAGAAAGGGTCAAATCGTGCGATGAGTTCATGAGTGGGTTAATTTTAAAACATTTAGGTCGTACTAACTGACAAAATTAATAAACTGAATTCGTAAAAAAAAAAAAGGGTTCAACAAATTAATAGTTTTAAATCGTGATGTATTGAAAGAATTTTGCATTACGGGGAAAATGTTCAAATACCTCCAAAGTAAGGAAGCGAATGGCTAAACCAAAAATATAACATATGTTACAGGATATAAGAGCACCGAATTCTTAATCTAATAAGTCAAGAATATCATCCATGGAATAAATATTCCAGACAATTTCGGGAGCGACAGGAACTCAGTACCGAGCAAGTTGGCCCTGCGGTTAGGGTCGCGCAGCTGAGAGCTTGCATTCGGGAGATAGTAATTTCGAACACCACTGTCGGCAGATCTGAAGATGGTTTTCCGTAGTTTTCCATTTTCACAACAGGCAAACGCTGGGGCAGTACCTTAATTAAGGCCACGGCCGCTTCCTTCATATTCCTAGTCTTTTCCTATCCCTCGTCCCCATGAGACCTATCTGTGTCGATGTGACGTAAAACAAATTGTTAAAAAAGTATAACAGAAACTCGGTGGCAGCCGAATCAGTGCCTGCTACAATTCTGCGAGCAGTGGAAGTTGACGGAGATGGTGACGTCACCGCTAACGTTGACGGCGGTTCCAGCACGATGGTTTGTGACTATTCAAGTGTAAGAAGTGTCCCGCTCCATGGCTAAATGGTTAGCGTGTTGGCCTTTGGTCACAGGAGTCCTGGGTTCGATTCGCGGCAGGGTTGAAAATGTTAATCATAATTCGCTAATACCCCTGTCACGGGGAATGGATATATGTGCCGTCTGCATCATCATTTTATCCTCATCACGACGCGCAGTTCGCCTACGGGCGTCAAATCGAAAGACCTGCACCAGGTCTCTCCGAAGGCCACACGCCATTAATATATTGTAAGAAGTTTATATACGACGAGATCCAAGTTCCGAAATTTGGTTCACTCAGTTCGTGCACTTCGCCGACTCACAAGTGGAGTTTCAAGCACCTACCGTAATGCCGCGGCACTACCTCTTTCTCTCTCCCGTTTCCTTCCTTTTCGTACTCGAGGACTTGGAAATTTTCAGCCGATCTCTTTGTACCAGTAAGTGTTTTATCTCGTGGAAGAGAAACCACAGAGGGTAGTGTGCTCATAATTTGACAGCCTCCTGTAATCGGAAATGATCACAATTATCAGGAACGGTTGACACGCCCTCTTCCTGTGGGGCGGGCGTTGTGTTTCTAGTCTCAAATTGTATAATGAAGCTGTGATGGAGGCGCAACCAGATTGTATCTGCCAGTCGTCGCGTAGCGTCGCGTGAGCTTTCATACTCGGAAGTTCCTCATTATACAGCACGGAAATGATTCTCTTTCTGAAAATTTCCTTCAGTTGCTAACAGCTACAGCTAGATATTGCTTGCATCAGTGTAACATTTTGTACATTGAATAGTTATAAATAAATAAAAAATAATAAAAATAAATCGTTATACACTTAGGCCCTTTTCACAATAAAAAATAAAATCAGTCACCACTGACCTGCGTTTAGGGCTCCCGCGCACGTAGCGGATTGCCTGTAATTTGTTTTTCTGGTCTTTTCTTACATGATATCAAAGAAGTTGCAAATTTATCAAACACCGAGCTCGATAGCTGCAGTCGCTTAAGTGCGGCCAGTATCCAGTATTCGGGATATAGTAGGTTCGAACCCCACTGTCGGCAACCCTGAGGATGATTTTTCGTGGTTTCTCATTTTCACACCAGGCAAATGCTGGGGCTGTATCTTAATTAAGGCCACGGTCGCTTCCTTCCCATTCCTAGACCTTTCCTTTCCCATCGTCACCATAAGACCTATCTGTGTCGGTGCGACGTAAAGCCAACTGCAAGAACTTGTGTACTTGTCGCCTGAAAACAGATTTATGTAAGCATTGGTTACCACTTTTTCAGCCAGCTGAATCCTTCGTATTATTTTGTACCTTATCCAGCGGCCGAAGTGGAGACTGAAGGAAACCAACAAAAACAAGTCCCACAGATTAAATACGGTTATATTTTTTTCTTTTAAGATTAGTTTTATTTCACAGATCACCTTGTAAAATCTTCCTGACTTGAAAGTGCACATGTTATTTCTTGAAAGGTTAGTTGATTCTCCAAGGCTAGGTGGAATGTCAGATCTAATAAAAGGTACCTAATTTATTTAATCTTTTCATCTCTGACCTTGATCGTGCCTTTGTCGTGCAAAATGTCCTGCTGTGAGATGAAATTGAAGCTGTCTGTGCTAAAAGCATAGCTAAGTGACAAAACCTTCTGCAGGTTCACTCTGCTATACTACTGTATAATCAATTCAAATGTATTCGGCTCCTTGGATGAATGGTAAGCGTAGTCTCCTTCGGATCAGAAGGCCCCGGTTTCGATTCGCGACCTTGTCAGAAATGTTAACCTTAAATGGTCAAATCTCCTTTCTCGGGGACTGTGTGTTCGTAATGTCTCCCAACATCCCTGCAACTCATACATCACACACAAAACTATCCTCCACTACAGTAACACAGAGTTTCCTATACACAGCAGATGCTGTCCCCCCTCGTTGAAGAGTCTGCCTTACAAGGGCTGCACCAGACGAGCAATAGACACACGATACAAACAAAAATATCAAATGTAACTTATTGAAGCATTTCACTATATTCGTAATGCTGAAACATTGGCTGTGTGGGATCGCGGATCACATTACAATTTTGCACGGCGTCTGTCCGTTATGTGGAACATTACTTTATTGAATAAGCTTTCAGTAAAAGGAATTAAAAAGAAGTGAAGTTTGAATGTTGTCTAGAACTTTTCTGTACAAATTAAATTACGCAGGAAAGATTAGTTTGGAAACTTTTCCACTCTGCAAGTTTCTTCGTCTTGTATATTCTATCATCTATTTTTCAGACTCCTCAATAAAGATGGTTTGATATTTATGTTGATTTACAACATTTCATATAAACGTAATTGTTGGCTATTGGCGCTTAGCTGTCACGTTTTCTCTTGTAACCTGTCTGTGCCCACGAGTCGTTCGTTAATAACCTAAAGTCAATATTATTATAAAGGAAGTACCAACATTTAATGCTCGAACTTCTAGGGATGGTAGAAGAGACAGAAACAAAGTTGTTTTGTAAATAACCATAGGTCATAAACGAGTTATTGACTGACAAAATTAAATTGAATTAAAGCCTGCTGTTCAGGATGATTTGTCAAATTCAAGACTTCACAAGAGTTTTCAGTACTTGACAAGTTTACTTGTCAAATCGTGCTCAATACCTTACAAGTCTCGAGAAGTCTTAACTAGTCTTGAAACTGAATTAGAACATGTTCTAATCGACAAAGAATTGCCTTGACAGAATTGACCGATGGAATTCGAGTATTAATGCGCTATGCATTCTGGGATTGCCGGGACGGGAATCAGAACAATAATGGCGTAGTTTTCATGACCGAGGGATGTTTGTGTATTAATTGCTAAGTATGAGGCACATCCTTGCCTATATTCAGTGGACTCGGTAGAGGACTACAATAAAATGAATAAAACGGTAGCGTACGAGGAGATTGCAAGAGAAATAACTCAAAGAAGTGGACACTTTATATGTTTATTGCAGTACGGTAACCTGTAGGTAAACACTGTCAGCAGTGATCAGTTTAGAACGATCTTCGCATTATATTATTATTATTATTATTGAATTCCTAATAATGTTTTCATGTAATAAGATATGAATTTCCGTTGCATGGCTGTTATTTTTTAATCAGTTCATTTGAGTAAATGCAGTGTAACGTAACTTCTGCAATCGATGTTATGGCAGTAAATATGTTGCAGAATTTCTGTTTAAGATAACCACATTAATATTTCCCCGTGTAAATTATGGTTTATTGCGTGTTTTGTTCTTTTTAAGAATGTATCCCACTGCTAGTCCAAGAAGCACAATTGTTGTTTGCGTTTCCTCCATCAATCCTCCGAAATCCTATCAAACCTTGCTAAATCTTGTCAAACCGTCAGCAATTTTGAACGATCTTCGACAAGATTTGACAACTTTTCTTGCGAAGTGTAGAATTGAAAGGAAAAATTTGACGGTGTCCAACAGGCATAACTCAGCCATAATATCAGTTCCAGTGGAATTCCTCTTTCGTTGATAGCATCAGTATCGGAATGTCGAAATTGATAGCCCCGCCGCCTAGATGGCACCACTTCAGAAGGCCTGAATCACGCTGTTATTATTATTATTATTATTATTATTGCAGTCTGGGTGACTTTTTCTCTTTCCACCCATGGGACTTGAACCAGCTAACCACGGTTTCAGACCATACAGACTGAATATCTTAACGATCATGGCCACCAGGTGGGATAACATTTCCAATAACTTATTGACTATTGTTATTTGTTGAGACGTGCTCTGTTTCTTCCGCTGCCATTCTACTTCGCTTGATAACATTACTGCTGCTATTAAAAAATCTAACCTTCAAAGACTGGTACAAAACAGCTAGTTTACTTACAAAACTAAGAAGGTTAGGAGTGCCTCGCTTAATGCTTGCTCACTCAAGCTTGCAAACTGTTCTTCATTTAATGTTTCCCCTGCATGTAGTTGTAGTTACAAGAGATGGCACTATGGAATCAGAAAAGCCCATGAACACGTACAAGCCTTCCCAAAAGTGTTAATCTGATAAATAATAATAATAATAATAATAATAATAATAATAATAATAATAATAATAATAATGGCGTATGGCCTCTGGAGAGGCCTGGTGCAGGTCTTTCGAGTTTGACGCCGTATAGGCGACCTGCGCGTCTGAGGCCCTACATACGATGAATTCGAATGATGAAGACGGCACAATCACCCATCCCCAGGGCCAGAAGAATTACGTACCGGTAATGGAAGTTAAAATTGCCGACCCTTCCGAGAATCGAATTCGGGACCCCCTTGGATCAAAAACCAATATGCTAACCACTTGGCTATGAAGCCGAACGTACGAAGCATTGCAAAGGATACAGTAAATAGTGTACATTATTATGGACACTGGGTTTGAAAGGATTGAAGAAAGGGAAAAATTTAGTCACTTTTGCGTCTCTTAAAACCAATCAGTTACCGGGGGAGTTGGCCGTGCGGTTAGGAGCACGCGGCTGTGAGCTTGCATCCGGGAGATAGTGGGTTCGAATCCCACTGTCGACAGCCCTGAAGTTGATTTTCCGTGGTTTCCCATTTTCACACCAGGCAAATGCTGGGACTGTACCTTCATTAATGCCACTGCCGCTTCCTTTCAACTCCTGTCCCATCGTCGCCATAAGACCATCTGTCGGTGCGACGTAAAATATCTAGCAAAAAAAAAAAATTGTACCAGAATTTGAACGCACTACCTCGGGCCGATGGAAGTGTACGTCTAACAAGCTGTTCCGCACAGTAGTACATTTAATTATTAGATAACAATACAGTTAGTCTAATATTACCAACGTCATCAATTTTAAGTATGTCCCGCAGGAAACTACTCCTGCGCCACATAATCAGACCAGTGGTTGTTGCATAGATACGTGAGAACAATAGAACTTGATTCACGTGACCTAGTGACAAGTTGGCAGCAAATGTAAATGCATCATTATTATCGTGTTACCACCCACCTGCAAGTGCTGTTGCTAGGAAACCAGAACTCCTCTCGGTACATGACTGAGAGTCCTGCTCTTTTATCCGTGCAGTAAAATATTTGCGCCCGCTGGCATCTACTCTTGCTGAAGTTCTGTATTTTCAGTTTGCACAGTCTACGATTTCTTGCTATCCACTAGCTCATTTTTAAACTGATCCGCACTCATTTCTATCAGAGCTTTCTCTGAATTGCGGTTTACTGACCGAGTAAACATTTTCCTAATTACCTGGGGTCGGGCACTTATAATGTATTTAACGCAGGTTTACGGCCGGATGGATTGGTGTCAGGAAGGGCATCGTGCCATCAAACTGGGCCAAATCCCCCACACAGAAAAGAGGGGGTGGGGGGAAGGACTGGAAGACCCAGAAGGTATTTTGGAGTATGGGTCCCTTATTGAAGTTCAGTTAAGTACAGTCCCTACGTTTGCCTGGTGTGGAAATGTGAAACCGCGGAAAATCATTTTTAAGGCTGCCGATGGTGAAGTTAAAATTATCAGCTCCTGAATATAAGGGAATTTATCCAGCGGTAAATTATTCCAATCCCTAATTCCTGTTCCTGTAAACGAGTACATATTTTCCCCAATTTGTCCTCTTGACTTCCAACTTTAGGCCTATCTTCATATTATGATCTTTCCTACATTTTAAAAATTCAACTGAAGATTATTCATCTTTAATTCCAAGCCATTTATCCACTGACAGCTCGGAACATACCGCTCAATCGAACTTTGCGTCTCCTTACTCCCAAGTCTTCCCAGCCCGAAGTTTGCAACATTTTCGTAACAATATGAATGTGTCGGAAATCATCTGGAACAAATCTTGCAGCTTTGGTTTTGATTTTTTTCAGTTCTCGAATCAGTTTTACGTTTACGCTACTTCTACGTTTTTTGAGACGCCGAGGTACCGGAATATTGTCTCAACGTTTTCGATTACACGCTGGTAAATATACCAGCATATGCTCGCGTAGTTGGGTACCTTCAAATACAACTAGATTGAGCGAGAATCGAAGCTGGGAACTACTACTCAGAAGACCAGTGTTTTACCGTCTGATCCACCGAGCCCGAGGAGCAGCTCGCTAACCACTCCACAGGTTTGCCGATGATAAAATAAATAGTATTCTTCTGTACAAATACCTCTTAGGAGTGTAATGCGAATAGCACGACATGTTTATTACCGTTCCCATGCCTTGAAGTGGCACTGCTCTTTTCTTCATCCCTTACAACCTCTAGCCAGCTGTAAGTGCTCTCTTGAGAGCTACTTTCCTGTTTCATGTCCCGCCTCCCGCTGGTCTCTTAGTGGACATCCTCTTCCACTTAACTGTACATGTTTGATCTTAAATTAGAACGTTGTTTTAAGAAAGTAGTGGTCTGTAACTGTTATGTCCCGGCCACTGTATGATTTGTGACAAGCAGAATCAACCAGGGTCAGGTTCTGGTTGTTATAACCAAGGCATAAGAATGCAGGTCTGAAAATTAACCAGCTGCCCGCTTTGCTCTCCATACTTCGTTCCTCACATTAAACTGCAAAATACCGAGCGTTATAACCAGTGGAACGCAAATAATATTTTTAGATTCTGTAAAGATACTTTAGTTGGCTGGAACACGTCACAAAAAATAAAATAAAAATCAGTCAACAAGTCTCGTTACAGTATCTAAATATGAACCGCTAGAAAATGATTACAGTTGAACTTCGATATCTCGAAGTGCTTGCAGAGACTGAAAATACTTAGTTATTGAAAATTAGAGGTAGAGAAAAACGTTCATTCTACTTCAGCTCAAAAAAGAAGAAACGGCTGTACGTTATTTCCTGAATTGAAAAAATCGTATAAAAAATCAGTTTTTTAACCAGTTTTATCATGCCTTAATTAGGAGCATTCTCATTTTAGGACACTTACAAATCTATACCCGTGAAATGAATTTCGTCGTTTTTTTATGCCGGTTCTGTTTGTGGCAGTGTTGAGGGTTGCGTAGTAAACTTAAAGCAGGGTTTTAAGTTGTTATGGCATGTGGCTAGTCAAAAAATGCTTATTCTTCTATAACGTGACTATTTCATTTCAGATTCCTTCGGTAGGAATTAGTTTTTTTAGTAGATAATCGAGTACGCTTCAGCGTAATTTTCTTCATAACTTCGAATTACGGATTTTTTTTTCTGAGCTTGAAGTATCCTTCGAGAAATATAACTTCGAGTTATAGAACATACATAACAAATGAAATATGTACGATTCCGTGTGGAAACTGAAGTTCCTTCGAGATACCAAACATTCGAGTTACAATCGTTCGTATTATATAAGTTTGACAGTAGTTCAGTGTCTGTTTTTAATTTTTTTTTACAATTTGTTTTAAGTCGCGCCGACACAGATAGGTCTTATGGCGACGATGTGATAGGAAGGGCTTAGCAGTGGGAAGGAAGCGGCCGTGGGCTTAATTAAATACACCCCCATCATTTGCCTGGTGTGGAAATGGGAAACCACGGAAAACCATTTTCAAGGCTGCCGATAGTGCGGCTCGAAACCACTATCTCCCAGATGAAAGCTCACTGCTGCGCCGCGCCCCTAACCGCACGGCCAACTCACCCGGTAGTTCAGAGTCGAATATTCCTAATATTTGACTTTGATGGCGTAGTTTATAATAATGTGAAGAAAACACTTTGCTATCATATATTCGTATTAAATATCGTAATCCAGGCCCCTTTTCTCTCAGCTGTCGTGTCCAAAATTAGCTGAACGATATAAATTCCGTATTTCCCTTCTTCACGATATTGTGTAAACATGCAATCCGGACTATCTCAAAATAGATATTTAAGTACCTCTCCCCTCATTGTCGCCAAAATGATCCCTCTTGTCGGTTCCCATTCATCAGAGTAGCACATAACAGTAACTCACTCAAACGAGCTACCATTAGAACCCAATCCCAGTTGAAATCAGAGATGCAAGAAATAGGCCATTTAAAATAAATTGAAGTGGCATTGAAGTAAAGTACAGAAAGTAGATTTCACAATAATACGTGTATATCACATCAGGAACACCAATATTATTATTACCTAAATTATCAGTAATAGGTTAAGACTAGACTTTTTTTTGTTTAACGTCGCACGCACATACAAGATGTTTTCGCTGATGTGGGGGTGGGAAAGCTCTAATCAAGACACAGCCCTAGCATTTGCTTGGTGTCAACATTTGAAACCACTGAAATCCATTTTCAGGGCTGCCGACGGTGGGATTCGAACCGACCATCTCCAGAAGGGTCGCTCGGTCTTGGCAGATTAATTTTAACAATATTTATAAATATGTTTCTACGAGTGATTATTTGTGTAGTGCTATAAACCCTAATGTTTATTATATTTTCCGACTATATAACAGTTCTGTACTGTGGTTTAGGATAATAGTAGGCTTAATGGCCTGAACCCCACAATAATAATAATAATAATAATAATAATAATAATAATAATAATAATAATAATAACTTTGAACTGTCTGTAAATGCTCGGTGAAGTCTGCCATCCCCATGTGGTGAGTGTATCATCTGGCTTGATCAGTCCCATTTCGATTGAGAATTCTTTACTGACATCTGGGAAGAGTTTTCAACAGAGAAGAACATTTTTTTCATTGACGTTTCCACGTATCTGAGATGTTGACATAGATCCGAAGAAGGTTTTCTGCCGTGCGCCGTGATGGTTGCCGAGATTGCAGTCTCTTTGTTGTAGTTCTTAACGCATTGGCGTGAATTGGTGAGCATGGATTGCTTGCAAATTTCCTCCATGTCTTCAGTAGCGATCCTAATCTCTTTAGCGATGGGGGTGATATGTTGCTTAAGACAGGTAGCTGCTGTGTGTTGGAAGGTCGAATACAACCAGTAATGAGGCACATTGATTTAGTTGGGTATCAAACAGTTTGTTATTAGCACTGTTTAGCCACGTTGAAGAACAGTATTGAGCACCGGAAAAACGAAGAGCCAGAGCAGTCGATCGGGAAGCATTAGCTCCCCAAGGGGTGCCTGTTAGTTTCTGGGTATGTTATTCCGTGTTACAAACTTGGCAGCAACTTTCGAAATGTAGGTCTTGTTTGTCATTGACCTGTCTCTTACTCCTAGGTATTTGGGTGCGTTGCATTGATGGAGGGTATGTCGTTTGAATATGATGATTGGCTGAAAATCTTAATGTCTGTTACGGAGACGGAATGTAATTACAACTGTTTATCGAGAGTTAAGTCGGTGACAGAATCTTTGGAAATAACTATCCACCTTCTTCAGATCTGACCTAAGTGTTGTTTCTGCTTAATAGAAACTTTGATCTTGATATACTAAAACAACGTCATCAGCTGAAATGAATTTCCTGGACTTGGTTCTTGGTAAGTCATGTGTGTACAAATATCGAAGAGAACAGGAGCTAACACAGACCCTTGCGGAAGCCCATCGTTCAGCTGCTCCGTGAATCCTCGGCGAAGGCAGACCAGGAAATATCCATTGCTCAGCATGTTAGATAAGATCAGTGAGCTTCAAACAGGGAATGCCACTGACGAATTTAAGTAGAAGACCTACACGCCAGACTGTGTCATAAGCAGCTGAGAGGTCCAAAAATAAATGCTATGAGTTTCTTCTCAAAACCAATTTCAATATGCGTCGCTAAGACAAGAATGTGTTCATCAAATCTCCTCCTAGGTGGGACATGCTCGTAGATGGTATCAAGAATTATAAATATTTCTAGTAGCTTCAATGTGACGCTTTTGATGACTATAGGACGATCATTTTCCACATTCGTAGAATATTTGTTGGGCTTGGGGATGGCTATTATATTGGTATTCTTGAAAAGTGGTGGTTGGTTAGCCCCACCATATAAGGCAATGATGATGATGATGATGATAATATGAAATTACTGTAATATGTTAGCCAAAACCAAATCCATTGGCGCTACAGTCCTAATTGGCTTGGACTGTCAAGCGACCGCTGTTCATTTCGAAGGTCTGCACATTACCAGGTGACTCACTGCTAACGCGGCCGTTATTCTTGGTTTTCTAGACTGGAGCCACTATCTCACCGTCAGATAGCTCCCCAATAAGTAATAACGTAGGTTGAATGGACCTCGAATCAACCCTTAGATGCAGGTAAAAAATTTCTGACCTGCCCGGTAATCGAGCCCGGGGCCCGGGTAAGAGACAGGCGCTCAACGCGTAGATCGCGAGACCAGCCTACTATGTTAGCAAAGACTCCGCTTTTGAATGATCCATTGTTTAGGAACTTCACTATTTCGAAGTAAACATCTATACGATACTAAGCTGTAAGTTCGACGAGATTCCCCCTTGAAGAAACTAAAATACCGTCAAGAGAAGCAGGAGCTTGCGCTGTGTACTCAAGCCCCGGAGCAGTAATTAGGTTTATTGAGGCGAAACCAAGCGAGATAACAGCGCCCCACAGCAATTACCGAGTCGAGTGGAAAGAGAACTGCTCCTCACTTCCACAGGGGAGAAAACTGTATAGGCTAGATCTCCTGTTCGATCAACTAGTTTGAAATATTAGGAACTGTAGAAACTTTAACAACCGAATACCACATGGCAGCGATAGGCATCCTTTGAAGTATGAAGAGCGGTTTACTATGAGGGTGTAAAGAAAAATACTCATTTTTATATTTGAATTTTCATCTTTTATTAAAGCGTTTGCGTTACTTGTTAAGAACAAACATATTTTAAACGTAATAAACAAAATACGAATATTATAATTGTACAAATGTCAATATTCCAGCCTCAGAGTTTCAGGGATGTAATAGTCGGCCTCTTATTAAAAACAGATTCATGAAGATATTAATGGAATCGCATAACAATTACAGATGACATAAACGTGAAAACTCTGCAAATTGCTAACTTTAACAACCGTATCATTAATGAGAAACATGACACTGTGCATTGTTAGCTAATTTCATATAGTGGGGAATATCGCTGGAGATCGCTGTCAGTAAGAAGTTGTGAAGAGGGTATGAACTGGCAGTGTTGCCAAAGCAGTTTTTTTTTACCTAGTGTGCAATCAACGAGTCCAGTACTTTGAAGCCATTACTACAACGGAATTCACCGAGCGAGTTGGTCGCGCGGTTAGGGAAAGTTTCCTTCGAACAACCGTCGAATTTAGAGAGAGAGCAGGTTCAAAAAATGTGAAAGAACTGAGCTCTCACAATAATATAATAATAATAATAATAATAATAATAATAATAATAATAATAATAATAATGTTTTTACGTTCTACTAACCTACTTTTGACGGTTTTCAGAGACTCCGAGGTGCCGGACTTTGTCTCCAAATTGGATGGAACCAAAGGAAAATCTCTGTTGTAATCACACGGGGTAATGGGTAATATAGAAGGCTATCAGTAAACTTCGAACAGGCAGAAGTTGCCAATGTTCTACGGAAATGCGTTTGTTTATCCGATACCTGCCTTTGTGGTTGTGGGGAGCAACAAACAATTCAATGCCTCTTGTTCGTGTATTTTGTGTCCTCAGCGGGCACTATAGACGACTTTCACAGCCTCCCCTAATGGCATTTATATCGCCCGCATTGTTTACCCTGAAAACAAACTCCAGTAGCAGCCCTAGCGGTAATTAATTACAGATACAACACCACAGCTATATAATTCATCAGCTAAGATTTACACACGCTACGTAGACGAAGCTGTTCACTACGATAAGCCCTTATATGAAGGGACACTTGAATTACGTACATTCGAGAATTATTGCAGTGGCCTGTCCGTGTACTTCTAAACCTCGTAATCATTATTTTGGTTCTACTACCAGTGCTTTTACATCTGTCTCGTAGAACAGATCGGAGCAAAACGTAGTCTTTACCAAAGTCTCGGTTTCATGACTAGGGAACCCTGCCTGACAAGAAACCATAAATCTGACGGGCGCGCGACATCAGCTGGGGAAGAGACTGACTAAAAACCTGCAAGGTGACCCGTCAAGTATCGAAGTTGTCAATTCTCTGCTGTTTGGACAATGTTTCTGTTGCGAAGGCTTTCAGTTACTGTCCCAAGGTATGAGTTTTAAGAACTGGTAAGTAAACGAGAGAGACAGCGAAGCAGTGAAGTTGGCAGCTGTTGCAAACCTTTCTTCTAACCCTGGTATTCAAAGTGTGGTACGCGTACCACTAGGGGTACACACATTTATTGTAGCTCCTACCTGTTTTCGGTGAACAGTCCAGAAGAGAGTTGAGCCAGCTCATTTTCATCATCATCATCATTGACCTACTCTCGTTTCCCAGGTGTGATATACGAGCGCTTCAATTTTGTTCGGCCCATGAACCATTCTTCATTCACAATCCGCCCCCAATCCTGTCCTCTCTCCTCTACATCATTCTTCACTAAGTATGTCAATTTTTCCCTACGTCTGCCCACTGGTCTCTTTCCCCTTATTTCTCTTTCATACTTCTGTTTTGCATACCTATTGACACTCGTTCTTTTCACGTGACCAAACCATTGCAGTCTTGCCTTTTGAATCTTCTGGAGTAAGGAGTCTTCTATGACTTTTTCATTCCTTATTTTATCCTTCCTGGTCTTCTGGATCATTGTGCGTAGGAACTTCATTTCCGCTGCTTGGAGTTTCGAGTTGTCCTTTCTTGATAATGTAGCGGTTTCCAGGCTGTATGTGAGGATAGGGGTGTAGTATGATTTATACCAGGGCCTCTCAGGGTGCATGCGCGTGGTGCATGCACTGTGCACGGTGCAAAAGACGACTTCGCTTGGTTGACCAGAGTGCAGATCCCCACTCCTCGATTTGGAGCAATAGCGCTAACTCTCTCTTTCCCCACGCCTGTCTCGCTCGCTCCGCCTGTCTCCCTCTCCCCCACTTGCGCCGTAGCGCTCCAAATCCGGGCTGAGTTGAGCCGAGTATAGCCGAGTAGAGCCGAGCATAGCCGAGTAGCCCAGAGACGAAGCGTTGATCCGAGCCATACCGAGCGGCACCGATGCACAGTGCACGGAGCTCTTGCGCCTCGCTCTGCACGCGTGAGATTTTGGGCGTTTGAGAGGCCCTGATTTATACAGTGTCATCTTGGTTTTGAGTGGTACATGTTTATCCCATAGTAGCTGTCTTACTTGGAGGTAAAAATGTACTGCTTTGTTGATTCGACTGTTTACTTTATATTTAGCTAAGTTGTCCTTGGACATTATTCTACCAAAGTACTTAAATTCCGTGACACTGTCCAGCTTAGTGCCATTTAGCATGATTTCTGGCTGATTGTCACCCTTCTGTACCTTCAACACCACCGTTTTAGCCTTGTTGGTGTTGAATCCATATCTCTCAAACTCCTCACTCCACCCCTGCAGTCTCCCTTCCACATCTTTCTCTGAGTTACCCCAAATTACTACATCTGCAAATGCAAATGCTTTTAAGTCTTGTTGCCCTCTTTTCTTTTAGCGCCATTAATATGGTATCCATTACTCTCATAAATAGTAGGGGCGACAAAGCACTACTTCGTTGTACTCCTCTTCTTGTCTCAAACCAGTCTGACAGTCCAAAACCGACTTGTATACACAGCTTCTGGTTTTCTCGTAAAGCACCTTAACTTTTGAAATTAGACTGTCTCGAACTTTGAGCTTTCTCAGGCACTCCCACATAAGCTCCCTTGCTATGCTGTCATAGGCCTTATCGATGTCAATAACATGTTATTTTGATTCAGTGTTTCTGTCTACTGTTGTACAGTCCCCTTTCTGAACTATTCATTATAAAACGTGTTAGTTTGTACCTCTCTTAAGTTCTTCACAACCTTGTAAGTGTTAGGATTTGGAAACTCACATGTCCCATCTATATACAGGAATTTTACATTCTTAAGTCAATCCTCTTGTTGCTCAGTTCGTGCTTGGGAATTACTCTCATTCCATGATGTGTGATATGTAGCCAAACACTGCCCGTTGTTTTCATGCTGAGAAAGTCATTGTGAACGATATCCCTTGATATAAAGAAGACAATCTTGACATACAACAGGAGAAGACTCCAATGCTATCATTAAGCACTGTAAATGTTAGGAACAATTCTTCGGCCATTTCTCACAGCTCATTTTTGGGCTTCTTCAGTAGACAGTTAATTCCGAAGAAGTGATGAGGTTTCATTTGCCCAGCGACGATGTATAAGCTATTATTGGGGAAGAGGATGGTGTAGGGGCTTAGCTGCTTGCCTGTCATTCCGACGACCGTGGTTTGATTCCCAGTGTTGCTGGGGTGGGAAGGGCATGCGATCTTAAATCCCAGGCCAAAACCCTGTCGCACTTCGGGGGTTGTTGTTGTTGTTGTTGTTGTTGTTGTTGTTGTTGTTGTTCGAGTCATCAGTCGGTAGACTGGTTTGATACAGCTCCCCATGCCACCCTATCCTGTGCTAACCTTGTCATTTCTACATAACTACTACGTCTTACATCTGCTTGTCATATTCATACCGTGGTCTACCCATACCATTCTTAACGCCTAAACTTCCCTCGAAAACAAACTGTACAAGCCTTAAGATGTGTCCTATCATTCTGTTTCTTCGCGTCAAATTTCGCTTATAGTTCTCCTCTCACCAGTTCTATTCAGTATTTCTTCATTCGTGATTCGATATGTCCGTCTCACCTTCAGCATTCTTCTGTAGTCACATTTCATACGCTCCTGTTCTCTTGCTTTCTGGGCTAGTTATTGTCTATGTTTCACTTCCATACAACGCTACGCTCCAGACGAAAGTCTTCGAAAACATCTTTCTAATTCCAATATCAATGTTCGACGTCAGCAAATTTCTTTTCTTAAAAAAAGGCCTTCCTTGCTTGTGCTAGTCTCCATTTTATGTCCTCCTTACTTCTACCTTCGTTAGTTATTTTATTACCTAAGTAACTATTCATCTGAAGGCTTCGTTTCCTAATGTGCCATTTCCTGCATCACCTGACTCTGTTCGACTGCACTCTATTACTTTTGTTCTGGACATATTTATTTTCATCTTGTGCTCCTTCTGTCCGAACCATTTAGTAATTTCTCCAGATCTTCTGCAGAGTCAGTTAAAATATCATCGGCAAATCTCAGGATTTTTTCGGGGGCACGAAGTTAAAACAATTGGATTTTGGGGGCACGCCAACCAAAAAGTACGAATACCACTGCTCTAACACTACCATTACAGTAGTATCATAGTTCTTATGTCATGAGATAAAGTTTAAGAGTATACCGCTGCTGAGGTATGGGTGGTGCTAATTTTGTAAAAATGTTTTGTTGTGTAGTGCAGTTCAGGGTGAGATAACGAACGTTTTCGCGAAAGTCACTAGTACGCTTTTGGTTCAATAAAAATGTTACTGTTTTTGCATCCCACTGAGTACTTTTGACGGTTTTTCGGAAATGCCGAGGTGCCGGAATTTAGTCCCGCAAGAGTTATTTTACGTGCCAGTAAATCTACCGACACGATGCTGACGTATTTGAGCACCTTCAAATACTACCTGACTGAGTCAGGATCGAACCTGCCAAGTTCGGGTCAGAAGGCCAGCGCCTCAACCGTCTCAGCCACTCAGCCCGACACTCTTGGGTTTGACTGTGTTTATGTAGAGTGTCAAGCTCTTTGAGACGGACCGACCATATTGCGCCTGGATGTTACAGGGCCAGCCGTTCTGCAATAGAACGTTTTGGTCCAGTGAGGAAATGAATAGTAAGCGACGTCGCTCATCTACATGCCTTGTACGCCTCATGCTGGTGGTGGTATCTGAGGATTCAATTAACTTCTGGACTTAAGACATCGCACGCTATAAACACATTTTGGATTTTTTGGATTCTGCGTAAAAATGCCAACGGCCGTAGCCGTGTTGAAACACCGGATCCCGTGAGATCTCCGAAGTTAAGCAACATTGGGCTTGGTCAAGATTTGGATGGGTAGTCGCGCGCTGTTGGTGGGGGTAAGGGAATGGAGAAACGAAAAGGAACTCGCCACCCTACCGTAGGTAAACTCCGGCTCAGGCATACCTCCGCGGAGGTTCGGACCTGCCTTCGGGCAGAATACACCCTTACCTTTCCTTTACGTAAAAATGAAGGTATTGTAGCTGTGATCACGATGTCGACAGTCAAAGTAAGACTCGGGCTTGCTTGCTTTGTACGTCCTATTTAACTAAGTTTTTTCGGACTGAATATATTGTAACTTCCATTTTCTAATCAACGGATGAGTTGGGTACGTCAGAAGTACGAATCGAAGGGTGAAAGTTTACCACTATCGTACATTTCTCCATTCTTTACTCACAAATGAAAAGTAGCAGCTTCGTGTTCTTGTTTGGTTGATGAGAAGGCTTAATACACCACGAACTATAAAGGTCTAACTGGCCGTATTTCGCATCCGTTCTTTTATATGCATTTTAGAGGTGAGTTTATTCTTGCTGGTGTTGGTGGTGGTGTTCCAAGTACCCTCATTTTACGGCGTATATTTGAAATTTTTAACTGCAGAGGAGTGAGGCTTGGTGTTGAGCTATTTTTGTTCCAGCCAGGCAGTGAAGGGCGGGAGTTTTATTATCTGTTTTTAAACCCTCTCCGGAAGTGGACGGCGTATAAAGCCTAGCTGCCACTGGGCTGTGATATCATCATGGAGGCCGGGTTTAACGTGTACACACTATCTACGTTTTTATTATCTACATTTTTCTCGTAAATGGTATTATTACGGCGGCCATTCCACGCGGGGGGAATGCTGTAACAAATCACCTAGACAGCTTGCTCGTGGCTGTTGTTTACCCTTCATACTGTACAAAGGGATGTGGGAAGGATAAAATGAAAATAGAAGAATTTGTTTGCTAATTATTTGTTATGGTATGATTTTTTTTTTCGCTATGAAATTAAGAGAAAGCCCGTGCTTTCAAACTTGAAATGTATTGAACCTTAAAACCATTTGAAAGCGAAATTTTTTGCAATTTGAATCCGCTCATGTTAAAAAGTACTCAGTCATGAAACTAGCCAAAACTAATTAAACCGGGTGAGTTGGTCGTGCGGTTAGGGACGCGCAGCTGAGAGATAGAGGGTTCGAACCCTACTGTCGGCAGCCCTGAAGATGGTTTTCCGTGGTTTCCCATTTTCATATCAGGCAATTTCTGGGACTGTACATTAAGGCCACAACCGCTTCCCTCGCACCTCTAGGCCTTTCCTATCCCATCGTCGCCATACGACCTATGTGTGTCGGTGCGACGTAAAGCATATAGGGAAAAAAACTAGTTAAATTCGTCAACACGTCCTGGAGGGAAGCATTTTATGCTAAAAGAATCTGTCTGATACATGTCTGCCATAGAAACTGATAAGGAGTAAGTGTATTATGTAAAGTCTTCAGTTACAAACAAAGGTCCTCCTAGCAGCTTTATCCATTAGACAAAATGCCCTTAGAATACGCTAAAATTCTAGGTTGAAAACGCCACATGAGGACTTAAGTTAGGTAAATTAATTGTTAATTTGACTAAGAGAATGTACTCTTTCGTATATAAATTACTGGGCGTAAGAATAAGGTACGGCTAAACATTCTACAGACGTGCAAAGTCCCCCGATTTAAGCGGGAGACTTCCTATTTTTGGTTCTTCCTCCCACTCTCTAGATCGCAGACTTATCTCCCGATTTTGAGAACAGATTTAGTGTTCCTGTATTTCTTGCAAATCCTAGGTTTTTCCTCGTTCTGTAAGTAAGTGGAGAGAACTGATGTTCAGTGGACACTGGTAATGTAGACGCAGTGTTCTTAAACACGACAGCATCTCTAACGTAATGCTTTTTATTTTATCATTTCCACATAATAATGCCGACTGTGAAACTATTTTTAGCATATTTACAAGGACAGAAACTTAATTCAGACGAAAGCTTCCCGAAAAAGAATCCTGGAAAAAATTGAACATTAAAACCCGATCAACAAGACCAGCCAGCGCTATGAGCATAAATCTATTTCAGAAATTTACGAAGTGGACTAATGCAGTTACAGTGAAGAGTCATGTGTTCTAAAGCTCAGATACATGAAAAGTTTTAGTAGGGCCTATTTATAAAACCGGGCGGAATGGCCGTGCGGTTAGGGGCGCGCAGATGACAGCTTTTCACACCAGGAAAATGCTGGTACTGTACCTTAATTATAATGTTAATTGCTTTACGTCCCACTAACTACTTTTTCGGTCTTCGGAGACGCCGAGGTGCCGGAATTTAGTCCCACGGGAGTTCTTTTACGTGCCAGTAAATCTACTGACACTAGGCTGACGTATTTGAGCACCTTCAAATACCACCGGACTGAGCCAGGATCGAACCTGCTACGTTGGGGTCAGAAGGCCAGCGCCTTAACCGTCTGACCCACTCAGCCCGGCGTACCTTAATTAAGGCCACCGCCGTTTCCTTGCTACTCTCCCACTCCTAGACCTTTCCTATCCCATCGTTGCCATAAAACCTATCTATGTCGGTGCGACGTAAACAAATAAATGAATGAATGAATAAATGAATGAAGGAATAAATAAATAAATAAATAAATAAATAAATAAATAAATAAATAAATAAATAAAGAAGGCAAGTACAGAATCAGGCACAACAACGAAGTGTATCAACAATTGGATAGCATTTCAACATCTATGAGGAAGAGGAAATTGAACTTCTACGGTCATGTCATGAGAATGGACAATCAGAGGCTCACCTCCAGAATCTTCCACACCATCTCTAGAGGGAAAGCGAGTAATGCCAAGTGGGCAAGACTCGTCAGTAAAGACCTTCAAGAATTGGACGTTGCTCCCAGTGAAATTTATGACAGGAATAGGTACAGAACGCTGATCAGAACATCAAACTCTCTCCAGTCACTAACAGAAAAAACAGTACGTCCGGGAGGAGGTGTGAAATGGACTCAGGAGCGAAAAGACATTCACAATGCAAGAGTGAAGGAGTACTGGTCAAAGAAGAAAGCTGCTAGAGATAAGAACCACGTGGTCCGTAGCAGGAATCACACCTCTACCGCCTCAATTAGTACGTTTACATGCAGGATTCAGATCGATCTAAGTACACTTTCCGTATTGAAAACGCCATGTAAACGGGGACTCAAATCGGATTGAGTCTCGAGGTCGATACGGTAAAATCTGGGATCGTATCGTACTCAGTTCGAATTGAGTTCCATGTAAACGCGGATCGTACTGAGATCGTATTGAACACGACTGCGCACACACTCCATGTTTGTTCTGACAAAATCATCAGCATTAAAGTTCTGTCGAAATATATTTACGTGTATAAATGATCAGCAGCTGCAATCATATTATATGACGGCCAGCCCTGGCGATTAAGAAAATCACAATAACCTTTTTTTTTTTTTTTTTTTGCTTTACGTCGCACCGACACAGATATGTCTTATGGCGACGATGGGATAGGAACGGCCTAGGAATTGGAAGGAAGCGGCCGTGGCCTTAAGGTACAGCCCCGGCATTTGCCTGGTGTGAAAATGGGAAACCACGGAAACCATCTTCAGGGCTGCCGACAGTGGGGCTCGAACCCACTATCTCCCGATTACTGGATACTGGCCAATAACCTTCTGTTGGGGGTAAAATTGGAATGTGCGTTCTATCTATTACACCAATTACATTTAGAATACCACACACACTTTCAAAACTGAAAGTTATCTCCTGGGCTTCTACTTCATTTGGCGTTTTTAAATTCTACTGCTATGCTGAACAGCGACGGTGTGAGGGATGGGAAGGTTGGAACGGATAGGAAACGAAGCGGCCGTGGCCTGAAGTACCATCACCGACATTTGTCTAGAGAAGAAGTGGGAAACCACGGAAAACCACTTCGAGAATGAGTGAAACGGGAATGGAATCCTTTTTACTCAGTTGACCTCCCGAGGCTGAGTGGACCCCTTTCCAGTCCTCGTACCACTTTTCAAATTTCGCAGTAGAGCCGGGAATCGAACCCGGGCTTCGGGGGATGGCAGATAATCACACTAACCACTACACCACAGAGGCGGATCTTTGCTATCCAAGGTACAACGTTTCTGAAACTGTTTTCATTTCCCTAGTAGCGTTGATTTGTCATTTTACCGGCCCGATCAGCTACCATCGTTTGGTCTTTTTCATGTTGATCTGCAAACTCGAACTAATACTCTCATTTCTGACACGATCAAGAAGCTCTTGTCATTTCTGCGTCATCCACGGCAATGAGGACGGTGTCATCCGCGGAGATTCCATATCTTTCTCTCACCAATAGGAAATCATCACCCTATTCGTTCAGTGCAGCTCTCATGATGAAATCCCCATGAATATTAAAACACTGGTAACAGTATATAGCCTTGGCGAACAACGCTTTGTGTCTTGTAGATTTCAGACACTTTGCTATACATTCTGACACCTGTTGCGACAGACTTTTAAATGTCATTTATCACGTAGACAATATGCCTGGAAACTCCCATTTCCAATAAAATTGGTCTCAGCGTCGCCCATTGAACGCAGTTCAAAGGCTTTCCTATAATATAAAAAGCAGACAATCATAGGAAGTTAGAATTCTCTACTTTTACTAGTTATCTGTCGGCTGTTGAGTTGCTGTTCACTAGTGCTTTTCCCTTTTAACAGTATCAGTTTATTCCAGGGAAATCAGTGGAAAAAAAGGCCAGTTTGGACCCTCTCTTTCAGATCACACAACATGATTTTGCGAGCATTAAAGAATAGAGATGAGGCCCTATAATTATTGCATTTCACTGTGGAGCCCTTTTTATACGGAGGAGTCAAGTTGGATGTACCCAGTTATCTGGCCATTTGCAATTTCTCCATATTTTATTGCAAACGACTGTGATAATTCGAGCACCAATATCGCCTGGCTCTTTCCTCCTGTGGGTGGTGGCGGTAAAATAACACTCACGGTATCGTAATAAGCGACTAAAAAGGACCCCAGGGGTTCCAAATTTTGGAGCGTGGGTTGGCGACCACGGGGCACTTATGAGTCCTGGCATTGCTTCCACCCATTTGTGCCAAACTCCTCACTTTCATCTATCTGACCTTCCTTGGTCAACTCATGTTCTTTTCCGACGCCGAAAGTATTATATTTCGAGGTCTACGGAGTCTTTCATTTTCACGTCCTTCGTGTTTCTTCTCTTTCTTTGGCCGATACCTACATGTTTCAAAGTGTCGGACCACTTCCAATTTTTCCTTCTGAGATTTGTCAATAGAGGTTGGTTGCCCCATTGTACTTCCTTTTAAAATCACCACCACCACCACCACCACCACCACCAGCAGTCTCTTTCAAAACCGTCACCAGGTGCTTTGAATGGTCGCAATATCATTGCGTTCTTTAATCTCTTGAATTAAGATGCTTGGTTCTCTTTTAAAGTCTCCCCATTCAGTCAACACTGGCTGTCTCACGTGCATGCTTAGAAAAGCTATATCTTACTATATTTTCATGCCAGAGTCCGACTCCATGGCTAAATGATTAGCGTGCTGGCCTTTGGTCACAGAGGTTCCGGGTTCGATTCCCGGCAGGGTGGGGAATTTTAACCATCATTGGTTAATTTCTCTGGCACGGGGGCTGGGTGTATGTGTCGTCTTCATCATCATTTGACCCTTATAACGACGCACAGGTCGCCTACGGGAGTCAACTCGAAACACCTACACCTGGCGAGCCGAACATGTCCTCGGACACTCCCTGCACTAAAAGACATACGCCATTTCATTTTCCATGCTAGAGAGCCACGGTTTCATTTGACTTCAGTTATCGTTTGATTATTAGACTGTAAATCATTCTATAAAAACACTACTGTCCTCAGAAACATTAAAAGGCACTATGTTTAAAATAGCTGTTAAGGATTATCAGGAATTTGCTACCGGCATTAGTGATGAAGTGATTTGACTTGCCGTGCTCTGCAACCGGTCACGTGCGACATATAAAATAGCGATAACAAGTGCCAGTAAGGAAGGAATATGGCAATAAAACCGCCCCCACTCCGGATCGGACCAGAACACTCTACCGCATGCCAGGTAAATCAGTATACAGCATTTTGCTTTCAGTATGAAGTTCTTACTCCGGGGTAGCATGTTTTACCAGTTTGTACTCTCTTACAAGATGGAAGGATTACTTAGTACCTTGTTTTAATCCATCGCCTTTTCCCGTAACGATAGTCCAGATGTTGGCTCCGTTTACCTCTCTGTTAGGTGCGTATAAACACCATCGTCGAGTAATGTGTCAAATTCCCTCTCTGTATCAGGGGTAGAATGCCGATCTCCGGATCCCAAGAAAGCAGGTTCAAACCCGCGAAAAACATTCGAATTTTTGAAGGCTAGAAAAAAAAAATCCATTCGACACCCGTTGTGTCGTACGATGGCGGCATGTAAAAGACGTCTTCTGACACATTTAGTGATTACTCCACAAAATCTTTTAAATATCAGACAGAGGTCGCTTAACAGTGTTTCGATTTCTCTGCCATCTGATGAAGTGGCTTGTTGAAATTGACGCGCAGGCAGCCTAAATGAGTATCCCAAAACTGCCTACACACAGTATCTGAGGTCATTGATATGCATTAGCGGTACGTAATTGTTTTTTTTTTTCTTCGAACCATCGCATGAATCTAATCTCAGTGCAAACTTCACAACGCACTTTTAATAATTGCTTTTAATGTTGGTTACGGTTGTCTTCCCGTGATCATCAATTTTAACCAAAGAGAATCTTCTTTCTCACTCTCAAAGAGTGTTGTAACAATGACTGTGTATGTCGATGGTGTGAGAAGTTCTGTGGTCGTTACCACGCACTGGAGTGCCCGAAAAGACCGTGTTCTCTGACAAAACTTTGTAGTGATTAAGTTTATACCCCTGCAAATTGTGCGCTTTTCTGTGTAAATAAATATCTCGTTTTATGTTTTTCTTCTCGAGAATGAAAAGAAAATCTTATAATAATAATAATAATAATAATAATAATAATAATAATAATAATAATAATAATAATAATAATAATAATAAAATGGCATATGGCTGTTAGTGCCGGGAGTTTCCGAACACATGTTCGGCTTGCCAGGTACAGGTCTTTTGATTTGACTCCCGTGGGCGACCTGCGCGTCGTGAGGAGGATGGAATGATTATGAAGACAACATATACACCCAGTCCCCGTGTCAGCGAAATTAACCAATGATGGTTAAAATTCCAGACCCTGTCGGGAATCGAACCTGGGAACCCTGTGACCAAAGGCCAGCACGCTAACCATTTAGCCATGGAACCGAACATAATAATAATAATAATAATAATAATAATAATAATAATAATAATAATAATAATAATAAGCGTTTTACGTCCCACCAACTACTTTTAAGGTTTCCGGAGGTGCCGCAATTTGTCTTGCAGGAGTTTTTTTTTTTTACGTGCAGTACCGGTAAATCTGCCGACACAAGGCTGACATATTTGAGCCCTTCGAATACCACTACTGTAGACTGAGCCAGGGTCAAACCCAGCAACTTGGGCTCAGAAAGTCAGCGCTCTGCAGCCTGAGCTACTGAGCTCATCTTATTAGAACACTGCACTGTCGTTATCGCATTGTTTGATTCACCACAAACACCACAGTTTTCTTTTGTATACAGCTTCCTTCTTCCTGGCCTTTTCTCAAGTTATTGGAATAGGTACTCGATGTTGATTTGACCAAGTTTTGCAATCAGATGCCCTTCCTAACACCAAGTCTATAGCGGGATGTATTCACTATTGCGTGCTTCCGTGTTAATTGATAGTGTGACGATATTAAGATGAACACAAGCATCCCATCCCCGAGCCGTAGAAAGTAACCGTGTAGTTAAAATCACCTACCCGGCCGGGAATCGAACCAAGGACCCTCTGTACTAAAGACCAGTACACTGACCAGTCAGATCAGACATTTGTATACAGCTGAACGATATAAAATTTAATTTTACACTTATACGGCAATTATCGCCTACCCCGCGGTGTAGCGGTAGAGTGCTTGCTTCTTACCCGGAGGCTCCGGATTCGATTCCCGGGCAGGTCAGCGATTTTTACCTGGATCTGAGGACTGGTTCGAGGTCCACTCAGCCTCGTGATTACAACTGAGGAGTTATCTGACGGTGAGATAGCGGCCCCGGTCTAGAAAGCCAAGAAAAATCCACAGTTCTATCCCTTCAGACAAGGAACTCATTGTTGAAAACATCGTAGGGATGAGAGTTACGAATTTTAGGTAAAAAAATAATAAATTATGAGAATATATTCTTTATTTATTGCGAGAAATTACAATCCTTTTCTTAATCATCTTTATCCGGTCGATTATATTAGCAGTTTCTTTTTCTACCACTACGACCGCTAATGTGAGTCAATCCCGAGTTTCCGTTGAGCCCTTATAACTACAATTGGTGTAGACATTTTTCAAAAGCCAAAAATAAATGAATGAGGGTATTGAACCAAGGAGCACATTACAGAAATAATTCTGTAAATAAGTTAATTTGGCTAGGATTTGAATCAAATAGAAAATGCGTAAAGAAACAGGCGGTTTTTCCGAAACTTCATTTAGGCAGGAAGCTATTTTCGATCATTTTTAGTTTGATAGAGCTATCCAAGACACACAATTTAAAACCTTTCCGGGCCCTTTAAGCCCTTCAATGTTTGGCACAATTGAGGAAATTGCTTAATTTTACGTTTTTCGTAGTATAGGGACTCCTACTTTATCTGCTAAGAAATGTTTTCGACTTTAAAACTACAGAGACGATTCGTCGTGCCGACCACACGACACCTCGTAATCTGCAAGCCTTCAGGGGCTAAGCAGCGGTCGCTTGGTAGGCCATGACTTTTAGGGTCTCTTATTTGATGGGAATTGGTTTACATGGTAATTATGACTATATAAATCCTAGATCTGTTAATGCGAGATGTAATCAGGACAGTAGTGACAGAGATTCTTCGAGGAGAAACCTTGCCCATTTAGTGTGCTGTATGTCTTCAACAGGTGCAATTAACGACTGCAGTAACGGCCTACTTGATACACCTTGCTTGGTCAGAGAAACCTACTTAGCAGCTTTCAGCGCCTTCGTGCAGCATGAATGGAGAGTTGTTGACGTAAGTGGTTGTCTCACATGACAGCGACGTACTATACGAGTCGACCTTAGTGGCACATTGGAGGGTGTTGAACTTGAAGCCTATTCGAAAAGTAATCGGTTTAATTTCTGTCGGAGCCATTTGAAGGGTTGGAGTTCGACAACTCCACCGTATCAGTAAATAGGAGACTTTTTTTTAGAAATGATTTCTGTGTTTTGAACTTTGAAAATAAACTACTGAAATGCGTATTTGACTATGACATTTTATCGTTGCAGATTGAACAAGGTTGTTAAGAGCACAGGAGAATAGTTGCTATGCTTCACGCTGTGAAGTAATGTAAGGGAATTAGGCTAATAATCCCCACTAACATCCAACTTCCAGGTTTAATGAGAGATCTTCCACATCGATTATCAGATGCGTCTAACAATGCCTCAACAGGAGGCAGGACTATTATAATTACACCATTAATTACGTTCCAGAGCGCGATGACAAGACAGAGGGCCGAGACATTGACACTGAAGTCATCGACCAGCAGCCGGTTTAGGACATTCTACTCAACGTACACACAGGTTCCAGGGCTAACATAACTCAAGAGAAACATTAAATTAGTCGATTAAGGTTTACTGCAGTTGAAATACAAGTAGATCGAAACAATGCGGGCTGTTTCCTTCTTACTCCGCAAACTGAAGAATAGGAATAGCTTGCAGCTTAAATTACTTTAAACAATGGCAGTACGACCCTGGTTTTTATGCTCAAAATATCCTCAGGAATGAACTCTACGAGTGGTGGCAACTCTTCGCTCATTCTCGGTGGATCAGTAGTAGAGTTTTCAAATAATGATCCGGAGATCGCGGTTTCCGTCCTTGCTGTGATAGAAGACTTATTTAAGAGTAGTCAAAATTCTTGACCTTCCAAGTAAATGTTATCATGTTAGTTGTGCAGTCAGTAGTCCTTTCTACGGTTACGTAGGAAGTGTTGCATAAATTGCAGGGGTTCTATTGGGGCATGCGCCTGTTGTTTTGTATCCGTGTAAATGTCGCAGGGTGTCTCAGACAAACTAAGACCGAAGGCGCGGTGTTTGTACTCTGCACTACGGCAGCTGCTTCAGTCGAACTTATGTCGCGCGCGGCCGCCCTGCTTTAAGCGTGAAATGTAAAATCATACCTTATAAAAGATACCGGAGGTGTCGTCCTTCCGGGGTTGTACAGGAATTGTGTCCGGTGAACACATTCTAGCTGACGCAAGTGAGTTGTGCCACTGTAATGTTTCTGATTTATTTCGTAGTGTTTTCTTTCAGCATTTCTTATTCGTACCTCTCTGTATTTGCTGTCGTCTCGAAAAGAAAATAGGCCCAATTATTCGTCTTGCTCTGACAGCACATCAAATACCAGTCTTTATGTCATAATGAGGGAGTGTCCGACTCGTTGGCCGAATGGTCAGCGTACTGGCCTTCGATTCAGAGGGTCCCGGGTTCGATTCCCGGCCGGGTCGGGGATTTTAACCTTCATTGGTTAATTCCAATGGCCCGGGGACTGGGTGTTTGTGCTGTCCCCAACATCCCTGCAACTCACACACCACACATAACACTACCCTTCACCACAATAACACGCAGTTACCTACACATGGCAGATGCCGCCCACCCTCATCGGAGGGTCTGCCTTATAAGGGCTGCACTCGGCTTGAAATAGCCACACGAAATTAATAATAATGAGGGAGTTCGTAAACACCATTAGGATTTTCTGCACACCAATAGCGAGAGTTATGACTATTCACACGATCGTTAAGATGAAACCAGAACTTTTACGTACGAAAATACGGTGTTGCAATGATAACTGTCCCACCATGTTAAAACCCTTTATTGCATACTGTTGCCCTCAGGCAACATATGACTTTTCACCTCTATAAATGGATACAGATTGTGGACAGAGGTAGTTTTACGGCACACCTTCAACTGTACAGTCAATTAAAGACATGTACCAGTGATACCTTGTTTTATTATTTATATATAACATAAGACAAAACAGCCCTACAACCAAAGGTACTCCTTCCATCCCGTCAACATCCACGCGTACCAACCATCGTTTATTTTACGTGGGCCCTCCCCATCACATTACCACAGGCTTCAGGAGTACTAACATGGGACTAACATGGCCATGCGACATAGAACTCTACAAGTGAGAAACAGTCTTCACTCAAATCGAAAAAAAGTTTATTTTAAAAATAGATTCCAAATACCTACAGTATTTTCACGTCTAACATCTTCACTTTTTGAGATGTAAATGTTCTCATAAAGAATTCAACTTTTTTTCACCCCCCCCCCCCCCCATCCCACGTTGATTCCCCCAGAATGTGCGTTTCTTTATTTCGAAGGAGATTTCAATTACCAATTTTCATGTCTATAACGTCTTTAGGTTTTTAGATGTAAGTATCCTCATAAAATAATTCAACTAATTTTTCAATTCTTTCAAACCCTCTTGCATAGATCCATTCTTCAAAGTGTCCGAATTATTTCATATATCCTATGATTAGTGTTAACTGGGGTGCGGTTGCCTTAAAACGATAACTATCACTATATCATTCTACGTACAGCACAACACGGTGAAGATTATTTTTAAGGAGAAATACGAAGTAAATCATCCCTTTTTTTCTGTAATCATCGTGTGAGAAAATAGAGGTGGGGGGGGGGGCGTGATGAGCGCAGTAGCTTACGTGCTGGATTTCCGCCGGATGGCCGAGGTTCGATTCCCGGTTGATCCCGGGTTGCAACTCACACTTAAGGGGGAAAACACGTGGCGTCAAGAAGGACGGACGACAGGCAGTTGATACCGTGGACGAATTCTGTCCCTCTGGGAGGTGTGCATCGTTTTGAGACAAAATGCTTCTTAATTAACAGAACATTTGTTCTACTCAGTTAGTTTGTAATACAGCACTAGGGTGTAACGTAAAGCAAAATTAAACTCTAGAAAACAGCATCCCATTTCCCGTATAAAAATGAAAATATCTCCAACATTTTAGTGTACTTAGATATCTACTTCATAATTTCCTCAACACGAATTTAGCGGTCTTCAAATGTAATTAAATATAACTTCCCTCTGTGTAACAACTTTCTCTGCGCAGAGCACACGAGGAGTTTAATAAGACGGGAGTAATTAAGTCCTATAATTAGTTGCTAAAAGAAGTAGGACATGAACCGTGATAAACTACATGTAATGGCGCACTTTCGTAAGAGAGCGTATCTTGAAGGATACCATAAATAAAGAGTACTAAACACACTGTTATCTCGCCAGCGTTCTTCAAACAGATGATACAGGAAAAGAAATTAAAGAAGGTGCCGATTTCCGATTTGGAGTTGATGGCAGGCGGCTGGGAGGGGAGGCGAAACCAGTGTGTCATCGTCACTGACTTCTCATCAAGGTGGTTCCAGTTCGAATCCCGACGAATGCATGTGATATTTTAAACGAATAAGTCACATGCCAGTTATTCGGAGTTCTCGTTAAAATGGAGGTCCCTTGGCTTTCATCACTATATATCCAGTCACGTAAAATTACAAAGTTGCTTTCGTTTAATGAAGGAGCTACAGTACAGTTCACAAACTGATGGAAATGAATGAGACACTGCACTCCGTCTAAATAAAAAGCAAAATCATTCGGAGTGATGCACCATCCAAGGACAACTTAATATGCGTTGTTGTTTGAGTCATCAGTCCATAGACTGGTTTGATGCAGCTCTCCATGTCGCCCTACCCTGCGCTAACCTTTTCATTTCGACGTAACTATTGCATCCTACATCTGCTCTAATGTGCTTGTCATATTCATACCTTTTTCTACCCCTACCGTTCTTACCACCTACACTTCCTTCAAAAACCAACTGAACAAGTCCTGGGTGTTTCAAGATGTGTCCTATCATTCTATCTCTTCTTCTAGTCAAATTTAGCCAAATCGATCTCCTCTCACCGATTCGATTCAGTATCTCTTCATTCGTGATTCGATTTTTCCATCTCACCTTCAGCATTCTTCTGTAACACCACATTTCAAAGGCTTCTATTCTCTTTCTTTCTGAACTAGTTATCGTCCATATTTCACTTCCATACAATGCCACGCTCCACACAAAAGTCTTCAAAAACATCTTTCTAATTCCTATATCAATGTTTGAAGTGAGCAAATTTCTTTTCTTAAGAAAGCTCTTCCTTGCTTGTGCTAGTCTGCATTCTATGTCCTCCTTACTTCTGCCATCGTTAGTTATTTTACTACCCAAGTAACAATATTCATCTACTTCCTTTAAGACTTCATTTCCTAATCTAATATTTCCTACATCACCTGCCTTCGTTCGACTGCAGTCCATTACTTTTGCTTATGGCGACCTTGGGATAGAAAGGGGCTAGGAACGGGAATGAAGCGGCAGTGGCCTTAATTAAAGTGCAACCCTAGCATTTGCCTGGTGCGAAAACGGCAAGCCAGGGAAAACCATCCTCAGGGCTCCGACAGTGGGATTCGAAGCCACTGTCTCCCGAATGCAAGCTGACAGCTACGTGCCCCAAACCACGCGGCTACTCGCTCCTCATCTAGATGAATGCAGTAAACCGTCTTTAAACTTATCACCGAGCTCGATAACTGCAGTCGCTTAAGTGCGACCAGTATCCAGAATTCGGGAGATAGTGGGTTCGAACCCCACTGTCGGCAGCCCTGAAGATGGTTTTCTGTGGTTTCCCATTTTCACACCAGGCAAATGCTGGGGCTGTACCTTAAATTAAGGCCACGGACGCTTCCTTCCCATTCCTTGGTCTTTCCTGCCCCATCGTCGCCATAAGACCTATCTGTGTCGGTGCGACGTAAAGCAAATAGAAATTTAAACTTACCGGAGGATTCTTTAATTACATCGTCCATTATTTATCAACTTGTCCTTAAATGAATCTGTAGGTTACTGATGGGATACATCAATTACCGTTTTATTAAAGGAGTTTCATGTAAGATTTCTTTGACGAATGGTGCGGTAACATATCGAAGAAGGAAGATACTCAAATGAAGATGTATAGTTTCCTCGTCTTTCATTAAAATTGCTGTCCGGCTCAATGGCTAAATGGTTAGCGTGCTGGCCTTTGGTCCAGGGGTCCGGGTTAAGATTTTCAGCAGGGTCGGGGATGTTAACCTCCATTGGTTAATTCCGATAGTTCGGAAGCTGGGTGTACGTATGTGTCGTCTTCGGCATTAGAATTCAGCATACGTACGGCCCCATCCTCACAGACGTGCAGGTCGCCTATACGGCGTCAACTCGAAAGGCTCGCACCAGTCCTCTCCGGAGGCCACACGCTTTATTATTATTATTATTATTATTATTATTATTATTATTATTATTATTATTGCTTCAAAATGCAGAAAGAAATATTCTTTCAAAAATAAGTGGTCCGTTCGTCGGGATTAGAAACGTCTACTGAAAATTATAGAACAATTTAATGTTGTTCAAGAATTTTAAATAGAATTTAATGCTTTGCAGTTACACCACTGAAATAGTGCTAAAGTATCAAGTGTTATTAAAAGGCTGTAGTTCAGGACGTAATAAAGTAACTGAATTCCAAAGTATGAAGGGTTACATTTATTACTACCTAATGTAGCGATTTGGGTTTTCTCCTTAGGAGAACATTTGGGTAATTTAACAGTTGTCCGAAGCTGACGATGCCAGTATGAAAGTTCTCTTACAAACAGTTCGGATCTTAATTGAGCAATGCTGCTAATTTTGTTACGAAGCGATATTCGGTGTAGGCGTACAGGTCGTCTAGCTGTAAGATTCCGTTCCAGATATAGTGGGTTCGAACACTGCCATCGGCATTTCTAAAAATAGGTTTCATTGGTTTACATTTTTCATATTACGGTCATGCCTTTCCCAACCATGGGACGCTGAAAACCCGTTTTAAATTTTGCAAAAGTAATGGATTAATAATAATAATAATAATAATAATAATAATAATAATAATAATAATAATAATAATATGCCTAGTATTGAATTGGAGTATTAGAAAGAAGAATCATTAGAAAAATCCTGACCGGGCGAGTTGGCCGTGCGGTTAGGGGCGCGTGGCCCTGAGCTTGCATCCGAGAGATAGTGGGTTCGAATCCCACTGTCGACAGTCCTGAAGATAGTTTTCCGTGGTTTTCCATTTTCACACCAGGAAAATGCTGTGGCTGTACCTTAATTAAGGCCGTGGCCGCTTTCTTACAACTCCTAAGCCTTTCCTATGCCATCGTCGCCTTACCTATCTGTGTCGGTGCGACGTAAAGCCACTAGCAAGAAAACCCCCCACAAAATCCTGGGTCAAAAGAAAATTAAATAATTATGACAGTTAAGATGTAATAAGAAAATCTATCAGAACATAGAAAACATAAACAATAAGAAATAAGGAGTGTGCTATTTTTTTTGGCATATCTTTGAGGTTGATGAAAGTATTATAACAAAAATGATATTCAAATTCCTTTGGGAGAAAAAATCAACAATAACCTGCATCTAAGGGGTCAAAACAAATTTGGAACGATATAAGAGAAGAAGAAATAAAGGGCAGAGATATATTTTATAAATAAAGTGTTAAAAATGGAAGGATTCCAGGGCTAAAGGGAAATGAATAAATACTGGCACAAAGGTGGTCTGCGGAGAGAAAGAAGGATCACAGCGAAAGGATGGAGTATTAGAGGGAAAGGAAGAGGAACATCAAAAGCTGAGGAATTCCAATTGGTACGTGGTTCCTAATATGTGATAAGGGGATGATGATGATGATAATTTAATGTAGTCTTCCTCATTCCCACTTTCTTAAGAACTAGGTTATAATGTCGGTTACTAAAGCTGCAAGGTAAATTAAAAAATGTGTTCTTTCATTCAACGGTCATCAGAAAGTCACTATACAGATTTGTTACAATATAATATGTATACACCAGTGAAGCCATCCGATACATATATCGCTTTCAATAAAACCTGTCCAGGGCAGCGATGTTAAGTTTAATTGTCCATTAAATGTAGAAAGCTATTGAATGTGACAGAATGCATATGAAGTATGTTAACTCCACGCGTGAGGTGGCAGAAGGACAACAGATGGCGCGAACACCTGCTGCGGTCAGTTACTGTGCTTGCTGCTGTCATATGATATTGACATTTATGTGTTTACCTTGTGTTCGTTCCAATTGAAAAACTTCCGCTATACTGAAAGGAGGACGTCTGGGATAACATACTCTCAGGTGCGTTCCCGTACTCAAACTAGCTCGACCGGTGAATAATCGCGGTCTCTCACCTTGGTGTGCCACACAGATCACATCCTTGTACGTAACTTGCTTTTGTCTCTCAGGCTCCCGACCTTACGTAAAAGGAAAAAAAAAAAAAAATCCTTACCTGTATTAATATACCAAGAGATTGAGGAAATCCGGAGCTCGAATTATATTTATTTTGACTAATTAGAGCAAGGTTTCCCGAACTTCTTTTCTCTGAAGCCTCCTGGCATATTGCATGTATGTCCAAGAACCCCTTAGCTACAGAACATAATACTGTATTTAGTATCGTATCGTATCGTATCGTAATCTGTTTACCCTCCAGGGTCGGTTTTTCCCTCGGACTCGGCGAGGGATCCCACCTCTACCGCCTCAAGGGCAGTGTCCTGGAGCTTCAGACTCTGGGTCGGGGAATACAACTGGGGAGGATGACCAGTACCTCGCCCAGGTGGCCTGACCTGCTATGCTGAACAGGGGCCTTGTGGGGGATGGGAAGATTGGAAGGGATAGACAAGGAAGTGGGAAGGAAGCGGCCGTGGCCTTAAGTTAGGTACCATCCCGGCATTTGCCTGGAGGAGAAGTGGGAAACCACGGAAAACCACTTCCAGGATGGCTGAGGTGGGAATCGAACACACCTCTACTCAGTTGACCTCCTGAGGCTGAGTGGACCCCGTTCCAGCCCTCGTACCACTTTTCAAATTTCGTGGCAGAGCCGGGAATCGAACCCGGACCTCCGGAGGTGGCAGCTAATCACACTAACCACTACAGCACAGAGACGGCTACTGTATTTAGTAAAGAACAAAACAAAAAAACAGAATTTTGTAATGACACCATGTTTGATTTTATTCGTATAATTTAGGACTAATATTTGCTTTATTTGGAATTTTAATTAAATTAATTTGCATAAAGATATTTCATTACAACAGTTTGGATCTGGAAACTTACTTCAAAAAATTCATTTGTTGCGATTGTTGGGTGAATGGGACGGATGGTGGTGTTTTTCAATGACCAAGCGGGTTTACAAGCGTACTCACTCGAACCGAAGATCAGCCTCTACATTAGCTCTGTTTCTGTACTTCGTTTTCATTTGAGTTAGAGGAGAAAAGGTACACTCACACAGGTATGTTGACATGAAAGGCATTAAACGCAATATTTCCTTTCTAGAAATTGTAGGGTGTAGGGGATGTTACGGATCCAGAAGTCGATCAGAGACGTGGAGTGGTTATACATTCATGGAATTTCCTGGAACTAAACAGACCACTCAGCGGACGAGTTGGCCTTGTGGTTAGGGGCGGGCAGCTGTGAGCTTGCATCCGGGAGATAGTGGATTCGAACCCCATTGACGGCAGGCCTGAACATAGTAATGCCTGGTTTTCCATTTTCACGCCAGGTAAATGCTGCGACTGCACCTTAATTAAGGCCACGGTCGCTTCCTTCCCACTTCTAGTCCATCGTCGCCATAAGTTCTAGCTGTTTCGGTGCGACGTGAAGTAAATCATAATCCAGAGCCGATGACCTTCGATGTTAGGCCCCTTTAAACAACAAGCATCATCATCATCATCGAATTATAATCCCTTAAGGTAAGACCGAACGCCAAAATCTGAAAAAAATGACCTTTTTCGTTTATTGACTTCTGTTACAATTTAATCGTCGTCGAACATTTTGCTGTATAATTTATATAGAAATTCGTCCCAGAAGTATTTTTAATTATTTTTTAAATTTAAATCTACACTACATAGATTTTTGTTCCATGTTGCACCGATTGGTATTGTTATTGATATATCAGGAACTTCTTGACCTAGAAGGCTGTAGTTTGGCTCATTTTAAAGTTACGGAAGTTGGCTATACTGTTACGCTCTAAAATGTCTACCTACTGCTGTTGAAAAACAAATAAGTGGCGTTAGAGTTATATGTTTATTGAATCCTTGTTGTGGTTTCACATTTCTTACAGTTTTTTTAATAATATCATCTGGATCAGGGCTTGTGCGATATAATACATTAAAGTTAGGGGTCTCAGATGCTGTAATAACCTTAAATCATGGGAATTCAGGCAGACTTAAGGTTTTTGAAGAACTGGGAGTAGAAATAGGAAAGCATACAGCATCTGTATTGAAAGTGCTTGACAGGTTAAGGGTGCAAAAAGCAGAATTTGTGGCAAATCTGGCAGCAAGAGAAGCAAGGAAGAAGACAAAAAGGAGCAGATTAGCCAGTAACGAGTCAGGTTATGGTGCTGGATGCATCTAATTGGTCTAGGAAAACGATAGGGTAACTTTTAAGATACTTTTTTCACTCTTCAACTTTGGAGTTGATTTTCTTGAAACTTAAAAAAATCTCAATAAATGTTCCTTTTTCTTCAAAACTGTACAATGTATAACCATAAAATTTTGACAGGTACCTGATGTATGTACAGTACAGCTGGGGATCTACAATCAGGTCATTGCGACTAATACCTTGGGAGTTATGCCTTATTGTTCATGATTTTTTTAAATTGGAATGTATCTTTTCAATAAAAAATCATTACTCCCACATTTATTTAACTACAGTTCCGATTGTAGATCCCAGCACCTAGTAAGAGTTGAGGAATATACTATAAAAATTTCATGCATTTATCTTTAGCAGTTTCTGAGAAAAAAAGAACATAAATTATACGAAATTAACATTGGCGAGATAGGGCATTCGGTCTTACCTTAAAATAGAACTGTGTCATTTATTCAGTCATTGACCTGGATAGAGGAACTCTGTGTTTGTTTTCTGTGATGACACAGAACTCACAGTTTGTGTTTCATGATGAGACATCGAATCTTGATATGACTCTACATAAACATAAGTCATCAGCTATTTAGAATACCTATTTCTCAAGCGCTTTCTCCCTGCACGTTCCAGTAATTCGCTGTACGCTTACTAAATTATGTACAGACATGACAATCTTTTGGGTTTTTACCCGTGTCAAGTAAATGAACTGTAGGAAATCTTCACGTGTCACGATGTCTGTTAAAACATAAGTGTGTATATACACAGCCATCTGACGACTATTGTTTTAAAATCATCTGGCTGTGCTTATTTTCCCACAAGTCGATTCGGTCACGGTTGAGTTAACCCAGTTTTACGGCCCTTCCTGATGCCAACCTTGTGTGGCGGGATGGATTCAACAGTTGCGTATTCTTGCGGTGGTTATCAGCTTGGTGTAAAAGTACAAATACGTAGTCGGAGAGCAATTGGAATTTAGCAGACACGGCTGAAATACATGCCTCGACCAAGAAGAATCGAATGCTGGACTCCCTGGACCGAAGGCAGCTATGCTGTCCATCCAGCCAAGGAGTCGAACTGTTGTAACAAACTGAAGGGGGTTTATAATATTACGCTTTAATTACTGAAGTATCTAAGAAACGTTTAAGACCACTACACTAATTCAGATGAAGGAAATCCTGGACTCGCTTGTTTAGGTATCGTGAATATGAATTTTTGTAAACTTCAGGCTATGATTAATATCTCCAGTTAAACAGAACTGATAATGTGGTTATTAGTTTTCGAGTTACTTTTAAAAATGGAATGTTAATTAACATTGTTCTTCACTTCAGCTTGCGTGCCAAAAGTCTGGATTACCGGGCGAGTTGGCCGTGCGCGTAGAGGCGCGCGGCTGTGAAGCTTGCATCCGGGAGATAGTAGGTTCGAATCCCACTATCGGCAGCCCTGAAAATGGTTTTCCGTGGTTTCCCATTTTCACACCAGGCAAATGCTGGGGCTGTACCTTAATTAAAGCCACGGCCGCTTCCTTCCAACTCCTAGGCCTTTCCTATCCCATCGTCGCCATAAGACCTATCTGTGTCGGTGCGACGTAAAGCCCATAGCAAAAAAAAAAAAAGTCTGGATTAAATTCCAAGCACGTCTGCAAGTTTTCGTAAGGAATGTGAGCATATGGCGCTGTTGATGGTGATTCGTCCATTGGATGGAACGTAAAGCCATGGTTATATTCGGCACTAGGCTATGTGTCGGCATGGGGTTTTACCCTCTTCCTGCCTATCATATATCACTTCATTCACTTCATTCACTCCTGTGATGAGGTAGACGTCAGGAAGGGCATTCGGTCATAAAAACTCACTACTAAAATTCATCTTAATACCCGACCGCGTAGAACAGGGGTGTGCAAATGCTGAAAAACTGGCAGCGAGCACTTGTAGTACTCGCAATTTTCTCGTTAACGACCGGCGACTGAAACTGGCTCGACCCGTAGCAGATGACACGTATACGGCTGTCTGAGGGGTGACTAGACTAGCTTGGCTCGTAAATGACAGACTCCACGTGGACTTCAAAAGCGTGCCAGGCTTTAACAAAGAAATTGCGAGAACTAGGCGTGGGCAAAGCACATTGCATTGGCACGGTGGTGTGACGTCACAATCCACTGTCCTCTATTCCTCTCTGTGACTGTGGTACAGTAGTTTTTCTCAGTTAACATAATGGAGCTTACTGCGGAAGGCAGTAAAAATAGGCTCTGAGATCTGAGCCTTAAGGATACCTTCAACTCAAAATCAATCAATCAATCAATCAATCAATCAATCAATACTGATCTGCATTTAGGGCAGTTGTCCAGGTGGCAGATTCCCTACCTGTTGTTTTCCTAGCCTTTTCCTAAATGATTTCAAAGAAATTGGAAATTTATTGAACATCTCCCTTGGTAAGTTATTCCAATCCCTAACTTCCCTTCCTATAAACGAATATTTCCCCAGTTTGTCCTCTTGAATTCCAACTTTATCTTCATATTGTGAGCTTTCCTACTTTTATAAACGTCACTCAAACTTATTCGTCTACTAATGTCATTCCACGCCATCTCTCCGCTGACAGCTCGGAACATACTACTTAGTCGAGCAGTTCTTCTTTGTCCCAATTCTTCCCAGCCCAAACTTTGCAACATTTTTGTGACACTACTCTTTTGTCGGAAATCACCCAGAACAATTCGAGCTGCTTTTCTTTGGATTTTTTCCAGTTCTTGAATCAGGTAATCCTGGTGAGGGTCCCCTACAATGGAACCATACTCTAGTTGGGGTCTTACCAGAGACTTACATGCCCTCTCCTGTACATTCTTACTACAACCCCTAAACACCCTCATAACCATGTTCAGAGATCTGTACCCTTTATTTACAATCCAATTCATGTGATTACCCCAATGAGGATCTTTCCTTATATTAGCACCACAATGATCCCCAAAAGGAAGTTTCACCCCATCAACGTAGTAACTAAACCTGAGAGGACTTTTCCTGTTTGTGAAACTCACAACCTGACTTTTAACCCCGTTTATCAACATACCATTGCCTGCTGTCCATCTCACAACATTATCGAGGTCATGTTGCAGTTGCTCACAATAACACCAAAGATTGAAAAACGTATTCATGAAAATGTAGACAGTAAAAACGTTCCTCTGTTGACTGAAAATAGTGGTATAGCAGATGATGATGTGATCCGGGAAGAATGTGAGGACGAGGTACAACAAAAGCTGAATGTGTTGAAAAGAAGGATTGAACAATGGGGATTGAGGATCAATGTGGAGAAGAGCAAGGCAGTGGTGACCAACAGAGGAAGTCAAGAAGGAAAAGGAGCTCTCATAATTGTTGGCAAGGAACTGGAAAAAGTAGAACTGACAGAAAATGGAAGACTGGATATGGAAATTAGTGGATGGATAAACTGGGGATTGCTTTCTACCACCACGTACGGAGATCAATATGGAATAAACATGTACCCATGAAGGCTAAGGGAGTAATGTACTTACCTGCAACGACATATACAGCAGAAACCTGAACAGTGACTCGGAGAGATGAGAGTAAAGTCCAGGCAGCTGAAGTAAAGTTCGTAAAGAGTATGGTACAGAAGACAGGGAAGGAAGGATAAAGTGAGAAATGAAGAGATGTGAGAAGAGTTACATTAAATATTCAAACTAAATGACAAACTGGAATAGAACAGATTGAGGTGATTTGGACATGTCAAGCAAATGAAATAAGGAAGACTGCTTAGACAAGCACTGGAAATACAGATGATAGGGAAGAGAGGATGAGGAAGACCACAATTACAATGGATGAACTCTGTGAAGAACAGCGTAGGACAACGGAACGTTGATTGGAGCACGCTGTTGGATGAGGAATGGCGGGGAGACAGGAGGAAGTGGAGAGGAACCATATTTTCCTCCACCTGGTATCAGCTGGAAAAGGGGAAATGATGATGATGATGATGATGATGATGATGATGATGATTTTCTTTCATATTATTAAATATTGACATAGCTCTTGCAGCCCTAAGAGGAATTTTCATTGTAAAGGAACATGTAATTCATATATATCACTTATCTCTTTTGCGAAGTTTCCTCTTATGTTTTGAGTATATTATCTGGTATCAAATTAAAACTTTAAGTAATAATAGTAAATATTCGTGTAGACCCTGTAAAGCTGCTGGTATTATTTCAGATAACAATTATTTACGGTAGTGGTAGAACAGTTCATTGAAAAACAGCGCTTGAAAGGAAACCTTCCGTGACCGTACTGGAAGGAAGGACATCGCTAGCGTACTGGCGGGGTCTGCTCGTGGGCTGTTCCAGCGAGCCAAGCCTGCAGATAACCGCCGTAGAGAAACGGACTAAGTATTGGAGACATACACAATTGTCATTGTCAGTCGGTGAGCATAATATTACATGCCCTATGTAAATTTTATTTTCCGAGGTAGTTAACCGTGCGGTTAGGGTCGCGTAGCTGTGAGCTTACATTCGGGAGATAGTGGGTTCGAATCCCACCGTCGGTAGCCCTGAATGTTTTTTTCATGGTTTCCCATTTTCACACAGACAAATGCTGCGGGTATACCTTAATTAAGGTCACGGCTGCTACCTTCCCACTCTTAACCCTTTGCTATACCGTTGTCGCTGTAAGACCTATCTGTGTCGGTGCTACCTAAAGAAAATTTTAAAATTCCAAAAAAACAAATGGGAGACCACGGAAGACCATTTTGAGGGCTTCCGATAGTGGAGTTAGAACTCGCCATCTTCCGAATTCAAGCCTACAGCTGTGCGCCCCCAACCGCACGGCCAACTCGCTCGGTTTTAGAAGTATTAGCGGGCACTACAGCAAGTCGGCAATAGTGTACATTGCATTTAAAAAGTTATCCAAAAAGGTATGGGTGTTCTTAAACGTTTGTTAGGGATGACAATTCTGAGTCGTATCTAAGTGTTTTGATAAAGCTGAGCTCTGGAAGCTATAAAACGCAATCAATCTTCATAACATTTACTGAAATCTGAGATGTTGACAGTTCTGCTGATTGTATTGTCACTAGTCCAGTAAAGTAGACCACTCCCTGGATAGATTCCATTGCCATTCCCGGGTTTGATGATGATGATGATTATTATTATTATTAGGTGCCATCAAGTCGACGTAGACCCCTGGCGACTGGTTGAATGGACTGCCCCCACATTGTTTTCACCCATATACTTCAGATCCTTCGGTCGCATGTTCATATTTGATTTGATGGAGTCTATCTGTCTCATTGCTGGCCGTCCTCGTCTTCGAGACTCATCCACCTTTCCAGCTTAATAGTATTTTCAAATGAACCAGAGCTTCTCATAATGCGTCCAAGATATGACAACTATAATCTCGTAATGAATGCCTCAAGAGACAATCTGGTTTGATCTTTTGAATGACCTATGCATTTGTCTTCTTGGCTCTCCAATGGATACGCAATATTCCTCTCCAACACCAGAGCTCAAATGCATCAATATTTTTATTTATTTGACTTTAGCAGTGGCGAAGTTTGATAATATATATAGGATATAAAAGTAATGTATTATTCTATTATAAAATAAAAGATAACTAACTGTAAGCTAAAAATTAAGGATTTGAAGAACATAGTTGTTGTTGGCTAATTACCTATGTTTTTAACTTTACTTTGTTAACACTTGTAATGTTAAGCTCAACCTATTGGTTTGTAAGCCGTAATGTTAAGCACTGGATTTTCTTAAGTTTCATGTGAATTTATATATGATGCTAGATTTAGAATGTTAAATTCGTGGTATTTCTCGTAATATTTTCGTTTCATGCAGTTGCTTGTTGGACCTTTGTTGTAGCTTTGTTGTTGTTGTTGGGTATATTATCACACTACTATAAGTGGCCATTGCCACCGGGATATTTCCCGATTGCGTTGCATTTCTTAATAATAATATAATGAAGAAAGAAAGCAAAGCTCAACACCTGAAATAAGAAGGAATCCGGAGCATAAAAGTAAAAAAGGAGAAATTCATAATAAAAAATTAACATACAAACTGAAAAATTTAAGCAATGCATAAACAGAACACAATACATAATAAAGCAATGAAAAGTATGGCCGTAAACATTGATCTGTGTACATGAGTTCAAAGCTAGATATTAAGTACATTTATGCTTCCTATCTCGCTTCCTTATGGTCCAGCTTTGACAACCATATGCAGCTATGGGAAAGACTAGTGCCTTAACCATTCTGACTTTAGTATGCAAAGATACATCTGAAGACTTGGAGATCTTATCCAGACTTTCGAATGCTGTTCTTCCAAGGGCAAGTCTTCGGTGAATTTCTGGACTACTTGAGCCACTTCTACTAATGGTTGATCCCAACTCCAGAAACTATTCACCTCTATGATTAACTCATTATTTATCATAATATTTGCTGGTAAACCTGTTGTCATGATTTTGGTCTTGTTAATATTCAGGTACAGGCCCATGTTCTCGAGCTTTTCCTTACTTTCAGCAAGCAAAGTGGTGTCATCTGCATACCTCAAGTTGTTTGTATTCAATCCAAACATATTAAAACCATGAGGTTTACGCAGCAGCATAACCAGGATTGGCCGCTGTGTGGGGTCATAGTTACAAAATGATGACAGAGCACAATGAAGGTGCTTGTGGGTGTGCGGTGCGCGAATGCAAGACTTGTCATTATGACACTGATACAAGTGAATTGTGTTGGTATTCAGATTGCAGTACATTACAAAATCTTACATTAAAATACAGATTAGGAACAATACGATTAAGGTCAACAATTTTACAGCGAATGGTATGTTCAGTTTACAATCTAAAATCGAACTTTCGAGCCTTCTTAGAAAATAGGTTCAACAGATCTGTTGGTTCTACTATCTGCGTCTCACGAGAAGTCGCGGCAGCTTGTAGGTACGGCACGTGTAACAAATACTACACTAAGGTAAAAATATTGGTAGTGATAATCAGTACGAGCTCTTTGAAAGAGATGCGTGTTCATTATTAAATTGTTCATTGTACAGTACTTACAGTAAATTACATTACCAGTTTGAAACTTCACAGCAGCAGCACCTTAGTTCAGAAGAATCACTGCGGGTGGAACCGATGTTTATTGTCTGGTCGTGAGACTTGAGATTAGCACATGCGCAGCAACCATGCTTACCCCTTACCCCGGAAGCACGCGACTTCCCGTCAGACGGCCATAGTACAATTATGTCTCTAAATGTTTATTTAGTTTATTATTTATCAGTTTCTTTTTATTTTCATTTTTGTAAAATTTCAATTTCCCAGTAACGCCCCTGGTTTACGCATTGCATAATGAATACTTTGGTAAGTATGAAAGGTTGTTACATGGAGTGGTCTTTGTTCCTTGAACAAGGTCAATAATAGCAGACTTGCAAGTCGCTAAATAGGGTGGATACTTGCCATGTTGGAATAAGCAAGTTCAAGTGCAAGGTCAATACGCGTCAGCAGGTGCGAGCTTTAGAAGGAATCCAGTTTCCCTCTCTGTGCGCCTTCAACGAGGCCAGCATCTCAAGAAGTGGGTCGACGACTGTCAGTTTCGCTCGCAGGTAGACTTGACCGTCGCTCAGACACGTCCGTCACTTGGAAGTACCGCTACAATAGTTGCACGGTCAGCTGGTCAATGGACTAGCAGATAGACTTTGTATATTACATCGACAACTTTATTGCACGCCCATCCTATCAACCTTGACACCTTGTAATCATTTTATGATCTTGCAGAAAACAGTACTTGTAAACGTTGTACAGTGAGCAATAAAATACAATATGTATTGACCAAATCAAATTTGACCTTAAACGCCTCTGCGACTGTCGACTTCGTTGCGTCTCGAAATGCCGTTATGTCCAGATATTCAGGGGAGAAATACTGACCCGCAACGCACGCATCACTTAAAACAAAAATTCCTGGATCGAGTTCATGCAATACTGAATCTGAGAAGACAGAACCTTTCTTGTCAAAGTTCTAAACTGAAATATTGTCACATAGCGGTTCTCCTACGTAAAACGATAGGTAAAACTACGAAATGCCATTAAAATTCTCTTCAGGCGATGCCACATAGAAAATGAAACCCTTGCGCAGGTCCTGAGATCGTACCCGCAATAGGGAGACGCTCCAACGAGAGTAGGTGTCTTCTGCCGTGTACGTAAGTAAAAGTGCTTGTTAGTGTGTTGTGTATGACTTGTAGGAATGTTGGGGACAGCACAAACACCCAGACCCCGAGCAGGGGGGAATGAACCCTTTAGATTAAAATCGCTCGACCCTGCTGGTATTCGAACCTGGGGCCACGAGGACCGATGATCAAGACGCTGACAACTTAGCCATGGAGCCGCACAGATGTTGTAATGAAAGAGACGTTACATCGGACCTAAAACATAACAAGTACCTGCAATAAAATGTAAAAAATTACTATCCGTTGAAGCGATTATAAACTTTTTTCTCTATATGCCTCAAAATACAACTTGTGCACTCGCTCTGAACTTGGGTACGTAGGTTGGCGACCATGGGGCCCTTATCAGAGTCCTGGCGTTGCTTCCACTTGTGCCAGTCTCCTCACTTTCATACATCCTACCTGGCCTCCGATGGTCATTTCTTGGTCTTTTCCGACCCCGATGGTCGGACCTAGGGAGTCTTTTTCACACCCTTCATAGCCCTTGTCTTTCTTTGTTCGATGTGTCGGATCCCTTCCCTTTTCCCCTCTGATTACAGTTAATAGAGGATGATTGCCCAGTTGTACTTCCTCTTAAAACAATAATCACCGCCACCTCTTCTTCTTACGTATTCTTGAGTATTGTGAGACTGTATTAATGGACGTAACTCCAGACAGTAATAAGAAACTAGACTGGACTTGAAATGGCTGCATTAGATTAGTAATAATAATAATAATAATAATAATAATAATAATAATAATAATAATAATAATAATAATAATAATAATTTATGCTCTTTGCTTTACGCCCCCATTAGATTTATTTCCAGTCTGCGTTATGATACTCGTAGAATACCGAATGGCTTCGAGTGTAAGACCGCCGTAAATTGCACTCATTAACTCTTCTCCGCAGAATAATTCAGATAAATCACCTCGCCTTTCTTCACACTTCAAATTCCTCTGATCAAATTATCAGCGCAGTACAGTATTTGGTTATTCTCTTGCCATACTCTTACATTGTACTGCTATCTTTCGCGATCACTTCTGCCAGGTCATAGTTCCCTCTCTGCTAACATTAGTGACGTGACTTCTCATAACCCATTAATTGCCATGATCCCTCTTTGGGGATTATTTGATGTATAAACTTTGAAGTAATACTTTTGGCAGTGCTGAGGTATTTCCTGTGTTGTCCAGAACTTGTTTAAGCCTGTGCTTGAAGTGATCGTTAAATTGTTTAAAATGTCGGTCAAATTATCATTTAGATTAGATTGTAGGGAAATTTCAGAATTAAAAATATATCAGCTCATTTTATCTAGTGTGAAAGTTGGATTGGCATTAAAGTACATTATCAATTTGATGGTGTTACATTACGGTACCCCTTGTTATAGGGCAGTTACTTCGTGCGGATTTTCTCTTTAAGGATATTATTTTGGTTCTGATAATATATAGATCATATGTAAGGGAATTGTATTTTCACAACTGATTTCTTCCTTTTGTCGGAGGGGAGGAGCTACTAGGGGCTTATAACAAATTATAGTTATTTGAAATGTGTACTTGGTATTATTTTTTCTATTTAAGACCATATTACTGGCGAGACGTAGTGTTTACAGTGCACTATGTCTTGAAATATGGGCTAGATCAAAAATGTGTTACTCTCTTTGACCTGTCTCCTCCTTGGCTTTAACGATATGAAAGGGCCAGAGGTATGAGCGATGCTTGTAATGCCATTTCCTTCTGCAGCCAGTCCCTGTTATGAATCGTGTCAAAATGTCGCTCATAGTCTGTTGGTAAGTGCACTTCAGAGGCCTTGGCAGACTGGTATGTAATAGCAACTTCTGGCTCCGTGAGCAAAGCTACTGGGAACTCGCTCCTTATTTCCCTAGTACGGCTCTTCAGTATTGCCTAGATCATCTATGGCAGCTGATGGCGGAACTGTTGAGGATTAAGCCGGCCTTTGGCTGGACACTCGCTGTAGATTCAAGAAACCTGGAGAAAAGAGAGAGAGAGTTGGCTACGCAGTTCGAGGCGGGTTGATATATTGAATTCCCGATGCATGTGCCAATGCTAACAGAGAGCATTTTGAACATGTAAGAAAGTGTCGTGTGGTATGCTGGTATGTTCTGTTCCTGCGTGTTTCCCATTGTTAATGTACAATGTAGGGTTGTAGAAAATGATTTCTAACATGGAAATAAAGGTTTCCAGACCCATGTCCATATAACGTATTTTCTTCTACGCGTGAGAAGAAACTGGAAGGGAAATTCGGTACGATCCTCAGCCCTCTTTCACCCCTCGATTTGAACTAGTTTATTTCGTGTTGCAGTAACGAAATTTCTCCATTTAGCACCTCGCCTTTGTGTTGTGTGTCACTCCTACGACCTAGCTGGTCGTCATGGCAACATGCTCCCTTCTCTACGCTGCAAAAAGCCTCTTGGCAGCCTGATTATTACCTTCGTAACATGTTCACGTTGCTACCTAACTCTGCACTTGCTAACAAAGAATACTCTCAGCTGGTTATGTCCTAGAAACAATTTTACTGGAAATAGTTTTATTTTTTGTTCTTGAATAGTATTTAAGTACCTCATTTTTGCTGTACTTGATGTGGCCCGAGAAACCATGTTACATGTCGCCAAAATCTGTCTTGTGTTTTTTGTTCCTTCCAATAGAGAACTCAGTTTTGAATATTTTTGGGAACAATGAAATGTTTTATAGTATATTAGAGCAATCCCCCCCAAAAAATACATGCTGCGTACGCGTGCCTACGATTTGCGAGTGCCACTTTTCTAAAGATCTCATTATAAAGGTAGACTAATTTATTGTTAAATGGGGAAAAAGTTGAAATTCCGAGAATAATGTGGTGTTTTAATATATGAAAATACACAGCCTGCTTCGTCATTCGACCGGGTCAGGAATGGAATGAATGAGGCCCCATCTAGCGGCAAGGATGGGAATTGTGCCGGCTGCCGTAGCTTGTCGCACTGATTAATGGCTGACAGATGAAATGAAATGATACTGGAGAGTGTTGCTAGAATGAAAGATGACAAGGAAAAACGTATTACTCGGAGAAAAAATATGTCCAGCACAAATTTCACATGGAGTGATCTGGATTTGAACCACGGAACCCAGCGCTGCCAGCTGAGCCACAGAGGCTCTATTTTAATCAGTCTTCTTTCAAAATTCACATGATTTGGCCACAAATAATATATTTTAAGAGACTCGGCTTTCATAATGCGTTTTAACAATTCACATACAATACACTCACAGTGGTCTAGACAGAAGGTATAGTCACTCAAAAAAGAAAATGAGGATATGGTTTTCTTATGTTCCTGGTGGACTCAATGTCAGTTATTGGGGAATCCCATAGATCCATGTTACGCCCATGGGAATGTGAGTGTAGCAGCAACGAACAAATTAGACAGGGTCATAAAAGCAAACCCGGACTACGAATTTTTTTTTCAATGAAGACAGTTCTTTGTAGCGAAAACTTGAATGAATTACTTGACCTGACACTGTCACAAATATATTCATTTAATTTTGTGCCCATAAATACAATTCTTGTGATGTAGAGAGATAATGTTCTGCCTACAAAAACAGTGACTCACAATGTCCTAGAATGTTTTATAGTGCACAAGTTATATGAAATTAGTCATCTAATCTTACAAAAGAATATTAAAGGTCGTACAGTTCTAATTTATACTGTATTGTTTAAAATGAATTGTACATGTCGCGCCTTTAATATAGACTTTAAATTTTTTCAAAAATATAAATCACCTCTCGTCTAGATATAAACCTCGTGGATACCCACAGCAAACATACTGTATGTATAGATTCAGTTTTTTCTGAGATTAGTTTTCCTGCGATGAATTTGTACAATACGATGTGCTTTTCATCCGTAGTCCGGGTTCGCTTTGATGACGCTGTTCAATTTCTTCTTCGTCGCTAAGTCCACTTTTCCACGGGCATAACTGAGGGATCTGCGGAATTCATAAACAATTGACAGTCTATAAACAAAGCTTGCCCCCCCCCCCCCCACCTCCTCGCTTAACACATTGCTGCAAGTAGACAGCCCGCTACAATATTGTTGTGATTGAAATGGCCACAGTGGTGAGTGTATAGCAATACACACACTGTGCCTTCAGCACTACCCGTTCACTTCCATCCTGTCCTTTTCAGTACTGGAGCGGGGCAGTGTTGATTGTTTACGTCGGAACGCCATTTCTGTGCATACGACTACATACGCAGGCATTGTCAGGGATGGTTGGACGATGTAAACAAACACAGGTTTGCCTGCCTGCTGCAGAGGGCGGAGTTTCTACTCTGCCTCGTTCAGCGGTGGACAAGTTATTCCAATGCTTTCACAAGTCAACAGGGATCGAATGTTGGTATGTAGGGGGCATATATGCCCACTGGAGGACAAATTATTTAGAGGTGTGGGTTTTGGCGATTAGTCTGTTATTAAAGACACCACATGTACAATTTATTTTAAACAATGCAGTATAATTTAGAAATGTACGTCCTTTAATATCCTTATGAAGATCAGATGTCCGCCTCTGTGGTGTAGTGATTAGTGTGATTAGCTGCCACCCCCGGAGGCCCGGGTTCGATTCCCGGCTCTGCCACGAAATTTGAAAAGTGGTACAAGGGCTGGAACGGGGTCCACTCAGCCTCGGGAGGTCAACTGAGTAGAGGTGGGTTCGATTCCCAGCTCAGCCATCCTGGAAGTGGTTTTCCGTGGTTTCCCACTTCTTCTCCAGGCGAATGCCGGGATGGTACCTAACATAAGGCCACGGCCGCTTCCTTCCCTCTCCCTCGCCTATCCCTTCCAATCTTCCCATCCCTCCATAAGGCCCCTGTTCAGCATAGCAGGTGAGGCCGCCTGGGCGAGGTACTGGTCATTCTCCCCAGTTGTATCCTCGACCAAGAGTCTGAAGCTCCAGGACACTGCCCTTGAGGCGGTAGAGGTGGGATCCCTCGCTGTGTCCGAGGGAAAAGCCGACCTTGGAGGGTAAACAGATGATGATGATGATGATGATGATGATGAAGAAGATTAGATTACTTCATTTTCATACAACTCGTGCATTATAAAACTTTCTAGGATATTGTCCGTCAGTCAGTGTTTTCCAGTCATTCGTTTTTGTAGGCAGAGAATAACCTCTAATCACAGGATCTTACGGGTACAAACTTAAATGAATATACAGTATTCTTCATTCGAGTTTTCTCTACAAAGAACCTTCTTCACTGAACAAAAACATCCGTAGTCCGGGTTCGCTTTGATGACCCTGTTCAATTTATTCTTCGTCGCTAAGTCCACTTTTCCACAGGCATAACTGAGGGATCTGCGGAATTTCTCAACAATTGACATAGTCTACCAGTGGCAGACATGTGGCTTCTAATTTGGTTATTGTAGAAGGTAGTTCACACAAGTTTGTCTTAATGTTCATTAAATCCTGCTGTACATATTTTTTTCATTCAAACACTGCTAGTGCATTTCTGATACACGCTACTTCATGTGGCGAAGAAGTATTTCATTGTTGCGTCTGCTAAAACCGCCGTGTGAAATCTTTCAGCTTAGAACTTCGGCCGGTAAGGTTCCATATTGTGCGACGGCTGTCAAGGAATTCTCGCTCTTCATAATATATGTGCTGCGGGTCAGTATTTTTCCAACAATATTATCACAGACTCTTTTTCGCAGGGGCAAGGACAATTTATTTCAGAATGAAATAAGAGAAATATTATTTTCGATCATTACAACTAGATACGTTAACTAAGTAACAGTATCATTTCATACCGATTTAAATGACTGCTTATTATGGAACTGGAGAAAGCGAAGCTCAATTCACAAGCGAGCGTAAAAACGGGTAGTAAAAATCGGTAACGGGAAAATTACGCCAGGATATTACCTTTTTTGAAAAACCATAAAGGCATGCATTTAAACTGAATATAAGGTATATTATTATGCGTGATTAAGCCAAAAAACATTAAACATGAATTATGCGTGATTTTTCTCCAAACAAATGGCAAAAACATGCAAACATGCACACTCCTTGAAACCGAAAAGTTAGAAAATGGTTAAGTATACCCATTTTGAGCTACAGTATGTCCTACGTTCCTGTAAAACATGCATTTGCATTAAAGATCTCGTCTCTACTTGTAACTTATATTAAGTCATATTTGCGGGATAATTAAAGGGCATCAGTATACTTTGAATACAACTTCAATCTCAGTCGACTTCCGAAAGTTCTGGAGCCTTGCTAGTTACGGAATAACTTGTCCACTAATCGACGAGAAAGAGTAGTCAACCCTCCCCTTCCAGCAGGTCGGTGAACCTGTGTGTGTTTACAATATCCGACCATCAGTGGCTGTCTGTACAGTGAGTACATCAGAATCCTCTTTATCAGTCACACTTTCCATAAAATTGACGCCGGTGAATGGCTAAAAACAGTACTTTAAACGTAGGTGCATTATTTTTTCGCATTAACGATAATCACAACTAAAAATATTTGAAGCGATGTTGAGATACGTTAACGAAACGCATTATTTTGGATAAGAAAATAGTGATTTGTTTTTTTTGCGGATTACTGTGAATTAAAGCGATAACGCCAGTTTAAAGCGAAGTTTAATTATTTTGCGATAAGAAGTGAAACGGGCTTTAACTGTATTCCAATATGACGCGTGTGAAGAGAAACGGAGCACAGAATAAGTATTTCTCAATTCGACGCAAATACCTGTTCGTTTTAATTTTCTAGTAAATGCCTTAACGGTGTGGCCATGGAGGGTGAAAAGGTTATTCATTATGTAATCTTGATTAGGACAATATTATAGTTCTAATCAAAATTATATAAGCAATAATGAATGATTATCAATATTATATTTATGGTATCTCTCTTCTACATAAATAATTATATAAGCAATAATGAATGATTATCAATATTATATTTATGGTATCTCTCTTCTACATAAATAATTATATAAGCAATAATGAATGATTATTAATATTATATTTATGGTATCTCTCTTCTACATAAATAATTATATAAGCAATAATGAATGATTATCAATATTATATTTATGGTACCTGTATCTCTCTTCTACATAAATAATTATATAAGCAATAATGAATGATTATCATATTATATTTATGGTATCTCTCTTCTACATAAATAATTATATAAGCAATAATGAATGATTATCAATATTATATTTATGGTATCTCTCTTCTACATAAATAATTCACAAATCACACGAAGGAAACTTGTGATTAATTTTGGAAAATTATTAAAGCGAAATTCAAGCGATGGGCAAGACCTACTTCGCGAAATAAAGCGATAAATTGCTTCCTTTTCGCGAATTCGTAGATAAATTAATGTGAAAACATCATGCCTCTATTCATAAGAATCTGAACCCTTTACGGCCCTTTATCCAGAAAACTGCACGTGAAGAAAATAGACTTAATTAATGGCCTGAATAATTCTGCCGTGAAGACCAACTAAGGAACTGTGCAATACGAGAGGCGTTGAAGAAAGCCAAGCAATTAGGATGAAAATGTCGTTACGCTGACAACGTGGCACCAAGTCATTTGACTGGGCAGCAGTCGTCTTGGCAGGCCAAGGTTGTGTTACGGGTTTGTTTTGTGGAGGGTAAGCGTACCAGAGGAGACCAAGGCGGCGATGGTTTTACTGAGTTTTAATGAGTTAATGATGAAAGCTGGAGAACTTAACGAGGCCATGAGTTAATTGCAAATGGAGGATTGTGGAAGCTCGTAATTAATTCGCTGAAGCTTACAGACTGATTCATGAAAGCACAGTCTATAATATGTTTTTGATTTCAATTATAAATCAATTTCCAGTAGAATTCAAGGGTGCGCATATTTCATACATATAACCTAGGAGGCCTTTTGTGGTACATCAAGAAAGTGCTTTTTAAATTTAATTTCCATTGCTCTCCAGGAAGTAAGTATTTCAATAAGGAGACGGAATTTAATTTCGTTCGCTCGAGCGATGTTGGGGGCGACGCCCTTAGTGGCCTTAACCTTGTCGAAGAGCAGCAGCCAAGCCAAGTATCGACCTTGCGTCATCTCGGCGCTCTCTGTTCCTGTGGGGTTGGTACAGGCAGCATCCCAGCTGCAAGCACAGCGTTCTGTCTGTTGCAGTGCTGTAGATTACATCCGTCAAAATGATTTTTTTAAAAATTACTGTTGTTGCTGACTGACTAAACCGAGTCTCAAATCGCATAAGCGTGCTATAATTTTAAATAAAATTTAAACATTTGTAAGCTTGTCAATACACATCAGGCAAGTCTTACATAGAAAAATATTCATAAACAATGCGAAAACGTACCCTTTGGCTCGGCAACTCTGATGGGCTTTGGCATACCAAGTGACTGCTGCTCAGCCCGAAAGCCTGCAGATTACCAGGGAATGCGTAGTCAGCTAGACGAATCCATTCGGCCGTTATTCTTGGCTTTTTAAACCGGGGAAGCTATCTGTTAGAAAGCCCCACAATTATTCTCAGGTAGGCTGAGTGGACCTCGAACCAGCCGTCAGATTCATGTAAAAGTCTTTGTCCTAGTCGCGAATCGAACGCAGGACCTCAGGGTAATATGCAGGCACGGCAATCGTAGACCGCGGGGCTGGCTCATAAACAACGCCATCATTATTATTATTATTATTATTATTATTATTATTATTGTTGTTGTTGTTGTTCGGGGTTACCCGTGGAATGCAGAGGTGAAAGAAGGTGCGGGCTGGAATGGGTCTAACTACAAGGCCGAAAGATGAATTAAAATTTCAATAAAGGTTATATTTTCAGAACTTAACAATTTTCATATAGACTTTCAAAATTCAAAAAGTAACAAATCAACAACAAGCCAAAAATCACGTACAAGGTATAATTTATAAACGAGAGCACGAAAGCACAAGTTTTAGGGGATCATTAAAAGATCTGGGCTTCGAGCCCCAAGTTTTATAATTCCTGAGCTCTCAGCTCACAACCACAAATTACCAAAGGGCAGAAAACCCCTAATTACATGGGGCACTTGCTCCCACCTAGTAATGTCAAGCCTCCTAGAGGTACCTTTCAAAACACCAGAAAGAACTGACCCGCTCTCAACCTTTCAAGCCTATTAAAGGCAATACTATACTTTACAATCACTTGCCATCGAGGCACAACTTACAAGAATTAAACAAGGGTATCTCGTACCCAGCCTACAGGGCCTTAAAAGAAAAATAATAGTTTAATTAAAATGGCCCTAAATGCACTTTTAAAACCTAAGAGGCACTAGGCCGATGACACAGGGGCTATTCCCAAGCTAGGGAGGTGACTCGTATGAGAAAACTTTTTAAGACATTACAGAAGGGAAGAAACAGTTACAAAACGTAGTCACCTCAAACCAAAAATGAAGGGGAGCTCAAGAGGGTAAGGCACTTTCTATTCCCGATTTTCAGTTAAAGATAGATGAAGTTTTTACAAAAGCGACGGCAAATTGCATGTTACAAGATAGGTTACACAGTAAAGGTTTCGGACCTTCCCCGCGGTTTAGACTGCTGAGCTAGCGAGAAGTAAAGAAGTTTAAGTGGCCATTACCTTGGTGAAGAGCTGCTGCCGGATGAAAGAGGCGCTTCCCGCCTCCTGCTACACTTCCATACACTAGGCTAGATGTTGTTCGAGTGGCCAGGAGCCGTGAAAATCAGCAGTTCTTATACACTCAGGGAAGATTCGAGACCTTTCATGAATAATTAAAACACACCCACTAAACTTTATTGGCTGGCTAAAAGTTACACATCAAAATAGAAGAAGAAACCTAGGATTGGTTGGAAATTAATTACAGAAATTACTGATTGGCTAAGTTCAAAACTGGCGGAAAGAAAGATTATTATTGCCAACCCACAAATGGCAGAACAAAATTTAGTAAGGAACAAACTTAAGAATACAAAATTTCTTCCGATAAAGTTCTACCACTTCGCGCTAGGGTGCATGGTCATAGTTTTGTAGAGACATCTATCGCAGAATGTCCACACTTCTTGATAATTAGTAAACAAAAGCAGTTCGAAATTAACACAGTGACATCTTCTGAGAAACTGTTGAGATAATTCAGTTTTTGAAGTTCAGAGTAAGGCGGAAAATTCAAAAGTGTGGCGTAGAGGTGTGCCAACCGGTACAATTATTATTATTATTATTATTATTATTATTATTATTATTATTACAAAGTAAAATCTTTTTAAAGCCAACTACCAAATTGAAATAAGAAATGTTGTAAGCTTTACATGCCTTATTTTTCGTTCGCGATTAAGATGGTAAGAGGCTGAGACCGCACTGTGGCCCGCCACTCCACCGGGGCAATCTTCTAGTGTTCAAGGCGCCCTTGAGTGGCTGAGAGAAGTTTGATTCCTCCACTCGTGTGTGAATCACTTTACTATTCTCTGGGGCCCTCAGGCGCATAATAGCGCCAGGAAAGCCACTTCCGGAATCTGGAATTGCTTGCTTGAAAGTCTCCGGTAATGGATTTTCGGTGGAAGGGAGATGGTATCAAGAGAGAGCGCTTTTGTTTTATGCGGGCAATATCTTGTTCTATTGTAATGCAGAGTGGAGCAATTAACATATCCCCTGTCGACCTCAACGTGCTCTATTGAAACAGAAGTACCGAGCTCGATAGCTGCAGTCGCTTAAGTGCGGCCAGTATCCAGTATTCGGGAGATAGTGGGTTCGAACCCACTGTCGGCAGCCCTGAACATGGTTTTCCGTGTTTTCCCATTTTCACACCAGGCAAATGCTGGGGCTGTACCTTAAGGCCACGGCCGCTTCCATCCCACTCCCGGCCATTTTCTATCCCATCGTTGCCGTAAGACCTACCTGTGTCGGTGCGACGTAAAGAAAAAAAACAAAAAAAAAGAAACAAACAGAAGTATGCTGCGTGTAACCGGAACTTGTTCTAGAGTAATTCTTGATAGACCTAACTCGGAAAACAGTTACTCAAAATTGAAAAATACATATAAATATTTCAAAGGTTTTTGCCGTTTATCGTTTACGGCAATTACACTTTCAAAAACTCAATAGAAATAACATCGACATTTTTCAATTTTCAATCGATTCAAAATGTCCTAGTTATAATAAATGTCAGGCCTGATAGTTGTCGTGGTTTTTTTCTCTTTCGAGTTGGAGGTATTCATTATTGTTTAAAGATCAATTAAATTTTTATCGGTCGAGAAAAGGGAAGTGATCGGAAGTCGTTAAGGCATATCGGTAGAAATAGAGAAGTATCAGGAAGGGCCTCATAAATCCAACACCGTTGGGTTCGGAAGAACGGAAAATATTAATATGAGGAATCTGGCATGGACAGGTGGAAATTATTCGAGACTCGGTTAGGATTCCTTAGGTCCTCATTTCACGCTCCCCAAATTAACAGCTCCTGAGAGGTTGCTTGTAGAACACTGAGACTGAAAGGCACTTAGGTTTCATGTCAGCACTCGCTCCCATTTAAAAAAAAAAAAATCCTATGGCCTCAGCTACCGTGTGCAGACATTTCAATTTCACTCCATCTGGCTGTCTGCTCGTCAATTTCGACGTTCCGTTTTCATTCTAGGTCTACTAGACGGCAGACCGAGTAAACCGAAACTCTCTTGGGCGTCTGTGACTGAGATTTAATGAATTTTGTCGGGTAAACACCAAATGTGTCACCAGAGATCCTTTACTTGCCGAAATCGTACGACATGGAGTGTCCAATGCAGTATTTTCCGCCCTTCAAACATACAACTACCTCTGCCGGATTTGAACCCGCTGTCTTGGGATCCGGAGGCCGACACTCTACCAGTGATCCACAGAGGCAGCTGCTCGCTCCCATTGTAAAATGGTTTATAAATATTTAATGGTGTTTAATTGCAATGCCCTTATATTGCTAGGTTTAGTGAGAGACCAAATAAGGTGCCATGGAGTACAGTAGTTAATAATAATAATAATAATAATAATAATAATAATAATCTATTTACGGTTTGTAGAATGTGCCATTCAGCAAATCTCTCACGCGCAAAATCATCGCAGTCAACCGAGAAATAATTTTGACTTGCGATTAAGTTCCTCAACGGTGCTTGTTTTCTTTTTTTTTCTTTTTTTGAGGGTGGATGGTAAATAGAAGACGGCGTACGTCCAGTGATTGATTGGTGGTGATTATTTAAAGGGGAACTGCAAGTGGGCGACCGTCCCCTTTTACCACTAATTGGAGGAAGTAAAAATTGAAGGGTTCTAACCCTTTGGAGAATAAAGGCATCGGTAGAAGAATGAAGGGGTCACGACAGGCTTGAAGATGGAAGACTTCGTAAGCGATGCAAAGCTAATACTGTAGGGGTTGGAAGGAAGCGAGGGTTGACCGAGGAATATTGGGTATGAGACATGAAAGTTTTAGAGTCGCGCACAAATATATGGGTCCGGAAGTTGCCAGCACAAGTTCAGAGTCGCTGGGGGTGGCACCTTTCAGTCGCCTCTTACTACAGGTAGAAGGTACCATCTACCGTACGTACTGTGGGCCTCTAGCTGGTAAGAAAACACATTCACAATAAAACAGTCCTAAAAAAATGTGATATATAAACCGAGCGAGTTGGCTGTGCGATTCGGTTCACTAGTTACATTGCATTCGCTAGATTGTAGGTTCAAACCCCACCATCGGTAGCTCTGAGGATGGTTTTCCGTGGTTTTCTACATTCGCACAAGGACATACTTGGATTGTACCGTAATTAAGGTGTCAGGTCCGGTCACTTCCTTCCCCGCCCCAAACCTATCCTATATTCCTCGCTCCCCAAAAACCCTCAGTTGATGCGACATTAGTACACTATTTAAAAAAAGTATACGCCTACGTGCTTTGTCGAAACCACGGTCGCAGATCTTCTGCGCGAGGGTGTTGGGTAGATGTTGCAATTAAGTGAATGCGTACAGTTCAGGCTTAACGAGATTTTTATTTCCTTTTCTTAGCTGTACCCTCCTCTTGCGGATATTATGGAGTGTCACCATTTCCAATCTCCATCGACTCGATGATATCTTGAGTATTTTCAGATTTATCTGTCTCCTGAGGCTAGACGGGCGCAGTAGACATAGGACCTACTCGGTTATGACTAGTAGCGCTCGCCTTCTCGACTTTCTTAGATTGTACAGATTGCACAAGTTGACGAATATCATCACATTTTGAGAATTTATAAAATTAAGTATTTCTTTGCTGGCCGATTTTGTTTATGCGCTGAGTGTACACGCATGCACAAAAATCGCGTCCCGACATAAACAACCAACATAGTACCATTTCAGTACTGAAAAAGAGGAACGGGTAGTTTTGAAGGCCACTTCAGTACCAAAAAGGAGGAGAAGGGAGTGACTGGGTAGTGCTGAAGGCACAGTGTGTGTATTGTTATACATGCACCACTGTGCCCATTTCAGTCACAACAGTCTTGTAGCGGACTGTCTACCTGCAGCAGTGCGTTAAGCTAGGAGGTGGTGGGGGGCGCCATGCTTTGTTTATATCGGGACACCATATCTGTGCATGCGTGTACACGGGCTCTCTTACGATCAGACTCGGTACCATTTTGGGTTTGGGTAGTTGTGTTGAGACTCATTTTTCTACTCGTTTTCGTCTGCTGCATGCTTGAGTCTTCTTTGTGTTAAGATATTGAGACATTTTGGAATTTTTCACAAAATTCTCGACTATTTCACAATTTTTCATCCACTGAGTCAAGTTTACTCACAAATATCATTACAGATGTCGATAGGTTTAGCGTATACGAAACTTATCCACCTCACTGTACGTACTATTACTTCGCATTCCCGAATTACACTAATTTTACACTCCACTCAGAGCTCAGATTTCACCACAAAATGGCGGATGCGGCCACTACTCACTGTCGTGCCATCTGAAATTGAAAGCTATTCGGGTAGACTCTTGGGCATTCCTCATTTAAGTCTTTGCTAGCTTTTATAGTTGAATCGCAACATACAGAATGGGCTTCAGTCGGTAAGAAGTGATTTTGAGAAAAACATGCAAAGCCTCTCTCGTCCTGAAAATAAGTACGTAGGTGGATCAAAAGGTTAGTTGCACTAACGCGCCGCAGCAGCGCGCTGTGTGTCACAAACGTGGGCACAGGGACAGACAATGCCCGTTCGAATGTTAGGCAGGTCGCTGTGGTGTCTCGTCTAGTATTGTGTGAATAGCATCCAAATGCAATGGCGCGTCAACTGGACGTCCACTTCAAATATGAGGTGTGTCAACAGTGTGAATGCGATCATTAGACAGAACCGGCGCATTAAACTGAGAGAAATCGCGACACAGCTGAACATTTTGTATGGCATTGTGTTCGCCTTTGTTCACAAGGACCTTGGATATCGTAAGCTGTGTCAAAGATGGGTCCCACGTCTTCTCACCTATGAGCACAAGAGAGAACGTTTCCAATCCCCCCTGGCATTTTTTTCAACGCTATGCCGCAGACGGCAACGGGTTTCTGCGGCGAATCTTCACAGGCGACGAAACGTGGGTCCACCACTTCACCCCCGAAATGAAGCGAACATCAATGGAATGGGTGCACCCCTCATCACCACAACGAAAGAAGGCCAATGTTCAACATTCAGCCGGTAAGGTTATGGCGACAGTGTTCTTTGACATGGAGGGTTTGCTGCACGCGGAATTCATGCCGAGAGGAATGACGATCAACGCGGCGTCGTATTGTCAAACGTTGCACCGGTTGCGTAAAGCGATTAAAGAGAAGCGCTGGGGGAAATTGAGCGCCGGTGTGATTTTGTTGCACGATAACGCAACACCTCACAAGGCCCACCAAACGAGAGTCCTGCTGCAGCGTTTCAAGTGGGAGGTCTGGCAACATCCACCCTACAGTCCCGACCTAGCGCCATGTGACTTTCATCTGTTCGGTAAGCTCAAAACGGAGCTCGGTGATCGACGTTTCCAGACCGATGAGGAGGTGAAGGCCGCTGTCTCCGACTGGTTGCAGAACGCTGGAGGAAATTTCTATGCATCCGGCATCGACAAGTTGGTTGTGCGTTCGCAGAAATGTTTGGAGTCTCTTGGAAACTATGTGGAAAAGTGACGTTACAGTGTATATCGTTATAGTCGTGTTGCTGTTGTGTAGGTGGTGTAATAAATGGCCATAACTGGGAAGTGCAACTTATTTTCTGATCTGCCCTCGTAGTTGCATTTCCAGAAAAAAATATTTGTTTTGGGATAAAATTACAATAGTTTCTTATTTAGTCAGTTTATCGTCCAGGTTTTTGGTTTCTCCCCCAGATTTAGTGAGGGATCCTCCCTCTACCGCCTCTACAGCGAATAAATTCACGCCCACGACGTGGAAAGGGTGTCTTTCAAAGCTGACCAATGAAAACGATTGTTCGTCCATATCCAGGATCATAGAATGTAATTGCAACTGCTTTCTAGAGGACACGCTGGAATCGCTGTTGACGATTAAGGTGCCAGATAGTATATACCACCTGGACTACATTTACGAAATAAAAAACATACGCCTTGACCTAGGATCGACCCCTCGACCTCCTGCTTGTTAACCCAAACCTCTATCCACTGCACCAACTGTACAGCACGACTAATACGTGCTGACAGAGGTAGTTACCCTACATGTGGTTACAGTGTTGCCATATTGCCACTCTTGAACGTCCTTTATCTGCCTGATATACTCGCAGGACGAACTGTTGTGCGAGAGATTTTTTTATTGCTGGCATGTGAGGAGTCGCACTGCGACGCCCGAGCGCGCGATTTTCGGTTCGCCCTGTATAGGTATTCATTTGAGCTAATCCTGATTTCAACAATATCGTAACTGAAGCCCTTTTTGCCTGGATCGATTCAGTTTGGAAATAATTGAAGGAACTCTGGTATACATTGGTTTGCGACACACCTGTTCCTCCCGAGGGACCCAGTACTGGAAAAAAATGACAGATGTATTCCAGTCCAAAAATAAGTGATGTATTTTTGTGCTTTTTGTAGCGTTATGTTGTTGAATTTAATTTGTTTTGCTTGAATGTACGTTCAGTGATTCTCTGTAAAAATGATCATTAAAATTATGCATCTCGATTAATGCAGCCAGCATCTTGTCATACCTCAGAAATGAACGTCAATGATAGGTTAGGTTTAAGTCAGGGTAATTAAGTGAACTTCCCGCTGAGAAGGTTGTGGACGAGAGCGGCGTTCTCAGATCTCCATTGGAAACTGCAGGGAGCGGGCGAGTTTGGAGCTGGGCGTGGACTACAATCAATACTCGGGGTGCATTGGCCTGCCAGCATCAATCCTCTCTACTTGCGCACTTGGACCTCCAGCATCGTCATTACAGCTTTCCGAGATTTCTGCTGGATTACCAACAATAAATATATTTTTCCTCACAAAAATAAGTTGCCCTTTTAAATAATTATAAATAAACTGAGCGACATGCTTTAATTACTCCATAATCTCCGGCTTCCAAGGTCCCATAACGGATCATTATGATATCGAAATTAAACACACACACACGCACACAAAAATACAACTTATATTATTGTAATTTATATACCCAAGATTCTATTGATATTACAGAATAGCATGTATACTTCAGCTTGCCCTTTGCTTATGCTCAACTTATCAATCACGTAACATACAACCTAGTACAAGGGTCCATAAACTACTTTTCCCACGAATAAACTTTATTTTCTCTTTAACTCCTACACACATTTCGTAGACCGGCCTCGTGGTGTATGAGTAGTGTGCCTGCATCTTACCAGGAGGCTTCGGGTTATATTCCCGGCCAGGTTATGGATTTTTACCTGGATCTGAGGTCCTCTCAGCCTGTGTGATTACAATTGAGCAGCTATCTAACGGTGAGAAAGCCAGGAATAACGGACGAGAGGATTCGTCGTACCAACCACACGACACCCCGTAATCTAAAGGCCTTCGGGCTGAGCAGCGGTTGCTTGGTAGACCAAGGCCCTTACGGGCTTTTGCGCCATGAGTTTTTGTTTTGTTTTTGGAAAGTTACGAATTGAACGCGTGGGAGCTCGATTGATTGTTTCTGCGGTTGACAAGGATGTTTATTGTGATTTTTTGCGGTGATGGTAGTTGCTAGAGTAACGGAATAATCAACCCTTCTAATGATGCCAATATCTGGAAAAGTAAAGAATGAAGGAGTCGTTTAAACAGAGGGAATGGCCGTGAAAGGCGAGAAAATGAGACACTCTAGGCCGTGCAAACCTACTACCATTGGTATCGGAAGTGGAGATGGTTAGCAAAAATGAATGCGATCTTGATTGATTCGAAACGATTGCAGACTTGCTTGAAAATAAAACGTCTAAGGTGTGGTGGAGGTGATTAGTTGTAGTTCCCCATAAAATAACAGGCAAAAATCCCCTCTTAGCATTAATTAGAAGGGGAAAAGAAGAGGCCCGATCATTTATAGAATGTATTAGAGAAATAATGGGAAGGGCTACGAACGGCCTTGAAAGACATTTCAGGCCTCGCAAACCTAATAGCCACGGGTTCAAAAGACAGTGTTGAATAAGTGAGGTCAGATAGTAAAGAAGCCTGGCTCGGGTAAGTGAAAGCAATAGCAGACTCTGCTAAGAACCCTATCCTCAGCGCTGTAGTCCCAAAATTCTCACGAGGTATGCTCTGTCATGACAAATCCCGAATGCCAGACCACTGTGGCGTTTAAAATTAGTCGGTTAAAGCTAGTTTCAACTAGGGTTCGGAAGTTTATTACGTAAAGAAGTACAAAATAAATAGGCTATGGCCTCAAAACTAGCTTAATATGACATGGAATTTAGTAATAAGTAGCAAATATGAGAGTATCACTAACATTAAACGTCTTTTGTTCCGTCACTACTGAAGATCTCTTCACAGAACTCTTCCACATCATTTCTTAATTTTGCACCTTCACTTCGCTTATAGTTGAGCCCACGAGAGTTGGAGTCTGACATTTGAGCGGCGAAAGCAGTAACTACAAAGTACGCTGCGTTGTCATAGTTACCTCCATCTGCAGCATATTACCATTTCACACAGCCTGAATATTTAATCAAATATGTAGGCCTAATGCATTTCAATAAACTTTGACCCGTTCCTATGCTCGTGCTAATAATTCCAGCATGTAAGACAGAACACGTCATTGCCGATAAATATGAGATTTCATAATCACTAAGCTGACCATAACCTCAACAGATGCACACGCTACATAGATAATAGAACTGTACAACTAGCCACTGATTAAATTACCAAGAAAATAAATTAAGAACGAAAACAATATTCAGGAAACAAACAGGTAAATAATGACATAAACCAGCAACAACTAACACAGTATCACTCCCAATAATATCACAAGAGCGACTGGGAACAAGCCAATCCACGTGGCGATAGCTTCTTTAAACGTGACATCGCTGTTATCGTTGCCATAGCAACAGACAATTTTCGAGCAGCGTTAGTCAACTTTTCCTCGCCGGTGGCGCTGAACGTCAGACTCTTAACCCTCGTGGGCCTTAATATAGGTATGATACGGTTCACTGCAGTATTTAAAAAAAAACTAGAAGTGTGATCAGTCTGAAATTCGTTGGTGGTGAAAGAGGAAGAGGGCTGTAACTGGACCCGTCAAGGATGAACCGGGTGAGGATAAGCATGGAATGTCCTTGTTTGCTAATTCTTCTGAGGTAAATGAAGCAGCTGAAGTGACATTTTCCTCAATGAGACGTCCGTACACCAGCTCTTTCTCGGAATCAGGTCTTCTAAATCTGCTACCTGTCTGTTCCAGGAAAAGAAAGAAAAATATGTCTACTACACTATTTGGAAATACTGTGTTCGAAACTCGACGCATACAACTGTACCATGTTAAAAATGACGCATCAGTTTAAGCAGAAATGCTCAAAATATAACCAAATATGACCGAAACAAAGAAAACTGCGGAAATATGCACTTATAGGCAAATAAAAATTACTTTAAAGGGGGTCAGCGACCCATCATTCACACTTATTTTTCAAATTTCTGATAAAATGAGCTCAGGACAGAAATATAACTTTTCCTAACTTCCCTGAATTTGGCATAAATCAGGCACGCAGAGGTAGTTTTATGATGACAAAGAAGAAATCCATATTTGAATGCACTAGTTTGAAAATCTTCATTTACTTACACAGTAGTTTTCTACTGGACCTACTGCCAGATATTTATTAAAAAGCAATCCAAAGTGCCTCTTTTGATTTGCTATTACACTTGTCACTGGAACAAACTCTTGAATTACCGAGCTCGATAGCTGCAGTCGCTTAAGTGCGGTCAGTATCCAGTATTCGGGAGATAGTAGGTTCGAACCCCACTGTCGGCAGCCCTGAAAATGGTTTTCCGTGGTTTCCCATTTTCACACCAGGCAAATGCTGGGGCTGTACCTTAATTAAGGCCTCGGCCACTTCCTTCCCACTCCTAGCCCTTTCCTGTCCCATCGTCGCCATAAGACCTATCTGTGTCGGTGCGACGTAAAGCAACTAGCAAAAAAAAAAAAAAAAAAAAAAATCTTGAATTGGTATATCTTGCAGTACGGTGGTTTTGCAGCCACGTTTTCATATATTTCTCAGGCTTAAACCAGTCAACTGGTGAGGCATTTAAATGTATGAACATAAAGCCGAAGACGTAAGTAATGAACAGTGGTGATCTTCAATAAGTGATTGCTGATACTGTTATTCATTAAGCTGAACCTTCGATGTTCACGATTACGAGCGTAGCGGGAGAGTTAAAACTCACTGACAGAATGGCGAAGTTAAAGAACAAAAGAAACGAAAGTACAAGGTATACGTAAGAAATCAGAAGGCAAATCTAAATCAGTGGAGTTGAGCAGAAGGCGTACGGCTTAAGTCCGCGTGTACCCTCGACTGCAGCCCTGCTTATCCTGAGTAGTGATACTAGTTATCCTTTGAGGGCCTTCGTGACTTTCAGTCGCCTCTTACAGCAGTTAGGGGATACGGATACGTAGATGTATTCTACGCCTCTCTCCCACTTACACACACACACACACACACACACACGCGCGCGCGCGCGCGCGCGCGGAGAGAGCGAGAGAGAGAGATCATAGCTCGTATGATGTCTTGTAGGTTGGTGATAGTTTGTTCAATTCTTTACACGAGCAATTTGAGGACTTCTTCGGAACTTAGCTTTGAAACAGATTATTTCAGATCAGGAAAGTCATTTACCTCTCAGGCTCTGTTCTTAATTTTCGTATGTCCATATCCAACATGTCGCCAATAGAATTCGTTTTTACGGTACTGTTCAGCCCTTGTTGGGATGATTATTTCTGTGGATAGTCGGGTGTAACGTAGTCCGCCCGCCTTCGTGTAATGTACCGTAACAAGTGAATGAAACTTTCAGGGTCTCTCTAGCTTTCCCGCCCACACGTAGGAAGGTGCTGCTGTTATGATATTTTTTCAGATCTGTATTGTAGCCTGAGTAGGAGACATCTTATTACAGTATATATATATATATATATATATATATATCAATAAACCCTTCATGTTTTTTTTACCGTGGTTTGCGCTCTGCTTTCTCCTGGGAGAAATCGTATCTGCGCCAGAGCTGGCAAATATTGATATATGGCCATTGATTACGATAACACGGGAAAATTTATTTTTAAGTAAATTTATGACTATTTCTTACCCAGGTGTAGGCGTACTTCTCCTTCGTGATGGTTCGTGCTTGTGCTAGGAATTTCCTCAGAAGACAGGCTCTCGTACACGTACAACGTTGTGTCACTTGAGAGTCTCCTGTGTCTGATAGACACGTTCCTCTTCACTCGTCTGTGCTCTAGGAACCTCTCCTTGTCCATTCGTCGTATAAACTTCACAATAAAAACGCTGTGAGTTGATTGAGTGCCTTAGGAAGACTATGGCGTGGGTCATTCAATCTCGGTTAAAATACTAGCGCTCTATTTGTTAACATAGCATTAAACATTTAGCAGCATGTTAAGATTACTGCGTTTATCCAAACATTTCCTGGGAACTGTTAGCTAACATTCTGAACTCTCACAAGAGTCACGATCTAGAAAACAGTGGCAGAAACATGAAAACAGTGGCAGAACCATGCAGAATGTTCAGCGCGCTCCGTTGTGCTTTTGTTTGAATACAGCTGTAAACCAAGGTGCGTAAAGTCAACATTTATTATAACTTTTTGTCTTGACCGTGAATTTTCTGTTGCTCTGTAGACAAATATGAAAAAATTCGAGAATAAAATATGTGGTTCAAATTTCTCTTCTTTTGGAAATTCTTTCAAAGTATATACCTATTATAGAAAGTAAGCAAGCTAATGGATCCGTGTTCAAAGCTAAAAGTGACGCTTGACAGAAAATTTGTAGTGTAAAGTGCATATTGACGTTAGCTAACGTACGATGAAGGAACTGGAAGAACTGCATGAAAATTATCTGTTTCTAACTCTTTCTGGAAAAGGCCTATCATATTCCAAATATTCAAGAGACAGAAGTTCGGCATCTAATTTTGAGGTAACTGAGAAGAAGAAATTCATGGCTGAAAGACCTTCGAAGATGGCACTGCTGTACTTCAGACGTGGCATTCCATTCTGCGCTGTCAAGATCAGAGCTAGTTACTTGGATCGCCAACCTCCGCTCGGAGACGGCGTCTTGAAGAAGAAGAAGAAGAAGAATTGAATCTGGGCAGTTAATTGAGAGTTTAACAGATTGTTAGTCTTAAGCAATGTTGATTAAATCCTAATTTGGTTAAGTTCACTGTTAAAATATTTTAACATGCAGTTAAATGTTAACTGAGGTAGAATAAACCTGACATGTCCACCGTTTCCTCGGATAGGTTAATGTCCAGCGCGTGTCCAAGCCTCCTTACAGTATCAAAAACTGCCTCATTCTGTACTTCGAGAACCGCATGCATTTCTAAAGTATTTCTCCTGGAATACATTTCAGCTTCGTTCCCACGGTTTTCCAGTGACTGGATTTTTTACCTGCAAGTTAGTGTTTTTCTGAGTTAACTCTTCGATACACTTGTTACACTGTGCCATCACTTCCTTTTGTTTTGCTTTAAGAAGAAGAGTGTCGCCCAGTTTCCTGTAACACAGTTCCAAGGAGTTACTAAGATCATTTTCCCTCGCCTTTTGCTCGTTCTTCATCTCCTTCAATTCTTTTAGAAGATGAAATGTGCTGTTTAGCGACGGTGCTACTTCATTTAGTCTCTTATTTCTTTCACTGAGTTTATTTACCTTGTTCACACATTTTGTGTGGTACCATATTCTACAGGAAGCGCACTGTACCTTCAGGCCTTTTCTGCAGCCCTCACACGCGCCCAAACTGAAGGGTTCGAGTGAGGGTCTCCTTTAATTTATGCTTTACGCGGGATGTATTCAGTTAAGAAATGTTGTGGTTATATTGTTATCACAGAAAACACGTGCAGTCTTATTTGCCAGGAACCTACTACGCTGGCGTAGCAGGGGGAGAGGTGCAACTCCCACGTGGCGGATAGGGGGGTCCTAACCGGCTTGCGGGCGGGCTTGAGGGAAATAAAATACCTCTCTCGGACCAAACACACAACCCCCTGTAGTGTGAGGCACTGCGGATCGGATCCGCTGATTGTTCCAAATTCATATTCATCCATCCATTCATTCTTCGTCCTCACGTTTTGAATTCTGGTCAGTGGAGGATTTTGGACTTTTGTCATTACATGTCGTCTTATGCCGTACCATTAGGGACCGATGACCTAGATGTTAGATCCCTTTAAATAACAAGCATAATCATCATCATCAGTATAATTTGAACTTAATGCATCTGCTATTACACTAGATATTACACACTTTCTCGGAACACTCGACTCAAGCGTTCAGCACTCGGCCATCATTTACAGATTATTATTATTATTATTATTATTATTATTATTATTATTATTATTATTACAGAAAAATGGGGAAGGTGAGTTGGATGGGTCGAATCACGAGTGAATAGATACTGAATCGAATTGATGAGAGGATAACGATTTGACGAAATTTGACCACAAGAAGAGATAAAATGATAGGACACACATCTTAAGACATCCAGGATTTTTTCAGTTGGTTTTTGTGCGAAGTGTAGACAGGAGAAGACCCAGGTACAATATGACACACGGAGTAGATAAGAGTAGACTTGGGATGTAGTAGTTCCGTAGAAATGAAGAGGTTAGCACAGGATAGGGTGCCATGGAGGACTGCTTCAAACCATTGTATGGACTGATGATCATAACACATTATTATTATTATTATTATTATTATTATTATTATTATTATTATTATTATTATTATTATTATTATAGTGAAGCAAGCGCGTAGTCCTCGCGTGTATTTACTGTATTTTACGGCCCGGAATATTACACTTTAGTATTTTGAGTTACTGTCGAGTAAAATGAAATGCAGTACGAAATGACTAAACTATATGGTCTGCAGGCTTCTTTGCATCTCCTTTCTCTTTAGTCAGAAAGTAGTCTGAAGTGAAGTATAGTACTTGGGACCAGCATTACTGGACAGACAGGCAGACGCGATCTATTATAATAGCTATCTTTTTCTGCCCCCCTGCTGCTGTGCCCCGTTAGCATTAGTCACGACAAGGGCTGTTGTAATTCATTCGTCGCTTGCGAACAGTGGCCACACCAACGCAAGACAGATACAGCGCGAAAAAAGATAGTCACGTCTCTCTCCTTTGTCTCTACACTGGTTGGCTGGAAACGAATACTAGTTTCCCATACGAGCATTTGCAGTTCAAGCCGTGTACAGTAGCGGTTAGCCTGCGTTCGGGAGATAATGGGTTCAAACCCCCTTGTCGGCAGCCCTGAAGATGGTTTCCCGTGGTTCTCCATGTTCACGCCTTAATGGTTTACCACAGAGTTGTCCCACTGCATGGCTAAATGGTTCGCGTGCTGGCCTTTGGTCCAAGGAGTCCTGGAGTCAATTCCTGGTCCTGTAACTGTCAGGTCTCTCCAGCGGCCATACTCAATTATTATTTACCATAGGGTTCGACCAAGAGATAACCAAGAGTAGTCTAGTAGGAAGACGAAAATGAGAAATCTGGCGCAAGTATGTGGAAGCAATTTCAGATCCAGCTAGGAGCCCCCTGATCGCTACCATACAGGCCTCTCTCCATGTGTCCAAGGACATTATTCCAACTTGGTGTGCACAAGTAGCGGCTTGTGCTGAATTACGTTGATGGTTCTGCTCTGTGACGCCCAGTCCATTGCAGTTGGTGCAACAGACAAATCTAAATTCGTATTGCATACGGAAAGTGCCAATGCATCCGTTCTTCCTGGCCGTCGTAAGAGGTGACTAAAGGGGCTCCGGGGCTCATAACTTGGAAGAGTGGGTTGGTGATCATGGGGCCCTTAGCTGAGCCATGGCACTGCTTCTACTTACTTGTGCCAGGCTCCTTACTTTCATGTATCCCATCTTCCCTTGGTCAACTCGCTCTTTTCCGACCCCGGCGGTATTAAGTTTGCCAATCCTAGGGAGTCTTTCATATTCACGCCCTTTGTGGCACTTTCCTTTCTTTGGCCGACACCTTCAGTTTTGGTGGTGTTGGACCTCTTCCATTTTTCTCCTCTGATTAGTGTTAATAGAGGACGTTTTTCCAGTTGTACTCCCTCTTAAAACAATAATCACCACCACATTCTCCACCTCTTTCTTATCTTCTGACTAGTGTTAAGAGAGGATAGTTACCCAGTCGCATTTCCTTCGGAACAATAATCACCACCACATCCCTTGATCATGACTTCCCTTAGTCAACTCTTTGTTTTTTATTTTTCACAATTGACTTTATGTCGCACCGACACAGACAGTTCTTATGGCGACAATGAGATAGGAAAGTGCTAGGAGTGGGAACGAAGCGGCCGTGACATTAAGGTAGAGCCCGAGCATTTGCCTGGTATGAAAATGGTAAACGATGCAAATGATCTTCAGGGCTGCCGAGAGTGGGGTTCGAACCCACTATCTGCCGAATGCAAGCTCATAACTGTGCGTCCCTAACCGCACGGCCAACTCTTGTTCTTCTTGAACCTCAATAGTATTAGGTTTGCGAGGTCTGTGACAGTACCCTACTGCAATTTTACATCCTCCGTGGTCGTTCCCTTTCTTTTTTTTTTCCATTAGTCTAAGTCGAAGCTTTTCCTTTACCCCGTCTGATCAGTATTTGAAAGAGGGGATAGTTGCCTGACTGTTCTTCTTCCCAAAACAACCACCACCAATTCCTCAAGACGTATGCATGGCTTGTACAGGAATGGCATTGCTTTTTATTTCAAACAGAAGTTCCGGAAGTTTGTAAACTCCAACTGTGCAAGAATACAGGCTCAAAGTGACAACATGACCGTGTATCTTAGGGAGGAAATAGTATTTTAAAGCTATCAAAGTATCTTCATCAATCATAGTACTGAGAGTTCTTATGACAGCGTCAATCTTGCAGCACGACAACGTTCAAATAGCAGAGAACATCAAGATAAATGACTCGATTTGGTCTCCACAATAACATTTCTTCAGCTTTTACCTTTTACGACCTTACAGCGCACAATCTATATTCGTCAACATCATTAGCGGTGTTCCACATTTTACAGGGCCATCAGGGCAACGAGTAAACTCTGAAATGAACACATGTCCACACTGTATGGTTTGCCTGCTATGAAAATTGGAAACCATAGAAAACCATCTTCAGGGCTGCCGACAGTGGGGTTCGAGCTCACTATATCTTAAATGTCCGGCTCCATGGCTAAATGGTTAGCGTGCTAGCCGTTGCCCACAGGGGTCCCGGGTTCGATTCCCGGCAGGGTCGGGAATTTTCACCATAATTGGTTAATTCCGCTGGCTCGGGGGCTGGGTGTATGTGTCGTCTTCATCATTTCATCCTCATCACGACGCGCAGGTCGCCTACGTGGGTCGAACTTGTCCTCGGACACTCCCGGCACTAAAAGCCATAGGACATTTCATTTCATCTCTCAAATGTTAGCTTACAGCTACTCGACCACGCAGTCTACTCGCTGTCTTCCGTTCTTTTTCCTCTTCGGATGTGTGTTAACACAGGATGGTAGCCCATCCTTAATTGGTCAATTCCGATGGCCTACACAGCGTCGACTCGGCTACTTTCATGTCTGTTACTTCTAACTTATGAATAAGATAAACCACCTTCCCTTAAAACAATCACCGCCACCAGTTTCTCTGCCATCTGGAAGAGTAAAACGGAACGTCGAAAATAACACGCTGGTGGTGGTGGTGGTGGTGGTGGTGGTGGTGGTGGATCTATGGCTGAATTATTACTAATTTTTTTTTTTTTGGAGTAAACACCAAACGTGTCACAAGAGATTTTTACAAGTACAAATGTGTTAATATAAGGAAATATCGTCATTGAGGTAATTATATTAGCGACGTTGTAAATAAAAGTTACAGCTTTCTTCATATGGTTAGGAGGGTGTTTAGGGACTGCTTTAAGGACGTAAAGGAGAGTGCGTAAGTGACCAGCTCCATTGCTAAGTTGTTAGCATGCTGATTTTTGGTCCAGGGGGTCTCTGGTTCTATTCCCAGAGAGTCGGGGATTTTAACCTTAATTGGTCAATTCCGATGGCCTACACAGCGTCGACTCGAAAGACCTACCCCAGGCCTCTTCGAGGCCACACGCCATTATTATTATTATTATTATTATTATTATTATTATTATTATTATTATTATTGTTATTATTATTATTATTGTTATTGTTATTGTTGTTATTATTATTATTTTTTTATTATTATTATTATAGTAGTTTCAGGCCGGCCCCGTGGTGTGGGGGTAACGTGCCTGCCTCGTACCCAGAGGCCCCGGGTTCGATTCCCGGCAAGGTCAGAGCTTTTTACCTGGATCTGAGGGCTGGCTCGAGGTGCAGTCAGCCTACGTGATCAGAATTGAGGAGCTATCTGACGGTGAGATAGCGGCCCCGTTCTAGAAAGCCAAGAATAATGGCCGAGAGGATTCGTCGTGCAGACCACACGACCCCTCGTAATCTGCAGGCCTTTGGACTGAGCAGCGGTCGCTTGGTAGGCCAAGGCCCTTCAGGCTGTAGTACCATGGGGTTAATTTATAGTTCCAGTGTATGGGATTCTCACCAGGGTTATTTAATGATAATATTACTTGTCTTTTGTCCCACTAACTACATTTTTATGGTTTTTGGAGACGCCGAGGTGCCAAACTTTTATCCTGCAGGAGGTCTTTTACGTGTGTAAATCTATCACACGAGGCTGGCGTATTTGAGCACCTTCAAATACCACCGGACTGAGCCGGGATCTAACCTGCTAAGTTGGGCTCAGAAGACCAGCGCTCTACCATCTGAGCTACTCAGCCCAGGTAGGATTACTTGATTCGAGAAGTTGTGATTTTTGATAAGAGTAATGTTGCGAAAATGCGATAAACTTCGATATGGGAGTAAGGAGACGAGCTGCTAGACTAAGTGATATGTTCTGAGCTGTCAGTGAAGAGATTATGATGGAATGATATTAGTAAACGAATACGCTTGACTGCAGTTTTTTAAAGCAGGGACGAACAAATTATGAAGTTAAAGTTTGAATTCAAGGGAACTAATTGGGGCAAACAGCTTACAAAAGAGGAATTAGGGATTGGAATAATTAACCAAGAAAAATATTCGGTAAATTTAAAGTTCTTTGAAATCGTTTAAGAATAAAACTAGGTAAACAACTGATAGGCAGTCTGCCACTTGGGCGACGGTCCTAAATGTTTATTGACTGATGATTGATAATGACGAGTGTCGAATGGATTTCTTTCCATCTTTCAGAAATTGCTCTCTCTCTCTCTCTCTCTCGTTGCCGAGTTTGAACCCATGTTCTTTAGCACCTTTGAATACCACCGGACTGAGCCCCTCAGCCCGGCAAAACACCGGAGAGTGCGAATCGTTCGATATAAAGTATATTGTCGCGCTGTCAAATACTGCATCTGAGAAGGAAAGTTTTGTGTGAATGTGAGCGTTTTCGGGTTCCCATATTTTCAATTGCTCGTAACTAGAGCTGCCCGTGGCCGGCTGACAGTTGATTGTCCCCGAGGCCTTGACAATGAGATATTCTAGTTCAGCGGGAAACACTACTGGTCATTCGCGTGAAATGTCACCAACTGTCACCATCAATTGAGCCAATTCATAACGTTCACTGAATGTCTGTACTATGGAAATGACTATGCTCAAGATTCATATGTTGAAATGTACTTCAATCCCTTGTTGTCTTGTTTAACAGGTGTTGAGTGCACACCATGCGCGGCTTCATAATACTTTCTGCAAAGCTGCATAAACACCAGAATGAAAGGTATAATACATACAGCGACGAGCGATCCCATCCTTTATATTGTGTATCGTTAGCGATCCAAAGATAATGGTGATCTGACAACCTTGCTTGGATCTGTGAACGACAGAACATTAGGTTGAAAGCATGAGTGCACGCTTAACTATAGCTTTCTTCGATAGAGTCGCACATATGCAATGTATGATTTGCACGCCTTTCAGCACGGCTGGCTTATTCACGCGTATTAGAAGAACTGTGTCGCAGAGACGACCCAATTCTTGGGATCGTTGACACGTCTGCTCCAAGCACGGCTGTAAATCACACGCTCTCCTCTCTTTGACCATCACCCTCTTTGCGACGACCTTGTCCTGCTGGATGTGAAAGGAAAGAAAGGCAGTTAGATCTGGCTTTACGATTTGTACTGAAATGTCACTGGTCCGGGTTGACACCTTGCTATTAGATAATACTCTGGCGGGGATTTATTTCAAGGGTTTAAACGGCCTTCTTTCGACAAAGATTTTTTCACGTAGTCTTCCACTCTTCGTAATACAACGGGCAAGATGAGACAAGCCGTAAAATTAATTACATCAATCCCTGAACGAGCATTCTACAAAGTAATCATGAAGATGTTTCTCCGTAATAATGGTGAACTCTTCGAAGTTAGGTAGTTACGAAAATGAAAACAGGAACGTTAGTATTATCTGATGTTTCCACTCCATTAAGAAAGTCGCTAGGTCTCGGAACCTCTGTAAATATGAGTATGTCGATATTACATGTCAACATTCCTTCGATAGGTGAAAGAAAGGCTTTGTTTATAACTTTTTAACTGTTGCTTTTTGTACAAGTCAGTTATTTATATCGTTGAAGTCCCTCGAAATCGAGGTCTTACAAATTGATACATATGATTACTTGTATTTTTTTCTGTAAATGTTCGGAAACTTCAAAGCTGATTGGACAGGGAGAAAGGAGAAAGAAGTCTACTCCTTCGAAGAATGAGGTATCAGCAAAAGAAAAGGCTCACGAAGGGTGTAAAAATAAGATTTCCGATCCCGATGGTATTAGGCCTGTGAAAAGAACTAGTTGACCACGGAAGGTTGGATAGGAATGTTGAAAACAGTGAGATTCGCACAAGTGGAAGCCAGTTCGGACTCTTGGTAGTGGTTGCTGACAGATGCTCCCAAGTTCAGGTCCCCTGGGTATTTACCCTGTTAGTCGCCTCTTACGATACTTAGGCAGGGGATACCGTGGATGCATTCTACTGCCCCCTCCACTCTCAGGTGGTATAGGGGGACGTACAGTACAACTAAGAAACCACCCCACCGAGCTCGATAGCTGCAGTCGCTTAAGTGCGGCCAGTATCCAGTATTCGGCCGCCCTGAAAATGGTTTTCCGTGGTTTCCCATTTTCACACCAGGCAAATGCTGGGGCTGTATCTTAAGGCCACGGCCGCTTCCTTCCCACTCCTAGCCCTTCCCTGTCCCATCGTCGCCATAAGACCTATCTGTGTCGGTGCGACGCAAAGCAACTAGAAAAAAAAACCTTTTAACACTAATCAGAAGAGATAAAGGAGGTCCATAAACTACTTTAAATGTTTCCGGAGACTCCGAGCTGCCGGGATTTTGTCCCGTAGAATCACAAAATCGCGGGCTCAAACCCGTCGAAGGTTGTAGGGATTTTTTTTTTTTTTGCTAGTTGCTTTACGTCGCACCGACACAGATAGGTCTTATGGCGACGATGGCAGAGGAAAGGCCTAGGAGTTGGAAGGAAGCGGCCGTGGCCTTAAGGTACAGCCCCAGCATTTGCCTGGTGTGAAAATGGGAAACCACGGAAAACCATCTTCAGGGCTGCCGATAGTGGGATTCGAACCTACTATCTCCCGGATGCAAGCTCACAGCCGCGCCTCTACGCACACGGCCAACTCGCCCGGTCTAGACAGATTTAGGATAGAATTAGTATAGATTTAATGTAGTTAAGTCGTTAGTTTAGTTAGATGTACAGGTTGCGTGTGCATGTGGACTGGCTATCCGCCCATGTGAAAGGCCACATAGTAGATTTAGTTTGATTTTATTTGTTTATAAATGTTTATTTCTGTGGTTATTTTGAATTTGGAATAGGGGAACATTGTAATTAAGCGAAAACCTATGTTAAATAAATACTATACCGGCCCATTCATTCATTCATTCATTCATTCATTCATTCATTCATTCATTCATTCATTCTTCATTCATTCATACATCGCCCAACAAAGATATGTTTCTCCATTATCTGGTAGAATAAAATCGATCGTCGAAATTGGAACTTAGGCAGCCTAAATGACATCAGATAAATATATCAGCACACTGTACCGCAGACCATACAATTATTATTATTATTATTATTATTATTATTATTATTATTATTATTAACATACAAATAAACCAGGTAGTATATTTGACGAAGCCTACCATGCCGCTGAAGATGTCTCCTGTAGTTCTAGACGAAACGTCCGATATAAAAAATATTAGTTCTACTTATTTTTATACTTTTTAAATTACTCCTCTCATCAATGATCTGCATTTAGGTCTGTCGCCCAGGTGGCAGATTCCCTATCAATTTTGTACGTAGCCTTTTCTTAAATGTTTTCAAAGAACTGGGAAATTTGTGGAACATTTCTCCAATCCCTCATTTTTTATCCACCGAGCGAGTGGCCGCGTGGTTTGACGCATGTAGTTGTCAGTTTGCATTCGGGAGATTCTATTATCGCTGTCGAGAGCCCTGAAGATGGTTTTCCATGGTTTCCCATTTTCTCACCAGACAAAGGCTGCGGTTGTGACTTAAGGTCACGGCCGCTTCCTTCCCATTCCTAGCCCTTTCCTATTACATCATTGCAATAAGACCTATGTGTGTCGGTGCGACGTACAGAAATTTTTTATCCTCGTTCTGTAAATGAATATTTGCCCCAATTTGTCCTCTAGAATTCCAACTTTATCTTTATATCATGATCTTTTCTACTTTAAAAAAAGAACCGACATTTGGAAATAGATTGGGATTTTTTTTCTTATTCGACGTCGACGTATGGTTTGATTTGCTGCTTTCCTGGAAAAGAGTATGGAAATAGGAAATTCACTTTGTTGTGTAATGGCTTATTTAAAAAAAATATTGTGTTTGAGTAAGCTTTTTTTACGGATTTGTTATATTTACTCTGATTAATAGAATATTATTTTGTTTCAGAAACCTGCGAGAGCCCGAAGAGAAGAGTAATTTTTAAATCGTTGACGGTCCCCGCTACGTGAAAATCATGAACGGTGTAAATGGGCTCAACGGACACGGCGACTTGAATGGAGGAAGTGGGGAGCTGATCTCCCAGAACCTACCCAAAGGCTGCTGGACCATCGGGCTGATCAACTCCAAGTTCCGTTACCTAACAGCAGAGACATTTGGTTTCAAAATCAACGCTAACGGCGCTTCTCTCAAGAAGAAGCAAGTGTGGACTCTGGAGCCAGCTTCCCTCAGCGGTTCCGACTCTACCATCTACCTGCGCTCTCACCTTGACAAATACCTGGCGGTAGACTCTTTCGGTAATGTGACCTGTGAGAGCGAGGAACGTGATCCTGGCTCCAAGTTCCAGATCTCTGTGGCGGACGACAACACTGGGCGCTGGGCATTCCGCAACGTGACACGAGGTTACTTCCTCGGGGCGTCCGCTGACAAACTGACGTGCACCGCCAAGGTGCCTGGAGACGCCGAGTTCTGGCATGTTCACCTCGCCGCCAGACCTCAGGTTAGTAAAATTCTGGTTTATTACTAGAGTGAGCATTCAGAGATTCTGAAATATCATTATAAATATAATTGGTTATGAACTTGGAACAAAACATGACGTCCTCGCCTCATACCACCATTCCCTGGTGGCAGCGCAATTTCTGTTAGCGGCTGTAGCCGGAGTTGCCAAATCGTATGCCGTACCAAAAGAGCCTGAGCAAAAGTAACACACTTTATGGACTTCACTGTTTGTGATACAATATTTGTTTGTTGTGGGTATCCCCAGGGTTTCTTACATAGAAGGTGAATTATGTTTTGATATCTACTAAATCTGATGGAACATTAAATGCGAGAAAAAATGCCATGCACTGATACATGAAGTTTCAAAATGTCATCGGTGATCCAAAAGTCTAAGGGTCTCCTTATGAGCCGGGGTCGAACCCGCCAATTTGAGCCATCAGCATGGCGGGGTTAAAATTAGCCCGCTACTGTAAGAAGCGTTACTTATTTCTCTTTATCTCTCTGTTCTCTTTCGATTTACCCTTCACTTTATCTCTAAATTTGTGCCAACTACGTAGCATAAATTTGCCAGGAGGTTGTATTACATTGCCGAAGGTTGCGGATTCGAATCTCGGCGCTATCAGGTGGCATGTAACGGTACTTAGATGCCAGCGAACTGTCATCAGATTTACTTGATCGTTAAAGAACCACTTTTCGGAGCAAAATTCCATTATGATTATTATTATTATTATTATTATTATTATTATTATTATTATTATTATTATTATTATTATTATTATTATAATCATAGTCTTCCCGCGGCTTGGCCCGCGCGGTCATAGTTTCCAACATTTAAAAAAATCGAGCATGCGAATGTTATTGTATAACGTTATTTGTTTTTACGTCCCACTAACTACTTTTGACGGGTTATGGAGAAGCCGAGGTGCCGGAATTATGTCCCGCAGGAGTTCTTTTACGTGCCAGTAAATATACCGACACGAGGCTGACGTATTTGAGCACCTTCAAATACCACCGGACTGAGCCAGGATCGAACCTGCCAAGTTGGGTTCAGAAGGCCAGCGCAGTAACCGTTTGAGCCACTCAGCTCAACGGATGCAAATGTATGACAGAGGTGGTGGTGGTGATTGTTTTAAGAGGAAGTACAACTGGGCAACCATCCTCCAAATGTAGAGAATTAGCGGACAGATTCACGCTCTTAATCTCCTTTTCTGACAACACTAACAGGTTTCCGATTAATTTTGTAGCGGGTAAAATACACGCCCAAACACACATATTATATTTTTTTTTAAACTGTTAGAAAGAAAATTAATACGATTTTTTGTTTGAAAACTGAAAATTAAAAATTTTCAGTACACTTGGTGTGGTCTGTATTTAATATGATTAACCGTTCAGGCAGTATATTCACTTGTAAGGGCCTCAAATGTACAAATAACCTTGACTTGCTTCAGATTTTCTTTCGCTGCAGGGCCCCCTTAGGAGACAGCATAATAGTATAACTAGTCTGTACATGATCCCATATCATGCTCTAAAATTGTGTGAAATTGAATCAAATGCATCAAATCGTTCAGACGTGATAAATCCACAAACATCGAAACACTTTTTCACATTTTTATATTGGGAAGGATTATTATTCTTATTATTATTTCGTACTTTTATTTTCTAATTTCCTTTTGTAATGAATATAATTACACTGTGATATATCATAAATTACCTATTTGAGAGGGTATTGAAATTGTCATGTTTGTGTGTGTTTTAAGAGAATGTTACGGAAATGGGAATGAATGGCAATACATATTGGTTAATTTTATTGAATCATAACCTCGTTACGAATCCCATTCGTTTATATTTAGTGTGCATCACTAGCCGTGCCAATTTTGCGACATGTCACATTACATCCATTAAAACTGTTCGTCATAATATTGAGGTTTACAATATTACATTGAGGTCAGTATTGCAACATTCCTGTTGTCATTTATTTATGATAACTTATTTCTGTGTGACCTTATTAATCGTTTCAAGAACGGCTCAGATGGGCTGTAAGAGCGTACTAGGTTCCCCCAGTACGACAAGAGTTCGATTCTCACTAAAGAAGTCGAACAGTTAAGAAGGGAAATTTCCATTTATGGAGTCGCACTAGAGTGGGTTCATTCATCTTAGTTTTGTGTGGGCTGAAGATAGGTCTTGGAAAATCTACGCACTCTTATGTCCTAAGGAGGAAAGACTCTCAGTGTGTTCTTGTAGTGCCGAATTCACTGTGGCCCACATCCTCAGAGCTTTTTTTTGCAATTTGCTTTACGTCGCACCGACCCACATAGATCTTAACGAAGATGGAATATGAAAGGGCTATGAGTGGGAAGGAAGCGGCCATGGCCTTAATTAAGGTACAGCCTGCTGTGAAAATGGGAAACCACGAAAAACCACCTTGCCAGGCTGAGTGGCTCGGACGGTTAAGGCGCTGGCCTTCTAACCCCAACTTGGCAGGTTCGATCCTGGCTCAGTCCGGTGGTATTTGAAGGTGCTCAAATACGACAGCCCCGTGTCGGTAGATTTACTGGCACGTTAAAGAACTCCTGCGGGACTAAATTCCGGCACCTCGGCGTCTCCGAAGACCTTAAAAAGTAGTGGGACGTAAAACAAATATTATTATTATTATTATTAAAAACCATCTTCATGGCTGTTGCAGTGGAGTTCAAACCCACTATCTCCCGACTGCAAGCTTACAGCTGCGGGACCCTGACTGCACGGCCACTTGCTCGGTTCCTCACAGAGTGCGCCGATCTCTCTGGCCCAAGGCGGAACCTCGGCCTGCAGGAGAGACACGAACTCATACTAGCCAATGACGGGAATACTGCTTATCTCGTTACCGATATCGCTTTGTGTATGAGAGTGGATTAATCAAAGACGTATACATTTCAAGTGTTCTATGACGTTTTCGGCTTACTATAATATCATTTGTTTTATTTTTAAATTAATATTCAAATTCATCCATTTAGTAAATTGTTTTAATTTATTTTCATTTCCCCCTTAATTTTTTCAGAGAGGATGGTTACCTAGTTGAACCTCCTCCTTAAAATAGCCACCACCTACGCCAAAATGAATACCTCGGGACAAAGGTACACAAGCACAGGGCTAAACACTCAGTGCCTTTTAACACCGAGGTTATGGGAGGTGTAGGCCTTTACTTTCCACTTCTCCAAAGGCGTACATGGCTTGATGTATTTATTTATTGCTCTACTAATGGATCAGTAATATATTTTTGCTTCTTATTCTTCCGTAGTTTATCGCACACCCTGATGTAGTCACGTGTTTACAAAAGCCCAGTCCCCGAGCCAGAAGAATTGACCATACTCAGTTAAAATCCCTGTCTCGCCGAGAATCGAATTTGGGACCATTTAAACCGAAGGCCAATATGCTGCCATTCAGCCAAGTAGTTGGACTATCCTACGCTACCTTGATTATGTATAAACAGTGAGACCACTCGTCACGTTATTTCGCGAAATGGAACTCGCGTATAGCTTTAATAATTTTCTAAATGTTTTCCCAAATTCTCTCTTAGCGTTATTTAGAATAGAAACAGAACCGGATACTATATAATAGAATACTTCCTATCCCCTAGTCCCAGGTCGCATGGAACTGGGTAGAGGGTAATCATTTATTGTAATCCAAATTACACTCATTTTCATAAAAAAACAGAACACCTTGAGAGACTAGAGATAGGAACTTCATATTCACAGGACATGTTCATTAGTATATTATGCAGAAACGATTAGCATTTCAGTCACCTAGGTTCAGCATGTGTCCTGTTGCTTAGTAGGCAGTGGGTCCTCCATGGCATGGGCACTGATAACTTGTTCCACGCTTAATGGCATCGACGCGTATGAGACGCGAATGGCGTCCTGGGGTATAGCCATCCATGCTGCATTCACCTGGTTCCACACTTCATCTTTGGTGGTTGGCATTTGGTCACAGCGCCGCACCCGTCGTTTCACCATATCCCACACATTTTTGATTGGCGATAAGTCCGGTGATCGGGCAGGCCAGGGCAACAGTGTGACATCCTGTGACAACAAGAAGCACATAGTCAGGCATTGTCTTGCTGATATATGACGTCTGGGGTGTCGTGCAGAAAGGGTATGGCTACAGATCACAGGATGCCATTCACGTAGGTCAAGCTGGTCACAGTACCCTGGACACGCACCAAATGTTATTTGTGGTTGTACCCAATAGCACCCCACACCATAAGGCCTTGAGTTTGGCGTTGTATATCTTGTGCGAATGCAGTCAATGTGATGCATCTCCCCCTGTCTGCGGCGAACCAGAATGCGACCATCATTTTCAAACAAACAGAACCTGGATTCGTCCAAAAACACGATCTGTTACCATTCTTGTCACCAGTGACATCGTTCCATACACCATTGCAATCTAGCATGTTTTATGCACATTAGTCAAAGGTAGGCGGAGAATTGGACGACGCGCCGGTAACTCAGACTGTAATAAACGGCGACGGACTGTCACTCCTGACAGTGTACTGTGTGGTACTGTTCCACTGTTGCGCCAGAGCCGCGGAGGACGCAGATCTGTCCTGCAATGCCATTCGGATAGGGTGTCTGGTCTCGGTGGTGCGACCAGACCCATGTCGTCGTGTTCTGCGGCCTTCTGTGAACCATTCTGTACACACCCGTTGCACTGTCGACACTCTTCGTCCCACACGAGCAGTAATTTCCTGGATGAATACATCACGTTCCCTCACGCCAATAATGCGCCCTCTTTCAAACTCATTTCACGGTACGGTTCTCGCATACGTTTGCGAGGCATCCTGCACGTCTGCTCAAGTCACACTGATCCATTACCTTAGGTTTATAGCGACAACGAGAGCCGCAGGCACATTTTACCAGTCGGTGTTGGTGCGCCGAGATATCGATGTGGACCTTGAACCTGAGGGCCGAGATGATTCAAATTCTAATCTTCAGAACATACTAATGCACATGTCCTGTGAATATGAACTTCATATCTCTAGTCTTTGAAGGTGTTTTTGGTACATGCATGATTTTCTTGTTACAATTACTTAATCTGTTACTACATTAATTGTTACAATTGCGCCTTATCACTATTTACACCCAATTTCTAGATTGTAGTTTTTAAAATCATACTTAATTTTTGGTGTGGACCTTAAGTGTTATATAGTCTAGGACAACATGTATCTTTCCCTTATTAATTTGTATTAGTGCAAGTATTTGTCCTGAGTCTGTTACAATAGACATGAATGAATGCATTAATTCTTAATTAATTAATTATTTCATGATTGAATAATTGTATTCATGCACGCATGAATGAATAAACGAACACCCCTCTTATGTTACAGTGGACCTCTTCTGCACTGGTCGTCTCCAGTCATTAACATTCAAATTAGCAATAGGGACCAATGATCTGGAGGGTAGACCCATTTAAGCAACAATCATCATCAAATTATTATTATTATTATTATTATTATTATTATTATTATTATTATTATTATTATTATTATTATGAATTATTATGAATTATGTTAATGGTTTAACGTTCTACTAACTACTTCTGCGATTTTGGGAGATGCCAAGGGGGCGAAATTTTGTCCCGCAGGAGTTGTTTTACTTGCCGATAAATCTGCGGATAAAGGGATGGCGTATTTGAGCACTATTGATTACCTAGGAATTTGAGCCCAAATGGCCAGCGCTGTGCCGTTTGAACTACTTAGTCCGGTGACGTTCGAATTATACTTCGAGAAATAAATCTCTGTACGTCAAGGGATGAACAGAAAACTCAAAAGGATTTTAATACATCATTTGCAAATTTTGTCCATATAAAAACACCGTAAGACGGAAGTACAACCGGTCATGGTGTATGCCCAAGAGTCGTACCGTATAAAGTGGTGTGCTTGAACCCAGCCATTCCAAGTGTAACATTCCAATCACTTCACTTGGCAGGAGTCCAACACCTATGAGATTGATGATATTTGTAACAATTACTAAGAAATGATTCTTTTTTTTTTTTTGTCGCGTGTGTGGTCATTGTATGAAGAGATTCCAAGAATATTTAAAACCTAATGGGCATTTATACACAGCTGAGATGTTTTTCTCTCTTCCATTTCCCGTAACAGACGTAGTTTGAAACAAAATGTCAAGCTCGTTAGCGTGTACGAACGTTGCTGTAATTTCACACTCCTCGCTAGAGAGAGGACTTCCAGGCACGAATAGGTTAGAATGCAAACGTTCCAAGTATCGTCTATCCCGCATAATGGCTCTGCTGTGAGATTTGCATAAGTATTAGGGATGTGGACTATCAGAAATCCTAAAATGTATGTAAATCGCCTACGTAGCTGTACAGCGGGCTAGTTGATATTTGCAACTTGTTTAAATACGTTTGCATTCTAACCTGTTCGTGCCTAAATATCCTTTTCCTACTCGAAACAGACTTTCAACGTATTAGGTCGTGTTACGTACATGTAGTACGTGTTGAAGAGATGTTAAGTACAGAACAAAAATGGCCAGCCGGACACCAGTGGGATCCGAACCCACAACCTCCCGATTTCGCGTCGGTTGCTCTACCAGTTGAGCTACGGTGGCCTAGGCCATCTTTGTTCTGTTTGAACGGATCTGAGCTACAGGTCTGGCACTGCTGCTAGCACACTGTAGAGTGTGTCGCCCGTTGTGGGGCATGTCAATGAATATTGAATTTTCACGACCGCATTGTAATCGAAACAGACTTTCAACGTATTAGGTCGTGTTACGTACATGTAGTACGTGTTGAAGAGATGTTAAGTACAGAACAAAAATGGCCAGCCGGACACCAGTGGGATCCGAACCCACAACCTCCCGATTTCGCATCGGTTGCTCTACCAATTGAGCTATAGTGGCCTAGGCCATCTTTGTTCTGTTTGAACGGATCTGAGCTACAGGTCTGGCACTGCTGCTAGCACACTGTAGAGTGCGTTTAAGTCGCCCGTTGTGGGGCATGTCAATGAATATTGAATTTTCACAACGGGCGACTTAAACGCACTCTACAGTGTGCTAGCAGCAGTGCCAGACCTGTAGCTCAGATCCGTTCAAACAGAACAAAGATGGCCTAGGCCACCATAGCTCAATTGGTAGAGCAACCGACGCGAAATCGGGAGGTTGTGGGTTTGGATCCCACTGGTGTCCGGCTGGCCATTTTTGTTCTGTACTTATCATCTCTTCAACACGTACTACATGTACGTAACACGATCTAATACGTTGAAAGTCTGTTACGATTACAATGCGGTCGTGAAAATTCAATATTCATCCTTTTCCTACTTATCGCAATCCAATTTCCCTTTAAGTCGTCCGTATCGCTGTAGTAACTTTACCAAAATCATATGATTCGTTAAGATATCTACCGAGCTTGATAGCTGCAGTCGCCACTATACAGTATTCGGAGAGTAGCGCGTTCGAACCCCACTGTCTGCAGCCCTGAAGATAGTTTTCCGTGGTTTCCTATTTTTATACCAGGCAAATGCGGGTGGGGCTGTACCTTAATTAAGGCTATGACCGCTTATTTCACACTCCTAGCCCTTTCATATCCTATCGTCGCCATAAGACCTACCTGTGTCGGTGCGACGTAAAACAACTTGTAAAAAAATATTAAGATATCTCACAATCAATTCAAATTTTTGTTCATGTTTTGATCGTGTTCATGGGAAGAAATCGTGCCTTTACTTGTTGTGGACGTCGGTTTGATGATGGCTGCACTTCTTACGTGAAGAAATGTAAATCTTTCTCGATCATCTCAGGTGAGTTATCTATAATCGATTGAGAACATAAGAATGATCATATTATGGATTTTCTCAGGTCATGTTATTACTGCCAGTCACTGAACCGGATACCATGCTCTTGCTATCATGACTTGTTGAGCTAATGCACCAGTATCCCTGAAATATTAGGGTTCTGGATGAACGTGACCTGACTTCAACGCTACAGTGCTAGTTAGGAGTCCATGACTTCTTTAGTAATAAGCAGATAATTTTCCGATAAGATAATGTAGTTTGTTGCTTGGTCCTATAATTCCTTGTCTTATTTTTAATATTCCTGATCGATGGAAATGGAAATGGTCTTAGGGTAAACATTATGAAACAGATTCCCGTTGAATGATTCGTTGAAAGAACTGTTAAACAAAGATAAAAATAATATTCAATCTTCCTGGTGTTCTGAAAATATTCTACGGGACGCAAAATTCTCCTTGAACAATTTTATAAATGCGTGTACAATTGGCGGTAGTGTTACAAACTCAAAAATGATGCTGAAACGAACTGAAAGTAGCAGATGTCAATTAAAGACAACCTGCTAAAGTTGCATATACGTACTAATATTCCCGAAAGCGCGAAATGTGTAAGTAGAGGATATCTGTATTTTGTGTGTTCCTCAATCAGGCTGCGGGACGGAGTGGCACAGGGAGTAGGGCGCTGATTTTCTATGCACAAGTTGGCTCAGTCCTAAACAAGGCCAGCCTTGTGTCGGTAGATTTAAAGGCACTTAAAAAAACTCCCGTGGGACAAAATTTTGACACCTCGGCGTCTCCAAAAAATAGTTAATAGGATGTGAATATCGTACAGATTGTAGGCACTTAACGGTCATATACAGGGTGGTCGGAAAGAACGTGAACTAGATATAGGCTATGAGCGTTAGAGGGTTGGTCATGCTGATAAATAATTTGAAAGAAATAATGATATTCGAGTACCTAGCACAGTTGTTATTTTATCAGTTGCTGGATTTAGGTAATCAGATCACTTCGCGGGCGAATTCAAATGGGCTTCGCGTGCTCTATTGGTAAATCTGTACGTGACTTAAGACCGGCAGGAGAGCACCAGTCGAAGAAACTTCGCCAGGGGAGAGGTTTGAATACAGACTTCCGAGCTGACAGGATCGCGCCAAAGCAAGTACTGTAGGGTGACACCGGCTGAAACCAACGGTGTGTTTGTGTTTGATGCTGATTTCTCGCCATGGCTTTCAAGCCGTTCGTAAGTCACGTACACATAAGCAAAGTCATCGCGGCATGCTGAACATCCTTATCGTCGTTGAATCCCTTACCAACCAGGTGTTTCTGGCTGCCAGGTCAGGGCTGTAGGGAGGATGGCTCAGGTGGTTGATTTCCTCGCCAAGGAAGCGACAGGTGAATACTGCCAGTTACCATGACACATTGGAGTGTTTGCAAGTAACTGTTAGTAGAAAATGACCAGGACTTCCCTAAACCGGCGTGACGTCGCGTCATGTTACCGCACTGCAACGTCAGGCCACACTCAGCCAACAGCACGCGTGTATTGTTACGGTGGTTCCCACTGGAGGTACTGGACCATACTCCCTACAACCCGGAACTAACACCCAGTGATTTCCATATCTTCGGGCCGTTGTAGAAGTACCCGGGTGGTAAGCGATTCAACGACTGTACGGTCGTTCGGCATGTCTTCATGATTTGGCTTCAGGGACTGGACGCAGATTTCTTCCATTCCGACCCCGATGCCTTGATGCACCACTGGAATAAGTGCTTGAACAAAACTAGTGACTTTGTTGAATAATGATGCGTATCAGTGTACCGCTACTGTGTATCCTTTTATCTTCCCCGAGGGGTAGGGTTACCCTCTGAACACGGATTCGATTTTCGGCCCGTCCAAGGATAGAACAGAGTTTATTAACCCGCTCTCGGCAAAGTGAGGAACTGTTGATACGAGAGAGCGGACCCGGTCAAGAAAGTCAAGAAATACATATGAGGATGTCACACTGAACACGTGACACTCCATTATGTACAGGGCATTAAACTGAACAGCCAATCACTATCCTGGGAACAGAAGGACCTATCACGCTGGTAAATAGCTCCAAAAAATAAAGTATCAAAAGCTCGCACGGAGAAACTTTATTTTACAGGAAGATATAAGGATACACAGTAGTGGCTTCTTGCGTTACTAAATACTAGAGTAAGTAGACTTGTTAAAGGACAACGTCACAAAAAAGAATGGGAATAATCTGGAAGTATTGCGCCTGTGGCATCCTTCCGTTATCTTGCGTGTTCCTTGAGTGATGTGTTCTAGAGCACGGGAGTGCTTTCTGTATAACATCGTGAGTTCGCTTCAAGAAACTGATTTGCCTGTCGCAACTGACCGGAGCTGTACCTTGCGTGATCACTACCTCTTCTCTTAAGCAGCTAGTTGTTGTTAGGAAGTTCATAAGGATACAAACGTTTAACTTATCGGATTGTTAACAGAACTGTAGTTCTCGGAACTTTTCAGAAGTATATAGCCAATCTTCCGCAATATAATTTTCGAATAGGTACGAAACCAACGACAATATGGCAAGTTTTGTTGACGATCGCCGATGTTCAGGAACTTCCTTGAACTGCGCTCCGTTATAACTCGGTCTGTAGAAGAAAGGGAAGTTCAAAGATCAGTATTTTTTTCTCCAGCCAAGGTCACACGGTCAGAAGCGTTGCTTGCATTCCCTTCTCAGCGTGATTTGCTGTACAAGTGGTTGAAAATAACTTAAGATTTCTGTTTCCAAGTAGACTCATTAAAATAGTGAGTACTGGATTGCACTTGAACAAAAGATTTTCACAGTTCCAATGTAAAATAAATGATAAATTTTGCACCTAACTCATTCTTGGTCGCCAGCGTTTCGCCCCATAGAGGAGGCCACTGTATAGCCTACTTGGAGCCACATAATTTGACGGCTTAGCAGGCATCAATTTAGCAATAGAGACTAAGTATATCGTAGTGCTTTGGCACTGGCTGTGGCTCCAAGTAGCCTACACAGTGGCCTCCACTACATGCACTAGTCAAGCGTCTTGGTAGGTGTGCTAGTTACGAACTGACAAGCCCAAATTGGCACACTGGGGCGAAACGCTGGCAATCAACAATGAGTTAGCTGGAAAATTTATAATTTCATGTACATTGGAATTATGCATTCACTCATTCGGAACAAATATGTCAGGTTCTCTGTGGGAATCAAGATCCACATCAAAAGCTTTACACGTGTGATTACAAAAATAACTCTGTAAAGTCTTGCATAAGGAGGGTTTGTAAAAAATTGAAGAATAAAAATCTGGTGTCACTTGGCCTTAAACAATAAATTGAGGATTCATTAGAAGGACGTGAACGATATTCATTTAGGAACAAATAATACCGTAGAGATGCTGTAGGTGTGTGCCAACTGAAGAAAAGCTTGATAGCATGGGGATTTGTCTTGACATTTCTTCTCGAAAATCTCTTATAAGTTTGTGTTAGGAAGTTCAAATGTATACGCAAAACAGAAGAAAACAAGCTAGGTTGCGGTTTTACGTGACTTGTAATCGTTACAGGCACAAGATCTCTTCTTGTACATGGAATGCGAACCATAAATACGTGCCTTCTTATTTCTAATATCCAGAATACATTGACATAACTGCCCGTGTGCATATCAAGTACTTGCTCTGTGACTGAGCTTGAATGAGACATGTATACAAGGAAAATAAGTGTAAAAAATAAATAGTAACCTTAATGGAAATTGACTGGCATATAAATGTCAGGCTTTTAACATTTCCTCCTGAACAACATTATGAAACCGGTTTTAAATACTCGTACTTGCCTTGCGAGAGCTCATATGAAGAAATGATGTAATAGTTATTTCCACATTTACCTTATGAATTATTTGATTTTATTTCCCTCTGTATATGACATAGAAAGCTCATCTCTACTTATTTTACCTTCAGCTTTATTATGTCTGGTGTTAAGTTATACTGTTCGCCTCCATGGTTAAATGTTTAGTGGGCTGGCGTTTAGTTCAGTGAGTCCTGAGGTCGATTCCTGGCAGGGCCGGGGATTTTAACCTTAATTGGTTAATTGGGATGGCTTGGGGGCTGTGTGTGTTTGTCTCGTCTGGAACATTAGAAAATCATCCTAGTAGGGCCCCATCTTCACAGACAGCTATAGGCGTCAACTCGAAAGATCTGCACATTTAAAAAAAGTTATATTTCCATCAGCCGACTGAGATACCTTCTCCGTATACGCGTAACATTAGAACGTAACTAGACAAAAAGAAAAAATGCATGAATATGCCATTGAAAACTGTCCGGTTAATTTCATTGGCGCAGGAGAAGGCGTGATTGCGGTCCATGGTCGAATCCATGGGAGTGCATGTAGGAGTATATTATCCATAAAATTTAAGAAGTGATCATACACCAGTTAAGTTATTAAGTACATTATCCCTATATGTCACTCTTTCACTTGTCTGTATTTATCCTAATTGCCTTAATATCGTAACAAGTAAAACTCCAGTAAAAAGCTCTTCAACGTATCGTGTGTTAACCGTGAATAAATTCTTTTTCTTATTCTTTAGATTGGTTTGAAGCCCTTATCCATGTCTTTGCTAACCTCTTCATTTCTGTGTAACTACTACATCTACTATAATGGGTCTATCACATTCATATCGTGGTCTATCCCTGATGTTTTTACCACCTACACTTTCCTCAGAAACAATCGGAACAAATCCTGGGTGTCTTTTAAGTTCTGTTCTATCATTCTGTCTCTTCTGATCTAATTTCGCCAAATCGTTCTCCACTCACCAATTAGATTTTTTCATTCGTCGATCTACCCATCTCACCTTCAGCATGCTTCTGTATCACCACACTTCAAAAGCTTCTCTTCTCTTTCTTTTTGAGCTAGTTATCGTCCAGGTTTCACTTCCATACAATGTCGCGCTCCAGATGAAAGTCTTCAAAAACATCTTTCTAATTCCTGTATCAATATTCGAAGTGAGCACATTCATTTTATTAAGAAAGGACTTCCTTGTTTGTACTAGTCTGCATTTTATGTCGTCCTTCTGCCATAAACAGTTTATTCTGCTACCCAAGTAAGGATATTCACCTACTTACTTTAATTCCTAATCTAATATTTCTTGCATCTCCTTACTTCGTCCGACTGGACTCCATTACTTCTGTTTTGGACTTATTTTCGTCTTGCACTGCTCCAAGAATCTGTTCGTACCATTCAACAATTTCTCCCGATCTTCTGCAGACTCCGATAAAATAACAATATCATCGGCAAATCTCAGAGTTTTTATTTCCTCTGTTTGGATTGCGATTCCCTTTCCAAATTCCTCTTTCATTTCCTTTAGAGCCTATTCTGTATAAACATTGAAAAGAAGAGGGGGACAAAATGAAGCCCTGTCTCACTGTGTGGATTGCTGCTTCTTTTCTTCATAGCCCTCGATTCTGGTCACTGCAGACTGTGATATAGGTAATAAATCTTCACGAATCTCAAGGTCTGAAGCATGTAGAACATTCTACAAGTCGGACAAAAAACGGCAAAAAATGAATGTCATTCTTTTAAAGTTTTACTACGTAAAAGTAAAATATACGTAGAAAAGCTTCAAAACCAACATTATGTGAATAATATTTTACTCTCTATAATCTTGTAATATGCTTTTTCGTTATTTTTGGGGCCCATATATCGGTTATCCTTCGAAAATTGAAGGAGGTTTTGATTTCACATACATAATATAGGCTTTTTTTTATTATGTGTAGCTCATGTGTATACTGCACGTTATTATTCAGGTAATCATTCAATTATTCAGGTTGTATATTTTGTGTTTATGCCGTGTAATGAACTATATAAACAATCTCAACGCGTTTCTAAAGGAACCTTAACTTTCTTAATCAGGAGCAAATAGAAAAATGAAATATGACGCACCAAAGGTTGATCAAATAAAGCAACAAAGAACTTAAAATGGTGCCCTAAGATGTAATAGGGACGCGATTTAAGCCCCATGCTAGGACAACGAATGGCAACAGCACAGCATTATTTTCTGATGGTGCTGATAATAGGTACCCATGATTCACAGAGGTTGTACTCTGTATCGCGGTTAAAATTATCTGGGTGTTTACGTATTTTAGCCACCTCCCTGATGATTCTAGGGTGATTTTGTTTTTTACGGTCAAGAACATTCACTCCTTGGAACATAACATCATGACCAGGTGTTAAGGCATGATCAGCAACAGCTGATTTATTATGGTGGTTAAGTCTGATACACCTGTTATGTTCTTTACTGCGAGTACATATCATTCTCCCCAGTATAAACCTTGCCACAAGTACGGGGAACGTTGTAGATACCAGGTTGTTGCGATTTAGGCAAGCTGTCCTTAGTTGTTCACAGGATGCGTCGTGTTTCATTTTTCTGTTTTCTCCTGATGAAGAAAGGCAAGGTTTCTTTTGAAACGCGTTGAGAGAGTGTGTATATAGTTCATTACTCGGCATAAACCCAAAATATACATCATGAATAGTTACACGGGCCGTGAAAGTCTAAATGATAATCATTAAATTAATTTTTATTCCACAATGGTAAAATATCTGAAAGACGAATGCTTTAAGCTTCGACAGTTATCAGGCCTAAGACGAAACACTGTTTTTTATAGAGTGAACTCCTGGAAAGCCTTGCATCTACTCTTTGGTGTGGCAAGTGTTCGGGAACTTACGTCCCATTAGGAACTGCTAGGCAGGCAATAATTCCATTGTGGAGATTTATCTCCTGTATGCAGTTATCGGATTGTGCCTCTACTAATGGACTACTTTAGCTTAGACAAGAGATGGTTTCTTCTCTGACATGGGGCAAAATACCGCCTCCATGACGGATTGTTTGCTCCCATGGCAGAGCAGTACAGTACAACGGAGATTTTTCCGACTCATCGGGTTTTCTTGGCAACATCTGTGTATATGGGAATAAATAATAATAATAATAATAATAATAATAATAATAATAATAATAATAATATATAATTCTCTTCAACTGCATTCTGGAGAAGATCATACGGAATGGACGGCATTATTACCACCAGGAGTAGGACTGAAGCTAGGGTACAAGAAAGACAACCTTAATATCTCATGCCTAGCCTTTACCGACGACTTCACCATACTAACTGTATAGAGGAAGCTACCCATCACTTGCAGAGCCTTCATACTGTAGCGGCTAGGGCTGGCTTGAAGATCAACACCAGGAAGACTGAATTTCTGACCAATATCAAGGAAGCCCCTTCCAACAAACTACTAGAAGACACCACCATCAGAAAGGTGCCGGCGGTCAAGTACCTAGGAGAGTGGATTTATGTAAACCAGAGTGAGAACCTAGCCATAGACACCTGGTGCACCAAGTTTGAGAGGGCCTATCACTTCTGCAGAAGCATCTACGCATTAAAGTACCTCTCGAAGAACCTCAAACTCAAGCACTATAATGCGGTAGTAACAAACTGTTCTCTACGCCTCTGAGTGTCTCGTGCTAACCAGGAAAGGCCCTCTCAGAAAACTAAAACTCAAAGGAAGATCCTGAGGAGAATATTGGGACCCATAAGAGAAGGAGGCACCTACAGAATTCGGCACAACGTTGAGCTATACAAACATCAGAAAAACATAGTTACTTGCATAAGAACAAGGAGTCTTGTCTGCTGTGGGCACTTAACCTGCATGGGCCCTTGCAGACTTAACAACAGGATCTTCGCTGTGGCAGGTACAGGGAAGGCATCCAGGAACAAGTGGATCTCTTCGGTCAAGTCTGATCTGGAACAGCTGGGGATCCCGTATGAGTCCATACATGAGTCCATACATGACTACACCCATACTTTCGGCAAGCCATCAAGCGGAAAAATTTTCCAGTTTCACTTACGAGTAGGAAGAGCACAGGAACCAACGGACCGATGTGAAGGGAGGAAAGAAAGCTGACTCACAGCCAGATAATGAAGGAATACTGGAAGAGGAGAAAACAGAAGGCCCAAATGGCGAGAAGATACGAGAAGATGATAATAATAATAATAATAATAATAATAATAATAATAATAATAATAATAATAAGAAGAAGAAGAATCTGCATACACCCCAGTGTCAATGGATAGGGTCCCACACCTCTCTCTGAGTCAGTGCCAAGCCTAACACGAAACCCTGGTTTTATGGAGGGTACGCCTGAAAAGCCTTGCATCTAATCATTAATAATAGTTGAATAAATCTGCCTTGCCAAATTTATCGGTTGTATACAAATGAAAAATCATTAAATAATTACAGTGGCGAGGTTGAGCTCCCACAAGAAACACAGTTACTCAACATGCGGATAGTAATGCAGCACATGTTCTACGGAAACGGGTAAGTAACCTTTCATGTAGGGTTGCATACATTCAGGCGCGACTCTTTTTTTAACTGAACAAAATATATATTCACTCGCATGCAATTACAGGAAGACTTTCAAGACATTTGAGCGAGATGAAATGCAGTCCAAAGAGGTTGAAACAGAAAAGGCACTATGAGCTTCTCTTTCGTGACTTGGGAAGTTACTCGTGCGCGTGGAACAATCACAAATTTCTATGTCAATAATTTTAAAACGTTTCTACTCCCCACTACTGTTCTACAAGAAATGTCAACTACGATTTTGAGAGATTCACTCCAAATAGTATAGTATTTGAATAAATATAATCCATCCGGGGTAGCTGCCGTAAAATTAATAAATATTCCAACATTTTATAATAATAATGTTATTTGTTTTACGTCCCACTAACTACTTTTCTAAGGTCTTCGGAGACGCCGAGGTGCCGGAATTTAGTCCCGCAGGAGTTCTTTTACGTGCCAGTAAATCTACCGACACGGGACTGTCGTATTTGAGCACCTTCAAATACCACCGGACTGAGCCAGGATCGAACCTGCCAAGTTGGGGTTAGAAGGCCAGCGCCTTAACCGTCTGAGCCACTCAGCCCGGCATTTCCAACATTAAAAAAAAATTCCAACATTTTAAAAGTTTCCAATGTAAATTGAATTCAAAGTATTTTCTTATTGTCCTTACGGATCAATCAACCTTTTTGGTTTCTGTGGTATTAGGGCAGGTCTAGTAAGTGGATTTTCTCTCTCAAAATTTAAAAAATACTATTTTTGTTGTTGTTGTTGTTGTTACACATGGAATGTTCTATACTGAATCCAGGAACGAGAAGTTTGGTTGTCTGAAAGAATGACGGTGTACTCGGTCGAACGTTTTGTACTCATGAATACATAACGCAGCCCTCTCTGAATGGATTATACAGCGTGGGTCAGCTCCCCTCGAACTCCAGGGCACGTGGGAGTTGTAATTGTGTTAACTAAGTGTGTGGACCTCCCTCACCATTACCGGCGCATCTTCACTCGCTCTATTAAATCACTGGTGTGAAGTGAATCCCCACCGCGATGACACGAATATTATCTGATTTGTATAATTACCAACCATAAAGGTAAAAATAAGAGCACAATCACAGTGGTGTAGAAACATAGGCACTTATTAAACTAATACCGAGGATAATATTCAGATCAGTTCATTGCTTCGGGAGATAGTGGGTTCGAACCCCACTGTCGGCAGTCCTGAAGATGGTTTTGCGTGGTTTCCCACTTTCACATCAGGCAAATGCTGGGGCTATACCTTTAGGCCACGGTCGCTTCCTTCCCACTCGTAGCCCTTTCCTATCCCATCGTCGCCATAAGACCTACCTGTGACGGTGCGACGTAGCCTGTTGTAAAAATAAAAATAAAAATGCATTGCTTCTGTGGTGAGTCGTATACTGAGCAATTTTTTCTAAGGTTCCGACCTTATTAACATTTGTTTAAACGTTGTTTTTATTTATTATCCAGATAGAGGGGATTGATTTCTTTTGCTTCTAAGAACCCATAGTCAGCAACGTTGATGCACTTGGAAGACATCTTTATGCTCGCCAGTGAGTGAATGCTTAGGAAAAGCGAGTTCCTTTCGGTTTAGGCTGGTTATATTAATGGTTAATTGCGACAGCCCTATTTTATTTGCTTCTGGCTCCGTAAGGAAGTCCTGTAAGACGAAATTCCTTCATTCAGCCGCTCTGCTAAGATAGTTGGAATTTGGAAGAGATGTAAGAGACTTTTTTTCCGAGGTATCAAATACTGTAGGTGGCGGTCAAAATACTTGACACTCCATGCCATAATTCTTGGCGTGTTTAATACCTTCAGTGGCACATACTGTATCCATTTGACAGAATTAACTCAACTTGAACTAAATGTAGGATTCCATTTCGTTGCGAGATGGCAGCGCAATCAGAAGATCGAAATTAGTACACAGGCCGCCTGAATGAATCGACTTCTTTAAACACTGTAGATGATGATGATGATGATTACTATTATTATTATTATTATTATTATTATTATTATTATTATTATTATTAATTGGCCCGTTTAGGCTGATGAAGAATCGCATATTTCTCAAGTCTCGCGGGCTTTCTTCTTAGTCCAGTACTCTCACATCCTCGCACTGTGAATGCCTCTTCGTTCTTGAGTCCACTTCACGCCTACTGCAGGACCGTGTAGTATGGTCCTCTCTTATTCCAGGGCGCAGGCTGTTATTGACAGGAAGGAATCTGGTATTCTGATCAGCATTTTGTAGTTATTTCTATTGTAGATCTCCGGAGGGGGGGGGGGGGTGAATTTCCAGTTGTTCTAAATCTTTTGTAACTAGTGCGGTCCATTTTGTGTTTGTCACTTTCGCTCTAGAGATGGTGTTGGTGTCTCGAGGTGAGTCTCCGATTATCCATGCTAAATATGACCGTAGGTCAGTCTCCTCTTTCTCGTAGCTCTTGTAATGGTAATTGTTGGCGAAGTTCCTTGTCGTGGCTAATTCTGTATAAACCCCACTCTCTTGATTTTACTTCTTTTTCATCTGTTTACCCTCCAGGGTCCATATTTTTCCCTCGGGCTCAGTGAAGGATCCCACCTCTACCGCCTCAAGGGCAGTGTCCTGGAGCTTCGGACTCTGGGTTGGGGAATACAACTGGGGAGGATGGCCAGTACGTCGCCCAGGGGGCCTCACCTGCTATGCTGAACAGAGGCCTTGCGGGGAGATGGGAAGATTGGAAGGGATAGACAAGGCAGAGGAAAGGAAGAGACCGTGGACTCAAGTTAGGTACCATCCCGGCATTTGCCTAGAAGTGAAGTGGGAAATCACGGAAAACCACTTCCAGGATGGCTGAGGTTGGAATCGAACCCACCTCTACTCAGTTGACCTCCCGAGGCTGAGTGCAGCTCTCGTACCACTTTTCAAATTTCGTGGCAGAGCCGGGAATCGACCCCGGGCCTCCGGGGGTGGCAGCTAATCACACTAACCACTACACCACAGAGGCGGACCTTGATTTTTCCGGGATTATTATTATTATTATTATTATTATTATTATTATTATTATTGGATTGCACGTGATACGTGGACACACTTCCTTCACCGAAACATAATTCTGTGCCTAGACGTCAATTAGAATTAGTTTAAGTAAGGTATTTTTAGGTCTTTCTTGTGCATATTGTTCTTAATGAAGCCTGCCACAGAATTATGTTTTGGTGAAGGAAGTGGCAGTTGGCAGGATAATCTGGAAATGTTTCATGGCAACTGATAAGTCTTAGGACTGTAAACCAATGTTGATGATTATTATTATCGGATGACCGATTACTTACCCTCAGAACATTATTGTTAATTAAAACGGTGTAAATCCCTTACGATTTTTGAAAACCACTCAGTGGATTAAAGCACTCTCTTGTTATTTAAATTCGATGCTCGATGTCATATCCTCTGTGACCTATGACCACATGCCCTGTTCACGTGGGTAATTAGCTCTGTATGGAGATCCACTAGTAGAGAGATTCGATTAAGTACTGCCTCGTGTATTCTGTTCAACCTGTAACCGTGGGGTTCCCCTATAGAGTGGTCGAGTGTGTGTTGGCTCTCCTGTCACTGTGATAAGGATGGGCTGTCATTGACAGTGCGCTCGTTCGAGAACCAAACTGACAGCTAGGAAATCCCACTTGACACATCAACAAGCAGAGTCAAAACAAACGCCACGTTGCTTTGATATTACATTCTGCAGCATACATTCGGAGCGGACCGAGAAATTAAGAGGGGGTAGAAATGACATGCTTACACAACCACTCACAATACACCCTTCAAAACAAGCAGAGGATTTTATTAGTAGTCTTACTATTTATTTATTTACTTATTTTTATCGATACAGACAGCTGTGGACTACGGTTACACGCACTACCTGCCTCTCTTCCATAGTCTTGCAGCTTTTTGTTTACATTGTAACCAAAGGTTTTTCAACCTCTCGCTCCTTTTCAGCTGTTATTCCGCCAAAATGTTCCGCGGTTTAGCAAGTTCTGTCTCTGGATCATCCTCAACCCCGCTACATTCTTTCTAAAGATGGTCTTTTCCATTTCGGTCTGTTCCTATATTCCCATTGCAGACTTTGAGGGCTTATAGTGGGGACCAAGACGGTTAAGTTTAGCCTAGGAACTTGCGTCCGGAAACGTACCGTCTTCCCGCTACCCGCAAAAAACACCACAGCACACGTTCAAATCTCCCGCGTTTTCGGCGCTACTGACGAGAGTTCGTACGCCATTGAACGATCACGTGATATCCCATACCCCTCCAGGTTTGTTGACATTCCATGCCATTCTGTTGAGTGTGTCTTCCGCACGGAGACCTCCTGTTATCCTTTCGATCATCGTTCATACTACAGTATAACAGTAATTCTTCACTACGTACACAGCAGTAAGCTGTACGTACAGTAGTTCATTGGTATGTGTTGCTGTTGACCATGGCATACACGTTTGCGGAATATGCCGACATACACTTAAGAAAATGGAAATTGCAACACCATGAAGCCATTGGTCGTTTGTGTTGATTTTTAAGATATGGAACGATGCCATGTAGGTATGTAAACGATCAAAGTTTCAGAGCCATTGGATTATTGCTACAGGTCTCCCCACGTGATTGGTCGCGGAGGAATCAACTCCAATATACGGACTCTGCTGTAGCGTTGTTGACTTGCAGTCTGTGCAGTGAAGTGTTCCCCATCAAACATGCCTCGACGGCAGAGAAGAGCACGCTATCAATAACTGTCGCCGTTTAAGAGGGATCGGATAATTGGGCTGCGTGAGGCTGGATTATCGCTAAGGACTGTCACTGCACGTGTTGGCCGACAGGCATCTACGGTAAATCATGTATGGTAGCAGTGGTCAAATGAAGGTACCCACACTCGTAGACCTGGCACAGGCCCAGCGCGACTGACAACTGAGAGAGAGGCTCGCCGCATCATTCGGATGACCCGGGTGGAATCCCATGCAACAACAGCGCAAATTCGAGCAGCTGTGGCACCCCACGTTACACAACAAACGGTTGGTAATCGCCTGCGTGCAGCTGGCTTACGGGCCTATGTCCCTGCAGAAGGTGTTCCATTGAACCCACAACAGCGACGTGTAAGGCTGGCCAGGCGTAGAGAAAAATCGACGTGGGTCGACGAATGGCATAGGTTCGTCTTTAGTGACGAATCGCGCTTCTGTCTTGCCCGCAGTGATCGCCAGAATGCGCCGACGTACCGGGGAGAGGGGCCGCCCAGATCTTTTTGTCGAGAGGCACACAGGGCCAACACCAAGCATTATGGTCTGGGGAGCTATTGGCTTTAATGTGAAATCACAATTAGTGCTTGTTGAGGGCACTATGACTGCTCGACAGTACGTTGATAGGGTACTCAATCCAGTGGTTGTCCCTATGATGGCGAACATTGCTAATGGGATGTTTCAGCAGGACAATGCCCGGGTTCACACTGCACGCATCTCCAGAGAAGCTCTCCACGGCATCACAACCTTAGAATGGCCCGCCAGATCCCCGGACCTCAGTCCTATTGAGCATGTGTGGGACATGATGGGTCGACAACTGGCCAACCGTCCTCAGCCACCCACAACTCTGGAACAACTGACCCGTGCAGTGCAGCAAGCATGGCCCACAATTCCTCAGGAAGCGATCAAGCCTTACCGACTCCATGCCTCCACGAATTCATCGATGTATTGCAGCTCGTGGTGGGCATATCCTGTATTGATTGTTGTCGCAGCTTGTGGTCAGATGGACCTGAAAGTGTAACAGTCGAATTGCAGCAATGTAGCACCACTCCTTCTGGGTGTTGCAATTTCCATTTTCTTCATTGTATATAGATATCATACGGCGAAGCTCGGTGCGGTGGGAGAGCTGCTTGTCAGTTTTATGGGGAGCGTTTTCCAAACTGCCGGACACCTTCGCACTCCCTCTTTGCTAAGATGTATAGGCGAGCCCATGAGACGGGTAGTTCCACCGTCAACAACTACAGAGTGGAAAAGACGGTGGGAAGCAGCAACGGGGACGCACCTGCACAGTATGTTCTCGAATGCCAAACTTCCAAGTGGATTCCAACTACCACGTAAAACATGGTCTGTTCTGAACAGAATAAGAACAGGCCATGGCAGATGCAGTGACATGCTGTTTAAATGGAACAAGTTGCCGACACCCGCGTGTGACTGTGGAGCTGCACGACAAACCATACATCATTATGTCAGAGAGTGTGCAACGCGGGCATACACAGGCAGCAAAGTGGATTTCCTGATGGCAACTCCAGAAGCAATACAGTGGATCAGTGATCTTGACATTCAGTTGTAGGGAGCCTTTTCTTGTTCATTGTTTTCTTGTTATGTAAATATGTATATAATTTATATCTGAACTCAGCTTGATTATATGGCCCATACGCTAAATAAATAAACCGTCAACAGAGACGAATGTGGCGCTCCATGATGGCGCCGCACGCTCCAGTTCGAAGAGGCTGTACTCCACGCAGTTGAAGAGGACGATACTACGAGTACCAGAAACATAACAAGGACACTGAATGTGGATCACACAACTGTCTGGCGTATTCTGCATGAGCAGAATCTACACCAGAACCATCCCCAGAGGGCACAGGCAATGCAGCCACAGGATTTTGCGTCAAGAGCCCACTTCTGCAGGTGGTTCTTGCACCGTTTTGTGGATGATCCTCACTTCCCACGGCGGAACCTCTTCACCGATGAAGCAGTGTTCACCAGGGAAGAAATTTTCAAATCCCGCAAGTCACGTGTGGGCTGCTGAAAACCCGTATGCTGCGTGCCCACATGGGTGAACATGTGGGCAGGGTTCCTGAATGGATGTGTGATTGGGCCATACCTTCTTCAACGAAATCTCACAGGTGGCGCGTACTTCGTATTCCTTCAAGACGTACTGCATGAGTTCGTAGACGATCTGCCACTACATGTGCGTCAAATATGTGGTTTCAGCTCGATAGCGCATCACCTCATTTTTCACTTGCGGTCCGAGATCATTTGCATCAAAGATTTGGTCATGGTGGCCCGATTGCTTGGCTTCAGCGTTCACCCGACTTGACACCGCTAGACTATTGCTTGTGGCGTCGCATGAAAACCTTGATTTACGAGACCCCTGTGGAATCCGAGGAAGACATACTGGCGCGGGTTATGGCTGCAGTGGATGTTGGAGTACCAGGGATTGGTGATTGTGTGTACGAGAACATGTTACGGAGGTTCGTGGTCGTCACATCGAGCCCCACCTGTAACTGGACCTAGACGACAAACAGTAGGAGTCAGACAGAGCGTCGAAACCTGAGAAACTCTCTGTATGTCCTCCGGTCTTCCCTCATTTACCCGCATGTGTTTATGCATCTCTTCAAGGCAGCGAGGATGAGATTTTCATTTTTCGTGTGAAGTTAGCAATTTGTGCGCCAATCTCTCTGGGTTCATTCTCTTTAGGTGACCATAAAAGCTTAACCTTACCGAGCTCGATAGCTGCAGTCGCTTAAGTGCGGCCAGTATCCAGTATTCGGGAGATACAGTAGTAGGTTCGAATCCCACTGTCAGCAGCCCTGAAAATGGTTTTCCGTGGTTTCCCGTTTTCACACCAGGCAAATGCTGGGGCTGTACCTCAATTAAGACCACGGCCGCTTCCTTCCCACTCCTAGCCATTTCCTGTCCCATAGTCGTCATGAGACCTATCTGTGTCGGAGCGACGTAAACCCACTAGCAAAAAAAAAAAAAAAAAAGCTTAAGCTTTCTTTTTTCATAACGGTGGTGATCTTTTCGACTCTCTCATACAGTTCCTGGTTTGAGCTTAGGTAGAAGACAAAACCATCGGCCACTTTCTTACGACCCAAAGTATTTCTGAGGAACTTTTCCTTTTTCTCAATCTACATACCTTTCATTTTTTCTAGTGTTTCTGTAGCGTTTATTATTATTGACTGGCAGTTTGTTTGGGCTAACGCATTCTGCATTCAGCGTTGTGGCTTGAAATCGTGGGGCAGTCGGTTAGCCTTAAATCATTTTCCAATGAGAGTCTCCCTGTGACTAGATTAACTGGCATGTTTTCAAATCACTTTGAGGACAAATTTGCGATACTCCGGCGCCATAAAAATGTGCACAAAAGTATTTTATTTTCAATAGATCTTCCATGTGTCTTACAAGTAAATATTGCTTTCCATCATTAGAGGTGCTGATGTTTATAGTCTTGAAATTAGAAATTTTGCTTTTTTTACATCTAATATTTTCTAGAATTTATACACCAGTGACTCATTACGTTATGACTATCTTCCTAGTACGGTAGGCCACCTTTTGCCCGCAGAACCACGACCGCCTGTCGAGGCATCGATTCAGCGAGGTGGTGGGAGGTATTGTGGGATATATTTATAAACTTTAAAGCTTTCCAGTCACCCGAACACACAATTTCAGTATCAAAAATCCAGTATAACATACCTGTAAAAACATCATTAAACAAGGAATAAAGTACACACCATTTAAACAAAATGACATGTTTCGTTCCTAAAACAACATATGTAATAAATTCCAGATTTCAAAAATAGATCTTCGGTCAGAAATAAACACAAATATTTCCAAATATAGCTGCAGTCGCTAAAGTGCGGCCAGTATCCAGTATTCGGGAGATAGTGGGTTCGAACCCCACTGTCGCCACCCTGAAGATGGTTTCCCGTGGTTTCCCATTTTAACACCAGGCAAATGCTGGGTATGTACCTTGATTAAGGCCACGGCCGCTTCCTTCCCACTCCTAGCCCTTTCCTATCCCATCGTCGCCACAAGACCTATCTGTGTCGGTGCGACGTAAAGCAAATAGCAAGAAACACCTCTACCAGTCTGTCTCCACCCGACCGTGTAATCGTATGCCTTAGCCTCCGATGGCGTACATGCGCTCGGCCATCGACATAATGAACCAAGAATTTAGATTCATTGGACCAGGTGATCTATTTCCAATCATCCACAGTCCAGTGGCGATTATTTTGTGCCCACCCCATGCGCTACTTTGCCAGCCTTGGGGTACGACTGGGTCTTCGACTCCACAGTCCAATACATAACAGTGTACAATGAACCATGTGCTGGGAAACATTGGCCTGATCATCGCTGTTGTACCTATTGGCGATTTCTCGAACTGTGGTCCCGCGGTCGCTCCGAACAATGTGCGCAGCATCAATGACCTGCTGTTGACTCACGGCTGGACGACGCATCGTTCTTTGCCCATCAATGCACCACCTTCGATGCATGCTCACCACAGTGGCTTCAGATATGTTGGTGCCAAGGCCCTTCTATCAAACGCGGAGTGATCGGCCGCTTTTCCCCATTCTGACGTCGAAGACACTGCTAACAGCATGTCTGTGTAACTCGCCCAGCTCCAGGTGTAGGACATATGTTAATAGGAACGTTTTGTGTTTTCGGGTGTACTAACATATCCATCCTTCCATTGTTTCACACGTGTTTGGCAACACCCTTCATAAGACATGGTTAGCTATGTCTTCTCAACAGCACACAGGCTGTCTACAATGAGTTCTTAGCCACAGTTTCTACTGAATAACTCTTAACTGGCCTCAGAAAATGTTCATCATTCTTGGTGTCATTTACACGGAATAAACCCAAAACCTCTTAATGTATAGTATTGTAATGCAGTTGAAAATATTAGTTTGATTGGATGTTGTTCTGAAATCCCCTTCTTTACTCTTTGCTTATAGGTCAACCTTCGCTCAGTGGGACGTAAGCGGTTTGCTCACCTGTCTGAAAACTTGGACGAGATTCACGTAGACGCCAACATCCCTTGGGGTGAGGATACACTGTTCACCCTGGAGTTCCGTGTGGATGAAGGTGGAAAATATGCCCTGCACACCTGCAACAACAAGTACTTGAGTCGAGAAGGCAAGCTGGTGGACGAATGTAACAGGGACTGCCTCTTTTCTGCCGAGTACCACAGTGGTCAACTGGCTCTCAGAGACCGATCTGGAGCTTACCTGTCGCCCATCGGTTCCAAAGCTGTTCTCAAATCTCGCTCTACCACTGTCACAAAGGACGAACTCTTCTCTCTGGAGGACTCCTTGCCCCAGGCCAGCTTTGTGGCTGCTCTCAACGCTCGCTACGTCTCCGTAAAGCAAGGTAGGTGAACTTCTGTGCAGTTGTTACTAGAATTCAAGTGTTCTCCTCTCCTTTGACCAGGGAGTTCTTGTTTGAGATCAGTTTCATAGATTATGTGATTCCATGTACTGTTCAACGTACAAGTTGAATTGTGACAGGAGTGATGAGTGTAGGGCAGCCTGGTTGTCGTCAGCGTGTTATGTGCTCGCCATTGTGGCGCACTTCTGCCTATTCTTAAGGAACTGTTTCACTTCTTACTGTAAATAATTGTTTAATCGTGGGGCAAAAGCAATTTGTAGTATAAGAATACTACGTGATGGCACGAACCTGCGCGAAGCCCCGAGCTTGTAAGGGAAGGTAGTAGAGGGAGTAACTAATGCTGCGCTATTGGGACCAAAATGAAGCCTTGTCACACTAGTCTCCAGGAGCCGATGTGAACACTTCCGTAGCAACTAGAATAGGGAATATTCCTCCCCTTTCACGCTGCAGAAAATGGACTCGTTCGCGTGCAAAACTAATTTAGTGAGCAACTGTGGTTGTGTTTTATCAGATAGTAATCGAACTATTGTTACGGTGCTGTGCTTGAATATCGAGTGTTGTTATTAATAGTTAAACATTGTGTTAACGAGTGGATAATTTTGATAGAAAAGAAGCTTTAAAATGTCTGTGGTAGCCTACAGTGGATTGAAATATACGGGTGCTACAGAAGAAAGCGTAACCCTGGATCGATATGAACGAAATTTGTCCAATTCCCAGGTGTATGAGTTCTATAAAAAAAAATCTTATTTAGAAAATGGAGTAAGTGAAGCGACGGTCATTTCGCTTTATAAAGATATTTTAGCGCCAGGATTTTAAGAATCTGGATGAAATCCGTGCAAAATTTGAAAGTTAACTTGTGTGTGGGAATAGTTAAGAGAGTGTCCAGATCAAACCCGCACACCAAGGAAGTCTTAAAGCGAAGTATTCACCACGAAATTTAATCAGTGTCTAAAAACGTACTGCTCCAAGTTAATAGAAATTTCGTTGATTTTTCATTCTAGTAGGGGCTGACTACTTTCACGATTTTTGGAGACTCCGAAATTTTGTCTCGTGGAAGTTCTTTAATGTGCTGGTAAATTACAGGCACTGCGGCTGGCGTATTTGAGCACCGGACCAATAGTGAGCTGCAATCGAAGCTGGTAAGTTGGGCTCAGAAAGCCAGCGATTAAGTGCCTGAGCCACTCAGCCTGGCTGGTTCTTTATTCGCAGGGTCGTGATACGTACAAGAGGAGAAGCTGCACTTCAGTTTCTTCTGTAAGAAAATAGCTCCATAATCTATTGCTTAAGTTTATTGCATTCTCCCGGGAGCAGGTCATGCGCTGGAGATAGCTGGGTCACGGATCGCCTCTGAAATACTTGGTGCACTTACCCTTCTTGACCCTGCCTTTGTTGATAGTCCTCTCAGACACAAGCAGTTAGGCAGTCTTTCCATGGAGAGTAAGCGGAAGTTACCGTGAGAAGTTCTGTGTCTTGGTGTATGCTATTGGAGGAACGTGTTGTTTGTTAGCTGCTGAAAACAGCCCAGAAAGCTCATCCCCAGAAGTATAAAATTAACTATCCGTGATGAAAATGCCACAATCGGCTCGGGAATAACATCCAGGACCTCTGGGACCGAAGACCAGCACGCTTTCACCTGTCGCAAAGCCGAACTTCAAATATGGGTGACCTACTTTTCTCCTGAGTCCTAGATTATTGACGCATTGGTAGTTATCAGGCATAAAAATCCCATTCGTAAATGCCACAGATGTTACCAAGCATAGCCTAGCACTAGTATTTAAGTTCGGCCATCGATATTATCAGACCGAGCGAGTTGGCCGTGCGATTAGCGGCGCGCAGCTGTGAGCTTGTGTTTGGGAGATAGTGGGTTCGAACCTTACCGTCGGCAGCCTTGAAGATGGTTTTCCATGGTTTCCTGTTTCCATACCAGGCAAATTCTGGAGCGGTGCCGTAATTAAGGCCACGACCGCTTCCTTCCCAATCCTGGCCCTTCCCTATCAGATCGTCGCCATAAGACCTACCTGTGTTGGTTCGATGTAAAGCAACTTGTAAAATAAATAAATAATAAATAAATAAATAAATAAATAAATACTGTAGACCTATATTATTAGAAATTGCTATACCATGCCGGGGTGAGTGGCTCAGACGGTTGAGGAGCTGGCCTTCTGATTCCAACTTGGCAGGTTCGATCCTGATTCAGTCCAGTGGTATTTGAAGGTGTTCAAGATGTCTCGTGTCGGTAGGATTACTGGCACGTAAAAAACTCCTCCAGAACAACATTTCGGCACCTCGGAGTCTTCGAAAACCGTCAGAATAGTTAGTGGGGCGTAAAAAAGTAATATTAATGGCTATGCCATTCGTAAATTCCGCCATAAATATCGGAAATAACAAGTATGTTTGTAAATACTTCCACAGTTATTTTTGAAAATAACAGTGTATGTAAATTTCCACACAGGTATTACCAGTAATACCAGTATCATTTGTCGTGCAAACCTAAAAACACGGAGCTCTAGAGCGGGTAATGGTTTTATGTTCATCTGACTTCCTTTCTTCTTTTTGAAGTACACTTCAGTAATTCCATAATGGTTTGACGAAGAAAACACCATCAAGCTTTAAACACAGCTGACCTTTCGTGGAACTGAACTCCGCAAGCGAAGAATAGCACATAACTTATCACTGCTTCAAGCTTCTGCTCGACTGGTTTACCTTGTCGGATGGGACTCGCATATATACACTAGATTACAAGTAACGAGCTTTAATAGCTCCATTGACTTGAAATCAAGTTGAAATATCTAAAAATACTCACAAATATACTATGTAAGTATCCGCCTGTTGTTACCTTCAACTAGTACGTGTTTCGTCTCCAACGGGACATCGTTAGCTAGAGTAATGTACATCGGATACAAAAAACAAAAATGATAAAAATGATGAGACAATTTAAAATCGTGAGATAAAACATAACATTTAAAACTGGATGATAAATTGTGAACGTTAAAATAGAAGTTCTGAGTTTCTTGAAGTATGTTAATTTTCATTAAAAATAATAAATATTGGTGGATCCATAAAATTCTTGATTCAGGATTACATTAAGGTACTAAGTGTGATGTGATGTTAACATTAGTGGTAAGAATAACAATAGTGTTGATTAAATTTCTTCTGTGTTTAACATGTTTAATGCACATACATATAGCTTCTTAAAATTATTGTTGGGAAATACTTGGTGGGAATTTTAATGAAAATTAACATAGTTCAAGAGACTCAAAACGTCTACAGTGTTGCCATAAAGTTGAGGGACACCCATATATTTCAGACTTGAACAGTGTCTCCCTATACTTTTAAACTTATGATTTATTTTAAGGACAACTGATATAAAGTATTCTAATATCATGCTTGGTTGAAAATTTGAAGACTGTAACTCAAATAGTTCATGAGTTATGAATATTATTGTCTTTTATGGCCAACCAAAATTGACCTTGATTTTAAAGAAACAAAATAATCCAATTAAAAAGCCATCCAACAATGCATCCCGATTGTTACGTGGTTGCTAGCCGATAACACCTTTAAAATGGCCCCTGTTAGGTGTTAAGAGTTCTTACTTATTTTGCCATCATTTTAGTAAAATTTCAATTCCTGTAAATTTTAGGCGTAATAGCACTGACTTTTGAATTGCTGCAACTTATGGACGGAGGCAGTTAGTGCGATGACATTTTCACGAATTGATTCCGTATGTTGCAATGTTTGAGCGAGCTAACTGCGTGCGCAATCACCAGCTCACAGGTGTTTCATACCTTTGTGAAGTTTGGAACCTAACTGTTTGCTCAGCTATTTCCGATTTGAAATTTTCCTAAAATGATGGCAAACTGAGTAAGAACTCCTTTAACACCTAACAGGGGTCATTTTAAAAGTGTTGTTATCGCTTAGTAACCACGTAACAATCAGTATGCATTGCTGGATATCTTTTAAATGTATCATTTGTTTCTTCAGTATCAAGGTCAATTTTGGGTGGTCATAAAAGACAATAAAAGATCATAACTCATTAACTATTTGAGTTACAAATTTTCAACCAAACATGATATTAGAGTACCTTATATCAGTTGTACTTAAAATAAATCATAAGTTTAAAAGTACAGGGACACTCTGTTCAAGTCTGAAGTATACGGGTGTCTCTAAACTTTTTGGCAACACTGTATTTTAATGCTCACAATTTAATCATCCAGTTTTAAATGTTATGTTTTATCTCGTGATTTTTAACTTGTCTCACCATTTTTATATATGTTTTTGTATCTGATGAATATACGTATATTACTTAAGCTGATTATGGCACCTAGGGGATGAAACATATACCAGTTTAAGGTAACAACATGTATTGAAATATTTGAGTGTATTCTTAAAAATTTCAACTTTATATACACTAGACTCATCAGGCAACAAGATATGCTGCGTATTCCTCTGTTTCGGAATAAACGAGGTTTATTTCTGTCAGTTTCCTCGTCCCATACTCTGAAACAGATATAGGGCTTACATAATTCCATAATTCCCATCACCTTGTAGTGTAGCAGAACCATATTGTAATTGCCCAACAACGAGCTGGAAGCAATATTGTGTATAGAACAATCAATATGATTAGTGGACGTTCAATTGTTAGCTTTGGCCAACCCTTTACAGTTGGATGGCTAATGGCAGTTTCATCAATATAATGAGGAGCTAGAGCACCGTGCGGGCAGTGTATTGATCCACTGTAACACGATTCTACACGCTACTTTCAAATGTGACGACTCAGTTTACTCTTTTTCTCGATAGTTAGCGAATACGTAGTTCAACGTGGATATATTCAGTAATCCTTAGCGCTTGAATAAGTTTGCCGGGGTGCATAACCCCGCCTGTATGTATATATCTAGAAAAGTATGGATCTATTGCTACCTATTTTAAGGCTAAATGTTTTCTTGTAGTACTACTACTACTACTACTACTACTACTACTACTACTACTACTACGTCCGGCTCCATGGCTAAATGGTTAGCGTGCTGGCCTCTGGCCACAGGAGTCCCGGGTTCGATTCCCGGCAGGGTCGGGAATTTTAACCGTAATTGGTTAATTCCGCTGGCACTGGGGCTGGGTGTGTGTGTCGTCTTTATCATCATTTCATCCTCATCACGACGCGCAGGTCGCCTACGGGCGTCGAATCAAAAGACCTGTATCTGGCGAGCCGAACTTGTCCTCGGGCACTCCCGGCACTAAAAGCCATACGCCATTTCATTCTTTTTACTACTACTACTACTAATTATAACAATAACAACAAAACCGAGTGAGTTGGCCGTGCGGTTAGGGGCGCGCCGCTGTGAGCTTACACTCGGGAGATAGTGGGTTCGAACTCCACTGTCGGTAGCCCTGAAGATGATTGTCCGTAGTTTCCCATTTTCACTCCAGGCAAATGCTGGGGGTTGTACCTTAATTAAGGCCACGGGCGCTTCCTTTCCATTCCTAGGCCTTTCCTATCCCATCTTCGCCATAAGGCCTATCTGCGTCAATGCGACGTAAAGTCAAAAAGAAAAGAAATAAAACTAATAAAATTAAAAAGCCACGCAGAATAATCTTAACCCAAAAGTCTCCGTTTAATAAATTTACCATCACAAGACACAGTTGCACGTCTAAGCGAAACTTTATCAGGGAGATATAATTCGTCTCATTCTGCAAATTAAGCAGAACATAAAATAAATATTTACATTTAAGACACAATGTCAACGACAGATAGCAGTCAATATGACTATTCTGGTAAACTCGCCGATATCAGCGTGGATATCCTTTCTAATCGTAATGATTGGTGGATTCATTAGGTGAGGTAGCTTTTAGCGCAGAGTACAAATATGTAATAACAATAGATATAGAACTTGACCATTTCTTTTTCTTTTCTTTCTACAGTCTGTTCTGTAGCCCTGAAACAAAACACTGTGTCACATACGGACCGTTGTGGGCCAAGAAAACCGGTGCTCAGTCACAGGCCTACAGATATTTGAATGCACGTGGCCAGTTTGACGACTTATTCAGCCGTATTGCTTAGTTTTCTTGATTCCTTTTCAGTAAATGAAAATGGCGTATGGATTTCAGTGCCGTTAGTGTCCGAGGACATGATCGATTTGCCAGGTGCTGGTCTTTAGATTTGACGTCCGCAGGCAACCTCCGCGTGGTGATGAAGACGAAATGATAATGAAGACTGCATATACACTCAACCCCAGTGCCAGCGAAATTAACCAATGATGGTTAAAATTCCCGACTCTGCCGGGAGTCGAACTGGGGGCTCCTGTGACCAAAAGCCAGCACGCTAACCATTTAGCCATGGAACCGGACTCCATTTTAGTAAGGCGTTACCTGAAGGGGCTGAAATACGCCAGTGTCATGTCGGTAGATATACCTGCACGTAAAAGAAATCGTTCGAGACAAAATTCCGGCACCTCGGTTTCTCCGAAAACCCGTAAAAGCAGTCGGTGGGACGTAAACCAATTTACTTATTTATTTATTTATTTATTTATTTATTTATTTATTTATTTATTTATTTATTTATTTATTTATTTATTTATCTATCGGTTACTTTACTAAACTCATGATGTTGACAAGGGACACTACGCAAAGAGTACATTTCCGAATTTGATGTAACTAGTGTCACTGAAAATACCTTCAAAATGATCAACAACGATATCCATTTGTTGGCGGTTATCGGTGTTTAACAGCGAAAATTTAGAACTTTTGTTATAAACTAGTATATACCAAGGAACGTCAGAAGGTGGTTTTAACCTATGACGGTACATAATGTAGGCAATCATGATAATTAATTTTTTAAAGTGAAAAAACTAAGATTTTTGGAACCAATCACAAATACAGAAGTGAAAATCTTCACACTCGTAACAATTGATTTTCAATTCAGGTACATTGTTGTAGTTGTTCCGTAAGTATCGATGGGTATGTTTAGTACGTTGAATGGATTTATTTTAACCATGTTCACCTATTAGAGGATGGACCCGTTATTAATCTTTGAAGGCTGGGTCGCAATACAGATGTCAGATATATTCTATAAATAACACAGTAGAAATAGTATAACACTAATCAATTAAAGTACATACAGTGATGGGTAAAATTAGAAAACGAAATATTTTTACTCAACTAAGCATTGATGATTACGAGGCAGTATAGATGCCATTGCTTGTGCATTGATGATTGTCGACGATATTCGTATCTTTATTAATTATTTTGATAAGATCCTCCGTGGCTCAGGCGGCTGGTTCAAATGCCGGTCACTTAATTTGAAATTTGTGCTGGACAAAGCGGAGGTGGCGTGGGGCAGGTTTTTGTCCGGGTACTCCGGTTTTCCCTGTCACCTTTCCTTCGAGCGACACTCTCCAATAATATTTCATTTCATTTGCCAGTCATTCATCATTGCTCCAGAGGAGGGGGACAGGCTTCGGCAGCCGGCACAATTCCTATCCTTGCCGCTAGATGGGGACTTAATTCATTCCATCCCTGACCCGGTCAAATGACTGGAAACATGCTGAAGATTTTCATTTTGAAAATATTTTCAGTAACACTAGTTTAATCAAAATCGGAGAGTACACTTCAGGGTTGTGTTCTTGCGAGTAAACTCAGTTTTAGCGTGGGATTAAAATCCTTGCCCAAGCCGGGATCAAACTCCGAGGTCTCGTGAATGCTGTCCTTTTCCATCCAGTCGTGAGCCCTAAGAGTGTATTACATTAGTCAAACTTTTATGAATAAGCTGGTACATCACATTCGTTAGCCAACCTCGTTGCTGTCTGCTGAGAGTTAAAGGTGCGTCCTGCTAAACGCCCTCAATTGATTGTTGTCCGGTCTAAGCAACGCCCAAGCCACGCATCTTTCCAGTAATTGAGGTCGAGCTAGTAATTGGAGGACTCTCAAAACACTCAGTTCGACCCCTCCCTGTTTAAAGTCCACCCAGAACTTGCGCCGATGTTCGCTCATGCAGGCCTCCTGGGCACTGATTAGAGCGCCCATAAAGCATAACGTGATGTTAGAAACAAGGTTGGTGCCTGTAACCTTTCCAGACACAATAATTTGATTAGAGTGCAGATTTTGTAAACACAGTAACGTATAATTTCCAGGTACAGAGCCTGAATGCTTCCCTGACTCGTACAGCGAGAAGAGGAGCTAGTTAAAAGCAGAGCGGTTTTATTTCTGCACCACGGCTATTTGTTCTTAATTTTCACCAGAATTTTCTTCGACGCTTATCACTGTAAGTACGTAGTGTTAAAGAAAGATAATTAGGGTGATCACATAAGCGGGATTGTAAATAAGGGTTCCAGATCTCTTCATATGGTTGAGTTTATTTAGGGGTTGTAGTAAGGATGTGAAAGAGAGGGAAAATAAGTCTCTGGTAAGACCCAGATTAGAGTGTGATTCCGATGTATGGGACCCACATCAGGATTACTTGATTCGAGAACTGGAAAAGATTGAAAGGAAAGTAGCTCGATTTCTTCTGGGTGATTTCCGACAAAGAAGTAGTGTTACAAAATGTTTCAAACTTTGGGCTGGGAAGAATTCGGAGTAAGGAGACGAGCTGCTCGGTTAAGCGGTATGTTCCGAGCTGTCTGTGGAGAAATGGTGTGGAATGACATTAGTCGACAAAGAAGCTTTTAAATGTAGGAAATATCATAATATGAAGATAAAGTTGAAATTCGAAGGACAAATTGGGGCAAATATTCATTTATAGAAAGAGGAATTAGGAACTGGAATAATTCATCAAGGGAGATGTTCGATAAATTTTCAAGTTCCTTGATTTGATGTAAGAAAAATTAAGTAAACAATATTGATGAGGAATCTGCCTCTTAGACGACAGCTCTAAATGATATCCTTGATTGATTGATTGATTGATTGATTGATTGATTGATTGATTGATTGATTGATTGATTGATACGCCGCAGTAGTATCTTGTGAGTTCTGGAAATTGTTCTGCATGTTTTTGCCGTAGACGGTGTCATATACACAAAGTCTCACAAAATAGAGGGTCGAATCCCAACGTTGGCAATTCTTGAAATTATTTGCAACTATTTCTTCTTCTTCTTATTTTATTATTATTATTATTATTATTATTATTATTATTATTATTATTATTATTATTATTATGCCGTTAAAGGGCGAAGTTCATACACTAAAGTATGTCGGCCCAATGTGATTTGATTTCTGTTTAGCGTGTTGATCAGTAGATGCCTGTACTTCGTGGGGAATTGATCAACGTCCTGATATTCAGGGTTCCGTGGGATTCCACGTTAGAGTCTCGACCTAGTCGTAGGATTTTAACAGCGTTTTAATTCATGTAGCTCTGGGACTAGGTGCTTCACATTTCTCCACCTCAAACTCTACTAATCCACGCTGTTTATTTCCCTGTCTTCACAGATGTGTGTGACCTCGAAGAGATGACTCAGGTTGTAAAAGTCACACAAAATCAAGATCATCATCATCATCATCATCATCATCATCATCAGTAGTGTTCTGTCTTAGGGCAAGTGTTCACATGGCAGTTCTCCATGCAATCCTGTCACCTACTATCCTTTTCGTTTTTTCATAACTGGCATCTATCCTTATACTACCAACCATCTGGCGCCTTCTTCTTCCATTCATCGTCCCTTCTATAGCATCCATCTGTAAACAATCTCTTCTCATCTAATGACCAAACCAGTTGTGTTTCCTCCTGATTACCTTTAATATTTCTCTCTCTTCCCCTACTCTTCTCAACACCACCTCATTTCTCACTTCTCTACCCTACATGATAAAGAAATTGTTATTTGAACTGACTTACATTTAATAGTAAATACGAAAATTACATCCAGCCTTATTACTTTTTCACAATTTTAATCCAGGACTATGTCGGTTTAGCCAAAAATGGCCCGTTTCAGAAAGTCGTCAACACAACGGTTAGGAGAGGGTGGGCCTGTTGGAGCAGTCAGTGTGATGCGGTGCAATGGAACACACAAAGCCTGAAATCTGAGGGCGGGCACGACGACTCCAGCAGCGCTTGTTGCTTAGCAACCAGCACTCAGCAGCCACTCCCCGTCCCGAGGGCTTACCAGAGAGATTGTATCTGGTCCAGCCAGTAGCTCTCACCAGATGATTGTAGGGATTAGGGAAAATGGAACACAATCAAGATTTCATGCTCATGGAAATTGAAATTCCACAAGATTATATTTTATATCCCCAAGAGATTTTAACACTGGTGTTACGTGTATAGTACGTTAGCCAAAAGTAACTTGAAAAGGCCATGATGTGAAATTGTTAGTAATCCCTGTGTAGCATTTGCATATTGAACGTTCCAAACCCTTTGCGCTCGTATGTCAGTTTGCTTTAAGAAAGCGCACGTTAACAAGCATTTAGTAGCTGCTAGGCAATATCATGTCTATAAAGTAGCAGTCCATTGTCTTCAGAAAATATATTTTTTAAATCAAGACGAAAAGCCACTAAACGGAGAGTCACATTTCACCTACCTGCACGCTTAGAAGGTTACAACAAAACTTGCGAAGTGCAGTAACAGACAGAACAAAGAAAAACGAGGAGAAACTCTCTTCTTCTCAAATCTTCTGCACGAAACCAGGTCTTCGTCGAGGTGTTAGCTTTGACATGTGCTGTTCAGAGTTTATAATTTAAATATACAGGTAACTACACATTCTGCACTTCCAAAACAAATGCAATCTTGTGAAATATTTCATTTAGATCAACAAAAATTAAAAGTGTACAGGCTTGTCAGCGCTTTACTTCATTGGAGAATTGACAACATGTCGAGTAACATATCTCCCTAGTGTACTGCCAATGCATTGTGCTTCCAAGGAGACTGGATGAGGTGTTTCAACTGACTGTGTACTAGCCAGCGTCTAGGAAAGGCGTCATATTCAAACTGATTCGTCCACTGGGGTCGAAACTCTGATTATTTAACGATTTTTTGAAGTGAAAATATTTTCTTCTAAGTTTCAATAATACACTGGCCGAAAGAAATGGCGGAACATTTTTTTTTTTTAACGTACGCCATACTGCATAGAACAATAATTGACAACAGAACATCATTTGATTGTCATTCATTTTTACAAAATGAACTAAAATGTCTGAAGAGTACAACCAGTTCGGTTTTCTTCAGAGTTTCAGAGCTGCAGTATCAAGTATGCACTCCGTAATAATTTCACAGCCTTACACCTACGTGGCATACTCCGTACAAATCTACGGAGTTCGCTCTGCGTTGTCTGTCCCCATTCTTCAGTGAGAATATGCGAGAGTTCTTGGAGCGTCTGTGCTGCAGCACGGCGATATCGAACATGTCTATCAACCATATCCCACACGTACTTAATGGGACTCAGGTTGGGACTGACCGCTCGCCATTCCACCAGCTTCTCAAGACGTCCCTGATGTCGCCCGCTACATCCGCCCTAGCATTGTCATAAATGAGAAGGAATTCAAGGTCAATATAGTATGCAGTAACCACCACATGGTCTAACAAGATCTGTTTGATGTTCACCCTGGTGGTAAGGCGGCAACGGACAACTACAAAATCTATACAGCTGTCGACATTAATGCCAACACCATCACATAACCTTGTTCGAATCTGTCCGCTTGCTGTACAGCATTTGGCAAGTAGCGACGCTCACCAGGGCGTCTCCATACACGTACGCGGCCATCATTTGAGTCGGGGGAAATCATGGTTCGTCTGTGAGCATTACACCTCTCCGGTGGTGAAGTTGCCAGTTGACGTGGTTACGGGTGAACAGAAGGCGAGCTCATGAATAGAACCAGCTTTTCGGTGGTTAGGCCGTGTGCATTTTGCAGAGTTTCTCCCAGACGTGCCATTTGGTCTCATCAGCTGGATTGGCACGCCCCTCCAGCTGCTTGATTTTGTCGCTTTAAGCGAGGCACTCGGAACAGGTCGTTTGGGTCGAGAGTTCCTTTCGCGTAGCCTAATCCGTACAGTGTGGTTGGTTACCGTGACTCCTGTAGCCCTTCTGAAGTCTTATTGTAGTTCTCTGGCACTAGCGTTACAACGACGCAACGCAGAAATGACCTGATGTCGGCCGTCAGGTAGGGTAGTGATGCGTTGACGCCGACCTTATCCAACTCGCCTGGTGAAATGATACATCTCATTGTATCGATTCCATAACTCAATGTTCTTTGCAATACGCCAGTGGAACCAGTTTTTTCAAAAGAAGTGTAACATACCAGACGTTCAGAAACACGTGCCCACCGAGCGAGTTGGTCGTGTGGTTAGGGTCGCGTAGTTGTGAGCTTGCATTTAGGAGACGGTGGGTTCGAATCCCACCGTTGACAGCCCTGAAGATAGTATTTGGTGATTCACTCCAGCAAAATGCTGATGCTGTAGCGTAATCAAGGCCATGGTCGCTCCCTCTCCCATTTCCTTGCCCTTTACTATCCTATCGTCGTCACAAGACCTGACCCTGTCGGCGCGACGTAAAGCAAATTGAAAAAAAAATGTTTAAGTTTTTTAATTTGTCGAAACTAATGCAAGATCAATAAATACATACTAGAAGATACCTATAAAAGAAGACATGTAATAACAAAATGACATGTTCCGTTCCTAAAAGAACACCATCCGATTATATCATGCGTGTATAAATTCGGTGTTGCTTACGTTGTGTGGCATATGCTTCTGATTGCGAATTGGGGAGTATTACGAACAAGTGCAAAAGCATGTTACAGTAAAATTCTGTGTTATGTCTTATCAGAAAAAAATTCTCATTACAGGCAACACCCACCACCACCTCAACCACCACCAGCAGCAGCAGCTTATGATGACATTGGAATAATTTAACTAGGGAGATGTTCAGTCAGTTTTAAAATTATTTGTAATTATTTAAGAAAATACTAGATAAACAACAGATAGGGAACGTGCCTCCTGGGCGACTGCCCTAAACGCGGATCAGTGGTGATTGATAGATTATTGTTCCCTTGATTAACGACATGCTTGTAGGTTATGAAACTTACAGTGTGACCTCTGCTAAAAAATACAAATAAAAAAGACCAAACTTCCTGGTAAACTTGTCTGAATATTAACTGGAATGCAAATGAACGGTGTCTAACGTTGTAAAATGTTATGAAATGCTCTGGAGGGGGGAGGGGGGGAATATGTCATTGAATTGCTTGTCAGTTCAAAAGGTTAATAATATAGACGCGTCACACTATGTACACTTCGGTCACCGATCAGTGTTTAATTACTACAGGCTGGCGTAGCTAGTTAACGCACTCGTACAAACATTGTCAGTCTGCGTAAAGAGAGGACGTTTTGATGAATCTGAGGCCTGCAAGAAATTTACGGTCCGAGCAGTCAATATTAAATATTATAGCAAAAAAACAGTTCTGCACTTTGAATTTAAAAAAGCTGAGTGAACTCTTGTACAGAAAAATGAACGTCAACTTTGTGTACCTCGTTCTATGCTTTGGCCTTTAATAACAAATTATTTAGAGGAATGTAAACTCTTCTGAAGAGCTCGATAATTAGAAACTGACATGTAAACTCGTACGGGCGCAAGAAAGGATACCCGAACATTTTCCTTACCACCTTTTTCCAGACTTGGAACTGGCAGCTTTTATAATGAAAATTGGCATGGGTAAAGATATATTAAATTTCCCTTTGGGGAAAATCAAATCATAAATATGTCTTTCAGTGAAATGTGTGACGTGATGTTACCTAGCAACCGCGCAGGCTGTGATGTGAAGTATTGATGGATGGTCATATCACGGTCTGTGCAACTCTGTGCAATGTATTGTTACCGGGTAACATCACGTCACACATTTTGTTACATAACACTATTTCTTTACATAAGTTTCCGGATGATTGGGCTCAGAAGGCTAGCGCTCTACCGTCTGAGCTACTAAGCTCGGCTACTGTATTAATAAGAGAGCAATTTAATAGATAAAAAATAACATTTGCAGAAACTATATTTTCGTCAAAATAAATGCTTGAACTTCCAGGCTTTAGTGATGACCTGCAATGTTCTAGGCTTCTAAAACTTACCAACAGTAATATTACACAACGGACTCTAGTTGATCTGTGCTCTGTCACTTCTGCTGCTGCTGCTGCTGATCTCCGGTAGATAGCATTACTGCTACAATTACAATTACAAGTACAAGAACATCAACAATAGGTATACGTCTAGTCCCGTACTAACGTGAAAAACTAATGAGTGTAATGAGTTCATTCTCTACTGTGGACTTAAGAACGTGGAACATGCAACAGTTAGTACTTTCACGCTACGTCTATCACCTTCAAAATAATAATAATAATAATAATAATAATAATAATAATAATAATAATAATAATAATAATAATAATAATAATAACAATAATAATTTTAGCACGTCAGAGATTTTTTAATGGAAATCTAGTACCTTTCCCCTAAAGTTACGTAACATATTTTATGAATAATTTCTTATATTTATAATATAAACAATTGGATATTCCTGTTTAAAAAATGTAATTTCTAGTGTTCTTATTCATTCAGAATCCGCCAACGCTTCCTGAGTTTACTTTAACACACAAATTGTGTTTGCGTCATCCTTCGTACATGAGTATGTCATATTGTTACTTTACATAGGTCAAATCATTGATGTTTTTTACATGACTCTCTCGCTATATTTTTTAAGATAGTGTGCTTTATATGAAGAAGATTTCAAATCATAAAACTTTGCTGAGCTGACTTTTATTTACGATAGTGTTAATATACTATATATATGCATGCATGTACTAATATGTATATACTACATATAATATACAGTATATACTACATATACTGTATATTATGTCCGACTCGTTGGCTGAATGTTCAGCGTACTGGCCTTCGGTTCAGAGGGTCCGGGGTTCGATTCCCGGCCGGGTCGGGGATTTTAACCTTCATTGGTTAATTCCAGTGGCTCGGGGGCTGGGTGTTTGTGTTGTCCCCAACATCCATGCAACTCACTCACCACACTTAATACTGCCCTCCACCACACTAACACGCAGTTACCTACACATGGCAGATGCCGCCCACCCTCATCGGAGGGTCTGCCTTGCAAGGGCTGCACTCAGCTAGAAATAGCCACACGAAATTAAATTACTGTATATTATATATATAACATTATATTATATACATTATGAAACATACTCGAATATCGTGAAATGGCTGTTAACAAGAACCTGGTGATAATTCTTACAGTGGTGTAATAGTGAATGGCAGAACTGCAACCTGGACCAGTCGGGTACAACCAAAGTGATTGACAAACAGGGTGAGCTTTTCGTCATTCATGTTTGAAATATAGTTCTATTAACATACAGTGTATTACACCTAAAGCATATTTAACAAGTTCTGGTCCATTACTAGTAACTCATTCATTAACTTATTAACGCTAATATTCAAAATTAACCCTAGAACACTAACCCTTCGTAAATTTTACGACGGTAGGTAGCAGAACGGTATAGTTTACTCCCTTCCGCGCATGCGTGCTTGCCGCCGTTTTGTGTAGCTGATTTTTTCGAGCAGTTATTGACTGTGGCATCTGCGATTGTTGACAACTTTGCTCATTCTTGTAATAATTGGGTGGGTGTCGTCATATTGACGAACGGTTAGTGATAGTGTGAACTTATAAGTATAATGTATCTTAATGCCTTTTTTTACATTTATACTTATTTTACTTATTTTCTTGGTAGTTTTGGTTTCTTTGCGATGTAAATAACACACATTCATAATTTTAAGGGTTTATTTGAATATATTGTGTTATAAAATTCACTTCTTATAAAACGTGTTCATTTAATATTTTGTATGTGTCAAGTTTTCTATATTTAATAAATAATCGCATAAAATTATTTAATATCTACCTATTTTGATTCCTGTTAAGTTTACGACACTATAGGAACTTTAAATAACCAAAATTTTGCCGAATATAAGCTGTTACTTAGAAAATATAACAATTATAAATTGGAGTAGTCAAATTTACGACGGGTTAGTAATAATGCGTGGCGATATAGGGTTAGTGTTCTAGGGTTAAATAGCATTTAGATTTTTCTTTCCGAATCTACTACCTTTGACACATTTAGCATTTTGTTCTCTTGTGGCAACCTTGCACACCATGCTCAGGTTAATAGACGCATTACTATTGAAAAATGAAAATCCACAGCGTTTCCAGTCATTCGGCCGGGTCAGGAATGAAACGAATGAAGCCCCCATCTATCGGCGAGGATAGTAACTGTGCTGGCTGCCGAAGCCTGTCGCACTCCTCTGGGGCAATGATCAATGATTGGCAGATGAAATGAAATTATAGTGGAGAGTGTTGCTGGAATGAAAGATGACAGGGAAAACCGAAGTACCCGGAGGAAAACCTGTCCCGCCTCCGCTTTGTCCACAAATCTCAAATGGAGTGACAGGGATTTGAACCACGGAACCCAGCGGTGAGAGGCTGGCGCGGAGGCACACAAACACACTGTATTATCTTGTTATAATTTTTTTTAAACATATACTCCTGTTGTTAATTATTTAAAACAAAGGACGAAGAAAATTACAATTCTTCCTCTGCACTGTTCTTGGGAAAAATTATATAAGATGCGGTTATATTTTTAGACAATGAATCAGGTTTCTTATGTAAGTAATAGCTGATGAGCTATAAGTAACGGTTATAAAGGAACTTGTTTCACTCCTACTCAATTGCAAGCTATTGTTTATTGCCAATTTGAAACTGTTCGTATTGTCGTAGAGTAATTATCTTCATGACGACTCTCTTCGCGGAATCTGGCTCTGTAGAGCAGTTCCGGGAAGAGTCTGTCATTAGATAATCAGACCACACGACAAGGAAGACTAAGTCCGTGGTTATTGTACTCATCGCAAACCTAGAAACAAATTAACTTTGATATAAACCAGAAATTAAGGATGTACTTTCTCTCCTCGGTTAAAAGTTTCTCTTCGGTAAGAACCGTGACTGTCTAGGTCTAGAATTGGGAGACGCCTAGCTGAGGCGTGCTCGGTTCATCCGGAAGAACGTGGGTTCGATTTTCCATAAGGGAGTCGAAATATTTCGAAAAGCTACTTGCACTCCTGGAGTGGTACAGTCGCTAAAAAATATGAGCGTATGGTATTATATGTTCCTCTTATTTTATTTTTGAGGGACTGTAAATGGCCCTAACGTTCACTCAGCCTTCGCCAGAAATGAGTACCATGTTAATTCCTGGAACGCCGGGCTTAGTGGCTCAGACGTTTGAGGCGCCGGCCTTCTGATCCCGACTTGGCAGGTTTGATAATTGCTCAGTCCGCGGTTATTGAAAGTGCTCAAACATGTCAGCCTCGTGTCGGTAGATTTACTGGCACTTAAAAGGACTCTTATGGGACAACATTCCGGCACCTCGGCGTCTCAGAAAACTGTTAAAAACTAGTTCGTGGGACGTAAATTATTATTATTATTATTATTATTATTATTATTATTATTATTATTATTATTTCATGGAGTCAAGGGCGGCTGGATGTAAAGTTGAACACACTACCTATCTCATTCATTGCTGAGGTTGCGGAAGGTGAAAGCCTTTACCTTGCACTCCTGAGGCGTTCAAGGCCTATACGCAGATGATAAACGCATCTCTTGATATAAGATGGACCAGCCCCGTGGTGTAGCAATAGCGCGCCTGCCTTTTACGCCAAGTTCATTTCCCAGCCAGTACAGGGATTGTAATTATGAACTGAGACCTGGAACAATTAAGGAGCTGTCGGATACGAGAGGCAGTGAACTGGGCCAGAAAACCAATCAGTATGGCTGAGCAAGTCCTTACGCTTACAATGTGGCACCAGAAGTATCTGCAGGGCACTGGAGCGAGAAGCAGCCGTATCCGAAACCCTTTTTTGTTCTCTGGTTCTTCCTGAGATTCTTTTATCAGCGTTATTTTTGGAGGATCCCTACTCTCCAGCAGAAAGTACTTTCAGTGTGCTTGAATAGCGTTCTTGCGAAGAAGTGCACAGCTTGATGATGATGATGATGATGATGATGATGATAATGATGATTGTTTAAAGGGGCCAAACATCTAAGGTCATCGGCCCAAGTGCATAGCCACTGGAGAAAGAATACCGGGTATTTGTCAATGTCCTTTCTATCCATTACTTTCCTTAAGATTGGTCACGTCGCGCCTCCCAGCCACATGTGGATATGCAGTCCACCAGAACAGTTTTCGTAGTTGATTTTCCTATGATCATGGGTAAAGAAAAATTAACCTCACCGTACCGTACCGTACCGTACCGTACCGTACTGTAGGAGTACGTATATACGTCATGGAAATATCTATTTGAGGAACGTCCGTAAGGAGAGGTTTGACAGTATTATAGAGAATTACTGTAAAGATCTTGCCCTGCGATTGTAATTACACAAGTAATACAGTCCACTTGCATCAACATCTCGATCAGAGGTCAAATATTTGTTCTTACATGAATGGCTTTGCATCTTGAGCGATAAACAAACTTCTTGTTCTTCCTCCACTCTTCAAACAAGGAGTCCATTAGCCCCCGTTAGCGAGTGTTCTACTGATTGAACACGTGGGTATTCCAATATCCGTCCAGGTAATTAACCGGTCGAACTTGAGAGAACTGAAGAGTTGGTAAACGGAGGCTGGTTATGTGAAGTAAACACATGTTGGGTTTTTTTTTTTTTTTTTTTTTTTCTCGTCAGCATTGAATAGGTTCCAAAAACACACATGTGGTCTGCATGTCTCTCAAAAGGCTGCATAGTGGAGTTCTGTAGGTGCCTACTGTTCTGATCGAGATTGCAGGGTCGAATCCCGGTGCTGTTCGTTTACATTTAAGGGTTCTTAATTCTCATCTATAACTAGTGTTTACTGACACTTAAAGAACATCATCTTAGGGCAAATGTAAGGCAGTGCAATAATTGCATTGTTTTTACGTCCGGCTAACTACTTTTACGGTTTCCGGGGACTTCAAGTTGCCGAAATTTTGTCCTGCTGCAGTTCTTTTACGTGTCAGTAAATCACACGAGGCTGGTGGACAGAAACAATTGGAACAAAGCCGGGATCGAACCCGCAGGCTTGATCTCAGAAGGCTAGCGAACTACCGTTCGAGCTCGGCAGGTATGGTACTCGGGTACGAATACGGTACAATAAACCAAACCAAACACCATGGCACTACAGCCCTTGAAGGGCCTTGGCCTACCAAGCAACCGCTGCTCAGCCCGAAGGCCTGCAGATTACGAGGTGTCGTGTAATCAGCACAACGAATCCTCTCGACCGTTATTCTTGGACCGCCAGACAGCTCCTCAGTTCTAATCACGTAGGCTGAGTGAACCTCGAATCAGCCCTCAGGTCCAGCTAAAAATCCCTGACCTGGCCGGGAATCGAACCCGGGGTCTTCGGGTAAGAGGCAGGCACGCTACCCCTACACCACGGGACCGGCTAATAGGGTACAATAAATAATAATAATAATAATAATAATAATAATAATAATAATAATAATAATAATAATAATAATAATAATAATGTAATGTCTTAAGAGCGTATCTGACCAAGAGGCATATAATATTTGAGAAGATACATGTAGTGTTAGCCAACAAAACATATTACAAACCTTGTATTAAACATTACGACAGTATCAATTATTCTATATAACGGAGTAAACCATCTTTAAATAATTATATAGATGCAGAATAATTATCAAACGCGACCAAATAAAAATGGTTAATCGTGGAATTATAGGAATGAATACTTTTTCCATAGAAAATAAAAATGTATTTGACCCCGCTACAAAACTTATACCACCTCTGGCTAACAAAATTGAGCGTCTCCTTGAAATACTGACCCGCGATACAAACACCTGTTCCACGGAATATTACTATCTCTACTAAAGCGGTGAGTTAAATTACCAGATATTCTTCACGTGTGGGAGATGTGTGTTCGAATCCCACCGTCAGCAGCCCTGAAGATTTTCTGTGATATTTTTTCCATTGTCACGCCAAGCAAATGATGGGCCTGTTCCTTAATTAACGCCACGGTCGCTACTTTACCCGTCCTAGTCCTTTCCTTTTTTATTGTCGCTGATTATCTGTTTCAGTTCAGAAAACAGTCATATGTCATTCAGGATGTTGTCATCAGCCGTATTCCTTGGGTTTCTTTAGCGCATACGCTGCGTTTCGTAACAGACGGCTTCTTAGTCGGTCTGCGTGAACTCCGCTCAGCCCTTAGTCCAGAATGAAAATCGCTGGACTGACCTGGAATCGAATCCGGGGCTTCGGGATAAGAGGCAAGCACGCTGTACCTACACCACGAGACTAACAGATAGCAAAGCAAACTCCGTGAAGGCCACAGGAGAAGTAGGAAGTAAAGCCTTAGACTACACCACGAAGTGGGATAGAAGAACAGTTCGATGGCCGAGAACGAAAGGGTTACAATTAAAAGTCCGATTTTTCGGAAGAAGAGTTTAAAGATTTTAGTAGTTTACAGGATTGCCTCTCAAAAATACACATGTTACACGTTTTTTATGAAAATTTATGTATACATAGTTCTCACATAATTTTTATAATCTGGAAAAGTTACAATTCAAAATGCAACCCTTTCAAATTAAGCAAGGCGACTAATTTCAGAACATTGAAAACCGTTAGAAGTGCTTCCTGGCATGAAGACATTAGATTTTTTGTTGTAACACTTTCGGGGATTATAGAGATCGAAATTAACTATACATTGATGAAAAAATTTCAAAAATACATTTTAAAAAGTTGTAACCCTTTCTCTTTGCCCCTCTCCCCCCTCTTCTCAGGAATTTATCTGATGCTCATTTTTTAGTGTAGGTTGAGTGTACCTCAGGGCCATTTGCTTGTCCGTACTGTAGTTTAACTGTTTTGTATTTCATCGTAATTAATGTCTATCCATCGCTGTTAGATGCGGTTTGGCAAACGGCATAACGGTGCTCCTGGGTTTCAGAAAGGCTCTATCATTCAAGTGAAGCTTTCCGTGTCACGACCTTATAAATGCCACTTGAAATAGCGCAATAATATAAAGTGATGGGCGTCTCTGTAACTAGTTTCTTCGAGAGTATTCAGCGATTTGAAGCGTTGTGTGTGTATTTTATCCTTGATGTCGCTCTCTTCTTATGTATCTCTCCTTGTTTTTCTTTTTTGCTTTATTACAGGAGGTAGTACAATGTTAATCTCACAACTGAAGAAGCAATTTACTGGAAGTAAGGTAGCGAATGTAGCACATTTTAGTGTAGCCCAGAAATGTCATGTTTAGCATAATGGTAAATTCAGTTACAGTCTTCGTTAATTGGCTCTGTTGGGTTGGATAGGTGCTTGCCTTCTATGCTCAGCAGGGTGGGAAAAGAATTGTTTAATATGCAGTAAATTACTTGGTGATTTTCTCACATTTAATCCCTTTCCAGTGCAAACTAATGGCCTCGCTCCTTGGTTGAATAGCCAGCATAGTATCCTGTTCAGAGGGCCCCGTGTTCGATTCCCAGTCGGATCGAGGATTTTGAAATTAAATAGTTAATTCCCGTGATTCTGGGACTGTGAGTTTATGCTGTTCCCAAAATTCCTGCATCTCATTCACCACCCAAAATACTATCGTCCACCACAACAACACACAGTTTAACATACACCTTAGAAGCCGCCCACCCTCTTCGGAGGGTCTGCCTTACAAAGGCTGCACCAGGCTAGCAATAGCCACTCGTGAAAAAATGTGCCAGAATTTTGTCCTGCAAGAGTTATTTTACGTGCCAGCAAATCTACCGACGCGAGGCTGGCGTATATGATGATGATGATGATGATGATGATGATGCTTGTTGTTTAAAGGGACCTAACATCCAGGTCACGGGCCCTTAATGGTACGAGGTGGACGACGTGATATGATAATTAAAATTTTAAAATGTATCCACTGTCAAGAATCTAAAACAAATGATGAAGAATGATAGTGAGTTCAAAATAATCACTTGATCTAATTCGCAATGCCTTATTTTCGATACAATGATAGATTATTGTAGAATTAGACATTGCCTTAAAATGCAATAATATATCATGCAAATTAATATAAAAGAACACTTTAAAATATACAAACAGAAACTAAGAGTCAATAAAGTAAAACGTAGGAAACAATAATATAAAGACTAATAGGAAATAATACGTTTATATACGATAAAACAACCCACTGTCCCTCATAAAATGGACGACGAGGTCACTGGCGTATTTGAGCACCCTCAATGAGTCAGGATCGAACCTACTGACTTGGAGTCAGAAGGCCAGCACTCTACCGTCTGAGCTACTCAGTCAGGCATTTCCGTTGGATCTGTATTAGGGCTCTTCACAGGAATGTGTTGAATTACACAAATTCCTTAATTCCCGTTCCGTTTCCTGATAAAAACGCAGAGATGTTCTGGAGGTATGACTTGAGGCCTGTCTACTTGGATACGCGCATGGTTTGAGTCCGCTCCGAACCAAAGACCTTTACGCTGACGATCCAGCCACGGAGCAAGACATAATATTTATTGATCCAATGGAATTCTGCTCATTTGCACTGTTAAAAAGACATTTCCAACATCACCGTCTGTGCATTGTGTATGGTCTATGGAAAGCTGGTAGGAAGGACTGGGAGAGAATTCTTAATCCTGTTCTCCGCCGGAATCTGCTTCAATAGAAACTACGATGTCTGGCGGTAATCCGCCGTACTTGGGATCCAATAGAACCCGACCGGTAGTGACGAGGTATCTTGTAAGGTGAGTACCCTCGAAAATCGGTCAGATATAAACCGGACGACCTCCTGTAGAGATCATTAAACACATACGAATCGTGCAAATACTGGCGAGCAACCCATCTTAACACTTTAAAAATCAGTTTCGTACAGTAGACGATAGTCAACGGAACATGCTCTTGCGTTGCGGGTTATCGTTCACATTTATGGTAGGCGTTTAAACACAGATGCTTTTTTAAGTGTGTATAAAATGAAATAAAGGGCAGATACGAAAAAGAAAGCAGGTCTAATAATAGAAAGAGATATATTTAGACACAAAGTAAACAATTGGGAAGCTACATCAGAGCAACCGCAACAAAAACAGTACAGACCAAAGTGGTCGGTAGAACGTAAAGAAGCCTTCTCAGAAAGAAAGAAAGAAAGAAAGAAAGAAAGCCTATTGGAACATTAAGAAAAACTCAAAGAATTGATTGCGTTATTTGCGTAACGTCTTCGAATATTGGGAGAATTCACTAATAATAATAATAATAATAATAATAATAATAATGAGAATAAGAATAATGGCGTATAGCCTCCGTAGGGTCCTGATACATGTTTTTTCCTAGTAGACTGCCTGTAGGCGACCTGCATGCCTGTGAAGATAGGGCCCTACCAACGATGATTTCTAATTATGAAGACGGCACCCATACCCAGCCCCGAGGCGGTCGAATTAGCCAATTAAGGTTAAAATCCTCGTCCCGCCCTCGAATCAAACCCGGGACCGTCTGGACCAAAGGCTGTACGTTTAGCCAAGAAGCTCGAATATATATTCTAGGAAAGCATGGTAGTGTACAGAACTGTGATGAGAGCATTCAGGTCAGCCTAGAGGTACGTACGTACTCTTTCGTCTATGGAGCATTAGGCAGGTACTGCACCTCCTTCTCCTCTCGTGGCGCATGCAGTCTATTAAGTGCCTTCGCCTGCCAAAAGGAACTGCTGCCGATTCAGATGGCCTGCAGATACTGGAAAGTCACATGGTCAATGTGACGACGTTCTCTATCCATATTACTTGGATTTCGTGACCGTGCCCATTGTCTCTCTAATTCCTTTCTTAATTAATGTTGTTGGCTTTACGTCCCACTTACTACTTTTACGGTTTTTGAAGACGCCGAGGTGCCGGAATTTAGTCCCGCAGGAGTTCTTTTACGTGTCAGTAAATCTACCGACACGAGACTGACGTATTTGAGCACCTTCAAATACCGCTGGACTGAGCCAGGATCGAACCTGCCAAGTTGGGGTCAGAAGGCCAGCGCCTCAACCGTCTGAGCCACTCGGCCCGGCTGATTCATTTCTTATGACTCACACTATGCCTTCATTTGCTTCTGTGCCCTCTAAGAGTCGTTTTCAAGAAATTCCTAGTGGACGTGGAGATTCGTCACCCTCATAGATCAGAGACTTTGTAAAGCACTAGGGATGTACTTGAAGTAGATTGCTAACTTGCTTAAACGTAGCCGAAGTAAGGTCTTAATTTAGAGATGGGCAATGAGAGAGCTCCGCTCCTTGAGCTAACGACATGAGAGTGGGAAGAGCGGAGAGCAGCTGCTGTAAAGACTAGATGACGATATGCGGAGTCAAGACCCAAGCAAAGCCACATCATTGTACCTTGCTAGGTATACAATGCTTATGCAATACAGTGGGACATCTCAGTTGTCCTTCATTGTTTATGCTCTATTCTTGAACCCGGTTTTGTTTGCCTGCAGTATTTCTATGAGTAGAGTACAGATAGTAGTAAAAGGAGTATTACCGGGCGAGTTGGCCGTGCGGTTAGAGGCGCGCAGCTGTGAGCTTGCATCCGGGAGATAGTGGGTTCGAATCTCTCTGTCGGCGGCCCTGAAGATGGTTTTCCGTGGTTTCCCATTTTCACAACGGGCAAATGCTGGGGCTGTACCTTAAATAAGGCCACGGCCGCTTCCTTCCAACTCCTAGGCCTTTCCTATCCCATCGTCGCCGTAAGACCTATCTGTGTCGGGATGACGTAAAGCCACTAGCAAAAAAAAGGAGTGTTTAGTTATTACATATCAAAGTAATGAATTTTATTTCCTACCCATAACCTAATGAAATGAATATAAGTAAACGTATTTACCTAGTACATGGAGTTTGTATACAAAATAACTTGCTTTGTTTCCTCACTATAATCTAATGTACGCAATTGAACGAAACATTAGGCTTAATAAAACTGTTAAGTTTAAATCTATTTAGATACGCGCCCCTTCACTAATTGACACTAAGAGCCGTCCAAGCACATGTTAGCCTGTACCTTCCGTCAGAGCTCATTCTCTGCTACTGTATACCTGCCTAAGATGGAGCATTGCTCATTGAGCCAAATTCTTTCCGCCTTTGATTGAAGTCTTAACGGAAGAGGGGCCATCGGTAGATTGGTAAGTCCTAGCTGCCTGAACACAAGAAGGACCATGCCTCAGAATATACCCTTGATGCCCGGTCCCAGACGATTGTTAATGCCATTAACTTAATGGTGTCCTGACTCGTCTAGGAGGCTGCTCGGTCATAGACCATAGTTCACAAACTAGGATGTACTACAGGAACCCAGCTTACGAACCACGTTACAAAAGAATGATGATTTAAATTCGGATCTTGGAAGGGGTATGAATATTAATTTGTAAATATTTTACTTAATCCCAGTCAATGGGAATAAACGGTTTAATTGATTTTAGAAAGTTCCTCAAATCCAAACAGAGAGGGCCTCACTACAAATCTCTAAAACTCTGCCTCGCCAACTCAAGCAGTGATGAATTATTTCAAAGAGAAATTGGTACGGTGCGCAGTTTTAATCTTCTCGAGCTGCAGTAACGCCCCAGGGATCTGCGAAGCACAGTTTCAAAACTTGTGTTCTGTAGCAAACGACAAAGGAATTTGTTTCTTTCGCCGTAAGTAACAAAAAGTTGTGGAAAAACACAGCTTCGAATTGAATTCCAGTTTATATCTTTCCATTAACGCGCCAGTCATAATTATCACGTACTGTAGATCAATGTTTTACAACCAACAAATGCCAACAAATAATAATATAGCGATTTAAGTTGCTTTAATTTTATTTCTTGCCACAAGCCAAGTATTTCAAACCACACAATGTTCTTGCTGTACAGTTTAAGTTACGGAATGATTAGAGTACAATGCATTGGAGGATAACTTACGTCTGCCGGAAGAAATGCTCCCTCAGTAGGGCTGAGATTTGTTGAATGTGCATTTTTTTGACTAGGGTCTGCCTAGCCGGGACGGCAGGCTTGGATCACCCGGGAGGACGTGGTTCGATTCCCCGTCGGGGAAGTAGAAATATTTAAGAAATGAGATTTCCACTTCTTAGGAGGGAGGTCCTACGTGGTTCTGAGGTGCACTCATCCTGCACCAAAAATGAGTACCAGGTTAATTCCTGGGGGCAAATAAGGCCGGGCCTAGAGCTAACCACTGTAGCCCACTGTAGTCTGGGTTACAGGTATGGCCTCTATTGAACTGCTTTGCTTTGCTTTGCTTTGCTTTGCTTTGCTTTGTTTGTAAGAGCGATACAATGATAAGTTAGTTACGAATGTTTCACTAGAAAGGGTCGATGACCTAGATGTTAGGCCCCTTTAAACAACGTAGTATTTTTGGGTTTTTTTAAATATCAGCGGTTAGTCTTTTTTTAAGGTGGCCATTTATGGCATTTAACCTTTCTTACACATTATATGGCATTCTCTGTATATTTTTGCGAACCGAGCAAGTGGCTGCGTGGTTTGAATCGCATAGCTATCAGCTTGCATTTGGGAGATAGTGGGTTTCAACCCCACTGCTGGCAGCCCTGCAGATGATTTTCCGTGGTTTCCCATTTTCACACCAGGCAAATACTGGGGCTGTACCTTAATTAAGGCCACGGTCAACTCCTTCTCACTCCTAGCCTTTCCTTGTCCCATCGTCGCCATAAGACCTATCTGTGTCGGTCCGACTTAAAGCAAATTGTAAAAAGAGTGTTTGTTTAACGTTCCGCAGGAGAATTGGTAAAATTAAAATCAAACTATCCATAAAATATCAATTTGCGAATGTTACAAACAATTTACAGTTTTTTAAAAGCATTACTGCATTTGAATTGAGATCTCTCTAACATTTTATTGGCCACCTCAGCCCCACAAAACAAATTCGTCAAATACTACGAGTCGACCTGCACACAACAAAGGAAAAGTTGTTTGCAGTTGTCACAGCTATAGGACTTATAACTTCTTGGTTAACTGTCCCGTGTATTTGTGTGTAAAACATGTATCTTGATTTGTGTGGCTGTGGTGTTCCAACTAGTGTAAATATTTCGTTGTGTGCGGGATAGGATTGCGAAGTTAATCTGAATGAACATAGGGGCGAAGAAAGGAATACTGTGATGGTAGAAGTAACCGAGGCTAAGAAACAAAACGGCCCAGTTGGCTTTTTTAAGGTACAATATAAGAAGAAATAAACTTCTCCAGGGGAGAGGCTTGAACAACGACCTCCCTGCTGATAGGCAGCCCGACCAAGCCACGTGCGAATTTAGCAACTTTGCCTCGTACAGGTAAGCCCCGTTATACGCGGATTCGTTATCCGCGATTTTAGTTTTTAGTCTAATGTTGCCATCTGTTAACAGTACATAGAAGCTGTAATGCCTTAAGACGGGTACAGACATGCGTGCCGAACTCTGTAACGTACACTACGCCGCGCGCCAAGGTTAAACGGAGCAAGCGCATCTCTACGCGTATGTTCTGTCGTATTTGTCGAGACGTGAATCGTCAGTTTTGGTCAGTAGAGCTGTGAAGTTGCACTTGACAGGTTTCCTATTTTAAAATACCGGGTAAAAGGAAAGAAATGTACCTGTTCGAAGGAAAGAAACGTGTATCAAAGTTGTATTCGTTAGAAACGAATTTAAAAGTTTTGGACAGAGCTCGATAGCTGCAGTCGCTTAAGTGCGGCCAGTATCCAGTATTCGGGAGATAGTAGGTTCGAACCCCACTGTCGGCAGCCCTGAAGATGGTTTTCCGTGGTTTCCCATTTTCACACCAGGCAAATGCTGGGGCTGTGCCTTAATTAAGGCCACGGCCGCTTCATTTCCACTCCCAGCCCTTCCCTGTCCCATTGTCGCCATAAGACCTATCTGTGTCGGTGCGACGTAAAGCAAGTAGCAAAAAAAAAAGTTTTGGATCGCTATGAGAAAGGAGAGCGTATTGTTGATATTCAGCGTGCTTTGGGACTTACTGAACCCACTGTGAGAACTATTCGTGACAATGCGAAATCAATGCGAAAAACTGCTCTATCTTCTACTAAAGTGTGACTAGAATGACCAAATCTCGCTCGGAAGTGATAGAAATAATGGATTGGATTGAGCGTCACAACCTACCCCAACCAACACATGCCTCTCTCTGGAGCTGCTATTGAAGCTAAAAGCAAGAGCTTGTATGCAGAATTTAGTTTATTATTGTGTTTCAGTGTTAAAAAATTAAGTTTATGTAAAATTTGCATTAAAATGCGTTTCAGAAACATAATGGATACTTTTTTTTTTTCAAAAATAGTAAGAATCTCTGCTATTTTGAACTTAACATGCGAGTAAACAGAAACATAACCCTATATTTTACATATAAAATGACTCTCGATTTACGCGAATTCGGTATGCGCGACAATTCCGCGGAACGTAACTATCGCGTATAACGAGGTCTACCTGTACTTGAATTCGCCCCCGAAGCGATCTTATTGGCTAACTTCAGCGGCTGATAAAATGACAACGGCTTGAGATATCGACGTATATTGTTTACAAATTACGTATCAGTATGACAACGCTCATATGCTCATATATCGACGTATATTGTTTACAAATTACGTATCAGTATGACAACGCTCATATGCTCATATATCGACGTATATTGTTTACAAATTACGTATCAGTATGACAACGCTCATATGCTCATATATCGACGTATATTGTTTACAAATTACGTATCAGTATGACAACGCTCATATGCTCATATATCGACGTATATTGTTTACAAATTACGTATCAGTATGACAACGCTCATATGCTCATATATCGACGTATATTGTTTACAAATTACGTATCAGTATGACAACGCTCATATGCTCATATATCGACGTATATTGTTTACAAATTACGTATCAGTATGACAACGCTCATATGCTCATATATCGACGTATATTGTTTACAAATTACGTATCAGTATGACAACGCTCATATGCTCATATATCGACGTATATTGTTTACAAATTACGTATCAGTATGACAACGCTCATATGCTCATATATCGACGTATATTGTTTACAAATTACGTATCAGTATGACAACGCTCATATGCTCATATATCGACGTATATTGTTTACAAATTACGTATCAGTATGACAACGCTCATATGCTCATATATCGACGTATATTGTTTACAAATTACGTATCAGTATGACAACGCTCATATGCTCATATATCGACGTATATTGTTTACAAATTACGTATCAGTATGACAACGCTCATATGCTCATATATCGACGTATATTGTTTACAAATTACGTATCAGTATGACAACGCTCATATGCTCATATATCGACGTATATTGTTTACAAATTACGTATCAGTATGACAACGCTCATATGCTCATATATCGACGTATATTGTTTACAAATTACGTATCAGTATGACAACGCTCATATGCTCATATATCGACGTATATTGTTTACAAATTACGTATCAGTATGACAACGCTCATGTACTCGGTTCACGTTGTTCCCGACCATCCTGTACGTATGTATTTTTAAATTTAATCCGTTGACCGTTCAGGGTTGGTTTTGGCCTCGAATTCAGCGAGGGGTCTCACCTCTGCTGCCTGTCCTGTACCGTGAAACATACAACTGGAGAGGGGGACCAGTGCTTCGCCCAGGCGGGCTCGCCTGCAATGCTCAATAGGGGCTTTGCAAGAGATAGTCAAGGTGGCCTTAAGTTGGGTACCATCCCAGCATTTTCCTGAGAAAAAGTGGGAAACCATGGTAAACCACTTCGAGGATGACTGAGGTGGGAATCAAAATCCCTCTCTTCACTTGACCTCCCGAGACTGAATGGACCCCGTTTCAGTCCTCGTACCACTTTCCAAATTTTGTGGCAAAGCCGTGAATCGAATCCGGGCCTCCGGGGGTTGGCAGCTTATCACACTGACCGCTACACCACAGAGGTGGACATTAATATATTTATCTGAAGAAAGTTCGTAACATTTTTAAGAACATGTTTTTGTTGAGTTCGCCCGAGTGAAATAATTTAAATTTTTTTTCTTCAAAACCTGAGCCTCCGTGGCTCAGGCGGCAGCACGCCGGCCTCTCACCGCTGGGTTCCATAGTCAAATCCCGGTCACTCCATGTAAGATTTGTGCTGGACAAAGTGGAGGCGAGACAGGTTTTTCTCCGGGTACTCCGGTTTTCCCTGTCATATTTCATTCCAGCAACACTCTCCAATATCATTTCATCTGTCATTCACTAATCATTGCCCCAGGGGAGTGTGACAGGCTTCGGCAGCCGGCACAGTTCCTATCCTCGCCGTTAAGTGGGGGTTTCATTCATTCCATTCCTGACCCGGTCAATGACTGGAAACAGGCTGTGGATTTTCATATCATTTCTTCAAAACATGAATTAGTTGCGGTTGCTGAAAAGTATTTTGGCCCTTGAATTTGAAGAACGTCATGAGCCTGCTTCCTTCACCTGTGTATTTATATTACTGTATAACGCTGTCTCTTCTATTAGTAAGACAGTGTGTATTTATCAGTGAATTTTTTTCTTAAATCTCACTGACTTGTATACATAATAGAGCGCACGGGTACCACATGTATCACATATATCACAAGACAAGTTCTGATATCAGGTACATCAGCAGAAGTGGTGCGTACCTGACTTGCACCTAAAGAGGACGACTAACGTTAATGTGTGTGTGTTAATTGGACGAGCAGTCGAGTGGTCAGTGGGACAAGCAGCTTGCCACCGGACCGACAACTCTTTGATAAATAAGGACAAGGTGAATTATTATTATTATTATTATTATTATTATTATTATTATTATTATTATTATTATTATTGTTATTATTGTTGTTCCGAGGTATCTGTGGAACAGCAGAGGTGAAAGAAGGTGCTGGGTGGAACAGGTCTCAACTACGAAATTAAAGTTAATTTAAAATTTAACACAGGTTATATTTTCTTTTCAAGATCGAGAAATAACAAGTATAACAGGTACTCAGTAGCATATCAACAAATTAAGAATGTACAATTGCAATTTGTTAATGGATTTGGGCTTCGAGCCCCCAGACACGCAATCCTTGAGCAATGAGCCCAACTTTACGTATGTACAAAGTTCAACAAAGGGGCAGAAAACCCCAATCATGCCAAGGAGCACTAGCTCCCAATTACCCAGTTAAGCCTGCTCGAGGCACACAGAAAATACATTTTTAAGAAAGAGCAACCCGCTCTCAAAGTTCAAGCCAATTCAAAGGCCACACCAAACTCCACCTTCATGCTGCCCTCCGGGCACACAAGAACAGGGGTAATGATACCCAACCTACTGAGGCCTATTCAGTAAAAAAAAAAAAAAAAAAAAAAAAAAAAAAAAAAAAAAAAAAAAACCCAGGTTAATTATATGGCCCAAAATTCCAACTTGACTGGAGGCGTAACTTGCACTCCTAATACACTTTTACCTATTTGGCACTAGGCCGTATACACAAGGGCTAATCCCATACTAAAGAGGTGACTTGTATAAGAAGACTTTATTACATTAAAAAAAAGAAGAAACGGTTGTGAAAACAGTCACCTTAAAACAATAGGAGGGGGAGCTCGAGAGGGTTAGCACTCTCTATCCCAATTTATAGTTAAAGACCCGAAGTTTTACAAAGTGTCTATTACATTTTAAAGATGGGTTACATGGGAAAAGTTTTCGAACCTGCCCCGAGGGTTAAACTGCTGAGCTAGCGAGAAATGAAGTTATGAAACGGCCATTACCTTATGGATGAACTGCTGCCCGAAGAAAGAGGCGCTTCCCGCCCCCTGCTACATAATCACACTAGGAGAGATGTTACTGAAGTGGCCCCGAGACCTAAAAATCAGCAGTTTATATACCCTCGTGGAAAATTCGAGACGTTTCATGAATGATTACAACCCGCCCACAAAATTTTATTGGGTAAAAGCAAAAACTAATACACCAGACGAAGAAGAAACACCTTATTGGTGGAAAATTAATTACATAAATTCCTCATTGGTCAAGTTCAGAACTGGCGGAAAGAGAAGGGTTATACTGCCAACCCAAACAATGACCGAAAGAAATTTAACAAAGGACAAGCTTATGAATACCACATTTCTTCAAAAAAAGTTCCTTCACTTCGCACTAGGGTGCACAATTGTAGTTCTTACGTAGTGCCATCTAGAAGAGCATGTTCACACTTCTTACTACAGAGCAAACAAATACAAATCGAAACAGGCATAGTTCAGAACACTTCAAAATTTACAGTAGAGACATCTTCTGAGAAACCTTAGAATTAATATGGTTGTTAAAGTTCAGGCTTTCTCCAGTAGAGGAGTTTCAACTGGCGCAATGTTTGAATTAGCGGCGTGGAGGTGTACCGCCCGGTACAATTATTATTATATAACGGGTGACTGATAAACTCAAGACATCATAAGGTTAAACATAGGCTAAAAGACCTGTTAGCCAAGAGAGATTTCGACTGCATAGACGAGGCATTTGCTGTTAGTAATAATGGATCCCATTGATTCAGTGACATCGTGGCATTTAACACAAATGATTCCGCAGCTATTATTGTTGGCCCGACCATCCAGCTTGAAAGCAGTCATTCGGAACAGTCTACCTCGGTTCACAGGAGGAGGAGGAGGTGGTGGTGGTGGTGGTGGTGGTAATTATTATTTTAAGAGGTGGTTCAACCAGGCACCCATCGACAATTATTAACACTAATCGGAGAGAACAAATGGAAGGGATCCGACAATTCGAAGAATGAAGGTATTTACCAAAGAAAGACAAGGGCCACGAAGGGCGCGAGAATAAGACTCCCTAGACCTCGCCAACCTAATACCGTCGGGATCGAAAAAGAGAGTTGACCAAGGGAGGTTGGATAAGATAGATAAAAGTGAGAAGCCTGGCACAAGCACGTAGAAGCAATGCCAGGACTTAGCTAAGGGCCCTTGTAGTCATCAACCCACGCTCCCAAGTTGAGAGCCTTTGGGCCCCTTTTAGTCGCCTCAAAACTGATTGATACTTTTCGCAATCAATATAAGTAAAAACAGAGGTCGTGGAAATTCAATTCAATTCAATAAAGGTTAAGTCTAAGCTAAAGGAAAGAGCAAATAAAATGAACTTGTAGATAAATAACGGACTGCTTCTTGTCACGATACAATCCAAATTCAACTGAGGATATCGTGAAACTGTTCCACGGCTGTGAACATCCGATGCTTTGTAAGAATATTGAGAAGGAAGGATTTATGAAACATTCACAATGAAATATGTCCCTGAAATGTTCTAAATGGGGAATACCAAGTGTTAACACGTTCTTCATTCCGCAGCCTTTCTCTAAAACATCTAGCACTCCACAGAAAGCAGGGATTTTAATGCACACAGTTGTCATAATACACGGCGTACTTCAAAAGACACAGCACCTGAGAGAATATTCTGAAATACCACACGGTGTGGTATTTGGAATATCGGGCGAGTTGGCCGTGCGGTTAGGGGCGCGCAGCTGTGAGTTCGCATCCGGGAGATAATGGGTTAGAATCCCACTGTCGGCAGCCCTGAAGATGGTTTTGCGTGGTTTCCCGTTTTCACACCAGGCAAATGCCGGGGCTGTAGGCCTTTCCTGTTCCATCGTCGCCATAAGACCTACCTGTGTCCGTGCGATGTAAAGCAAATAGCAACAGCAAGGTATTTGGAATGAGTAAAGCTAAAACTAAGAAGAGAAAGAGGTGAACTAGAATGTGGGATTGTTAGGGAAAAATTTAACCATTAAAATTATGTTCAAAACTATTCGTGAACTTTCAGCTGCGGTTAAAACTAAATCTGCATTTGGAGGGCGCCAAAAAATTATACCAGGGGCGTCGCGTTGGACAGACCTGCTCTAGATAGACTTTCGTGTGTTGACGGGAAATAAATGATAACGTGCTCCTTCGTGGTGTACTCGATGACTTAGAAACTTAGTTTTCAATTACATAAAACCTCGTCTGTAACCTTGTTTAGTCCGTTCTGTGGTCTGGGTAGAGTATCATTATGAAAGCCAACCAAGAACGTGAAGTCTGTGATGCTGGGGCACGCTAAGTGGTCGCGGCAGATGTTTGGTCTCTACATGGATTTATGTTTTTCTAACTGACTTAACTGAATACGCTTTTCTAATGAGGAAGTTAACAAGACCCGTGTCTACTTTCTACTCGGAGGGTGGTACAGCACTCCAGAACAGAAGTGAACAGCTTACGAAATGCTCGCTGCTACCGTTATGGTCATCTCCAGTTAATGATGGGTTCTTATATCAAGAAGAGAATAATAGTGTAACGAAGTTTTTGGATTTCCTGTAAATTATTGTCTGACAAGATGAAGTTAAACCCCGTTAAACGGATGTAAACTAGCACTAGTTATCCAAAGGTGGGAGAACGGGATTGTCACCAGACCAAATGAACGAGCAGTCTGTGCCTGCTGATTGAAGAAAACTCATCAGTAAGAGGTAGATGTTGATGATGTAAAAAATCACTGAAAATTATTAATGAAATGCACTTACATTTATCGAAAAATGCTGTCTATATATCAAAAAAGTTTACTAGAAACATTGCTTAACTCTTTTTAATGTCGAAAACATTTCTTAGCAGCCAAGAAGAAGAAGAAGAAGAAGAAGAAGAAGGTCAAATTAAGCAACTTCCTCAATTGTGCCGAATATTGAAGGGCTAAAGGGCCTAGGAAGGTTTCAAATTTTGAATCTGATAGCTTTTTCAAATTGAAAATACAGATTTCGAAAATAACTTCCGGCCTAAGTGCACTTCCGGAACAAATCCGTAAAATCCATAGTTTCTTTACTCTTGTTTTCTTTTTATTCAAATCCTAGCCAAAATTAACTTCTTTACATAATTCTTTCTGTCATGCGTTTCTTGTTTCAAAACCTCAGGCATTTTGTTTTTACTATGAGGAATGTCCACACCGAATATAGTTGTAAGGGCTTAGATGAAACAATCCATTGACTCACATTAGCGCTCGTAGCGGTATAAAAAGGCAAACTGCTATCTAATCGATTTGATAATGATGATTAAGAAAAGGGTTTTAATTTTTAGGAATAAATAATGAATATATTCTCATACTTTATTATATTTTATTTATCTAAAATTCGTAACTCATATCCCTAGGATGTGCTTACCTGAATGGCCTAGAACTGTGGATTGTTATTCTCTCCGGAATTACCTGCCTGTGAATCATAAGGCATTGATAGGTCTTCAAGTTCAGCCAACTTTGAGTAATCGTAAAATCAAATCACTTTAATGACCACTCCAATAATTGCAGGCGAAGGCTTACCGTAGCCCGCAATACATTCTGCACTGAGCAGGTTGCTAAGCGATTAACACTTTCATAGATATTCTGATATATGTGGTTTTCCTCCTTAGTATTATGATTTCATGCAGCCATGTTTGATTACTACATGTCAAACCACAGAGTATTACTCAACAGATGGCAGAACGTTCCTAATAACTTGCATGCTGCTAAGAGAAAAGAACCAACGTTCCCACAGACGGAAAGGTAGCAAGCCTTCTGTATGCCCATTAATGAAGTGCAGGGACAAACAAAGCAGAGGCAGGACAAGTTTTTCTCCAAGTACTCTGGTTTTCCCTGTCACCTTTCATTGCAGCGAAACACTCCAATATCCTTTCATTTCATCTGTCCGTCATTAATCATTGCTCCAGAGGAGTGTGACAGGCTTCGGCAGGCGGCACCATTCCTATCCTTGCCGTTAGATGGGGGTTCCATTCATTCAATTCCTGACCCGGTCTAATGACTGGAAACACGCTGTGGATTTTCAGTTTTTTCCCCTGATTGAATTGTAAAATGAACAAATTTTTACAAGCGAGGAATTCATGTGATAGGCCTACACAGTTCTAGATCTCGAGACGCGAAACAGATTGCTGGCGTGAACTTACACGTGGAACAGCAAAGGAGACCAGACCGAGCAATTCAGTTCCACCAGCAAGCATTTTTCTCAGGATTTTCATTCGTATTACTGACCTTTATAAAAAAAATGAAATGGTGCATAAAATATTTTGCAAGTCGAAGTGTCTTTCAAAATATCTAATAATACAAATGCCTTAAAATCTTATTGTGCACAGTTTGAATCAATTGAATTTGATCTGCTTAAAAGGAATCTTGAATTACTGCTGAATATTCTTATTTGTTCCTAACTAGGATAGGAATTGCATCATTTAGTGAATATAATTTTCCCAATATCGCCTGGCCTTAGATTCGTCCCATATACGCATTCTTTGAGGGTCTTATTATGTCCTACTTTTGTGAGGGTTTGAATTACTTGTCCTGGGAACTGTGAAACCTTCGCCTTGTGCCATGCTTCGCCAACTGTGACTCCGCTGCTCAGTCCCTCCAAGGTTGCACCGGCGAGACGTCTCATGTTCGGACATAGACACAGTGTATTTGAACGGTTTCTCCTTTTCACATTGTCGTACGAGCACTATGTTTTAAATATGGACCGTTTGTCAGTAGAGTAAGAACCGCTACATATTATTGGTTAATTCCCTGCATATCTTTAGCTACTTTTCCGTATAATTGTATGAGTATTGAAAAGTTTGTCGTAGCGAAAGTCAAGGTTTTCTTGATCCCCGTCGTAGAAATCTGTTGCCTGCTAGGGAAACCATTTCTGAATCGTCGTTTTCACTTGGTCATCCGCGTGATAACACTCGTCACCGAGGAACTTCTTCAGACGCAGAAAGAGATGGTAGTCACTAGGCGCTGTTAAAACGCAGTTTCAGTTTAAATTAGGTATGAGTCGTGACCCTAACCGTAGAGAAACTTGTCTGTATAATAATAATAATAATAATAATAATAATAATAATAAAGCGAAGAAGAGTATGTCTACCTCTTAGTCTCGTTTTCTGGTACGGGGTCGGGGATGAAATAAGATGAAATATTATAGCATATTTTTACGACCGGATGCCCTTCCTGACGCCAACCTCAGTTGAGGAGCTAATGCAGAAGAAGTGAATGATAGTGGATGAAAGTGGCTGTGGCCTATAAATAGCAATTGTCCCGGAATTTGCCTCGATATTAAAATGGGAAACCACAGAAATCCATTCTCATAACAGCCGACGGTGGGGTTCGAACCTACTAGTCTCCCAAATGCAGAGTTTTTTCATAGCCCGCTACTCGGCTAGATGATGATGATGATAAATGTAGTTACATTTTAAAATTATTTGAAGCAGCCGCTTGATATTGACACTTCGATGATTTAAGCCTTTTTACTGTATATTTCAATTTACATTCTAGCTGCCGCCACACATCCTATGGTTTTTTTTTTTTTTTTACAGAATTAATGAATTCTTAAATTTTCTTATTTATTATACCTTATTTTCAAATATATATGTTTCTAAATAAAGAATTAAATTACTGCATTTCAGGTTGGGGGGGGGGGGAGGGATTTTCAGAGCTTACTGGGGACTGGAAATGTTTGGGAACTATTGTTTTAAGGAATCCCTCAAGTTCTTTGGCTATGACCGTGGAGCGATGATCTCCGGTAGCTATAAAGAACGCTCTGCAGACAGACTCCTAATGGAATGTTTACCATGAAGACTGTGTCGCGAGCGCGCTGCTGATGACAGATACGTTTCTTCCTTGAAGTCTTGAGGCTGGACGCTGTAACCTTGAGGGAATAGCTCTCCTCCCTGTTCTCTTTTGATCGTTTATTCTGATGCTAGACGAGGTACATGGTGTGTGTCATGAATACTAGCTCACTTCCTGTGCGTAGTATTGATGTTAAAGAGACATATAGTTTGTATTGTTTCATTGTTCTTTGTCCACTGTTCTTTTTGTGGTCCGCCCTAGTCACAGCAAGCTTGAATTCCATACTGACATAAACCAAACCAGACCCAACCCCATGGCGCAACAGCCTGGAACGACCATGGCCTACCCAAGCGACCGCTGCTCAGCCCGAAGGCCTGCAGACTGAGGTGTCGTTGTGTTCAGCGCGACGAATCCTCTCGGCCGTTATTCTTAGCTGCCTAGACCGGGGCCGCCATCTCAGTCAGATTGCTCCTCAATTATAATCCTGTAGGGTGAGTGGATCTCAAACCAGCCCTCATATCCAGGTAAAAATCCCTTGACCTGGCCGGGAATCGAACCCGGGGCTTCAGGGAAACAGACAAGCATGCTACCCCTACACTGCGGGGCCGGCACCATACTGACAAGCCACGGGATTTACAGTTCCCTTTTCGTGGAATTCGAACCTCAAGGACGTGATCTTTCGAAACAGTCTCCCAGCGGCCGAGATTCGAAACACGGTCGCTTACTGAGAACTGTAATGTGGGTGTTAGGTAAATATTTGTTTTTAAATTTATTTATTCGCATCTCTGTTCCATCGTGATTCATAAACCAGTCAAATGGTTTGGTGATTCTCAGTCTGTATAACCAGTTGCTGTGGAGTAGTTCAAGTGCATCTGGCATTCGGGACGGTGCAGGCACGGTCCAAACGAAAAGTTGACCTGATATACATGTCAAACTGCGGCCCAAGATATTTTATTACACGGTCGATTTGTGGCCAGACCTAGATGTTGATAATCAACTCTGCTCATGACATAAAATGTAAATAATATATCGTCGTTGCGCCTCGAAATATCGTTATGTGACATATAACTTAGAGCGAAACTTCGTCGATCTAAACTGACTGAGCAAATGTCATGGGATAGCGGAGCACTGATGCGCAGGTGTGTTGTCTGCGCACCATGCGCCCCCTGTGCCAGCGGCAGTTGTATAGGAGACCTTGTGATCGGTGGCTGTGCATGTGACAGGTGTAACATGGAACGTCGTCGTGAGCTGACACCGTTCCAACGGGGTATGGTGGTCGGTGCCCGACGGATGGGAAGTGCGATTTCGGAAGTGGTGCGGGAATTCGGCTTCACACGATCAACCGTGTCCAGGGTGTATCGTGAATGGTTGAATGCGGGTGTCACCGTCCACAACAGAGAACGACCGGCCGTCGAGCCACCCTCGATGACCGTGACCGGCGACATCTGAGACGGATTGTCAATAGTGACAGACGGGCAACCGTGCAACACATCACGGCTCAATTAAACACAGGCCGTGCTAGACATGTCTCCCAGTGGACAATCCGTAGGAACATGGGTTCTATGAGGTATGGGAGCCGGCGCCGCACACGGGTGCCACTGTTAACCCAACGTCATCGGGCACAACGACGCGCATTTGTCGCCAGTCACCAGGGGTGGACACTGGAACAATGGCGTAACGTGATATGGTCGGACGAATCACGATTTCAACTGCACCATGCCGATGGGAGGCACCGTGTATGGCGCAGACCACATAAAGCGATAGATCCCACCTCCCTCGAAGGTATGGTCCTTGGCGCTGGTGTCTCTGTTATAGTCTGGGGTGCATTTTCCTGGTGTGGAATGGGCCTCCTAGTTGTTCTGGAAGAGATTTTGAATGGTACGCGGTATGTTGAGCTGCTCGGAGACCATCTCCACCCATTTTTGGCCTTCCAGCGCCCAGACGGTTCTGCGGTGTTTCATGATGATAACGCGCCGCCACATCGCTCCCACGTCGCCCGGGAATGGTTCCATGAACATGCAGCCGTGGCCACCCAAGAGCCCCGATATGAACCTTATCGAGCATATCTGGGATGTCCTGGAACGCAGGCTCCGTGCCATGGATCCTGCACCCACGAACAGACCAGCATTGGCGGCCGCTCTGCAAACGATTTGGTGTCAGCTGCATCCAGAGGACTACCACGGACTTGACTCACTTCCCTTGCGTCTCACTGCAGCTCGCAGGACCAGAGGAGGCCCCACACGCTATTAAGTGGCTATCCCATGACATTTGCTAAGTCAGTGTAGTTCTTACAATACTGAACCTTAGACGACAGAAGCGTTCTGGTCAGAGTTCACAAAGCGGTGTTTCTAGGCTCAACGACGGTGTACAGATATGTTTTATGTGGTGTACTATTTTGCCACAGATAGGATAGCCGGTTTGAACCACTCCCATGTTCTCTGTTTACGTTACTTAGAAACTGTTAGAAATTGTTCGTCACTTCCGCTTCCTCCGCTCACTTAACCTTTACTTATAAGACTTGTCAACGAAAATTAAGGGTTAGATTTTCGGTGAAATATACGATGCCATCTTGCCAGCATTATCTTGGCATTTCAGTTCCAGTTTTTTCACCCACCAATGCGAGTATGATATCGTTTCCCAGGGAGGTACTCCTCACTGTGTGGCCAGAGTAGAATAGCTTTTGTCTCACTGGACTCCGTTCCAAGAAGATTTTTGGTTTGACCTATTCAAAGATTTTCTTATTACCATTTATGGCTGCTCACGGCGTCCCCATTTGACGTCACCAACACCAAAGCTCAAATGTTTCTATCCTCCTACCATCTTTTTTCATGGTGCATGTTTTGTAGCCTTAAGTGGCTGTAGGTTAAACGATGACGCTGACCAATCCGTACTTTATTCTCTCACTGATATTCCTGCTTTTCCAGTTATATTTCTCCCTGATTGTTAATTTATCCTGCCACCGCGTGTTTTCAGGGGTGCAGTCACTTTCGCAATGCATTTTAGAACCAAGGAAGATGAAAGCTTTAACCACCTGTATTTCTTCATTGTTACTTTTAATCTTAACATCTTCTGTTTTCTGCTGACACAAGATCTTGGTCTTATTCGTACCGTAATCTTACTGACGAGCGCTACTTGTGGGGAAGAGGATAATTCTTAGATCTCAGAACACTGAATTAGTTCAAGGCCAGGCATTCTTTTTATTGTAATGCGATCTCGTGCGAGGCCAGATGGTTTCTCACTTAGTATCCAATGTATTGCGGTTATATATTACCACAGGCATTAGGAAGGAAACGATGATCTCCACATCACGTGCTGGTTAGACGGGAAATTGGAAATGTCTGTAGTCTGTGTTTCGGAGTATGAAGAAGACATTGGTGCTACATGCTGTGAATCATTCTTTTACAGGTACCAAAACATTCATCGTAAATAATTGTATCTTGTGCTGGTCTTTGGTCACTGGGGTCCCGGGTTCGATTCCCGGCCGGGTCGAGGATTTTAACTTCGTCTAGTTCATTTCTCCGGCTCGGAGGCTGGGTGTTTGTGTTCATCTTAAATGTATACGTTAAATTCATCAAAGTCAATTCACAATTGTATGTTCAGTCTTCAGTCCTAAGGCTGGTTGGATCCTCAACAGCTCCTCCACCAGCTGTCATAGATGACCTAGGCATCACTGAAGAGGCGTACTAGGGAAATGAGGAGTGAAGTAGTTTCCCGTTGCTTTCCTCACTGCGCTAGAAGTTGCCATTACATATCAGTCTGCCAAGCCCACTGAAATGCATGCACCAACCGACCCTATGAGCAACATTTTCACACCATTCATATCAGGGACTGGCTGCAGAAGGAATGGCATTACTAGCATCGCTCATACAGAGACAGATCAATGAAAGTAACAAAATTACTCTAGCCCATACCAGAAGATATAGTGCACTGTAAACACTGGGTCCTGCCAGCAAAGGCAAAATTCATAATTAATAATCAGAAACATACAAAATTGTACCTGGCTAAATAGTCGTTAAAACTGAAAGCCAAAATTTTAAAAATGTATATAATTAATTAGCAAATATGTTTTACATATGAATCATGGTACTAAAACACCCATTAGCTCCAGTAAACCAAATTTTACAGGAGGGACAAAAACTGTTTAATGGGGATGTTTTCCATTAAATCATCTTGATATCTTTTAAATTGCAGGACTGCCTTAAAATAATAAACTATGAAGATCAAAATAACGATAGTTGGATAGGATTTTATTTACAAAATATTATATGTGCCTGTAATTTGGTGGGTTTTTTTTTTTCAGTGTCTTTAGTCTAATCACTTAGCGTAATGATCGAAAACTCCGAGCTCGGGTTTATCAAAGTAAATGCCAGAATTAATTAGTACTAAGCTTGATAGTACATATACAGGATGGTCGGAAACAATGTCGATCAGGTATATGCGCGTTAGAGGGTTGGCCATGCTGATACATAATTTGAAAGAAATAATTCGATATCTCGCACCGTTGTCATTTTATCAGTTGCTGGGGTGTGCCAATCATAAAATTTCGCGGGCGAATTCAAATAGGCTTTCTGAGGCTGTGTTGCTTAATCTGCACGTGGCTTGAGGCCAGTTTTAGAGCACCGGTCGAGGAATGAAACTTTGCCAGGGAAGGGGCTTTGAATACAGACCTCGGAGCTAACAGGATCAGGCCATGACAAGTACGCTGCCGTGACACTGGCTGAAACCAGTGGTGTGTGTTTGTGTTAGTGTTTGATGCTGATTTCTCGGCAAGGCTCTCAAGCCACGTACAGATTAGCAACACAGCCACTCAAAGCCAATTTGAATTCACCTGCGGAGCGATCTGATTGGCTAACTTCAGCAGCCGATAAAATGACAACGGAGCGAGATATCGAATTATTTCTTTCAAAATATTTATCAGTATGACCAACCCTCTAACGCTCATATACCCCGTTCACGACCAGTGTTGCCAACCGAGAAATACTTTATCCGCTAAATTTTAGTTTAAAATCCGCTAAGTTCCGCTAAATTTCGAAATAAATCAAAATAGCATATACCAGCTTTTTGTATATAGGAAATTAAGTCGATACTCGCCAGTTTTAGAACAGGGTTCCATAATCTTCTCCTCTCCTATGGTTTCATATGAAGCCTTGGTAACACTCCTTTTCGAAATATCTGATGCCAATTCATAATCACTGCAGTAATTGTTCACTCGTTTCAATCCTGCTCGAAGGGTAAGCAATAGCGGTTGACATTCAAGTTTTTTATCTAATGTAATTGGCTGAGAGCTCTTTCAACAACAGCATTGGACCAATATCCTAACTCTTTATTACTCTTTCAGAGCTGTCAAAGGAACTTTCCGTCGACTTTGCAGCTCACCAGTAGTGAAAATTTTACATTTTCAGATCTATTTCGAAATGTTTTTCACACTCATCACTTTTCATAGCCAAGAGATATTTAAGTAAATTTATATTTACTAATATCTACTGTCAAAATATCACCTTTAGTATCTCGGAACAATTCTTCTGGCGATATGGTCTGCCGAGTTCGACTGGAATGATTTATTGATTTTCCAACATTTTGACAAAGAGTGTTTCAGAAAAACAACTTGAATAGACAGCCATCTTGTGTTACTTTGCTGCACCTTTCCTTTCGGCATAGACACACAGTATCAAACACAACATACCCAGCTCACCATTTCAGTGACGATTACAGCCAAAACCAAAAACCAAAACCAAACCCCATGGCACTACAGCCCTTGAAGGGCCTTGGCCTACCAAGCGACCGCTGCTCAGCCTGAAGGCCTGCAGATTACGAGGTGCCGTGTGGTCAGCACGACGAATCCTCTCGGCCGTTATTCTTGGCTTTCTAGACCGGGGCCGCTATCTCACCGTCAGATAGCTCCTCAATTCTAATCACGTAGGCTGAGTGGACCTCGAACCAGCCCTCAGGTCCAGATAAAAATCCCTGACCTGGCCGGGAATCGAACCCGGGGCCTCCGGGTAAGAGGCAGGCACGCTATCCCTACACCACGGGGCCGGCTGACGATTACAGCAGCAGCAAATAATGATGGTAAGTTCTATATTATTGTTTCTCCTTACGATAAAATATGATGATATTACCGCTGGAAACCGTTAACGGAAGTTTGAATATCCGTCAAAAATTCCGCTGTCCGCTAAAAGAAAATTTTATCCCCTGTTCCATTTAAAATTTCGCCAAATTTAGCGGAAAATCCGCTGAGTTGGCAACACTGTTTCCGACAGCCCTGTATGTATGTAGGATATATATATATATATATTACAATTTGCTTTACGTTGCACCGACACAGATAGGTCTTACTGCGGCGATGCGATATGAAAAGCCTAGGTGTAGGAAGGAAGCTGCCGTGACCCTAATTAAAGTACAGATTCAGCATTTGCCTTGTGTGAAAACGGAAAACCACGCAAACTATCTTCAGGGCTGCCGACAGTGAGTTTCAAACTCACTATTTCCCGGATGCAAGCTTGCAGCTGCGCGTCCCTAACCGCATGGCCAACCCTAAACTTGATATTAGTTTTCATGCAAGAGATATCAGAAGGAATATGCTATTCATATGTTTTGTCTACCTTGTGAAAAAGTAACATTGGTGTAGCAGAGGGGTGACATTTTTAGAGAGGTCAAGAATATTTCCTTTTTTGTGCTATATTCCAATGTTATCAGCACATTAAATTAGAACGTAAGTATGCTAACGATCTCAGTAATTTACTCTGTTTCACATTCCTTGTGAGCATTTCTTTTTTTTTTAGAAGCGCGCTAATGAAGTTGGTCGCGGTCCTAGCGGCCATGTTGACCCGAGCTTGCGTGCGGTACGATTAGACACAGTGGTGTTAAAACTGCTTCTAGTTTTCACGGTTGATATAAATTGAAAACTGGTAATTGGAAGTGGAATTAGTGTCTGTACGAAGCAAAGCATTTGAAAACCTGTTGTTTATGAGGATAGGACAATTCTACACACAAATCAAGGTGCCTTAGGCAGTGGTCTACGAAGTAGGGTTCCTGCTCCCAGGGGAGCAGCTTGGACAGTTCTTGCTATTGTATTCACAATGCAGGGCGGTTTCTGAAGTAGACCAATTAGTTCATTCAGAGATTACCTGCAGCTATTATTATTATTATTATTATTATTATTATTATTGTACATATTTCTGGCTAGGTCAGATCCTTAAGTTTCTGCCTTGACAGTCCGTAACTTTACTGTTCATATCCTACAGAAATAACTAGAACAACGATCCTGAAAACAACTAAGTAGTCGTCGGTCACTTCCTTTCGACTGGCCGATTGGATTAAAACTCTATTATTTTTTTTTTTAAATGAAACGTGCGATTGAGGAAGAACCTAGCCATTCTTGGTCCCACGAGTAGCTAGGGAAATAGGTAGTCATTATGACGAGTGGTCTCCGGAGAGGCCTGGTACAGGTCTTTCAAGTTGACACCTATAGGCGACCTGCGCGTCTGCGAGGGTTAAGCCCTACCTGTGATGAGTTTTAATGCTGGAAACGGCAAACGTACACGCAACCCCCGAGTCATCGGAACTAACCAATTAAGGTTTAAATCCCCGACGCGGTCAGGAATCGAACCAGACACCCATTGGACCAATGGCCAGCACGCTAACCATTTGGCCATGGAGACGGAGAGGGAAATAAATGATCTACTTGTAAGATCGGTCTCCGTTGTGACTAACTTGAGAATCCTTTATAGTGCAAATTCAGGAACCAGTACACATTATTATTATACACTGCTCAAAAATACATTTAGTCACGTATTTAGATCTTCACTATACCAATAAAATCAAATAGTGAATATTTAAGATTAACTTAAATATTATATATTTAAGTGGTCCGCCTATTCAATATATAGTAATTTATTACGTTTAGTACATGTTTCGTCCCCTAAGGGACATGATCAGTTATAATAAACTACAATAATATATCAGAATACCAAAATGAATTATGAAATTGGAGAGACACATTAAAATATTATTTGTATGATAGGACATTTAAAATAAAATATTGGCAATATTTTAAATCAAGAGTTCTTATTCACAACAACGACCTTTTTAAGATTTTATGAATACAACTGTTAGTTCCCACGAACTTTATCATCAAGGGTTTAATGAACAATTCAACAAGTTTTATTGATTATATGACTTACAACTTTAACAAAGTTTGCCAATATTTTATTTGAAATGTTCTATCATACAAATAATGTTTTTGACGTGTCTTTTCAATTTAATAATGTCTTATACGAAACACACACATACTGGAAAACACAATTACACAGTTAAACATCATTGGGCGTGGTCACCCACTGGATGGGTGGCCAAACGTCCGTGCATATACTGTTTACTAAAAAAACTCAACTGAATACTAAACCAATAACTGGCTTTTAAAAACATAACACACTACAGACCGACAGAGGAGCGTGGAATAGCGCACCCGTATCGGCAGGTCACAAACCACCTATCTCTTCGGAGATAGGTGGAACATACGGATACCCAGGGATGGCCGTTTTGCGTTATACCGTGTCATTCAGATGACTGATGTCAAAGCTTACCCGTCGTAAGCGCAGTGTCCGTGCCAGAAATACCTGTGCACCAGGGCGCAGGTCTCTTCCCCTCAGTCGGTTTGTACTCCCCCACGTTGCTGACTCAGGACTGTGCACGCCTACTGGTGATAAGTTCCAGTTACCTGTTTTGGTCTACAAGTAATGGTTGAAACATGCAACTACCTAGGCTGTGGCATTAGGATTTACAGTCATTTGTTAGTGTGTGTGTTAGTATTTTTGTTCTTTTGTAACGACACGGTTACTTTAGGAGATGCTACTTTTATCGAAGCCTATCTTTTCTTTGTTTAAGTATACAAAAACCTTACGTTTTGCTACAGAAGCGGCATAGTATTTAACCTGCCAGCTATCTTTCAGATGCCGAGATGGTACTGTACCTAACGCTTTAACAGTGACCAAACGGTGACAGTCTCGAGAGTTTAGGTAAATTCTGGGATGTTATTTTCTTTTTACAAGTTACATAATTTATCATGTACTTCAGTCACCACCAGGCTACTGGATTCCGTATTTTCGCATTTTCATTGTCCTGTCATGAAATTTCTCAAAATGAATAGTGGGAATGAGGGATATAGCTTATAGGAAGTTGGAATGGACACGCTCGTGATGAATTTTCTGTGTAGACTGGGAAGGTCGGCTATACTCACAGGGCTGGCCGGCGAAGCAGCATTGTTGTGAACTACCACGCTTGTAAGGGTAGGGTACTGTACTAAGAAAAGCCAGTAGAGACTGAGTTTCTACTAGCATTCAGACGACTGGTTTCTATTACAACCAATGGAAGCAAATTGGTGGAAGTTTCGTTATTTTAAGAAAAATGACTAGTGATGCGTTCAATTCTTGGCATGCAGCCTTTTAAAGTGATTTTATTGGTATACAAGCAGAAAATATCATTAAATGAAGATGGAGTTCAATTAAAGTGAGAAATTTGGGCAAATACTACTGCATTGGAAGAGGAATTAGGGATTGGAGTTCCTAATTTATCAAAGCCGGTGTTTGATAAATTTACAAATACTTTGAAATCATTTAAGAAAAGACTAGCCAAACGACTGATAGGGAATCTGCCACCTGAGCGACAATCCTAAATGCAGATTTATTTATTTATTTATTTATTTATTTATTTATTTATTTATTTATTTATTTATTTATTTATTTATTTATTTATTTATTTATTGTTAGTGGTTGAACGTGGCACTAACACACAAAAAGGTTTTCGGCGACGAAGGGATAGGAAAGAACTAGGATATGGAAAGTAGCTGCCTTAGCCTTAATTAAGGTATAGCCCCCACCATTTGCCTGGTATTTATTTATTGTATTTATTTATGTTGTGCTTTAATAAACTGTTGGTACCCTACCTGAGCTCCCGTTACATTCTTACAATTTATTACACTGGCTTTTCACCAAGGTGGTCATGGTTCGAATCCCAACCAGTGCATGTTGGACTTTTGAAATGAGTAGCTACGTAAAACTACACGCTTTGTTATTTTATTGCCCTAGGGTATATATATATATACAGGTAAAAAAGCACTCCTATTGATCATGATATCCCTAGTCTTTAAATTAAAGTAACAACTCTACTCTTGAGAGAGTAGGGTACTCTTGCAAATTGCAGTTGTCTGCACTATCAATTTCTTAAAGAGAGTGCCGCCGAATAATAAAAAATAAAAAAACGTTGGAACCGTGGGAGAAGAATGCATTTACTCCACCCTCTTCTCCTCAACAGCAGCGAGTGCAGTCAATGTGGATTGCACATGCAACAGGCTTGAATCATGCTGACAACTGGCTGCCGTCAATCACGTTTGTTACTGCCTTGTTCTTTGCACCCGTAGAATGAACTGGATTTCCAACATTTGTTGGGAGATAAATATATGTTGGCTATTCGATTTTATAAATATATTGATCCACGAATGATTTTGGATTAGTCATTTCCAGAGAGGCTAATTTTAAAATTTGATTTAATAATTTGTGAATCCAAAGGAGCATAATGCAGGAGAACAAATTCGAACTAAATTAATGAACTTCTTCTTCTTCTTCTTCTTCTTCTTCTTCTACTACTACTAGTACCGATTTTCCCCACATCTGCGGGGGTCGCGGGTGCGAACTGTTGAGTACAGCCGGTTTTGGCCCTATTTTACGGCCGATGCCCTTCCTGACGCCCACCCTATATGGAGGGATGTAATCACTATTGCGTGTTTTTTTTTGGTGGTTGGTACTGCAGTGCGTTGTCTGAATATGAAAAGGAAAGTGTTGGGATGAACACGAACACCCAGTCCTTGAGCCAGAAGAATTAATCAGACGAGATTAAAATTCCCGATCCGGCCAGGAATCAAACCCGGGACCCTCTAAACTGAAGGATTTAGCGCTGATTATACAGCCAATGAGTCGGACAAATAAATTAATGAATGTGTGTAAATATTATTTTGAATGAAGTTTCGCAAACTGCGAATAAATAAATAATAAATAAATAAATAAATAAATAAATAAATAAATAAATAAATAGATCACTCATCTGCTTTTAGGACTGTCGTCCAGGTGGTAGGTCCTCTATTGATTGTTTACCTCGCCTTTTCTTAAACTTTTTCAAAGAACTATGAAATTCATCGAACATTAGGGTTGATTTTATAGTATCTCTTGAATTTACGACCAAACATCGTTCTTTCTCTTCACATGTACACTAATGATTTGAACTTAAAACACGAAATAAATCAACATGAGACGGCTGGCCATGCCGCCACTTGATGGTAGTTCCAGTGCGGCATGCTCGTCTCCTGATGGTATACTTGGGGCCAAAACATGACTGCCTCAGTTCTTGGAAGCTAGCTATCAATCACACCCTGCAGCTGAGTTCACGAGTTCTTTCTAAGTGATCGTTGTTTGGTGTGGAGAGGTTGCCAAACCACTTTCTTCCACGCTCTCTTCAGTCTTTACCCTTCCTTCATGTCGAGTGCATTAGACGATTTGGCACCTCCGGCTACAGTAGACGTAGTAAATCCTACAAGCCGCTAATAGACAACGGGCTGCTGATGGAGAGTAGTGATGTGAGGGGAAGTCGTCATGTTTTATCCCCAAGTATCCACTATCGGCAGTCCTGAAAGTGGTTTTCCGTGGTTTCCTATTTTCACACCAGGCAGTGCTTGGGGCCGTATCTTAATAGGGCCACTCTTAGTCCTTTCCTATCCCATCGTCACCGTAAGACCTATCTGTGTCGGTGCGATGTAAGGCCAATTGAAAAAAAATAATGTTGAGCAACATTATCCCAGTTTTTAACGGTGGAGACTTATTATAAATTTGCTGTTATTTGTGAACCCCATTGACCTGCACCGTACGGTGTGTATTTCTAACTGTACACCGAGCTATTGTTCGGCTTGGCAAGTCACGCTCGCAGCTGACTAATGTGCGATATTGAAGAGTCGTGATTGAGGAGAACCTCAATGTTAATTGAGAAGCTTCTCACGTATCTTTTTAATCTGGCTATAACTTGTGTCTGCCGTCACTTACTCACGAGTAATTGCTGGATAGTGCACATACTGCCATTTCAATTGTCTGAGGTGTTCGTACTCGCATTATTTTAACACATCCTTCTTCATAGAGTTGGCGCAAGGAAGGGCATCCGTTCATCAAACTGTGCCAAATACCCATCAGCTGTCTTTCCCAATAACTTGGGAAGAAGACCAGGAAGATGATGATTCAGGAAATCAATCATAGATATTGCAATCGCTTTACCGTCGTACTATATACAGAGTGGTCAGAAACAACGTGAATCGGGTACATGAGTGTTAGAGGGTTGGTCATACTGATAGATAATTAGAAAATATAATTCGATATCTGGCACCGTTGTCATTTTATCAGCTGCTGAAGTTAGCCAATCAGATCACTTCGCGGGCGGAGTCAAATGGGCCTTGCGAGGCGGTGTTGCATACACAGACTTTACTTCCCCATCTCTACCTGCTTCCCGTAGCTCACTCATGTCTACGTCGCCCTTACATGAGTAAACTTTGACACCCCAAAACAGGTGCTAAATATACGACTGGGCATCTAATTTTTATATGGCTGAGTAAAGCATTCCTACTGGAATCGTTGTACCAAATCTCAATCAGATTGGAGACTTAACAGTTTGAAGGGTTTCTTGTAAGTTTCCAAAATAAGAATTCCTCAAAATCTCACAGAATAACGTATTCGACACGTCATCCACAGTCTTGCTTAATAGAGTTAAACAATGGTTATAATGGGTAAAATAGGTATAAAACTCTGCCAGTATGAAATTATAATCTATATAAATAAAATCGTAACGACCGTGTGTCTGAACATTGATTATTTTGGCGAAATTTCCGTACAGTTATCCGTTTCAGGTATAATAATGACCATCTGCATAATTTTTAGCTTTGGTGTCTGTTTGTTTGTTTGTTTGTTTGTTTGTTTGTTTGTTTGTCTGTCCTTCTATAACTTGAAAACTACTGGATATATTTAAACCAAACTTCATATTTAGAATCCACCTGTCCTTGGGTAGGTTTTAGGGCAAATACTGTTTCTAAATACCTTAACTAATTGGGTATTTATACGAAACCGAAACCGTGATTTTGCACTCCCTCAAAATATACACAACCAAACTTAATGGAAATCTACCTGCCTTAATGGAAATTAATATCTAAACCTTTTTTCTCATGTGCATCATTTCGATACCAGGATTAATAACGGAGATATCATTAACGGACCGTTTTTCGGTACAAGTCCCACCGGACTTAACGCAAGAGCGGGTGCGCGTAAAGCGTATTTCTTACAACTTGAAAACCACTGAGATATTTGAACCGAACTTTATATTTAGCATCCACCCTTCCAAGGGTAGGTTTAAAGATTTACACCATTTCAAATTCCCGGAATGGACTGGGGTTTTATAGGGGACCGAAATAGTGATTTTTACTCTCCCACAATATATAAAGTAAAAGACCAACCTGACTCGAAATCGATCAAACTATTTGGAAATCCAATTCTAATTTCTTTTTCTCATGTTCATTTTTCAACGGGAGGATTAATAAGGGAGATAACATGAAACGTCGGTTTTCAGACTAAGTCTAGCGGACATAGCCCAAAAGGTGTTATACGTGGAGCAGATTCCTTATTTATCTAGATAAATCATATCGTAACGACCGTGTGTCTGTGTATTGACTATTTTGGCGAAATTTTCGTACAGCTTTGCATATTTTTAGCTATAGTTTCCTGGAAATCCTAAATTTTACCCCCCCCCACACACACACGCCCAAAATCAAGATTGCCTCACAATATGCCACACGAGTTGAATAATTGAAATTAAGCAAATGTATACGTTTTAGCCGGTAACCTACGGAAAACTTCCAAGATCTTTAAATATTTCACTTTTTATGCCGAATAATATCGAAATATATGCAATTTAATGACGGTGCAGACCTTCGTTTCGAATTATTTCGCGGCTAAACGGTAAGTCCTATCACAAAACGGATGGCACTATCTCCGTTCAATTTCGAGTGATCTACAACTTTGGTCCTGTGATATTTTGTCGTATCTCTCTCTCTCTCTCTCTCTCTCTCTCTCTCTCTCTCTCTCTCTCTCTCTCTCTCTCTCTCTCTCTCCCTTATAGGGTAGATTTGGCTGTATATTTCGATGGTTCGTAAATGTTTGCTTTTGACACGTGTATTAGTTTGACACACTTATAGGAAAGGTAGAGCCATTGAATTTGGCATGCACATTGACACGACCAAAGGCTATATGTGAACCCAATTTCATGATTCTAGCTTCCACATAAGTATGTGAAAAATAATGTAAAATGATGAAAATGTACCCAAATTTCACCCCATTCAAACATCGTAACTCAATCGAACCCATAAATATGTGAGATACGAGAAAATGTTTTAAGACCAAACATGTAGAGCGGTAAAGGGGACGTCTGAGGGTGCAAACCGTTTGTTGGTATGATGTACCGTTTACGAGCAGTAAATCTCGAAATGAAGGTTTGCACTTTCGAACGTGCCCATGCTTATCTGTCATCTACATAAATTTAATAGCAACGACTGTCTGTCTATACATTGGCTATTTTGGCGGAATTTCCGTACAGTTATCCGTTGCAGTTGTAATAATGACCATCTGCATATTTCTTAACTTTGGTGTCTGTTTGTCGGTTTGAATGAATTAGTTTTTATAACTTGAAAACTACTGAATATATTTCTACCTAACTTGATATTTAGAATTCACCTGTCCTTGTGTAGGTTTTAGGGCTAATATTAATTCTTAATACCTAAATTTACTGGGGGTTTATCCGAAACCGGAACCATGATTTTGCACTTCCTCAAAATATGCACATCCGAAATTAATCGAAATCTACAATCCTTAATGGAAATCCATTTCTAAAACTTTTGTTCTCATGTGAATTTTTCGACAGGAGGATTAATAAGTGAGATATCATGAACGGTTGGTTTTGCAGGTTAAGTCCAGCGGACGTAGCCAAAATGTGTTGTACGTGGAGCAGATTCCTTATCTAGCCATATAAATAAAATCGTAACGACTGTGTGTGCCTGTACATAGACTATTTTGGTGAAATTTTCGTGCAGATGCCCGTTTGAGGGGTAATAATGATCGTCTGCATATTTTTTTATTTAATTTCCTGAAAGTCATAATTTTTACCCTCTCACCCAAAATCCAGATTGCAGCATAATCTGCCAGACAAGCAAGAAAATTGAAATTTGGCGAAATTATACGTTTCAGCCTGTAACGAACGAAAAACTGCACAGATCTTTAAATTTTTCATTTTTTATCCCAGGCGAATATAGAAATATCGAAGCAATTTTAATGATGGTGCAGACCTTCGGTTCGAGGTATTTCGTGGAATAAACTGAAGTCCTATCACACAACGGATGGCACAATCTTCGTTGAATTAGGATTGATCTTCAACCTTGGTCTTATGACTTTTTATCGTATCTGTATCGTTTATGCGTTAGATTCGTCTCTGTTTCTCGATTTTAAGTACATTTCGACTCTTTAACTATATAATTCATACTTTCAGTCACTTACAGGAAAGATAGTACGATCAAACTCTACACGAACATTGGCCCACCCAGTACCCATATGTGAGCCAAACGCTGTCACATAATTATCCGAAAAGTAATGCAATGTAAGATAATCGTACACAAATTTCGACCTATTTAACGTTTCTGACTCAATCTGACCCATGAATAGATGAGATGCGAGAAAATATCATAGGGCCATCCATTTAGATCACTAAATACTGCGCCTTACGGTACAATCCTTTGTCAATATGACGTACCGTTTAGCAGCAGTTAATCTGTAAATGAAGGTCTCCAATATTGTAAACATGCATATACTTTCGTATGTCCATCTATATATATTCATTGATGTCGATTTGTAGCGATCGAGAAAGGGTGTGTCTGCTATTATAATCAGTACTCCCTACACCGACTTTGACTGCTGGCAGTAGGAATGGGGCCCTTCTCCAACGCCTGTGTAACTGGCATTAGTAAGGAGGGCCTACCATTTTGATGAATAATTCACTTCTCGATTTGTCTTGCAGAAGGCAAGGGATCATGCAGTTTTGTTCGAAAGTTCCCTACCCTATTGTGTTTGGCTGTAGGCCAGGGTGCCCGCCATTATAAACAAATGTTCCAATCTAAAATTTGACTAGCATTAGGCATAGTGGCCTGCTATTTTCATGGAAACTCACTAATTCTGTGTGACTAGCAGTAAGCTGGCTGGCAGCAGTAAAAAGGGCCTGTCATTATAATGATAACTGCACAACTCAATTTTGACTGGTGTTAGGGAAGTTGCCTGCTGTTATAATAAAAACTCCTCAAGTGTAATCTGTCTGAAAGTAGGAAATGGGTCTGCCATTGTAACTAAAACTCCCCAAATCGATTGTGACCGCGCAGTAGGCAATGGGGCCTGCAATTATATGTAAACTTGCCAACTCGATTGTGAATGGCAGTAGGCAAGTGAGCCTGCCGTTATCATCACAACTCCGCAACCCTCACTTTACATTGGAAACAACGTATGGGGTCCTTCCCATGCTATTTCTCGGATAAGGCTAAGAGACATACAATTTTAAAACAATCTCATTTACTGCATGTACAGTATTTACTTCAATATTCGTATACAATGCAGAATACCGTAGCAAAGCACGGGTACATTTGCTAGTTAAATATATAATTATAATGTGTATAATTATAATCTATTGCAAGGAAGAATTCCAATACGGATTATAATAGAAAGCATATCGCTCATGGGCTGCAACAGAGGCACAAGTCAAAAAGCCAGGTTCTGAGGTAAATAAGTACAAAGCTTCCCTTAGTAGTGAATACAGAAATCATACAGTTCATTTATGGAATAAACGGCAAGCGGTACTGACCGGCTCTATAGGAGTTCAGTTAATAAAACTGCCTACTTAAAAAACTGCTCCTTCCGTCTCCTTGCCGAAGTCATGACCTAGATATTTTGAGACGTGTCACTATTGCTGCAATATCTTTTATGTTGGTCTATCTCGGGAGTTTGTGGCTTATAATAATGAAATATATGTACGGTCAATGTTGGAGTCCGCAATAACTCGGTAACTATTGCAGCCTATGAACAATATAACAAACAATTTAGATTTCAGTCTCATTGTCTCTTCAATTTTTACTGTTCCGAGAGGGGAAGGGGTTATTCTATTCTACTTAACACGCATTTCACACACATAATTAGTAATTATAATTATATTGATATTGTGACATTCACATGTGAACGTATACAGAATTTTTAATGGCAGAAACTGGTATTGTCATGAGAGTGCACAAGCTTTTTTTTCTTTACTCCTGTAAATATTCTACAGTGCCTTATCTTGCCCCCATCCTGTTTGGAGAGGAGTCATCCAGCATCACAGTGGCCGTCCTTTGTGTGTTAACAATGTGGCTTCTTGGAGTGAATATTAAAGATGTTTTTGGTATTCTCGTCTGGTGGACTGCGTTGAACTTGACTGGACTCCTAATGACTCACTGCCTTCAGCTATAGTAATATGCTTACATTCCCAAGCTAATCGTTCCATAATAGTTTATAGCCGAATAATGTCCTGTTCAGACAACTTGCCAACCCGACCAGACCGGCTTCTTTGACATTGGCCTCTCTCGGAAGTAAACATAGAGGTGGTAGGAGTTGAGGCACATTTGAGCGGATGTAACACGATTGAGGCATTTGTGTTCGCCAAAATATTAAGACTGTATCGAAGGCTGGAAATGCAGGCTTTGTCAGTGAATCGACTGAAGGCATGCGAAATTTAAATGCATCAGAATGGAAGACACCATGGGTGGACTGTTACAAATGAGGGGGTACTCCGTAGAGCCGGGAAATGACGTGAAGTTCTAATTCCTTCAAAACATAGCAAATTAGCCTATTTTGGTCACACCTTACGAATATACAGAGTGGTCGGAAACAACGTGAGCGGATATAAATGTTCATTCGAGGATTGTTCATACTGATAAATAATTTGAAAATAAATCGATTTCTCGCACAGTTATTTTATTAGTTTCTGAAGTTAGCCAATCAGATCGCGTTTGCAAGGCGGTGTTGCTAAATCTGCAGGTGACCTAAGAACTGCTTGAGATATATTCCGAGAAATCAGCATCAAACACAGCTGGTGTCACTGTAGCGCACTTGCTATGGCACGATCCTGTCAGCTCGGTGGTCCCTGTTTCAATCACTCTCCTGCCGAAGTGTTTTCTTCGATTTGTTCTCTCAAGCTGGTCGTAAGCCACGTTCAGATTTAGCAACACCATCTCACAAAACCCATTTGGATTCTCCTGCGAAGCGACTTGATTGGCTAAGTTCATCAGCTGATAAAATGGCAATGGCGAGTGATAATTAGGGCCCGAATTTAATAAAAATGCATAATGCGCATATGCAAATGCATATCGTCGTTGCCGGAACAAAACCTCCTATGTGATAATATTTTTGGAGATATACTGACGCGCAGCACATACATTATGAAGAGCGAGAATGCCTTGGCAATATGCATACAATATTGCACCTTAGGTGACAGAACCTTACTGGCCAAAGTTATAAGCTAAAATATTTCACATAGGAGGTTTGGTCCCGGCAGCGACGATATGCATTTGCATATGCGCATAATGTGAACGTTAGTGCATATATAGATATATTTTTCTCTTATGTGTGATCGATTATCGAAGATTTCTCTCTCTGTGTGTGTGTGTGTGTGTGTGTGTGTGTGTGTGTGTGTGTGTGTGTGTGTGTGTGTGTGTGTGTGTGTGTGTGTTTACATCCCTTGGCAACACGGGAAGCTTTCCCTGATCAAGGACAGTGCTTTCAGTGTCGCAGACGGATAATAACCCTTTTCACAACAGATATTTCCTTCTTTTTGACGTTTCAATCCATAAGCAACTACATACAATCAGGCAGTCTTTGCCAGAAGAATGTTCCGAGCAGTCAGTGCCAGTGCACAAGTATTGCCCAGTTACGTCCGTCGACTAGAACGATCATTTTCAGCGTATAAATAAATTCCGTCCGACAACAGAAAGTCATTGACCTCTGAAAACATTGAAAAACTGTTAATAACCTACTGCCATGTATCATTTTACGAGGAATGAAACTTGTTTATCAATTTAGCACTCAGTTAAAATTAAATAATGCGGCTGGTAAGTGCATTTTGTTTTATTTTTAGTGCATATTTTCGTGCATATTTTCAACATTTTACTGCATATGTGCATGCATATTTTCGGAGTTTTTAGTGCATATGTATCCGGGCCCTAGTGTTAATGGAATTATTTTTTTCAAATTATGTATCAGTATGACCAAACATCTAATGTTCATGTGATCGGTTCGCGTTGTTTCCGACGACCCTGTATGTATATCTTCAAGGCCAACGTTCCAGTAAATCTGAAGAAACAAATTCATGACCAGTGCATCTTCCCTTTAATGAAGTATGGCTGTGCGACTTGGGCAATGAATTAATTTATCAAACGGAAATTAAGAACAGGTCGAAAATGCATGCAAAGGTATATGCTCGGATTTACAAGAAAGGACAGGAAGAGTGCTGATGGTATAAGAGCAGTCATAAATGTTAGTGACATCATCAAGAGAGTGTCCACCTTGAAATGACAATTTGCAGGCCATGAAGCTCGAAGAAAGGACTGTAGATGGACGAAGGTTCTTGAATGGAGCCCAAGCGGAAGGTCACCGGATCGCTGAAATAGGGCATCCGAAAGATGGCCGGATTAAACTGGCACAATTCAGCTCAAGGTCGCTGTGTGTGGAAAAGACTACTAAACACTTATTTGAGTTGAAGACGTCAAGATTCACGCAAAGAACTGGCTGATTGTGATTAATATATACAGTGTGATAAAAGGGGAAATATGGATTTGGACGTGGGTGGAGATAATCCAACAGCTGTGCGACATCCACGATACGGGAAACTGGGGATAACTAATTCACAGTGATCGTCAGCCTTCTGTGAACAACAACAACAACAACCACAGCAACCATGACAACAACTGTATCGATCACTAAACAAATTAGAAGTAGTACTATTCTAGGGGCACAACTATTCACATTAATTCTGAAATGATGAACTTGCCGAGAGTGTAAGTATTTACCATTTAACCCTTCATCCCTGCCAATGCGGCCTTTATTCTGTCCATCACAAATTAGACATGGCGGTTGGGCGAATTTCTGAGTGCGAGAATTTCTTTCTTTCTTGTGGGTGGAGGAGAAAGGCTACACTTCCATGCTTATTACCAGTCGCCGTCTTGCGTGAAATGTCACTCGAGCCTTGCCACGCAGTAACAAAAAGTGACACGCTCTCGTGCTCCAGCCCTACCACATTCCTTCTGGAGATTCTTGTTCGTCTGCTCTCATATCAAGCATGACCTCACAGTCCATGGAACTGTCATTAGGGTGGTAACCAACTGATTAATGAATTATTTTTTTCAGACAAGTGGATTGACAGTATTGACCTGGAATGCCGACTTGAGAGGGACTGTGAAAGACAGGAGGGAGGGGTTCGCGAGTCAGAAGTTCCAGAGTTTGACTCTTGTGTATCGATATCCGCACTGAATGGTTCAGATAATATATCGCTGGCTTTCTCAGCGTTAAGTGAAGAGTTCGATTTCTACTCATTCCGGTGATATTTGAATTTCTGCTGGACAAAATTCCGACGTTTCTGCAAACAGAAAGCTTGACGTTTTATACCACTCGTGATATCGTGATCATAGCTACGGGACCTCCAGTTATACGTGAAATCCGAACAACAAGAATGTGAAAATTTATCATATGTATTTCCCTAGAATTCGAACCGCGGTCGCCGTGGTGTGAAGCCAGTGACGAAGTCACTCGGCGTCTCTGAAAACTATACCTCCCACCAAGGGGTTACAATTTACGCATGTTATAGGCTGCGTGTGGCCTTACATTGTCGTGCAGTAACACGACGCCTGTTGAGAGAAGACCAGGTCGTTTTCTGCGAATCACTACCCCCAAATCCTTCAGTTTGTCGAATCAGCTGGCAGCATTTACTCTCTCTCCCCTGTTGGAAACTACCATCTGGATCATCCTCCCTACAGCCCTGACCTGGCACCCAGTGATTTGCATCTCTTTGGACCGTTGAAGAAGCATCAACTGTAGGTGATAGGCAATTCAACGACAATATGTCCGTTCACCGTGCCTTCAGGAACGGGTCGCAGATTTCTTCCATACCTGCAGCGATGTCTTGGAATACTGTTGGGACAAGTGTTTGGACAAGATTTGTCACTATGTTGAGTAGTAAAGGTATCAGTGCTCTACTGGTGTGTATCCTTATGAGCCTATAAAATGTTTCTCCATGCAAGCTCTTTTTACAGAAGTTTTTGAATCTACCTTTTGTGTGTGTGTGTGTGTGTGTCTGTGTGTGTGTGTGAGAGAGAGAGAGAGAGAGAGAGAGAGAGAGAGAGGAATGACAATATGAAAATAAGTGCATCCAACATGTCGTCCAAGGTTCGAATCTGGGACCTCGCAGTTACGCACAGTCGGCTAAAGCTGGGATGCAAGCTATCACCAATATTGCTCATTATATTTATTAACGATATTTTGGACAATGAAGGGAAGGAGAATGTCTGCTCTCTCTAACAGCAGTTTGTATGCAAAGCAGCACCATAAGAACTGCATAATATTGCAGAAAATGGGAATTTAAAAATTAACGTTAATGAAACAAAAGTAGCGGTATGTAAGAAGGGAAATACATTAAAGAAAAAAGAAATATAGTTGATAGATGGCGTAGAATTACAAGTAGTCAATAAAATAGAATATTCAGTAATTATACTAGCATCGAACAGTAAGTGGAATGAACAAATTAGACCAACAAAAATGGAAGGTCTGAGAACTCTACCTAGCACAAGTTGCTTGGAGAGAAAGGTACCAAATACGGAATATAAGCTGCATAAAAATATTTTAATTTCCTTTCTAAAACCCAGAGCGTTGTATGGGAGTATGAGTATGGGGCATTGAAGAAAGCAGTAAAGAACTATAAATAATAGGCAATGAATTTTGCAAAATAATAATGGGTCTACCAGAACGTATAGCTAATAGTGGAGTTACAATCATATGTGAAGATATAAGCATACAAGTAGATATAGATAGACAGTTTATGAAATATTGTTTAAGATTAAGAAGGGAAAACGGGAGGGAAATATTCAGCTTACCAACATCAGATGAAACATTTAAGATGATTACCGGCTAAGTAAACATGATGCTAGACAGAATAGGAACGGGAGACTGTTCAGATAAGGAAATTCGGAACGATGATTAGGATATGAGTAAGAAAGTAACTATTAGAGTGAAAGATAGTGGGAAACATATGATCATGGCAGGATGTGAGACCGAAAGAACATTATAATTATGCAAAATTAGTTAAGAAAGAAAGGTTTACAAATAGAGAAGTAAGAAGCGTGGTATAGTGGTTGCTGGGTGTATACAGTATAAGAAAATTGTTGTTTATTGTGTGGAGAATCAATGCCAGAGGCTCATCTATTTGAGAGCATGTAGGGAGAATGATTCACTTAAGATAAAATATCTGCCTGATGAATATAAAGTAAAGAGCAACATTTTTCTGCATTCTAAAAATATATGTTAAAAAACCTACCCAATGGCGCAACATCCCCGAAGACCTGCAGATTACGAGGTGTCATGTGGTCAGCACGAGGAAGCCTTTCGGCCATTATTCTTGGCTTCATAGACCGGGGCCACTATCTCGTAAGATAGCTCCTCAATTGTAATCACGTAGGCTGAGTGGATCTTGAACCAGCTCTGAGATCCAGGTAAAAAAAATCCCTATCCTGTCTGGGAATCGAACCCGCAGCCTGCGGTTAAGAGGCAGGCACGCTACCCCTACACTGCAGGGCCGGCCTAAACATATGTATGGCAAAAGTGAAGTACAGAAAACAAAACTAGCACTAAATCACTAAAGGATAGGATACACGTTTGTCCTAGTATAACATCTAGGACAAAGGGGGAAAAAAGTAATAATTAGTCGAAGAGGCAATATAAACATTATTGGGTTTAATTATAATTCAGTGCAGTTATAAAAATTTTAAAAATATCGTATTAAAGAAAATCAAATTCATGTAGAAAAATAGATTGCAATAATTGAATGCTCTCTTCACGGTTTTAGGTGATCCGAAACTAGGGGATGGGAGTATTCTATCCTGTTCTAATTACGCACTGTCTCGAGCACTCGTCCGTCTCAGCCATATTGTGAAGTATCTCTGAGTAGACAGGAATTATCAGGAAACTAGGGGACCTGTGCGAGAAATCTCGCATGTTCATCAAGTATGTGGTGGAGTAGCCTCCTGATGAACTAAGGAATACACAAATCAGTATAATATTAATTAGACAGTTTTACGTACCACTTAATGTGATCTTTGATTTTTTTTTTAACATTTATCCACTTGAACGGAAGCAAATGCAAGTGCATTATTATACTGACGAATGTTCCGGAAGTAATTTTTGGTTTTACTATCATTCTTTTCTTAACTGATAATTACAGCATATTATAATGATATAAAACAGGCGGCCAAGTGTGAAGTGGACAGCAAAGATGGCGCATATTTTCCTACAGCAACAGTATTTGCAAATCGCACACTTCGTACAATTTTCTTAACTCATTTTTTAAAGAAATTATCGATATTTATGTAATGAGAGTGCAATAATTCGTCACTGCTAATGTCTATTCTCTTTCGTTTGAATACTCATTTGTCACTATCGGTTACTTGTGAGCGCCGCAAAAGGGATCTATACTGCTGAAATAATTATTACCCGAGTACCATTATTAAATCATGACGGTATGTCCTATTTACGCCGTTATTGAAGAAGAGGAACGAGTATCCTTGGCAAGACGAGCTTCAGGTGGACCTCCGGGAGTTGAGCTCGCTCGCTACCGGATACGGAAATTGTCATCAACCGCTAACTTCCTATTTAACTGCCTTCCGTGTTCAAGTACAAGGCTTTGAAGTGAAGTGTATCAACAAAAGAAACAAGAAGACAAGAGTGTTGTCACAAAGGGCTCTAGTTATTTTTACTTGATTGTTACCAAGCGAGTTGCCTGGCGGTTAGTGTCATGTAGTTATGATTGATTATAAACTTGAATTCGGTTGTGAACTGTCTGCAGCTGTGATGGTGGTTATCCATGGCCACTCATTTCTATACCGGGCAAATGCTGTACCTCAATCGCGACACAGCCATTCTTAGCCACCGGGCTGAGTGGCTCAGACAGTAGAGCACTGGCTCACTAACTACTTCAACGGTTTATGGAGCCGCCGAGGTACCGGAGTTTAGTCCTACGATAGTCCACGTGCCTGCACAGCTACTTACACGAGGCTGGCGTATTTGAGCTACTGGACTGAGCTGGTCTCGAACCCGCCACCTTGAGCTAAAATACTCCGGCCCTCTGCAGTCGGAACCACTAAACGACTAGACATTTATCTGCATCAGAACTTACTAGTACCTTTCCAATTATCAGATGTTTTTGGTTTATTTTTTGACAAAATCTTACGAAATGTTGTTAAATGGATGTTTCTAAGATTCTCCGCGAGAGACTTAACTTTTACTAGAACTCGTGGAGAGAGAGAGAGAGAGAGAGAGAGAGAGAGAGAGAGAGAGAGAGAGAGAGAGAGAGAGAGATTCAGGAATGCATTATGAAAATATGGGATTAGTTGTGATTTTTATCTTAATCGTCAATATTTTAGATGCATTTTTACTTCATTTTTAAATTAATTTTCACGTGGCATGATAAGCGTTTAGGCTTTTGCCGTGTCGTGAAAACAAAGTGAAATTCTTTACACTTCGCAAAGAACTTTGATCTGCGTCTTCAGAAGAAAATCTCGACTTGTTCACAAGGTAAGACTTCTCCAATAATTTTCCGTTGTTAATAGTTCCGTACCGGCACGCTTTTGCACTCTTGTATCTGTATAGCCTCTGAGTGCAAGCAACGAAACTGGACAAAACTGCATGCACTTCAGCAACACTGGAATCTCTTTTAAAAGCCAAAATGCCATTGGGCAAGAGCCGTCTGCTATTCGTCGACAGTCGAGCCGACCCCTGGCAGTCGTATATCTGGTTATGGTCGGCAGGTGATAATTTTGAGCGTTTCAGTCGCCCGTCGTTAAGAAAGAAATTTACCTGGCGAGTTGGCCGTGCAGTTAAGGGCGCGCAGCTATGAGCTGGCATCCGGGAGACAGTGGGTTCGAACACCATTGTCGGCAACCCTGAAGATGGTTTTCCTTGGTTTCCCATTTTGACATGAGGCAAATGCTGGGGCTGTACCTTAATTACCGGAATTAAGGCCACAGCTACTCCCTTCCCACGCTTAACCCTTTTCTATCCCATCGTCTCCATAAGACCCAACTATGTCGGTGCAGCGTAAAGGAAATTGTAAAATATACAGTAAAATATTAAAAAAAATGCTAGTACTTTACCTTATGTAATAATACGTCTTATACGTGCATTTTAACCTGGTTTCGAATATTTTTATCACGATATTCCTCGTTTCTTTTATTTACCTTTAAATTGCATTTAATCATTTTTAATGTACCCTTGAGACCAAGGGTGCATAACAAGGCTTGGATTTTAAGTTCTGCTAACTATTTTTATTTGTTTTCCATACTCACCTTAGAGAGTACAGACTTTTAAAATCTTAATAACTTCGTTTAATTTCATTATCAGCGGACTTTACCTAGATGTTAGGTCCCTTACAACTATATTTTCTTTCATTGCCTCCCGCCTTCCACATCAACAAAGCCTCTGCCACAGTGTGGAAGAGACTTTGGACTAGCACCTCTAATGCATATCACTAACGATTTTCACCCCACCGAGCGAGCTGGCCGTGAGGTTAGGGGCACGGAAATGTTGTGCTTGCATTGGGGAGATAGTGGGTTCGAACCAGACTGTCGCCAGCCCTGGAGATAGTGTGCCGTGGTTTCCCATTTTCATAGCAGGAAAATGTTGGGGCTCTACCTTAATTAAGGCCACAGTCGCTTCCTTCCCACTCCTAGCCCTTTCCTATCCCATCGTCGCCAAGACCTATCCGTGTTGGTGCGACGTAAAGCAACTTGTAAACAAAAAACAAAAAAGGGATTTTCACTCTAATCCACTCGGCTGTACCATGCTCGACATGCAAGTCCTCGTTAGGATTGGGTTGCAGAACGGTTGTCACATAATCTTAAATGGCTGCCAGCAAAATGTGCGTCTTTCATGACCCTCTTCAGGTGGGAAAACAAGAAGTTCGTAGGAGCCAGATCAGGGCAGTATGGTGGATGCTGAAGAAAAGGCACGGCACGCTGAGGGAGGAATTAGCACGCACGGATCGCACTGTGCGCAGGGGCATTTTCTGTTTAAGACTTTCCTCCCGTAAACTTGCACCAGCGTTGCATGCGTCTCCATTACCGTTTTCCCCAATTTATAGCAGAACTCGTTGTTCACGTGTTACTCCTTTGTGCTGTGACACTGACTCTCACACTGACTACGTTCTACTGCCGCAGCGGCTTCACCCTCACGGTTACCTGCATTCCACGCTAGGTGGCGCTCCTCATTGCGTATTTCAAGAGCCGTGTGCATGCTCAAATAGCACTACTAAATATTATGTTATCGTAGAAAAATCCACACAAATAGATGGCGGCGTCATAATGGGGGCAAACCAGGCACGAGGAGTGAGGTAGTTTGCCATTGCTTTACTCACAATTACATGTGGCGTTCAATAATCTGGAAGATATAAAAATTTTAATGCTGAAAAAATCATTGTAATATGTTGAGTTGATCCCGAGATTAATCTCCCGATACATATAAACTTACTTTCTCTCTCGTTAATACAACTGATATGAACATCTTGTGTCAGTCTCTCGTATCTCAATCCCTTCTCCAGCTAGTCTTCAGCCTCACCGTCTATTAGGCGACAGTCTAATTTGAGTTAGTGAGCTCATGAAAATTCAATTCTGCGTTCAATTAACATTCATTGGGCTGCACATAGACCTCCGTGGCTGGGCCGACCACAGCAGGTGTCCTTTCTGTGTCCGAATCCTCATTGGTTACAGCAGTTCTTCGGAAACGGAGGGAGTTCACCCGTTTCTTCATCGATTTACCTCGCTAAATGCGATCTGTATATGTCTTTTTCGCCTTAAAACTTACGGTTTGCATTGTCAAGGAAGTTCGTAGTGTTCTCCTAGGTAGAATTTCCCAGTAGGGAAGAGCTTTCCGGTTCGTTTCCAGGTCACGCTGTCCCAATTTTAGCTGTTCCTAAACGCCTGTCTTCGTTGGAGCAGTAGTAGACTGTCCTACTTACGACCCTAAATTATCTGTTTCGATCCCGGCTGAAGTAGTCTATATTCGAAGGGCGCTCAAAAATGTTGGCATTCCATGTCTTTGTTGTAGGCATGTCAAATATATCTGATCGCGCACTCGGTATCTTCCGACAAGATTAAAATTAACTCTGCCATAGGAAACGTATTGTAAAAATTCCGCGTTCGTTGTTAGCAGCACAATCGAAATGTCAGAATTCGTAGGCAAGCCGCCAAGATGGCACCACTTCAAAAGGTCTGAAACTCGGTGGCATTATTATTATTATTATTATTATTATTATTATTATTATTATTATTATTATTATTATTATTATTATTATTATTATTATAACTGAAAACATCAGTATGAAATTAATAGCGTGATAGAATGGCATTGTTACTAGGTGCGAATCCTGGCTATTGCATGTGGGATTTTTAAAGTAAAGTCACTTCTCAGAGGTGCGGATTTAGCGTACTGTAAAACTGGAGATCGCATGACAGTCGGTTAATGGTTATCCAAGCCTTCAAGCTTATTTGCGCTTGTGAAATGGATATGGTTTCACTTGTGTGCTGATACGACTTCTTGAACTACTACAAGAATAAGCAGCGAAAATTGGATTACAAATCTCGCTTGAAAAAACAAAAGTTATGACCGACATCTAAATCTCATCAAATGAACTTCTAATTGGCAATAAGATCTTTACAGTGTAAACGAGTTTAAGTATTTAGGTGAATGGATTACAGCAAACTGTAACGAAAAGGAATCTATTGAATCGAGACTCCAGAAAATGGAGATTGCTTTCCAGTTAACAAAAAATATATAAAACAAAAAGAGCCTCTCCTGGAACTGAAAAATTCGCACAACTGTAATCAAACGCGAAGCACTCTATACTTCAGACACTCAATCTCCAATACAAAACACTAAAACACCAAATAGAAGTGAAAACCGTAAAATGAGAAAAATTCTTGGGCCAAGAACCAAAGACGGTGTACATTATCCAAAGCCTAACACAGAAAGATATTTTTTAAAATCCCAAAATCACAGACTCAATGTGAATGCGAAGAATTCAATTCATAGGACACTTAGAAAGAATGGACCCGATCAAATTAACGCACAAAATACATACATTCATAAAGAACAAGGCTACTAGACCGAATTGCTACAAGCTTACAGAAAAAGACCTGAAGGCATTAGGATCACCAAACCTACTTGACCGGAATGAAATCAGGAAAATTACTTACACACGGGATTTCGAGGAAGAAGAGAAGACTACACAACATACACGGTCAGAGCAACGAAAACAGATCCAAACGTTGCGCATGAAGGAATACTGGGCCAACAGGAAGGCTAGAAAGTGTTGATTTCGCGTGGTCCTAAGAAGAAGAATAAGAATGTTTCGAGCTGTCAGTGGAGAGTTGGCGTGGAATGACATAAGTGGACGAATAAATTTGAGCGGAGCTTTGAAAAGCAGGAACGATTATAATACGAAAATAAAGTTGGAATTCAAGAGAACAAATTGGGGCAAATATTCGTTTATAGGACGAGGTGTGAGGAATTGGAATAAATTATGAAGGGAAATGTTCGATAAATGTCAAAGTTCTTTGAAAATGTTCATTAAAAAAACTAGGTAAACAAATTATAGGGAATCACACCCGGGCGACAGCCCTAAATGCAGATCATTGATTGATTGAGTTCCACATTTCAGTTTTTTTAAGGATTTAAACAGAAATAAATATAAATGTTTATACATTTCTAGATATGTTTGAGTGTGATTTGATAGAATCTGATGATGTTCTTTCAGGAACGAAACATCCCATTCTATTTTAATTAAGCTGTTTCTCAGGTATTACGCTTTCTCTTCCTGGTAGTTTATAAATTTATTTATTCAAAGTTAGTTTCGATAGACTGAAGAACCGAACAGTTATAAATAGGGCTCGGAAGTTGAAGACCTATACATTGCCTAAAAAAGACGTATAAAAACCTAAAAAATATATGTTACAAAAGGACTTAAAAACTGTCATTTGGACGTAAAAAATGCTGTCTAAAGTCATTCATAAGTGTAGTTTTAATTACATATTTAATTAATGAATATGTTTAAAAAATGAAAACTTCTGGTGTTAGGGCCTATATGCAACATACAGGGCTAAAATATAGGAGTGAAGTACTTCTTTTCAGACAGAATATGGGGCCGATGACCTAGATGTTGGGGCCCTTTAAGCAAGCATCATCATCATCATCAGAATATATTTTAGATGAACACAATTTTTGTTAAAAAAAGTAGGCCTGTTTGCAGAATTTAGAATTAAATATTTTTTTCCACCTACAATGAATTCAGCGAACCTGCAATGGACATATTTGGTTTAACCGCACTAGGGCTACATAAATTCGAATTCGGAAACCTTGCCTCAGTTAGCTTTGCAGTACCGGTATACCACAATATTCATCTCCAGGTTCTTAGGTGTAAAGGATCGTCGATTTTCAGACAGCATCAGAAAGACATCGAGGAACTTCTCTCCTCATCAATTGATCTTAAGAGTTCATACTTGCAACAAGTGAGATCTTCCTCTTCAAAAACATTCGCATCAAAATTTTCTCCTTCCATTATTTCACTTATCTTGCACATAATTTGATACCCCTCTTTTCAAGCGCTAGATTTTGTTTTCATTTCACATCTTGTTTTTTCAAATATCGATTAGATCGTATTTACTAGAGAAAAGATGTTTAAGAGGTGATGGATGAACTCATGAGGATTCGAACTGAGAATGGGCAGTAAAAATGTAGTCGAAAAAAGGTGAATAGTTAAAAAATTCCTTTAAGGCCTAAAAAGGCTAAAAAGGACCAATAAGCCAAAAAAAGCTTAAAAAAGACGAATAAAACAGACCATTTTCTAGCCTACAATGACCCAAAATAAACATATATTATGTTGGGCCTTGTCTTATGACATTCCAAAAAAAATTATTTTTCATCAACTTCCGGGCCTTAGTTTAAATTGAGAGAAACTTGATTATATTTGACGAACACGTTTCTCCTTGGTCTGACGTCCGTTCTCGTTACCAGTTGTTAGTTCACTTCTAGCATCCAATTCTTCTTACACTCTTCTCCAGAAGTAAGTTTTACAGCGGTAGTTATGTTTGTTTTGAAACTTAATTTTCAGTTCCGGTGTTAAAGCTGTGCTGATGGAAGTGTGGTGGTTATTCTGGTCGTGTTGTTGACCATACCCTGGAGATGGTAACAGCTAAGCGAACTAAATCTGTCAATGTGCCAAGTTGTTAACAGGGCCATTACTAAAGGCATAAAATTGAAGTTCAGTACTGGCGTGATAAAAATGCCTCCTAGTATTGAGCACATTAAACTCCCTCTACTTGAAATGAAGTGGAAATGTGTTCCAGTTACGTGCATTGGCACTCCCTTGTAACGTAAACTCATTGAAGTGAAACAGACTTCTAATTTCCCGAAAGTCTATATCCTGTTTTTTGTTTACCGCGCTCGACTGCTTTCAGGGAAGTAAATTGGATACAATTATAACATACTGGTGGTAATATTAACATCTTAAATTTACAGGCTCTATCCTGATTTACCGTTAGAGAATCTGTCCTTGACGGACACTCGTTTAAAAAATCCACCCTTCAGGCAAGCAACTGAATGTTGAAAATACCTTGGGGATATGAGCTGCGAATTTTAGGTAAATAAAACATAATAAAGTATGGGAATATATTCTTTATTTATTCCTAAAAGTTACAATCATTTCCTTAATAATCGTTATCCGGTCTATTAGATTAGCAGTTTACCTTTTTTCTGCGTCTGCGGGCGCTAATGTGAATCAGTGCTTTGTTTCACTTGAGCACCACTACGAGCGCTAATGTGAATCAGTGCTTTGTTTCACTTGAGCACCACTACGAGCGCTAATGTGAGTCAATGCAGAGTTTCACTTAAGCCCTTATATTTACTTTCGGTGTGCACATCTTTCAAAAATAAAAATAAAAATCTGAGAGTATTGAACCAAGGAACACATTACAGAAAGAATTATGTGAATAAGTTAATGTCTAAGATTTGAAGTAAAAAAAATAAAAGTAAAGAAACAAGCGATTTTAGGCTACTTTTCCGGAACTGATTTTCGATATTTGCTTTTTTTTTTGTTTTTTGTTTGATAGAGCTATCCAAGACTTACAATTTGAAACCTTTCCGGGCACTTTAGCCCTTCAATTTCGGCACAATTGAGGAAAGTGCTTAATTTTACGTTTTTCGTAGTAGGGGGGGGGGCTACTTTGTCTAAGAAATGTTTTCAACATTGAAAAGTTTCCAAGCACTTGAAATGTGCTTTTGTAAACGCTTAAAGTGGGTTGATGACTCAGGGAAACAAAATTTTTGTTGCGTTGATAAAAACACTTGTTCTTGTCTAATTTGGGTGCACTGATTTCATACCTGAAGGTTTTTCTCTGTAAGCTACAGGTTTTTTTTTTATTCGTTTCTGTCTATTTTCACGTTAATGTAAAATTTTCAATTCTTTCGGCATTTATCTCGACGAAAAACTGTTGGATATTATCTCAATCACGTGCGTGGTGATAATGTCATTTAAACGCAAAAAACTTGCACTGGCGTACAATTTTGCATACAGTTTTGAAATTCAAAGGAATAAAATCACTTATTTTGTGCATAAATATGAAATTTTAATTCAGACTGATTGAACTGCTGGGGGGGAGGGGGGGGTTAATGACTGGTTGGCATCTGAAGAAGATCCGTCAGATTCTGCAACAATCACCTCATGCATCTCAAGAAAAGTCTCGTGATCACTATGAAAACCATTGAAAACTGGAACCTGGAGCGCGGGAGAGTGTGGGAGGGGTCGTATTGCTGAGGGAATGCAGGGATATGTAATATTATGCCGTTTTTTTTTTCTTTCGTACCGATACCCTTGGTATTGACCGGGCAGAAATAGCAGTCACTGCTGTGGTTCTTTGGTTCACGCCAAGCCATGGGAACACCGAAAGGCATGCCATTTCGTTTTCCTTTTGTCCAGTCGCGAAGCATTTCCTCACAGTTTTGAAACACAATATGCGGAGCCCATTTATTGTCTTGGTCGCCTACTGCAATTTCAAAATGTGTTTCATATGCACGTCTGACAAATGACGAAATATTGCGCCTTTGACGTTGAAGAGTGTAACAGCCATATATAAAATATAATGTATCAGGGCTATTTTTACACTGATGCTGACTTGAATATATGACCCAGTCTGAAAAAAACAAAACAAAGGATGTTTAGTCATTGTATAGCCTATTGTTGTATACAAATTACAAAATGGTAAACCATTAATTACCCTGTAGTTATGTTTAGTCTATGTGGAGTATTAGTAATTTTCGTTTTCACCTAACTTCTGTGAAAAACAGAAATGTAGCAATAATGAAAATCGTTGTATGAAAACTAGAACATTCAGCATGAAAACCACATATCTGCAGCAGTAATTAACACTCTTATTGCATGAAAACTAGAGCATGCACAGGAAAACAGACTTCATGTTTGGAATCGACGATGCTAAAATACATAGAAATAGTCGAAAAATCTCATGCATCATACTTGATTTTGTTCCCCTGTGTAATATGAGAAATATGCAGGAGCTGAGGCGTGCCGAGAAAACCAAAATAAGTGGTAAAAAAACATCAAGAAGTGCAGCTAGAAATATTTTACTCATGTCATTCAACACCCAGGGATACAGTCTCTTGCACATCACCATGTAAGGTGAGATCGAAGGCAGTCGAGATCCCGGCAGAACACTGTGGCTAAATAATTTTCCTATTTGCTTTACGTCGCACCGACACATATAGGTCTTATGGCGACGATGGGATAGGAAAGGCCTGGGATTTGGAAGGAAGTGGCGGTGGCCATAAGGTACAGCGCCGGCATTTGCCTGGTGTGAAAATGGGAAACCACGGAAAACCATCTTCAGGGCTGCCGAAAGTGGGGCTCGAACTCACTATCTCTCGATTACTAGATACTGGCCGCACTTAAGCGACTGCAGCTATCGAGCTCGGTGGCTAAATAATAATCTAAAGGACTGAAATGGGAAATATACATGCGAAATGTTTCGAGGAGGATTCGAATAATCAACTAATATGAGCGTCATTAATAATCGCCAAGGATCGTTACGCGGATACGGCTGAAGAAGAGGAACCATCGCCGTCGAGTTTCTCAAAATTAAGTAGCCAAAATAGATTTCATGATTTATTTATTTATTTATTTATTTATTTATTTATTTATTTATTTATTTATCTTTCACCTTTGCTGTTTGTAGTTTACATGGATCATCTGCTGAAAGGTATAAAATGGCAGGGAGGGATTCAGTTAGGTGGAAATGTAGTAAGCAGTCTGGCCTATGCTGACGACTTGGTCTTAATGGCAGATTGTGCCGAAAGCCTGCAGTCTAATATCTTGGAACTTGAAAATAGGTGCAATGCGTATGGTATGAAAATTAGCCTCTCGAAGACTAAATTGATGTCAGTATGTAAGAAATTCAACAGAATTGAATGTCAGATTGGTGATACAAAGCTAGAACAGGTCGATAATTTCAAGTATTTAGGTTGTGTGTTCTCCCAGGATTGTAATATAGTAAGTGAGATTGAATCAAGGTGCCGTAAAGCTAATGCAGTGAGCTCGCAGCTGCGATCGACTGTATTCTGTAAGAAGGAAGTCAGCTCCCAGACGAAACTATCTTTACATCGGTCTGTTTTCAGACCAACTTTGCTTTACGGGAGCGAAAGCTGGGTGGACTCAGGATATCTTATTCATAAGTTAGAAGTAACAGACATGAAAGTAGGGAGAATGATTGCTGGTACAAAGAGGTGGGAACAATGGCAGGAGGGCATTCGGAATGAAGAAATAAAGGCTAATTTAGGAATGAACTCGATGGATGAAGCTGTATGCATAAACCGGCTTCGGTGGTGGGGTCATGTGAGGCGAATGGAGGAGGATAGGTTACCTAGGAGAATAATGGACTCTGCTATGGAGGGTAAGAGAAGTAGAGGTAGACCAAGACGACGATGGTTAGACTCGGTTTCTAACGATTTAAAGATAAAGAGGTATAGAACTAAATGAGGCCACAACACTAGTTGCAAATCGAGGATTGTGGCGACGTTTAGTAAATTCACAGAGGCTTGCAGACTGAACGCTGAAAGGCATAACAGTCTATAATGATAATGTATGTATGTTATTTATTTATTTATTTATTTATTTATTTATTTATTTATTTATTTATTTATTTATTTCCTACTGACTTCTTTAGCATTTATATTACTTTAAAATATTCGTAAATCTGTTTTTTCCCTAAGCCCATGGACATTCCGAATACCTGTGGGGGAGGGGAGGGAAGGAAGTAGTTTCCTACTGGGTGAAAACATTGCTTACTCGTGTGTACTTTCGTTTCGCTTCTGAACCAAAATTCGTCCCCCAGCTTGGCCAAGTTTGGTAATTGCCCGTTAGTAGAGGAAAAAAAATGTTAACTTCGCCCTTTGTGAAAAGCTGATGATCATGAATATGTCTTTCAATAAAAGAAACTCAAATATTGATAACGAACGATTTATTTGAACCATTTCACAGAGATGGGTACAGAGGTTTATACAGATCTACATCCCGTGCACCTTTCAAGGTCACTGTTGCTACGTAAAACATTTTGTGACGTCCCTGACGTTACACATTTTGTCAGTCACGCAAAATTTCGGATGACCTCTAGCCCTAAGACATATTAATGTCAAAATCACCATCAGAATGTTGGCCAGAAGAGTAGGAGAGGTGGTATTCAATCTGTAATCACTAAATTGCGTGCCGAAAGTCTGGATTCAATTCCAAACCTTTCCGCAATGTTCATATGGATGCTGTTGATGGTGATTCGTCCGTCAAATGGAGACGTAAGGCCTTGAGCAGACCCCTTGGTGTTGTCCGACAGGAGTAGACTGTGCACATACCGGGTCTCACCTTCTTCCCTACCTTATCTTACAGTCAGACGCCCAGGTCGCCCATGGCCGTAAAATAAAAACACCAGCCGAACTCGTCCTCGGGATACTCCCGGTGGTAAAATCCATACGAGAAAAGAATCCACAGTTCTAGACCTTCAAACATGCAACTCAGTGTTGAAAACATCAGAGGGATATGAGCTGCGAATTTTAGGTAAATCAAATATAAACTATTAAAAGATATTTTTTATTCCTAAAACTTACAATCCTTTCCTTAATCATAGTTATCCGGTCTGTTAGCTTAGCAGTTTGCCTTCTTCTACCACTACGAGCGCTAATGTGAGCCAGTGCAGAGAGTTTCACTTACGCCCTTATAACTACGTTCGGTGTGGACATTTTTCAAAAAATTAATAAAACGCATTAGGGTATTGAACCAAGGAACACATTATTGAAAGAATTGTGTAAATAATTTAATTCGGTTAGGATTTGAATAAAAAGTAAAACGAGTAAAACAAGCGATTTTAGGGTGTTTTCCGGAACTGCATTTAGGCCGGAAGTGATTTTCGAAATTTGAAATCTTCCCGGGTCGTTTAGCCCTTCAACTTTCGGAACACCGAGCTCGATAGCTGCAGTCGCTTAAGTGCGGCTAGTATCCAGTATTCGGGAGATAGCGAGTTCGAATCCCACTGTCGGCAGCCCTGAAGATGGTTTTCCGTGGTTTCCCATTTTGACACCAGGCAAATTCTGGGGCTGTACCTTAATTAAGGCCACGGCCGCTTCCTTCCTATTCCTAGCCCTTTCCTGTCCCGTCGTCGCTATAAGACCTATCCGTGTCGCTGCGACGTAAAGCAAATTGAAAAAAAAAAAAAACCTTTCGGCACAATTGAGAAAATTGCTTCAATTTTACGTTTTTCGTAGTCTGCTAACAAATGACTTCAGCATTAAAAATAGAAAACACTTTTCCCTTTGCGAAAACCAAATGCACATAAATATATCTCCCGGTTATGGCCATCTATCAATGGTTGCTACTTTCAGATGGCAGCCTGCCGTAAGACATAGCCTGCATAGTTGCTATGGTTACACTTCCGTCACACATTTTGTTGCCTTACGTTACACACATTTTCAGATGAACCCCCAGCTATAAAGCATATTTATGTCAATAAATGTGAGAAAAGCAATGGCGAACTACCTCACTCTTCATCTAGCCTAGTACGCCTCGTTTTGATGCTACCGTTGGTTTTTATGGTTTCCTTATAACCGCATAATCCTTGGTGGTGCTATTTGGAGATCCAACTAGCCTCTGGGCTGATGACCTAACAGACGTGTCAATAAATACGGTTATCAAGTATAAAGTTCATATTTCTAGGGTGCTTGGAAGTGTTACATTAAATCATGTCCACAGTTCAGCTACAACACATACGAACGGCTGTGGAGATCAATGAAGAAAGAGGTAACCGACAATTTTGAAGATCGGCAACTTAACAAAATCAGACCATGGCGCTCTGTCACGCTTTAACATCTCCTCCTGACATAGCGTGGCACTAATAATCCGAAATGAGAGGATTCTCTTCTTATAGCATGCGATTAAAGGTGCTTTAAGTGAATGGAAATACACCTCATCATGATGAACCGCAAGGAAAACGGCCAATTTATATAGTGTGCTAAAATATGCGGAACATGTTCATAGCGATGGCTGTAGTACTACTCGGGAACTTCTAACTGTAACATGTGATGTAGGCCCCTGGTACATGATATGAATATCAGTAGTGGTGAAGAACAAATGGAAAGGAGAAATCTTAGAGTAAGTCATCTGCTATACAAGACTGGGACCAGTAATAATTCCCGATGATTACTAACAAATGCGTTGTAGTTCGGAGCTATCTCGATGGCAGTGCTTGCTTACCATAGCATAGCTACGAAATTAACATGTGAAAACGTTGAAAGTTTGGAGTCGAGGAAGACATCCGACCGTAAAAATGGACTTTACCTACATCTAGTATCAACCCTAAGTGATTGAGAAAATGCTATGAAGAACAAGAAGTGTGATATAATTACAATCAGCCGCATGGGAATTCACACAAGATTTACTAAAGTAACGTAAAATACTCCATTACAACTAATAGAACACAGCTGTAATGGACTGGCGTAGAAACTCACTCAAATTGTAATAGACCTACCTTAACACTACGATTCACGGTAGATTGAGGACAAGCTTAATGTTGTACTGTAGTTATAGTAATGACTAGAATTGACCGCGAGATTAACAGTAGAATACACAAGGTGAATAGTGTCTGCGACCATTGTCTATTGAAAAAGAAGGGTTGCAGAAGGCCGATCTGAAAATGAATATTGTGATTATGGATAAAGAACGCAAAGCGACCAATCAAGTATTCGAGGGTAGATTTGAAAGTGCGAGAAGAAAGGACGACAGCGACTGGAATGGGAATAAGTAGTTCGTGAAATTACTAGGTACAGAGCAAAAACTCTGAATGAAATAAGACAGCTGGCATGGGATATGACTGGTTGGATATAGGAAATGGTAAAAACTGACGCTTGAAGGCGTGACTGCCCTTCAACATCGTAGGAAATACTCTTATTTACTAAATCCCTGAAAAAAGTTAATTAATAAGCCTTCCTCTTCCTTGTGCAGAATTGTGCAATCTCATCGCCTCGTCGGTTGGTATTGAAGAATGCTGTCATTGATAGATTGTCGATTCTTCCAGCCTCCGCCTTAATACTACCTCATTTTTTAATTATAATAGTGGAAAACCCTACTTTACCTATATTTTGTTAATTCAGCGTAGTGTTTCCGGTTTTCCTTATTTATCAGTTTCAATGTATGAACAAATAACTTCTTTCACTTGCTAGGTTCCTTTTCCAAGATATATTCAAAGCCAGCTTGTAGTTTTACTTGACTTAATTATTGTGATCATAACCATCGGACAACCGGACGAGTTGGCCGTGCGGTTAGGGGCGCGCGGCTGTGAGCATGCATCCTGTAGATAGTGGGTTCGAATCCCACTGTCGGCAGCCCTGAAGATGGTTTTCCGTGGTTTCCCATTTTCACACCAGGCAAATGCTGGGGCTGTACCTTAATTAAGGCCAGGCCGCTTCCTTCCAACTCCTAGGCATTTTGTATCCCAACGTCGCCGTAAGACGTATCTGTGTCGGTGCGACGTAAAGCCACTAGCAAAAAAAAAAAAAAAAAAGCCATCAGACCTCCGGTTTATCGCGGAAGCCTAACCACAGATATATATATATATAAAAATCCCAATTTCATTAACCAGGAGTCGAACCGCGGGTACCTTGGTGAGAAGCCAGTAACATTGCCACTTGGTTATCACGCCCCACTCCCTTCTAAATTTCGTAGATCTTGGGTTCTAACCCCACCGTCGGCAATTCTGAAGATAATTTCATTGTTTCCCATTATAACACTAGGCATATAACGGAGCTGTACCCTAATTAGGGCCATGCCTGCTACATTCTCTCAAGTTTTCATTCCCACGCCCTGAAGTGATGGGGCGGCCCATCTAGAAGGTGTCGCCCTCTCCCTGGCGAGGGGATTGGACAGGGTTGCAGGCGATTGCTAGAAGAGGGAGATGGTGAAGGAAAGCATTACAGGTATTGGGGATGGATTGCGGGGGTTTGTCCCTAGGCCAAGGGGACGATAAGTCTTCTTAGACGACTATCAAGGGCAGTACAAATTTAGGAGTATTTTTTGTTTCTATTGTTTTGTTTTTTGTTTCTTCTTATGTTTCTGTTTTTCTTTTTTTCATATAATACAGGCCACATGGGTGACATAATGGCATTCATTTTATTGTTGATTTTATACGTAACATTGGTTGGTAACATAGTAGTAATAATAATGCCCCACTAACTACATTTAACGATTTTCGAAGACGCCGGGGTGCCGGAATTTTGTCTCGCGGGAGTTCTTTTACGTGCCAATAAGTCTCCCAGCACGAGGCTGACTTATTTTAGTACCTTCGAATACCACCAGACTGAGTCAGAATTAAACCTGCCAAGATGGGGTCGGAGGACCAGTACCTTAACCGCGTGAGCATCTCAGCCCGGTCATCACAGTAACTACCTCCAAAGATCTTGTCAAAAATTCGGCACAGGATCTCGGGTATTCTGTATAATGATACATTTTTAATTACTTATTTTGATTGTTTTTTAAAAGTTGCTTTACATCGCACCGACACACAGGTCTTCTGGCGACGATGGGATAAAAAAGGTCTAGGAGTGAGAAGGAAGCGGCCATGGCCTTAATTACGGCACAACCCCAGCATTTGCCTGGTGTGAAAATGGGAAACCATGCAACACCATCTTCAGTGCTGCCGACAGTGGGGGGTTCGAACCCACTATCTCCCGAATGCAAGCTCACAGCTGTGCGATCCTGACCGCACGGCCACTTGCTCGTTATTATTTTGATCATATATCAATAACATCAGTATTTATTTGTACCGTTCCCGCGATCTAGACGAATTACTGTACTAAATCTTTGTCAAAGATACTAAAAATTCAGTACTCCTAGGAATGTTAGAGAAAATCGAAATAGTAATGGGTTTCTTTTTTGTTTGGTTTCTTTAGGGTAATATCAGATAAATAGAACATGATGATGATGGTTGTTGTTTAAAGGGCCTATCATCTAGGTCATCGGGCCGGGTAAATAGAATAAAGACATTAATGTATTATTTCATAATGTACGTGCTGTAGGATTACATTCTAAGTTTCATTAACAATGTAGGGAAGTAAATCTCCATTACTGATACTTGCATTGAGTTACTGTTTGATTTAATGATTTTTATACGTGACGTTGCAAGTTGGCAGCAATCTTAGATCTGCTATATTTGTTTCTTAGGGAACATGCATGATTCCAATATTACGGTATGCTTTGTGTTGTGCTGACCATAAAAATTGGCCACGGCATGACGACCGCTTGTAAAGAGTTAATTGTTGCCAATACAGTCAGTACGAATGGGGAGATACGTTTTTTTTTCACAATCTTCATTTTTGCCAAACGTTGGCATTCCTTCCTGTTCGTAGAAAAAGCTTCGTGCGCATTCGTTTTTATGTACGGAAAGAATGTTACTCGGAAAGAAACCATCTCGGTTTTTATAGCTGCTCCGTAAACATAATATGGAGCAGAAATAGAAAACACAGCTTGTGAAGGGTCCCCGCTGTCCATCCGCCTGTCCTGGGTTATATTAATTTGACTCTCTCTCTCTCTCTCTCTCTCTCCTTAATACCAGAGATAGGTATATTCCCGATACGGGATGATGGCATAAATGGCGAAGTCGTAGACGCGTGGCTCATAATTCACTGCTCACTCTCTTTGTAAACATTCTCATAAGGTAGGTTACCGGGCTTCAGCGGACAGAAAAACCACACGATATTAACAGATTAATACACAATATTATTTTATGGTAACGGTCCACTGGCCTTAACGACGATCTGTTACCAATAATCCGTGAGGCAGGCATGGCAAACTGAGCCATAGCTAATAATACTGCCCGCATTCGTGGCCAGATCGTTCTACCGTAGCTGATTTGATAAGCGGCTTTCTTGTAATCTGCACAGCACAGTGTGCAGAGCTTTCCTGTTAGAAGCTAAAAAATTCAGTATCAAGAAAATCTCACTGACAGCAATTTAAGGAGGAGTCTCGGAATAAATTATTTACATTTCCCGGAGCCAAGGGAAGTAACTATATAAGAGTAAAACCTCCCACCCGGCCGGGAATCTAACCCGGGCCCTCTAAACCAAAGGCGACTACGCTAACCATTCATCTCAGAAGCCGGACTTCATCTTATGATGAAATTAATGAATTGCTAGCGGTGCTAGGGCACTCCGTATTTTGTTCTTCGGTTCGGCCCAGTTACGGATTATCGTTGCGTCAGTAGAGTGCAATTCTGATTGAATTTCTGACTTCTTTTCCCGTTTCTGCCTACGGAGTTCCATCTCATTTATACATATGCAGGGTCTCTCATATAAACCCACACCGAAAGCACTAGGTTTGTACTCTGCGCTACGGCAGCTACAGTATGGGAGGTGGGCGCGTAGTTCTTGACCGTGCAAGCAGCCTGTACGTGTTCGACCTGGCCAGTCTGATTATCAGCTGTTAACATGGTGAGATAGTTTGCAACACCGTATTTTCGAATGTGCAAGTTCTGCTTTCATCTTAATGGTAGTGTGAACAGTCATAACTCTCGGTATTGGTGCGCAGGAAATCCTAATGATGTTTATGAAGTCCCTCATTATGATAGGAAGATTGGTGTTTGGTGTGCTGTTAGTGCAAGACGAATAATTGGGCCTATTTTTAGGGACGACAGAAAATGCAGAGAGGTAAGTTACCAAGGTGACATTTTGACGTCGTTCTGCGATCAGTTAACGGAAGAATAAAATCGCGTGGGTCGTTTAAACAAGATTCAGCCCCTGTTCATACAGCAGAAGATTCCCTTCTTACAATCTCGAAAGTGTTTGCAGACAGAGTGATCAGTGCTGGTCTGTTTCCCCCTCGTCTTCAAGATCTAACAGTGTGTGATTTATACTTGTGGGGTAAACTGAAATAAAAAGAAAAACAAATCCTCGCACAGTGGAAGAACTGAAATAAAGCATTACGAATGAAATCAGAAACATTACAGTGGCAGAACTCACGTCAGCCAGAATGTGGTTACCAGATACAATGCCTGCGTCTTTAATATGGTAAAAAAACTCGTGTCCTCATCCCGAGGTGGTGCAGCTCTTTTCAGGGACACCCCCATTGGAGGTGAGCTGCATGTACCATTTCAACCACATACCAGCCCTCCTGCCAGTCTTAAATTCCTGACAGTACTGGGAATCGAACCCGGGCCCCCGAGGACGGCAGCTAATAACACTAACCGTTACGCTACGGAGGCGGGCTTACCTCGGGATGAGGATACGAGTTTTTTTTTTAATATGGTAAGATTTGTATACACGCTTAAAGCAGGGCGGCCGCGCGCGACGCAACTTCGGCTGAGGCAGCTGCCGTAGCGCAGAGTGCAAACACTGTGTGTTCGGTCTGAGTTTATGTGAGGCCCTGTAGATTTCCGTGATTTGACGTGCCAACATTCCCTCCTATTGACTTAACTTCCATTGTCCGGCTCCATGGCTAAATGGCTGGCCTATGGTCACAGGGGTCCCGGATTCGGAATTTTAACCATAATTAGTTACTTCCTCTGGCACGGGGACTGGGTGTATGTGCCGTCTTCATCATCATTTCATCCTCATCACGACGCGCAGGTTGCTACGGGCGTCAAATCAAAAGACCTGCACCTGGCGAGCCGAGCTTGTCCTCGGACACTCCCGGCACTAAAATGGAAAAGGAATTCCAATTCATTTTTTTAACTTCCATTTCTCTCATTGGTCACTAGACAAGGAGTTATTTGCCTGTGTACTTACGATTTTTTGGCAGAAACCTCGACTAATCAGTCAGTAAATAAATAAATAAATAAATAAATAAATAAATGAATAACCCTTTTTGCGAGACACATTTGAAGAATTTGCGTGTGGTATAAGGAAAGCGTGGTCTTTTTATCAATGGCTTTTACTGCTAGGATGAGCTGTCATATCGGTCTTCCATGCGTGTTATTGATCGTCTAGATATGTGCTACACATATTCCCTGAACTTTTCTGTTGTTGCTCTTGTATGGGCCATATTTTTCCCTGCTTGATAAGATAATGAGTGATACTGAACATTGCTTTAATCTCCTGTCTCGTTTCCGATGTGCTAATCATGATGCGCCTTCTGCTACTGAACTGTTTGTTGTCTAGTACAGTTTCTGCCTTAGAAAATTAATTTCTCAGTAGTTAGAATATTCTTACACGAATACGTTCTGCCTTGTAAAGCAGAACATCTTTATAACATACGTGGGATATAATTATGGGCAATGTGACTCAAACGAAAGTTGTTTTCAGCTGTGCAGGTTATCTGTAATTCCGCATTTTTTTAAATTTATAGTTACAGAATAATATTCTGTAACATTGAAACTTCTTCCTGCTGTTTTCATTGATACTTTGCTAGTTGCTTTACGTCGCACGGACACAGATAGGTCTTATGGCGACGATGGGACAGGGAAGGGCTAGGAGTGGGAAGGAAGCGGCCGTGGCCTTAATTAAGATACAGCCCCAGCATTTGCCTGGTGTGAAAATGGGAAACCACGGAAAATCATCTTCAGGGCTGCCGACAGTGGGGTTTGAACCTACTGTCTCCCGAATACTGGATACTGGCCACACTTAAGCGACTGCAGCTATCGAGCTCGGTCATTGATACTTTCACAGCCCAGGATATAATAGGGATGATTGGTTGTTTCGAATTTAATAATCGTGTTCCAGTTGTGAGGAAGCGGAAGATCTTTCGATTTTAATAATCGTGGTCTAGATGTGAGAAAGCTGGGAATGACATAGATGAATAAGCTAGAGTGGAGTTTTTAAAAGTAGGAAAGATCATGAAATGAAGACTAAGTTAGAATTCACGAGGACAAATTGGGCAAATACTGTTTAATGCAAAAGGAATTAGGGAGGTGTTTCCCCTCCTGTGGGTGGGGGCGATAGAATAACATCCACGGTATCCCCTGTCTGTCGTAAGAGGCGACTGAAAGGTGCCCCAGAGGCTCTGAACTTCAGACCGTGGGTTGGTGACAACGGGGCTCTTGGATGAGTCCTGGCATTGCTTCCACTTACTTCTGCCAGGCTCCTTAACTCGTGTTCTTTTCCGACTGCGACGGTATTAGAGCACTCGAGGCCTAGGGAGTCTTTCATTTTCACGCCCTTCTTGGCCCTTGTCTTCCTTTGGCCAATACCTTCATTTTTCGAAGTGTCGGACCCCTTCCATTTTTCCCCCCTCTGATTTGTGTTCAATAGAGGATGGTTGCCTAGTTGTACCTTTTCTTAAAACAATCACCACCACCACATTAGGGAGGCGTTTGATTAATCTTCAATTTCTTTGATCTCGTGTAAGAAAATACTAGGTAAACAACTTATAGGGAATCTGCCATGTAGGTGACAGCCATAAATGCAAATCAATGTTGATTGATTGATTGATTGATTGATTGATTGATTGATTGATTGATTGATTGATTGATTGATTGATTGATTGATTGATTGATTGATTGATTGATTGATTGAAGCGGAAGATCTTCGTGAACGATATTCAATAACAAGGCCGGATCTACCTCTTTGGTACCCCTTGGTCAAAATTACATTCGGCTGATGTGTAAGGATAATGTTATTGGCTTTATGTCCCACTAACAACTTCTACGATATTCAGAGACGCCGAGGTGCAGGAATTTAGTCCAGCAGGAGTTCTTTTACGTGCCAGTAAATCTACCGACACGAAGCTGACGTATTTGAGCAGGACTGAGCCAGGTGCGAACCTGCTTAGTTGGTGTCAGAAGATCAGCGCCTCAACCGTCTGAGCCACTCAGCCTGGCACTTCCGTTTGAGTAACATTGCCCTAATATCTCTCTTATGTGAAAAAAGGACGTTCTGCTTGTTCAATACGTGGTTCAGCTCTCTAGGAACATACAGTAATTCTGTGCTCGGTCAATTTTGACTAAAATGTCTTCGAGCTGGGGGTTCGAGGGTCATCCGAAAATCTGTTTAACGAAATTGCGTAAGGTAACAAAATTTATGACATGTTACTTAGCAACTGTACATTGAGAGCTGTCCAGGTCGTGTATCTGTATGCCATGACCACCCGTCAGTCTTGACATAAGTCTGCACGGTTGCTAGGTAACATCTCGTCACACATTTTATTGAAAGACATATTTATGATAATTACATTTTCACTTTGGGACAGTCGAAACATGTTTCGAGATTCCTTAAATCCCAGGGATACGTGCTACTTTTAAAAACCATTACTTAAACCCTTTTCAGTCAAAGAGAACGCGCCGTGAGATCACGTGAAGCTTTAACCCTTGCAAAGCGTAAGAAAGCAGCCACTTCTTCTGAAATGATTCAGCTTGATTCAAAGGATCATAGAAGGGCTACGAGGTCCTAGGTGGAGAAGAACCTTCAACAGTAGTTCGACATTCACGGTGCGGTAACTCCGAGATGGGAAACATAAGATAGGAAAACGTACTCCGTGATGTTCGCCAACGTTCTTTGAGGAGACTGAAGAAGAAGAAGATAAAACTATAGATACATCTCGGCAAAAGTTCGGAACAGGCCTATCAGCCTAAGAATGAGGAGTTCTCAATCCGATAAGATTTTATTCCGGAAGAATAATTTCATTTGTGTACTACTTCATATCTGATGCGGAACCCGATCTTGTTCCTGTAAAATACTGAACAAGATTCCCTGCTTTGTGCAGTAACTGGAACAAATTTACGACGCGGAGCGTGAGATAGCCTTATAGTATTATCATTGGCTTCTCACCAAGGCGGCCGCGTTTCGAATCCCGTCCAATTCATGCGGAATTTCTTGAATGAAAAGGCATGACCCGATGGTTCTACGTAAAAGTTGTAGGTCCCTTGGCTGTGATCACAATACTAAGAGTCACGTAATATTACAAGATTGTTTGTTTACATTTACGGCAGTATTGAACGTTCATACATCATACATTTTCTCTGCTTTTTAACATTTTAGACGGAATATAAAATAAATAGCGATAGTATAAGGGAATTTATTCCTTATCTGTCTCGACTATGCTCTAGGCATATTTGATATTCTTCATACACTATCCCATTATTATTATTATTATTATTATTATTATTATTATTATTATTATTATTATTATTATTATTATCTCGTCCTGTGGTGTAGAGGTAGCGTGCCTGTCTCTTATTCCAAGGCCTGGGTTCGTTTTCCAGCCAGTTCAAGGATTTTAATTATGGACTGAGGAATAGAACGGGGTTCTCTTGATGCGATATTTTCTTAAGCTCTTAGTTACAGGAAAGAAACGCGCATTAAGGTGACGCAACTGGCCTAGTGTTCATAGACGAACACTGGTTGCCAAGGTTACAATGATGTCAGGAATTTGTTGACGTTAGTTCCAAGCCCAAAAATGTATCCATGGTAATATCGTACGACGTCAGCTGGCCAAATGAAAGTCTCGTTAGTAGACACCACATGGGTGACTTGGATGTCAATTTGACGTTCCATTGTCACCAGTAGTTCGTGCCATTACATTTAACAGTGAAGAGAGCTCCTATCAGAGAAACTTAAACTCTACTCAGAGAATTTGGTGAGATGGATATTGCCCCGCGGTGTAGGGGGCATCGCGCCCGCCTGTCACCCGGCGACCCCGGGTTCGATTCCTGGCCGGGTCAGGGTTTTTTAATGGTAATGATTAATATCCCTGGCCTGGGGACTGGGTGTTTGTGACGTCCTTAATATTCCTTTCCTCACACACAACATTCCACACTACCGCCATTCCAGTTACACGCAGGTTTATACAATATGATGCCAGTAGGGCAAAAGATCCACATGGGTCGACGCCCCGAACAAATAGCATTTTTTTAAAAATAGACATCAACGGCAACTGCTTTTTCCTCGTCTTCAATAACCTACAGACCTCATCCGGGATCGAACCCGAAGTATAGAGAAAGAAGCCAGCACGTTAATCACGCGACCACAATGCCGACGTTTGCCCTAATATTCTTATTGCTGTCAAACTCCATTGCATCTGTAAAATGTACAAAATGTTAGCATCATTTTAGATATTTCTTCTTTCCCAACTGTTGTTCAACGTTTCAGTACGATATTGCAGTTCTATACCGCATCTTTTTGCCTAATTTCGATGTAGAAGAGTGGAAAGTATTCTTCTCTTTCAATATATTGTTATTGTTCTTTTCTTAGATATTCTTGCTAAATGAATGGTGAGTTTGGGATACCGTTGATGAGGGTCCGGAGGCATGTAATCTGGGATTCCAAGTCATTTGTTAGAAGGTTGTAAAGATGCCTGCTTTGCATATCACTATACAAGTACAACTGCCTCATTAATTTCCGCTTGTCCTCAATACAATTAGGCTGGAGTAGGAAACGTGTCTGATCCAGCTTCGTGTCCTCTCCAAAAGGAACATATTTTCTCTTGACGTACTTGCTTGTTTCTTAGACAGGAAGAATTATGGTATATCTGGAACACTACATCTTCTTAAAATGATAAAAGAAAACGTATACATCGTTCCTCCCTAGGTTGTGAGGGGGATTTTACATGAAATTAGCTTTCTAACTGTGAAATAATTACCGAGATCGGTTGAATTCCCGAGATTGCCCACCACATACAAACAAATCCGCTAACTTTCTATATTTATAATATTGGTATAGATTATGCCGTGTGTGGTTGAAATGTGCTTGTAAATCACAACACTTACGGCAAGTCAGGAAGGTGGATGATGGATGGATGGAAAATACAGTTTTCTGCATTAAAATGGTGTGTTCTGGATCAATGACTTGACAGTTGAGCTCAAGGTCGCTCAAGGACAAGTGGCTATTTCAGAAGGAGACATCCTTCACTCGCTTAACAGAACAGAATGACAGTGAGGCCCAGTTTCTTAAACGAATTTTAAGTGTTAACACTGCTGTTAAGGAGACTGTTAAGGACATAAACAAAATCGCCGTCTCATCAAGACTTGTTAACTCTAACAAATTGTTAATGCTTGTGTTAAATTAACATGGTAGCAGGCCTGTGTTAACCTGTTAACAGCTGTTGTTAACATTTCAAAATGGTAGCATGTAGAGGACGTAAGTTTGAAGCTTTTACTGCTGTTTGAAGACTATTTATAAACTGAAGAAAGCAACGTACGACCCATACTAAGAAAAAAACTAACTACATTTTTTAGAGTTTTCAGGACGTGTTATACAAATATACCTAATTACCAAAGCCATAATGAACAAAGGTACTGCGGTAGAAGAAATTGAAAATAGGTTAGTTTCCCACAGATTGAAACTTGTCAGTGTCTCCAGTGCAGCAGTTGCTTATAATTATAACTAACTTAGAAATTATGCTTCAGGCTCTTTTCATGTAATTGTAGGCAACTGTGTACATGAGTGCAAGACAAGAGTGTTTGGAATTCTGCGAAGAATTCCTGCTGCCATTGCAGGATTTGGTTAATAGGAAGTGTCGGGCAGCGCTCTTCCATAATGTTGCAAGAGTAACATAAAGTATAGGAGTTCTGATGGGCCATACCCCTAATGTTTATGCAACCCCTATAGCGTAATCGTTGTGAAGGTAGACTATAATTGCTGCTCGCTTCAGAAACTTTGCATTCTAACCTATTAATGCATAAAAATCCTGGCTCTAGATCAGATAATTCTTGCCTCTGGTGACTTGCGTTTTGCGGGGGTCTCTCTCTCTCTCTCTCTCTCTCTCTCTCTCTCTCTCTCTCTCTCTCTCTCTCTCTCGGAAAGCAGGCTGTTGCCAATCTGTGCTGTAACATTACTGTATTTTCCCCCACCCCGCAGTAAAAGAATGCCCGAAAATCATTCAAAACCTATCAATTATCACATTGTCCCAGTGATGTAGGGGCCTTAGGTTACACTTATACAAGAATATATTGAATACTGTGGTATAACAGTCCGTTCTTTCATTTTTCTAGCACACTCGCAAACTTTCAAATTAACTCTGTAACATTTGCCTCGCATTCAGCATCATAACGCTTTTGTTGCGTCGTACTTGACATATTTACGTCTCAGCGGTCTCCGCTAACCATAACCTATAATAATGTGACCCATGTGTGACAAAATACTATTCCAACATACCGCTAGGAGCGCTTTATGTAAAGAAACAAAATACGTGCACTGCCAAACGCGTTCAGAAATCTCACGGAAATGTATTCAATTGTCTTTAACATTTGTTTCGTAACGAATGTTGGAAATGTTTTCGTGAAATAAGCTAGGGTACTTTTAACCGTAGTATTAAATTAATAACAATTGTTACTTAACATTTGTTAAGTGAAATGTAACACAGAGTTGAAGAAACCGGGTCTCACTGTCAAAAGTCTGTAACTGATTGCTGACCCGTTAATCCTCTGCTGCTGTGACGGTACCGTACATTCTATGTAGTGTTATCGTAAAGCCCCGGATTTTCATGCTGTAACAGGGTAGATTGCAAATTAAATTTGGTTAATAGGAAGTGTCGGGCACCGCTCTTTCATAATGTTGCAAGAGTAGCATAAAGTATAGGAGTTCTGATGGGCCATACCCCTAATGTTTATGCAAACCCTATAGCGTAATCGTTGTGAAGGTAGACCAGGGCCTCTCAAACGCCCAAACTCTCACGCGTGCAGAGCGAGGTGCATAGGCTCTGTGCACTGTGCATCGGTACGCTTCGCCTCAACTCGGCTTGACTCGGATGGTGTAGTGTGCTGAGAGCGACGAAGCGTTTGGTGGTAGACGACGTGTTTATCAGTGAAATAGACAAACGCACGACAACAACATAATAATGGAGCAACCTGTTTCGAAGAAAGCAAAGACTTCCGAAAGTCCATTTCAATCGAACTGGGAACTTTCGTATTTTTTTTTTTTTGTTTGTTTGTCGTGACGATAACGCCAAATGCTTAATCTGTGGGACGATAATTACGTGCGTAAGAAAATCATCTATTGAAAGACACTACAACAGACTACATTCGGAAAATTATTGTGAAATCATAGGAGACGTCAGAGAGAAAGAATTAAGGAAGTTGAAACAGCTTGAAGAAGAGCATTCTATATCCACAAATGAGTTTTGTTCCAGTACTGTAGCATTTTCATTTTGGTTACGGGTTCTGCATTTTTTTTAAATTATGTTTACATTCCTCTCAAACATGTATGTGTATTTCTAATTCACTTTTTTAATTTTTTTAATAACACTGGTAACCTTGTCCCATACAACTGTGCGTCTCCGCTCACCACACGTAAACATTTCGCAGTGGGGGAGAAACAGCAGTGAAGGTGAGGAACGCGGAGACAGGCCGAACGGGGAGACAGGTGTAGGGAGAGAGGAGTGGGGGGTCTGCACTCTGGTCAACCAAGCGAAGTCGTCTTTTGCACCGTGCACAGTGCATGCACCACGCGCATGCACCCTGAGAGGCCCTGAGGTAGACTATAATTGAGGACCGTTTTTTCAAAACTCGCACATTGCAAAAATGGGGTGAATTGAGTTATATACGGGACGTGGATGTTAGGTCACTTGGCTTTCATGTCCTTAAACTGGTTTTAGCAAAAGTTGTTTATTGTCATCACAACAAGCCGCTAAATATGGGTTGTTTTCCCAAAACTCGCTCATTACTACGATATGCGTTATACCAAAACTCGCTCATTACAGCAAACGTCGCTAGACTGCTGGATATTTTGCTGACATGTAAGTTTCCATTGTTTTTTTAAGTATGAATGTTAGTATCCGGACCTTAATATCAATAAAATGTACGTTCAGTTCTGCAAAGAAAGAGATTTAGAAGGGAAATCAAAATGTTCAACCTCAAAGTACAAGCAAATTTACTATACGAAATTCAATTTAGGTTTTGGGAATCCACACTCAGATACATGTTCGACGTGTAAAGAACTTTTATTGATAATTAAGGATACGAAAAATGACGTTGTAAGGAACAAGGCTCGAATTGATTATAGATTACACAAAGCACGAGCTAATAATTTTGTTGCCATTCTTAAAGAAAAGGATGATAGTCATGTTGATGTCATATTTGACATGCAACAAAATCAACCCATTCCTAAAATATCTGTTGGGGAAGTATTTTACCTGAGACAAGCATGGTTATATAATCTTTGTGTCATGACAAATGAAAAGCGACTGGACAAAACTAAAGTTTTCTTTTATACGTGGTTGGAGACAGAAGGGGTAGTGGAGCGAATGAAATAGCTTCGGGTGTAAAGGACTATCTTGAGCACTTAGAAAATAATCTCAGTATTCGGGAGATAGTAGGTTCGAACCCCACTGTCGGCAGCCCTGAAGATGGTTTTCCGTGGTTTCCCATTTTCACACCAGGCAAATGCTGGGGCTGTACCTTAATTAAGGCCACGGCCGCTTCCTTCCACTTCCTAGCCCTTCCCTGTCCCATCGTCGCCATAAGACCTATCTGAGTCGGTGCGACGTAAAGCAACTAGCAAAAGAAAATAATCTTCGCAGGGAAGGGGCTAGATATAAAAAAATCAGGCTATTTTCAGACTCTTTTGTATCTCAAAATAAGAATAGTATTTTATTAGCATCTGTGGCACGTTTCCTAGAAAAGTCTAAAGTTCGGGAACGTAGAGAAAAAATACAGAGAGAAAGAAGAGATTGTATCGCGTATGGAGTATCATAGCCTACTCAGTGATCACGGCCAAGTGAGATCGGAACATCTATGATCTGAAGGCAAAATCAAGAAAGATTTCAACATCGCGAAATCCCGCATCATTCAATACAGGAAACATGAAAACTTCAAGGTACAAGTCGCTGTTCGATACACATACAGTGGTGAATCAGCCATTGTAGAAATACTCAATAAAGGAAAGATTTCCTTCTAAGAAATGGACTTCACTCCAAAAATGGAAATAGTAAATCACGTTAGTAAGGAAAAGATCCAAGATATGGCAAAGTTAATGAAATTCATACAAATACCTGGGGCAGCTAAGGAGTTCTATGAAGTGGTTCTTAAGGGAAAACATACCAAGAACAAGCTAAATGTAAGTGATATGATGGAGGATACAGAAGTTCGGGAAACTGATTGAGAAATTAAGTGATCTAGTCAATAAAGACAGAGATTCATTAATTTTATATCTGTTAAATTTTGAAACACTGGTATCGTATATACTATTACCACTACCATTCTTCATTTATAGTATTGTAATAATGTCTGTGTGTAAATTCCGACATTTTATGTTTTTAAATTTGTTTTATACATGCTGTGGAGGAAATTTTTACTCATTAGGATTATGCAATAAGCGAGTTTTGAAAAAAACGAACATTTTCCCCTACCTTTTTGGTAAAAACTTTTCAAATTTGTGCTTTTGGCTATACTTATATGAGATTGTAACTAACAAATAAACTGTTTAAGATGTACTTTGTCAAATTATTCTTTTTACTCTACTGTCTAATCAACTTTTTGTCTCTCCTGAAAAATTATGATTTTGCAAGGAGCGAGTTTTGAAAAAAAACGGTCCTCAATTGCTGCTCGCTTCAGAAACTTGGCATTCTAACCTATTAATGCATAAAAATCCGGGCTCTAGATCAGATAATTCTTGCCTCTAGTGACTTGCGTTTTGCGGGGGTATATCTCTCTCTCTCTCTCTCTCTCTCTCTCTCTCTCAGCAGGCTGTTGCCGATCTGTGCTGTAACATTCTGAAGGAAAGTGTAATATAACGGCGTGTGAGCTCCGGAGAGGCCTGATGCAGTTCTTTCTTGTTGAATCCCATTGGGACTGCTCAAATACCCAGTCCCCAAACCACATGGATCAGCCATTGAAGATTAAAATACCCAACCCCGCCGTATATCAAACTCGGGGCTCCTTTGACCCATGGCAGCATGTTAACCAGTTACCTACGGAATCCGGCCTGAATAGTTCCATTTCTGTCGCACTCGGAGAGAACTTTTTGTGGTCACGTTCCGTGCTGAACTGTTCCCCCTATTTCCGGTCGAGCTGATGTGTTTTGGTCGGCAGTAAAAGTGTTACTTTCAAATGAGATACATCTCTCTCTTCCTCGACCAGCCTTCGCGTGAAGAGGCTTTCAGAGGGGTGATCCACACCACCTTGAGTGATATCACCAGCTCTGTCCATTAACGAGATAAGTTTCGCTCGTTACAAGATTGATTTTCATTTCAGGTGATCGGAAAAAAAAATCGTCCGATACCTTGCTGTTCCCCAGGAAACGCTCGAACGGGTTTGTTAATATAATGCATTCTTCGGAAACACTCCCGACAGACATAAAAAAAACTCAAGTAATTAGGAGAGATATATAACTGGAACATTGTTTTCAGTCGAAATATTTGAGTCACTCTGGATCACACACTGACGTTTAAACACAAAGTAACCTATGCTGATGGGCTGAATGCTAATCGAATAAGCTCCAAACGATTATTTAAGTAATCGAATAAAATAATGGAATGAGTTACAAATATCATTCAGTTGCATAGTATAGAATAATCTGTCATGACCCATGAATTCAGTTTTCGGTTCCAGTGTGTCGGATGGATAAGCGATTGAAATAAGCGAATTAATAATAATAATAATAATAATAATAATAATAATAATAATAATAGTAGTAGTAGTGTGGCCTCCGAAGAGGCCTGGTGCAGATCTTTTAGAGTTGATGCCTTGTAGGCGACCTGCGCGTCTGTGAGGGTGAATGCTAATGCTGAAGACGAGACACACACACACACACATCCAGTCCCCAAGCCATTGGAATTAAAAGGTTAAAATCCCCGACCCAGCCGGGAATCGAACTTGGGACCCTCTAGGCCAAAGGCCAGGACGTTAACAATTTAGCCATGGGGCCGGACAATGAATAGATGAACTCTTACGAAAAAGAGGAATACGACTTTTTTAAAAAAACCTCTAAATATTGAAACTAAATAAGTGAAAATAAGGGAAAATAAAGGGTGGTGAATGAAGGAGACAGAGCTGTATTAATAATAATAATAATAATAATAATAATACGGTTCTGTTTCATTCACAATCTCTTATTTTCCCCCACCCTGTCCTAAGAGGCGACTAAAAATCGCCGTAGGGCTTCCCTAGGTAAACAAGTGATAAACCCTAAACACGTATTTGATTGATTGATTGATTGATTGATTGATTGATTGATTGATTGATTGATCATGGGTTGGCAAACACGGGGGCCTCAGCTGAATCCAGACGATGCTTCCTAACCGATCTTCCGTAGTCAACCTTTGTTCTGTCCGACTCCATGGCTAAATGGTCGCTGGACTGGCCTTTGGTCACAGGGGTTCCGGGGTTCGATTCCCGGCAGGGTTGGGATTTTTAACCATAATTGGTTAATTACCCTGGCACGGGGACTGGGTGTATGTGTCGTCTTCATCATCGTCTCATCCTCATCAGGACGCATAGGTCGCCTACGGGCATCAAATCAAAAGAACTGCATCAGGCCTCTCCGGAGGCCACACGCCATTAATTTATTTAACTCTTGTTCTTTCCCGACCTCGACGGTTGCCGTGGCCTAGGCAGTATTTCATTTTCACACCCTTCGTGGTCCTTGTCTTACATTTGCCGATACCGTCATTTTTTCGAAACGTCGGGCATCTTCCATATTTTGCCTTGGATTAGTGTTTAAAGAGGATGGTCGCCCAGTTGTACTTCCTCTTGAAACAGTAATCACTACCACCTTTTACTTTATTGTTTTCAACTCTTATTGATATTGACGATTACCACATTTTATTGGCTGGGGAAAGAACCACTATCACAAAATATCAATATCATCATCAGTATCAGTGTTGCCAGCTTTAGCGATTTGAAGGTTTTTGAAGTTATTTAGCGACAAAATTTCGAAGATACCGAATGGAGTTGTGAATGAATAATCGAAAAAATAATCTGATGAAAACTCGAATAACCAAATAAAATTAGGCCTAAATAATCGAATAAGCTATTATTTTGTATTTGATTATCCCATCAATAGCTCAGTGTTATTTTGGCAAAGTTGGTGGGTTCCATCCCTGCTCATTTGGATGATATTTCAAGATTTTTCGTGTAGTTAAAACCGGGATGACAAGGTTGGATTCACAATCTTGAAACTGTGACGTGAAGTGATCGTCGCGTTTGTTCTAATTCCAGCAATACACACTGCTTCAGCGTCGGAACGTTCTAGTCATTGTGCATCATGGCACTGTCATTTCGTAATGGAACGTGAAAATGATCGGGGTGATTTTTTGCTAGTGGCTCTACGTCGCACCGACACAGACAGGTCTTATGACGACGATGGGATAGGAAAGGTCTAGGAGTGGGAAGGAAGGGGCCGTGGCCTTAATTAAGGTACAACCCCAGCATTTGCCTGGTGCGAAAATGGGAAACCACTGAAAACCATCTTCAGGGCTACCGACAGTGGAATTCGAACCCACTATCTCCCGGATGCAAGCTCACAGCCGCGCGGCCCTAAACGCACGGCCAACTCGCTCGGTCGGGCGATATTTAACGAAGTCGCAACATCAGGCATTAAGTTGAAAAAGTTATACATCTTGTCATTCTGATGCGATTGGGGAGTTACACAATCAAGGCATGTATACCAAAGCAAGCTGTACAGTAGTAATTTCCAAAACGTTTATATTTGAATATCTGCTCACAGCAAATCCTAAGAACATTAACTTGTGACGTCGAATTTCTGGGACGTATACTGTAAAATATGGTCACAGAGATCACCGATGGACCCATACATATACCCACCTACACACACTGACCAGAAAAATGAATGGATCAGTTGAATTTTCGAAAGAAAAAGCATGTAAAATTGGGAAACATTTGTTTTATTTTCATCGATTATTTTCATTATAAATTATCTAAGTGATGGCATTACTACCCTTAGTTACTTAAATTTTTTCATGAAAAAATTAATGTAAATAATAAAACAAATATTTCACAATTTAACGTGCATTTTCCTTTGGAAATTCAAGTGATCAATTACTTTTGCCGATTAGTGTGTATTTAGCATGCACACAAGACAAATGATTACGGTAACTAATTAAGATCATGTGCGAATATTAGTTCATTTTATTTGCCTTATAATTCGTAAAAGTTCGCATCCGTAGTATAACTCTGGACGTCAGGGTAAGTGATATTTGACTAACTTCACAGGAGAGCAGAAAGAAGCAGCTAAGGCGCATATGTTATTACCTTGAGGGAAGGTCAAATCAACAGTTCTATGGTAAACTATCCTAAGAACCAATACGATAAGGAGTAGGCTGAACTGTTGTATAATCACTTACCATTGTTTATCGCTGGGTTCTACTAGCACATTCGATAGTATCACATAGCTTATCTTCATTCCTGTGAAACATAAATATATACAATAGTGAACTCATGAAATGGTGTATGGCTTTTAGTGCCGGGAGTGTCCGAGGACAAGTTCGGCTCGCCAGGTGCAGGTCTTTTGAATTGACACCCGTAGATGACCTGCGCGTCGTGATGAGGATGAAATGATGAAGACGACACATACACCCAGCCCCCGTGCCAATGATGGTTAAAATTCCCGACCCTGCCGGGAATCGAACCCGGGACCCCTGTGACCAAAGGCCAGCACGCTAACCATTTAGCCATGGAGCCGTACTAGTGTACCCATAAGAAGACGCGACCAAAACAAGTCACATACAATAAAAACCTCAAAATCATAGTTTTTGCATTTACGATAGTATACTCCTTACGTCCAGAACTGTCAGCGCTGTCCTAGAGCATCTGGATTCGATTCCCGGTACTGCCAGAAATTTAAGATTGGCAGGGGCTGTTAGGTGGTTCAAGATATACACACGGCTCATCTCCATTCGAGGTGCGCACGAAAAGAGCTGCACCACCTCGGGACGAGAACATTCATTTACTTCACTTCATACGTAAATATTAAATTCAAGGTTGTAAATTTGAAGCACGGACAGAGAGTTTCATTCCGAGGTAGCAGCCAGAGTTTGTAATGTAGTTAATTACTTATTTAAACAGATAGAACAGCACTGAGCTGTGCAGAGCTTCACAAGTTAGGAGGAAGGACAGAATACAGTAAATGAGCAAGAACCAGCGACAAGAGCGGATGTGTTTCAGCTGGAGAATGTCTTTGTGGTCTTGTGTAGACCGCACCTCACAAGGTGAGGGTTAAGATTACCCAGTACTGGGATAAAATTGCATGCCTGTTTTCATTACGTGCATTCCTTTATAGAGTAAATGTGTTTCCTGTAGTTCATGTGTAATCTGTTTAACTTATTACTTTTGTTTTCTCTCATACTTGCCTTAATTAAATTCACCCTTAAATCTTTCTGACCGGATTCTAACCTGAAATTTTCGAGGATATTCGAAGTGAAAATGATTCATTTCTGAGAAGGAATTTTGATGGAAGTTGCTTTGAGAGAATTTACTCTTGTAAAGTGATAGTTCAGGAGCGGAAGGGAATTAAAAGTGTGAATGGTCTCGAAATTCAATCCATAAACCACGAGATTTATGGTGGATTGCGACGTAATTATGAAAGAATGGTCACTACCTGGGAATTTATCCGTGTTTACTCATAAAAATAGTTAGTGCTACTTCCATAGCCAATATCAAGCACAATCGATTATAATTATTCTGTTGTTAAGATATCAAACTCGATCCTATGTGTTGTCGGGGGCGTATGACTGTCTTTAATTGCGACAACTTAATGTCGTTAGCTTTCAGAACTTCCAGAAATTCGCCAGGGATAAAATTCAGACATCCCGGTGGTTTGTAACCTACGTATCCGGTAGCAATAACTGATGATAAATAACATTATTAATAATACTTTCTCCATTACGATTGGAAAGGCTTAATTTCTCACGCGATGCTCGCGCAAGTGTAATTGCATCACACTGTTAGGAAGCTGCGAAGATGTCTGTTTGATTTCCAGTCATAATACCTCGTCAGCTCGTTCTTATACTCTTAATGCACTTTGTATTAACAGCATGTAACTTTTGTAAGTGTTATTAATATAATGTGTATTTTCTACTTTGTTTCAGGTAAGCGTTTCGGATGTGTTCAGAAGGCTGTGTGCTGTTCGCTTGTCGGTAAGTCTGAAAGCTACTCCATTGGCAAAGAAACAGTTATAACTTGGTTATTAAGTGGGATAAGAGTGGTTTGTTTTATTCTCGACAGCCTTTGTCCCCAGGAATTAACGCGGTAGGCCTACTCTGTTTTGTTTTCTTTTTTTCTCTCTTCTGACAGAATGTGTGGGTCATATTTATCTCCACAAGTGTCACTCTAGTTTTCATATTTCTCAGCTTACTAACGCGGAATTGAACCTACGTCCTTCCAACTTTTCATAAAAGTAAAACAATATGATGATGATTATTATTTAAAAATGACAAACTGATTGTGCAGTATTGTCTTTAATTGAATCAGCAGTTTGAAGAAGGGAAGGAATCCAAAAAGTGGTTGTCGAGAAAGTAAATGAACTTCTTACTTTCCCTATTTATAATTTTTTCTTAATGAACTTTTGTGAGAATTTCTTTTCGTTAATCCACTCTTCCAGTAACTTGGGAAGACCACTTGAACTGTTAGTAACGAAATATGATATCCAAAACAGTGGATGCGTTCCCCTTTTCAAACTGATTATGAAATAGGTGTAAAATGAGCGTCTATTCGATAACACGCGGTTGGTTAAAAAAACTAATTTCGATTTTTTTGCGCTTGTTCCCTTCTTCAAATTGTTAGTTCAGTTAACATTAACCTTGCGAATAATTCGGCATTTCGCCTTAAAAAGGTGGTTTATTCCCGAATCGAAACGTGCATTATAAAATGGAAGAGATTTGTAATTCTTCACGCCACTAGTCATAATTAGGGCACGGAAGATGAGGAAAAATCCTTTTCTTTTTCCACGAGTGTCCGAAAACGAGGCGCATAATAATACATGCTCATTCTGGGTCGCTATAGGCCAGAAAAGGAGCGTTTTATTTGTCCTTTTTTGCCGCGTTCTTTTTTGGGTTATTGATCCTTTTTTAACCTTTTTTTAGGTCTTAATTGTTTTTGCAACCTCACCTTTTTTAAAAAATTTCTACTTTTTTAAAATGATTGAAGTGTTTATTATTTTTCTCTTTCTTTCCTTTTATTTTCTATTTAAGGATGACACACACACACGCGCACACACCCAATCCCCTAGTCAGTGTAAATAACCAATTAAGGTTATAATCCCCGACCCGGCCGAGAATTGAACCCGGGCCCCATTAACCAAAGGCCAGTACGACAACCATTAAGCCATGGACCCGGACAGTATATTTGTACAATATCTGAAAATAGAGAGATTAAAATGAGATGACATGGAAGAAATGAAACTAGTGCTTGAAAAAACCAGTGTGTTCAAATTGTGTGAAAGATAAGTAAAATATTGAAAGGAGAAAATGTTGATGTGTTTTTAAAGAGGAAGATCTTACTTTGTTTAAGTATGAACTCTTAACACCCGTTGATGTGAAGAGAAGTACCATCGATGTTTCGCAAAGTGCTGTTTGAAAACCAACGATCCATACGAACCTGAAGATGGCTATTGTGATGTACTGCAAAGCCAACTGAGGTAAGGTTTCGGAATTCCAGTTTCTGTAACCGTAGTGTGTTTCGTATGATTCCAATTATACTAATTTCAGTTTCTTTCTCCACGATGTCCATTGCGGGTTCGCTAAGTTCATTCCAGGTGGCGAAAACTTCATTTTAAATTCTGCAAATAGTTTTTTTTAAAACATACACGGAATTCCTTTTTAAAATGATTAATCTAAAATGTATATATACTGTCCGAAAGAAGACTTACTTCACTCGTATTTTTCACTGTATGTTGCATAACATAAGAATTTTGCATTTTTTAACATATTTCTTCATTAAATATGTGATTTAGACGAAAATTATGAATGAATTTGGATCGCATTTTTATGGCACCTTTTGCTATTTTCTTAGATAACTTCTTGGTTATATATAGGAATTTTATAAGTATTTTTAAGGAAATGTGTAGGTATTAAACTTCAGAGCCCTAGTCATAATACACGTCCTCGAAACGACATCCACATTCGTCTACACCTACTTCAGCAGACATATTCTTAACCGTGTATGATACAATTAAGATTCCTTTCATTAGTTTAATGTCCATTTTATACCTGCAGATGTGCTTTTGTCAAGAAATTCTGTCACACTCAGAGAGAAAGAAGAAAAGAAAGAAAAACACTTGTCATAATGGTACTTGTATGCTAGAGACGCGTGCAGCCGGGGTGGGGCGCACGTATGTCATGCGCGTTGGAAGTCTCCTGCTTGGAAGACAGCTGACAATTCGGTTTGGGAACATTCGAGATGGGGAGAAAAACTAAACTGGAACATTATATGACCTTACTTTTTCTATAGCAACACTAAACTGCCGTCATTATCGCTTGTTTTTATATCCCCAAAATAAATTGCTTCAGCAGCTGGGAGGATTCTGCTTGCAGACGAGAGATTCGTATCGGGTAGAGCCATAAGATTAAGGTCTGAGCTTAGTAAGGACCTATCCTGTAGATTTCTCTCACATACTCCGCGAAATAAATCTGGAGAAAGCAGGCGTAGCTCAAGACCGACATCTGAGGCCGAGGAGATGTTATGATTCGTCTACTGCGGTTCGAATCCAGTCTAGGATAAACGTGTTTGGTCGTCTAAGTTTATTTCATTTTCTCTTTTCTGTTATAGTGTAAGTGATACGAGTGAAATTTAAGTTCACCATCTTATTCTCCTTTGTTCCGTCGGTATCTGCTCCGAAGCAGGTACGCTGCGATGGGTGCCGCTGGTTTTCGAACTTCATTAATCGTCTTTCAACCGAACTGGATGGCTACAGTCGCTTAAGTGTGGCCAGTATCCAGTATTCGGGAGATGGTGAGGTTCGAACCCCATTGTCGGCAGCCCTGAAGATGGTTTTCCGTGGTTTCCCATTCTCACACCAGGCCAACGGCTGCTTCCTTCCCACTCCTAGCCCTTTCCTCTCCCATCGTCGCCATAAGACCTATCTGTGTCGGTACGACGTAAAACAACGTGTAAAAATAAATTGCCTTTCTCCAGGTTTTACTGTCTGTAGTTGTGATAGGAGCGTGAGTTATAGCATGTCATAAGTTCCTCACGTCACGTTCAATGTGTTCGCCCACGTCATCTCGGATTGTCCGACTCGTTGGCTGAACGGTCAGCGTACTGGCCTTCGGTTCAGAGGGTCCCGAGTTCGATTCCCGGCCGGGTCGGGGATTTTAACCTTAATTTGTTAATTCCAATGGCACGGGGGCTGGGTGTATTTGTTGTCTTCGTCATAATTTCATCATCATCATCATCACCACCACGACGCGCAGGTCGCCTACGGGTGTCAAATAGAAAAACCTGCACCTGGCGAGCCGAACCCGTCCTGGGATATCCCGGCACTAAAAAAAAAAAAAAAACTCGGATTCTGTCTTCTGAATTTTCCACTGCCGCCAAAGAAGCCTGTATGTTCTCATCCATATGGCAGAAATGGTCAAACCGCCGAAGTCGTCTTATATCAATTGCTTTGAAAACAGAGCACACTTCCATTGGCGACTTCATTCATTGACCCACAGGTTTAACTTCGGATTTCTCACTTGATCCGGTGTTACGTTGTTGGCCGAAATTGTCACATGATAAAAAATGTAGATGGCAAAATTTTAACAATTAGCAGATTGAAAAAAAAAGTTAGGGGAATGGTTTACTCATGACACGGGGGGGGATTAGAAACCATAATTTCTATGGAATGCATGGGGCCACTCCAGTAGGTCGTGGACACTGTTAGTACTTGTCTGTTTCAGGAAGTAGGTTTCATGTACGGTACTGCTCTCTGCCAAAAGCCGAAGAGCAAAGTAAACACGAACCTACTGCACAGAGGCAGATGGGTTGATGACTCCGTGTATTTAACTAGCGTTAGTCATGAACATGTGTCTAGTGTTATTTTTCCCTTCTTCCTCGAACACGCTTGTAAATCGCCGCGGTGGGTACGAGTACCATATGTCGCTATGAGCGTGTTTACTGGATTCGGTTCCAGCATGCGAATATTCTGGGGATTTTGTACGTAGAGGATCCATTGACCGCAGAGTGTTTACCTTGTGCATTTATGTAAACAAATGTTTGTTTTAAACTGGAAATTCGAAAGACAGCATAAAAGGTCAGATTGCCAGGTTGAATGGCTTAGACAGCAGACCTACAGTTCGTAACATTCATATTTGTACACCCCGCGTATAGCAGATATACAGTGCCTGAATGTCTACATACAGATTATCAATGCACGGGACGTGAATACGTTATTGCACAAGGTGTTCAGAACGGGATGTTAGCGACCAAAAGCCTCGGTATATCATTGTTAAAGATTGGGAGGGCAATATGTTTTGTAGTGGCCTATTTGCTTGCAACAGTCTTGTTTGTACATGGGAAGTAATGGGCAGGGAATTCCGAACGTCAATAAACGTTGTGCGCATACCGCCAGACTGCGCGGCCAAAGTGTCGTTTCGTTAGTTGCGTGCACGATGGGTAAGGGCAAAGAGTTAAACACTGATTTGAAACAAGTTATCGTTAACCCAGTGCTTAAAGCCTATTCCCCGCCCCCCATGGCACTGCAGGCCTTGAAGGGCCTTGGCCTACAAAACGACCGCTCCTCAGCCGGAAGGCCTGCAGATTACGAGGTGTTGTGTGGTCAGCACGACGAATCCTCTCGGCCATTATTATTGGCTTTCTAGACCCTGGCCGCTATCTCACCGTCAGATAGCTCCTTTATTCTAATCACGTAGGCTGAGTGGACCTCGAACCAGCCCTCAGGTCCAGGTCAAAATCCCTGGCCTGGCCGGGAATCGAACCCGGGGCCTTCGGGTAAGAGGTTGGCACGCTACCCCTACACCACGGGGCCGGCGCTTAAAGCCTATTCACTTAGACAAATTGGACGAGAAGTAAACAAACCGCACTCTACACAGAATTATGTGCTTAATAAATTTCGGTACAATGGCGCAACAAAGAATTTGCCGAGAAGAACTCAAATCACAGACACGAGCGTTTCATTTGTAAACAAGTGATTGAACATCCGAAAATAAGTGCTCCAGAAATCAGACAGTTAACAGAAACACTGTTTAGAAAGAACATTTCTAGCCAGACTGTTCGCAGAGTACTTTGGAAGTATGGATATCACGGAAGACGGGCAAGAAAGAGGCAGTTTGTAAGTCGTAAAAATCGAGTCGCTCGAATGAAGTTTGCCAAGACGTAAGAAAATAGGAGCCAAGAGTTCTGGGACCAAGCTATTTGGTCTGATGAGACCAAAATTAAAATTTTCCGGCCAGATGGGAATAGCAGAGTATGCAGGAAGGCAAATACTGCGAATGAACCTAATAATACCTACAGTAAAACATGGAAGTGGTTCCATTCTAGAGTGGGGGTGTATGTAATCTAACTTTATTGATGGAATCATGGACATATGGGGCTATCTTGAAGTATTGCAGGAAAATTTGAAACAGAGCGCGCAAAAGATGGGACTTCTACCGTCGTGCATTTTCCAGCAGGACAATGATCTTAAGCATACTGCTGGTGCGTGTAAAGAATGGCTCATATGGAGTGATCCTAAGCAGCTCAAAAAACCTACTCATTCCCCAGATCTGAACCCCATTGAGCATTTGTGGGTTCACTTGGAAAAACGAGTTAGTTCTAGGCACATTCAATCTAAAGGTCAATTAAAGGAAATTGTGGCAGAGGAATGGGAAAAAAATTGACCCCAATGTCTGTAAAAGGCTAGTAAATTCTATGCCGAGACGTTGTAAGGCCGTAATAAAGGCCAGAGGTTATGCCACTCGATATTAGGTTCTTCTTGTATCGCAGAACATGTTTGTTTAGTAGTTTTGGTGTACTGGTGTATAAAGAAATGTTGTGATATGAAATGTACGTTTTGTTTCTGTCAGCATTGTTCTCTATATTAAAGGTGTAATGACATTGTTACCTATGTTGTCCTACTCCTTAAATACCTGTACAATCAGAACAGGACAAAAAGGCCCAAAAATAATATAGGAGTACGAGTTATTATGTTATAAAGTGTAAAATAACCACCTGTACAGATAAGACTGTTTCAGTCTGTATGTATGATGGTTCGACGTAAATCAAATTTGAAAAAGGTAATTGTAAAATTATGTTTCAATGCGATGGAACTCAAAGTATCTATAGAAACTGCTCGGTCGAGCATGGGATACATTTTCCTGTAGTGTAATATTAAAGTAACTTCCAGAAAAATCTTTTGGATATGCTCATTGCACTATTCATGATCATTTTACAAGTATGTTCGACTAACTTGTGCGCCAGTAACAGTGTCTTTCTTGACTGCTTTGAATTCTGCTGATTCCAAAATTTCCTTTATTTGCTTATTTTGTCCATTGTCTTTTGTCCCCACTCGCAACACTCAAATTACTGCGTACAAACTAGAACATCCACTCATTTCACTAGAGCAGTTAAGAGCAGGACTACCAGGACCTGCTTCTACTGCTTGATCTGAAGAATGGTCGAGGTATTTGCGGCGATAGATTACTGCTTCCCCTCCAAGCAGGACTGAAGGTGGCTGCTGGTTGCCAAGTAAGGGGAGGCAAGCAGGAGTAATGCGAAAATACGTCGTCCTATATCCTGCCAGACGGTTGATCACGAGTTCACTGTCTGAAGGGTGCTGCCGTCTGAGTGCTTCATTGGAAGAATGGGAGGCAGGTGGAGGTGATGGTGGTGATTACAATTTTAAGAGGAAGTACAGCTGGACAACCATTATCTGTCAACACTAATCAAAGATAAAAAATGGAAAGGGTCCGACACTTCGAGAAATGAAGGTATCTGCCAAGGAAAGCTCGAGCTCGATGGCTGCAGTCGCTTAAGTGTGGCCAGTATCCAGTATTCGGGAGATAGTGGTTTCGAATCCAACTGTCGGCAGCCCTGAAGATCGTTTTCCGTGGTTTCCCATTTTCACACCAGGCAAATGCTGGGGCTGTACCTTAATTAAGGCCACGGCCGCTTCCTTCCAAGTCCTCGGCCTTTCCTATCCCATCGTCGCCATAAGACCTACTGTATAAGTGTCGGTGCGACGTAAAGCCACTAGCAAAAAAAAAGTTGATGCCGGAATAATAATTATTTTTATCACGATGTCGAACCTCACCGTTGGCAGCCCTGAAAAAGCTTTATCGTGATTTATTCTGTTTACACCAACCGCAGCACTCACAACGCTCGTTAGCGCGTTCAGTTGTGCTGGCAACAGGTCTTAGGTAACAGAGCAGAAATGTCAGGGTCACCCTAGCTCAATCGATTGGAATCGAAATCCAAATCCGAAGGCTGTGGGTTCGGAGTCACATTGGTGTGTGGCTGGTCATTTTAACATGGATACGTTTTTGGGCTCGGGGAGTGGGGTCTATCTAAAATTAGCGTAAACAATTAGCGTAAACAATGCCTGGATGGCATCTAACTTAAGGCCATGGCCGCTTCATTTTAGCGTCGACAGTTTTGTGTCGACAAAGAACAGACACCGTAACAAGGCAACCAGTATACATCGTATGGATGGAAGAACTGCGCCATTTTGGTGGACGGAAAGGCAAGGTTTTGGAAGATGTTGATGTTGGACGTATATTAGACCTATAAAGAGAGGCTGTAAACAAAACAGTGGCGAATAATTTTAACGGGAAAACGGTATTAATAATAATAATATAATAATAATGCCTTTCTTTCTTTCATAATCCGTTTACCCTCCAGGTTTTGGTTTCTCTCTCGGACTCAGCGAGGGATCCCACTTCTACCGCCTCAAGGGCAGTGTCCTGGAGTGCCCGACTTTTCCGACGGAGAATACAACTGAGGAGGAGGTTCAGTACCTCGTCCAGGTGGTCTCACCTGCTGTGTTGAAGAGGGACCTTCCGGAGAGACGGGAAGATTGGAAGGCGTAGACAGGGAAGAGGGAAGGAAGCGGCCGTGGCCTTGGTACCATCGCGGCATTTGCCTGGGGGAGAAGTGGGGAAACCACGAAAAACCACTTCGAGGATGGCTCAGGAGGAAATCGACCCCCCCCCCCCCCCCCCCCCCCGCCTCTAGTCAGTTGACCTCCCGAGGCTGAGTGAACGCCGTTCCAACATTCGTACCACTTATCACATTTCGTGGCAGAGCGGGTAATCGAACCCGGGCCTCCAGGGATGGCAGTTAATCACACCAACCACTACACCACAGAGGTGGATAATAATAATAATAATAATAATAATAATAATAATAATAATAATAATAATAATATTAATAGAAGAAGAAGAAGAAGAAGACAGCGATGGCATGGATTAAGGAAGTTCGTGAAGATCTAGAGAAGTCCAACATCCATGAAGTTCAGATGTTGGACAGGAAAATATTTCGGACCGTGATTCAAAATTTGGAAGGGTTTCAAGTCGAAAGAACTGCAAAGACGGGAAGAGCCTGGACGGATGAACAGAAGAAACAGCATAGCGCCCATATGAATGAATAATAAACTTCAGACAAAGGAAAAATGAAATTGTAGCGTGATCCTCAGTGGCCAATTCGAAAAGAAAAAAAAACTGGACTGCGGAAGGAAGGGAGAATTATTTATTTCGATTTGTCGGAACTTTCATCTCCCCTGTACGCCCTGAATGTGGTAAGTGGCTACTAAGAGGTAAACAACCAAAGAATCTGTACTCTCTCTTTTGTCCTCCAAGCCCCAAAACATATTCATGATGCTATGTTTTTCAGTGTAGCGGAGAAATGTACATACATATTCTTGCTCTGTACTTGATTTTTTTTTTTTTTTATTTTTTTATTTTTTTTTTTTTTTTGCTAGTGGCTTTACGTCGCACCGACACCGTCTTATGGCGACGATGGGATAGGAAAGGCGTAGGAGTTTGGAAGTAAGCGGCCGTGGCCTTAAGGTACAGCCCCAGCATTTGCCTGGTGTGAAAAATGGGACACCACGGAAAACTATCTTCAGGGCTGCCGACAGTGGGATTCGAACCCACTTAACTTCTCTTTGGCATGTACTATACAGTATCTACCCACAGCGAAGTCATACCTGTACAGGCCCTTCGACATGACCGAATAGCTGGAAGCCTACTGGATGTATAATGCCAAGTGTTCATGTCACTGCGGTGTTAGAAACAGCTTGAAAAGAAAACCTTTCATGGGTTTCTACTCCTGAACACAGTTGCAGAATTCCCTCCTGTCTCGGGATTTGTATATATATATATAATTATTTAATTCCCCTTTCGTGTGCAAATCGGTGTCCTTTTAGGCTGCGCCCCCCGCGTGTCATGTTTCGAATGACGGGCGTACGTAGACCTACCACGCAAGACTGACATTGTGGAGTGATGCTTGCCACGACATGTGCCGTGTTTGCACGACAGAACTATTCAGGCAATGCAGTTACCTTGGTTATTTTTCTTTGGGGTGGGGGCGGGCAGCTTTCGCTGTCGGTATTGACCTTCCACAAGCAGCTTTCTTTTTTCTCAATACTTCTTACCCGACTACTGTATTCAGCAAAGTCATCGAGTGACCCTCAAATAAGGTAAAATCTTAATCCAATTCTGCAACGACGGTGAACTGATCCACAGAAGATGCGGATACAGTGTGACTGAGGTCTTCCCGAGAATACGGTGATTAGGATTACCAAACGTGTGATATATTACCGACAGAACAGGGACCGTAATTGTTTAATATTTCGCAGTACACACACTGCATCTACTAAAATGAAATGGCGTATGGCTTTTAGTGCCGGGAGTGTCCGAGGACATGATCGGCTCGTCAGGTGCAGGTCTTTTTATCTGACTCCCGTAGGTGACCTGCGCGTCGTGATGACGATGAAATGATGATGAAGACGACACATATACCCAGCCCCCGTGCCAGCGGAATTTACCAATTATAGTTAAAATTCCCCATCCTTTCGGGAATAGAATCCAAGACCCCTGTGACCAAAAGCCAGCACGCTAACCATTTAGCTATGGAGCCGGACTGCATCTAGTATATTTCATGACTGGGCGAGTTGGCCGTGTGGTTAGGGGCGCGCAGCTGTGAGCTTGCATCCGGAAGATAGTTGGTTCGAACCCCACTGTCGGCGGCCGTGAAGATTGTTTTCTGTGTTTTCCCATGTTCACACCAGGCAAATGCTGGGGCTGTACCTTAATTAAAGCCACGGCCGCTTCCTTCCCACTCCTAGCTCTTTCCTATCCCATCGTCGCCATAAGACCTATCTTGTGTCGGTGCCACAGAAAGCAAGTTGTAAAAAAAAAATTTTTAAAAATGTATATTCCATGTATAAGAATTCACTCTTAGTTACTTCTTGGCCATTAGCCAGCAGAAAGAAATGGTGCTCTTATCAGTATAATAGTTGATGATATACAAAATTGTTGAACCAATGTGGAGATAAAATTAGTGTCCTTAATTAAGAACTGTAGGCAGGGATGAAATGGCTAAATAGTGACAGGATTAGCGTGGAATGTATGTTCTGGTTGGCAGAATTTGCACCTGTCTATCGACGAGGAAACGGGATGGATTGTAACAAAACTATCGAGGTATTTCATTGATGATTACATCAGGCAAGGTGTTTACAGGCATTTTGGAAAAGAGGGAGTGATCAATGGTGGACAGTAAATTGGATGAAAACTGGTATGGTTTCAGACAACAAGGGGCTGTCAGGAGAAGGGGCTGTGCGTAAAGTACAGTAATTGAAAAAGACTACGGGAGGAATGGACAGTTGTGTTTATATAATATTGAGGGAAAATTTATTAGGCGTACTGAGAAATTAGGGGTTGGTTATTCCAGTCAATCAAAGATATTTATATTGAGAATCGGGCCGTAGTGAAAATTAATGGGTAGGATGAGTTTTTGGTTCAAAATAGTTACAGCGGTTAGCGGCTTCACCTTTGTTATTCATAGTATAAATGGTCTATCTACTGAAATGTAGGCTATAAAAGGATTCGGTTGGGTGGAAATGTAGTAAGCAATTTGGCCTATGCCAGTGACATAACCACAATGGCAGACTGTAGTGAAAGCCTGCAATCTACTATCTTGGAGCTTGAAAAGAAGTGCAGCGACTGTGATATGAAAATTAACATTTCCAAGACTGTAAAGTGATGTCCATAGGGAAGAAACCTACGAGAACTAAATGCCAGGACAAGAATACAAATTTGGAACAGGTAGATCATTTGAAGTATTCAGGATCTGTATTCTTCCAGAATACTGTAGTAGTACCAGAATATTCACTGGAAGTGAACATGAATCAAGGAGCAGTAAAGCTAATGCAGTGAGCTAACATTATTGCGATCAACGGTATTCTGTTTCAATGTTGAAATCCTTTCTTAGCAAAGTAGAGTTCCCACTACTACAAAAAACGTCAACTTATGCAATTTCCTCAGTTGTGCCGAACGCTGAAGGGTTACTGGCCGGGGAAGGTTTCAAATTGTGAGTATTGGATAGCTCTGTCAAACAAACAAACAAACAAACAAACAAACAAACAAACAAACAAACAAACAAAAATCGAAAATCTCTTCCGGCCTAAATGCAGTTCCAGAAAAAAAGCCTAAAATCGCTTGTTTATTTACTCGTTTTCTGTAATGTTTTCCTTTTTTTTTTTCCTTTTTTGAAAAATGTACACACCATATTTAGTTACAAGGGCTGTGAATCTCTGCATTGACTTGCCGGCGGACTTGAGGGAAATAAAATACCTCTCGCGGACCAAAAACACTACCCCCTGCGGGTGGGGGACGCACATGTAGAATACACCCGCAGTATCCCCTGCCTGTCGTAAGAGGCGACTAAAAGGGGCGACCAAAGGATGATTGAATTAGGACCATGAAACTACTTTTGATTCGTACCATCACGTGGGGAACACCATGGTTTGCCTGTACTTGCGAGTAGTACCACTACATTAGGTACGAAATAGGTTTGTGATTAGTAGCAGCAAGAGGGGGTTCTCCTGTGGGTTTCCAGTACCCGTGCGTCGCACCCATGTGAGCAACACCGCGGGTCTGGGCGTTGCCTGTGAGTTGTACCACTATATGAGTGACACCGTGGGTCTGCGTTGCCTGTGATTAGTACCCACTATGTGAGGAACACCACGGGATAGTGCGAGTCCCTGTGGTTAGTACACTTAGGTGAGGAACCTCATCGGTTTGCGTTGGCTCTGAGTGGCACCATTATGTGAAACACCATAGGTTTGAGTTACCTATACGAAGTACAATGCTTGTGAGTAGTACCATCTTGTGTGGAACACCGTGAGTCTTCGCTACTTTTGATTAGTACCCCAACATGACAAATATCATGGTTCTACTTTACTTGCGACATGTACCATTCTGTGGGGCCTTAGACATGGATTTTGCACCCCTTTAGGCATCAAGCATCATTGTGTTTTATGAGTGGTCCCTTGGTCAGTAATACCTTTATTTACGATCTTTTTTGAGTCTGGTCCACTGTTTTGTTGTTTGTTTTTTGTTGGGTTCATGTCCATTCATTCATTATTCATGGCATTTTTTATTTTATTTTGGTCAGTGGATGAATTTGAAGTTTTTATTATTTCATTTCGTACCATTAGGGGCCGATGACCTCGATGTTAGGCCCCTTTAAAAAACAAGCATCATCATCTGCATTGACTCACATTAGCGCTCGTAGTGGTAGAAAAGGGCAAACTGCTAATCTAATCGACCGGATAACGATGATTAAGGAAAGGATTGTAAATTTTAGGAATAAATAAATATATTCTCATGCTCTACTATATTTTATTTAACTAAAATTCGTAGATCATATCCCTAGGATGTTTTCAACATTGAGTTGCTTGTCCGAAGGGCTAGAACTGTGAACTTTTTTCTTAAGAATTCAGTTCCCGAACGAAACTTTTACATCGGACTGTTTTTAGACAGACTTTGGTCAACGGGAATGCATGCTGGGTGGGATCAACATCTTACTTATAAGTTGGGAAGTATTAAACACGAAAGTAGTGAGAATGACTGCTGGTACAAACGGGAGGAAATAACGGAATGAGGATATAAAGGCTTAGTTAGGGATCAACTCGATGGATGAAACAGTACGCATAAACCCACCTAGGTGGAGGAGAATGGAGAAGTAGGAGGAGACCGGAACGAGGTTGGATAGACTCTATTTGTAATTATTATTTATGACACCAGGTTTGGAAATAAACACGGCTGCAGAGATAGCTGCAAATTGTGACTTCACCGAAAACCTCCAGTGCGACGTTAAACCACTAGAAAATAAACAAAAAAATAAATTAATTCACAGCTCTGCGGCGAATCGATCCCGTGATCCTCTGTACCGAAGGCTGGTACGTTGACCACTTAACCAGTGTGACTGGGAGAACCTTGTGACTTAATCTCATTCACTCCTTTCTCACTCTGACCTTTTGTACTAAGTTGTCAAGATTCATTTCTTACGTTTTACGGAAGTTGCGCTAGGGTGGAAAGCTTGAATACAATCTCTCTTTTTTTTTTACAATTGTATGTAATTTTATGAAATGTCATTGTACATTAATTGAATTAATACGACTTTCACTCGGTGTAATATGGAAGTACTCAGGAGGAGACGGCCGGTTAATTATATATTTGTCCACCACCACAGCAAGAACAGTCGTGTAAAACTCATCAAATGCCTGTGTCACTCTCAGTAAAGTGTTTCACAGCTCATTAACACGCTATGTGCTGCTTGCTTACTACTCGGATGCTCTGGTGGCCTATAGAGGACTCCTTTGTCCACTTGTGTAGGAGAGAAATTGTCCTGTCACAAGTACTTACAAATAAATTTATTTTGTGACTAGCAAATGTACCCGTGCTTCGCTACGTAATTGTACATTCTATACGGATTTCTCCGTAAATTACTGTAAAGACAGTGAGTAAGAGTAGTATAATACAGAGATTCTGGCGCCACCACCTCCTCCGGCTCCCAGAGGCCTCCTCCACCACCACCACCACCACCACCACCACAGCCAGAGGCCTCCTGCATGCATCGAATATCATACTAAACTTCTTCCACTAGATTGTGCTGCTAACTTATCATAACCTATACGTATGAACTTAAAGTACAAGGAATAGCTATGTGTCACAGCGTGCACACATTACCTATCGATTTTGCTTGCATCGACTCTCATACTAAACTTCTTCCGCTAGATTGTACTGCTATCTTAGCATAACCTATACGCATGAACTTAAACTACAAAGAATAGCTAAGTTCAAAGCGTGTACACATCACCTATCGATTTTGCATGCATCGACTTTCGTACAACGATCGCATATGTGTATTGCTAACGTATGTGTATAAAGTTTAACTTCTCCCGCTAGAGCGTACAACGATCACAATTGTATGCTGCTACCTATGTGCATGAATTTAAAGCATAAAGAATAGCGTGTACACATCACGTATCGATCATGCATGCGCCGACTATCGTACTAGGCTTCTTCCGCTAGAGCATGTAGCAATTGCTTTTGTGTATCCCTTACCCATGTGCACGAACTTAAAGCACAAGGAAGAGCTATGTTCTAAAGCGTGTACACATCACCTATCGATGATGTATGCATCGACTATCGTACTAAACTTCTTCTACAACAGCGTGCAATCATCGCTTGTGTGTGCTGCAATCTTAACATAACCTATGTGCACGAACTTAAAGCACAAAGAATAGCCAAGTTCAAAGCGTGTACACATCACCTATCGATTATGCATGCATCGACTTTCGTATTAAACTTCTTCCACTAGAGCGTGCGACAACCTTGCTGCTAACTTAGTATAACTTATACGCATGAACTTAAAGCATAAAGAATAGCGATGTATAAAAATCTTGTGTACATAGCAGCAGCAGCAAGAATAGCAATGTTTTAAAAGCGTGTACGCATTGCCTATCGATTATACATGCATCAACTAGAGTACTAAACTTCTCCCGCTAGAGTGTGCTGCTATCATAGCATAACCTATGTGCACGAACATAAAGCACGAAGAATAGATATGTTTCAAAGCGTGTACACATCACCTATCGATTTTGCATGCATCAGCTATTATACCAAACACATTCCGCTACATTGTACAATGTTCACATGTGTTTGCGCTGCTACTTTAGCATGACCTATGCGTACGAACTTAAAGCACAAAGAATAGCGATGTTCAAAAATCTTGCGAACATAGTAGCAGTAAGAATAGCAAGGTTTAAAAGCGTGTACACACCACCTTTTGATAATGCATGCATCTTCTACTAGAGCGAGCGACCATCGCTTGTACGTGTGCTGCTATCTTAACATAACCTATGTGCACGAACTTAAAACATAAAGAATAGTTATGTGTAAAAAATCTTGTGAACATAGCAGAGTGTTAACTACGTAGCTGTAGACATTGAACTTTGCATGCTGAAGCAGCATACTTCGTGACCGTGACGTCACAGCCACGTGCTCTTGTTTGGTAAACATAGCCACGTGCTTTTTTTGAGAGTTGTCTCCTTGACGAACCCTAACCCACTTTGGAGGACAATAGAGCGTCCCTAACCTCACTGCTGCCATCTTTACGGCGATAAACCTCAAGGCTGCCACCTTATGCATGTTATAGCGTAGAATTTAAAATCCAACAACAGAACATTGCTATCCTCACTCTTGCCATCTTTACGGCGGTAAACCTCAAGGCTGCCACCTTATGCATGTTATAGCGTAGAATTTAAAATCCAACAACAGAACATTGCTAACCTCACTCTTGCCATCTTGAAAAGTTCAGTGTTCCAAACACTAGTTAGAAAACGTAACTCATCGCACCTCGGGGATTTTATTAGGTAAGACGTAACCCCTAGGTTCCATTCCTTGTTCTGAACATAAAACTATTTACCAATAAAGATTAATTTTCTACACTTAACAAAGTACAAGCGTTCTTGCTGATAGCGATCGATGAGGTTGTTGCTCCTTTAGCCCTTTTGCCCATTAGCCCTTTAGCCAATTAGCCCTACAAGGAATATGCGGTAAGGAGGAGGAAGAGTCCTTTCATCCTTTTTGCCCTTCTGATAAGATGTAACCCCTGGGTTCCATACCCTATCACGATTTTTTTTTCGGCTTAGCATTTTGCATAGTAGCCCTCGCCTGCACAAGCTACATGCTTGTAATCTATGTCAACAGATTGAAACAATATGTTTCCGAACCGATATTTCATGTTACATATTTATGTAATAACTTGTTCAACAGCTAGGGACTTAAATGTAAGCAGAGTATTTCTCATAGCACTAGCGTTCTGTTTAATTTTACTTCCCGCATAAGCTACTATTTTTACACTAGGCAAATCATTGAAGTTGTAGTTTTGCAATATTGCTTACTGAGCGAGTTAGCTACGCGATATGTGCACAGTGTGTTTCCATAGTTTTTGATTTTACACTAAGCAAATCATCAAAATTGTACTTTTGCTCTGAACACATCAAACAATGTTCTGATCATATGTTGAAGTTAACAACATCGATTACAGTGTTCGATTCTAGTCTTGTTATGTTTCATTCTGATCTTCTTAGAACAAGGGTACCCCTAACATGTTCTAAACACATGTTGTATTGAGTACAGTGATCGATTCTAGTCTTGATCACTTATTTTGTTTTCTGAACACATCAATCAATGTTCTGTTCACATGTTGTATCGAGTACAGCGTTTGATTCTACTAATCTTATGTTTCGAAAGTCTAAACATGCACAATAATGTTATCGCTGCACACGCTTACCTTCGCGATGCAGGTTTAAACTTGTTCGATATAAAGCTATGCCTTGACATAAGAGGCGGAGGAGGAGGAGGTAGAGAAGGAGGAGGAGGAGGAGAATGATAAGGCCTTAACAGCCTATGTATAGTCGCCATTGTTTAAAGATGACAGCTGTCAAAAGAATTTTTCAAATTATCCGCCACCACATTTCAGCTAAAGAGGGCAGCAGGGTGCTCTGTTGATTAAGCACATAGAATTTCAAATTGCCCTCCACCGCATGCATAACAGCAGCTGTTATCTTGCGCAGTAGCCTCTAAGCTAGCTTTCTTCATAAGTGTAGCCGTCATCTTGTGCGAGCACCCCTAGGCTGTCTCATAAGGAGCTATGTATAGTCACCATTTTGTGTCCGACATCTTGCGTAAGCATCCCTAGGATGTCTCAAGCCATCTTGTGTCTCATAAGAGCAACCACCATCTTGTAGAAATAGATAGCTGCCAATGCCAAAGGGCTTAAGTAGGAATCGAACCGTTGATCTCATCATTAGACTATGTTGTTTTCTTGTTCCTGACACTACGAACCTACGTATTAGGCGGAAACATTTTGTCCGTTTTGCTCTACGATGCACCGTTTTCGAGATATTTAACATTTTGCATTTAAGCCTCCAAATTTAATGAATCGAACCAGCACGGTACGTTATACTCTCTACCATAGCTAGACCTGATCATGTCACGAAGACTCGCTTCAATACAAGCTAAAATAGAGCAAATGCCAAAGGGCCTAAGTAGGAACCGAACCGTTGATCCCATCATTAGACTATGGTTTTCTTGTTCCTCATACTGCGAACCTGGGTATTAGGCGGAAAAATTTTGTCCGTTTTGCTCTACGGTGCACCGTTTTCGAGATATTTAACATTTTGCATTTAAGCCCTAAATTTAATGAATCGAACTAGCACGACATGTTAGCCTCTAAGCTAGGAGTGGCAGCTATCTTGTGTCCGCCTTCTTGCGCAAGCATCCTTAGGGCGTCTCAAGCCATCTTGTGCAAGGACCCTTAAGCCGTCCTATAAGAGCAGCCGCTATCTTGAGCAAGCATCCCTAGGGCATCTCATAAGGAGTCATGTATAACTGCCATCTTGTGCAAGCATCCCAAGGGAGTCTCATAAGAACCTATGTATAGCAGCCATCTTGCGTTAGCACCCTTAAGGAATCATGAATAGCCACCATCTTATGCAATTAGCGTCGAGAGATGGCTGCTGTAGAATTTTTCTTTTTAAATTATCCACCACCACATTTCAAAGGTATCTAGCTAAAGATGACAGCACGGTGCTCTCTTGATTAAAGATGGCGGATGACAGCGAACAGAACTTTTCAAATTGCCCGCTACTACAGAAGGGCATCATGGTGCTCTGTAGATTAAAGATGGCGTATGACAGCTGACGAAATTACCCGCATGATAGCAGCACGGTGCTCTGTTGATTAAAGATGGCAGATGACACCTGTCAAAAAAACACATGGCTTTTTTTCCAAACAAGAGCACGTGGAATTTGCCGCCACCACATTTCAACTAAGGAGGGCAGCACTATGCTCTGTTGATTAAAGATGGCGGATGGTAGCTGTCAAAAAAGCACGTGGGTTTGTTTCCAAACAAGAGCACGTGGAATTTTTCAATTTGCCGCCACCACATTTCAAAGGTATCTAGCTAAAGATGGCAGCACGGTGCTCTCTTGATTAAAGATGGTGGATGATAGCTAACAGAACTTTTCAAATTGCCCGCTACTACGTGCTTAAGGTAGTAGCCATAAAGGGGGCAGCACGGTGTTCTGTGGATTAAAGATGGCGGATGACGGCTGACGAAATTGCCCGCATGATAGCAGCACGGTGCTCTGTTGATTAAAGATGGCGGATGACAGCTGTCAAAAAAGCACATGGCTTTGTTTCCAAACAAGAGCACGTGGAATTTGCCGCCACCACATTTCAAAGGTATCTTGCTAAAGAGGGCAGCACTGTGCTCTGTTGATTAAAGATGGCGGATGACGGCTGTCAAAAAAGCGCGTGAGTTTGTTTCCAAACAAGAGCATGTAGAATTTACCGCCACCACATAGAGGGCAGCACGGTGCTCTTGATTAAAGATGGCTGCTGTCACGTGGAATTGTCTGCCACCACATTTCAAAGGTATCTAGCTAATGAGGGCAGCACGGTGCTCTATAGATTAAAGATGGCGGATGACAGCTGTCAAAAAAGCACGTGGATTTGTTTATCTCGCGCTAGTGAGGTTAAGTTGGTAGCACTGAGGTTTAGGCCCGTTAAGATGGCAGTACTGAGGTTGGCGATGCGTTGTTGTCTGTCAAAAAGCACGTGGCTATCAAAAAACACGTGGATTTGTTTACCAATTCAAATCTCGCGCTAGTTAGGTTAAGTTGGTGCTACTGAGGTTTAGGCCCGTCAAGACGGCAGCAGTGAGGTTAGCGATGCGTTGTTGTCGATGATAGCTGTCAAAAAGCACGTGGCTTTGTTTACAAATTCAAATTTCCTGCGGGTGGTGGAGGAGAACTCTGGGAGGCCTCTGGCTGTGGTGGTGGTGGAGGAGGCCTCTGGGAGGCCTCTGGCTGTGGTGGTGGTGGAGGAGGCCTCTGGGAGCCGGTGGGGGTGGTGGCGGCCGAATCCGCCTCTTATACTACTAGTAAGGTTATATTAAATTGCATATCTCTTAGCGCTATCCGAGAAAAACAGGGAGGACGCTATACTTCTTTCGGATGTAAGGTAGGCATTGGGAAAGTTTTGAGGGTAATGGCAGGCCACATTTCCTACTGCCACTCATAATCGAGTTTGGGAGTTTCTGCAATAACGGCAGGCTCACGTGGCAACTGCTATTCACAATAGAGATGGGGAGTTTTCATTATAAAGACAGGCTCCTTATCCAGTTGCTAGTCACAATGGAGTTGGAGATATTTGATTATAATTGACAAATGCAGCGCTAGCTAACGTATCATCAATCGAGACACGACAATAAGTAATAGGACAAAAGTTGTAGATCTCTCCAAATTGAACGGCGATTGTGCTATCTGTTTTGCGATAAGACTTCCCGTTTAGCAACCGATTATCCCGAAACGAAGATCTGGACAGTCATTAAAACTGCATCCACATTTCGATATTTTCCGAGACCAAAAGTTGTACATTTGAAGAGGTTGGAATTTGCCCTCAAAGAAAAGTGTCCAGGTTTCGGGATTAGCACTCGCATTCATACGGAGTAATTAAGGAAGAAAGTGAAATTAATAGAAAATAGAATTATAACAGAGGACGGACAGATAGGACAAATATGGAAATACCAAGTGGATATATTGGAAAATAAAATGCCCCTCAATAAATTGTGTTGATAAGAGTTAAGGATATAAGAAGGCGGTAACAGAGGAGAAATTTAGGCGCAGGGATTCTTAGGTAAACATATAAGAAGATGACTTTTGTTGCTATTACCTAAGCCTAAAGAGGCAAGGCAGAGGCAAGAATTAAAGCGGAAAAGAGAAGTAGAATAGAAATACAGTAACAATTATAGTAGTGCTATTCGAGGACGATTGTAACCTCCAACAGTATTCCACCAATATCTCGCAGAATGGCCGATTGACATCTCTCGTTTTCTAACCAAGGAACAACGAGTTTACAGGAATGATTACGAAAATGACAATACGTTACTTCCCTGCTTGCAGGCAGTCAGAGACGTTGCCATGGTAACTTGTACGTTCGTCTGTCTGTCACTCAATGCAGTAATTTTCTCAGTCATTTGAAGAGTAAGCGAAATTCGGATCATAACAAAAGTTGTTTGTAATGAAGAGAAGTTTCACATATAGTCCACGGATTTTACAGAAAATCAATATTAGAAGAGAAAATGGAATAAAACTGTTCTGGTTTTCCTATAAACCCCCCGTCTGTTCACAGAGGTTTAAATCATATGCATATGCATAGGCCCATCAAAACCTTCCATGGGATGAGTATACTCTACTGTAAATATGAAGTTTGCTCGAGATCTGTCCAGCCGTTTCGCCGTGATGGTGGAACAAACAGACACGAAAAATAAAAACCACTGATACGGTCTTGAGTTGACCTAAAACGAATAAATATCTGAAAAATTGGCAAAACCAACGAAATTACAGACGGCGGACACCCTACAACTTTATTTATATAGATAAATGTAGGTTTTCTCGCTCGTATGTCGGATATCTGCCGTTTGCTGTTTCTTGATGAATGCAAAATTTTTGCATCAATCTTTTAGCCTACAGGTCAGAATAAAATGTGCGAAATGTAGAGGCTGTGGCAGTATGGAAGCTGCTGAGGTATGATGTGTGCTGAGTAATTCCATTCAGAGCATGACTAATGCATAGGATTCTTATGAAAGGTGTTGCTCAGTCACTCATGCTGCTATAGCGTTTTCTGACCCACCGAAGAAAGCGTTGGTAAACTACTTCATTCCTCATCATGCCTGGTACGCCTCATTATAACTGTCGGATTTTGTGCTTTCCCTATAACCACATAAGCTTCGGTGGTGCTGTTTGAGGATCCAACAAGCTTTCCAAGTGATGACTCGACGAGCAGACCTCGTGTTGTGCTCTTATTGTACTTCGAAACTCTTCAGGTGTATGTTTATTCTAAGAAAGTTTCACGTTTAAGCCAGCATTTAAACTTTTAGCAACTCTCGAAACTTGAAAAATGTCATATGTTTGAAATAGATTTTTCCTGTCAAGACAAGGAGCCACCGAGCAGAAAGCCGCAATATTCATGCAGCGTAACACACACTGTCAGAAGATTACAGTGAACTGTGCTGAATGTAGTAGTGGACAGAAGACGTAAGTTTGAAAAAAGACTAACGGGCTTGAATACATTAAATTCTTGTTGATATTTTAAAACTTGTTTTACGTCGCACCGGCACAGCTAGGTCTTATGGCGACGATGGGATAGGGAAGGCCTGGGAGTGGGAAGGAAGCGGCCGTGGCCTTAATTAAGGAACAGCCCAGCATTTGCCTGGTGTGAAATGGGAGACCACGGAAAACCATTTTCAGAGCTGCCGACAGTGGGGTTCGAACCCACTATCTCCCGGATGCAAGTTCACAGCTTGCGCCCCTAACCGCACGGCCAATTCGCCTGGTACAGCGGGGTTTGAACCCACTATCTCCCGAATGCTGGATACTGCCCGCACTTAGCGACTGCAGCTGTCGTGCTCTGTAAATTCTTATTGATACAAGGTAGCTTTGTAAAATAAGAAACACAACGAGAGTTCGCAAGGAGAAAATCTATTTTACAGGCAGATGTAAAGATATACGGTAGTAGGACACTGATATACATTACTGTTCAACGTGGTCACCATTATTGCCCAGGCAGCTGTTGCAACGGTACACGAAAACATTGATGCCATGATGCATGGAAGAAATCTGCGTCCAGTCCTTTAATTCAGATCATGACGTCATGCTAAACGGCCGTATCGTCGTTGAATCGCTTACCAACCAGGTGTTTCCTTCAGCGGTCCGAAGAGATCGAAATCAGAGTGCCATGTGTAGGGAGGATGGTCCAATACCTCCAGGCGGAAGTGCCGCAGCAATTCACGCGTGCAATTTGATGCTTGTGGCCTGGCGTTTTGCAGTAACACGACGCCTGTTAAAAGAAATCCTGGTCATTTTCCGCGAACTGTCAGCATTCACTGTCACTCCCCTGGCGAGGAAATCAACCATCTGGACCATCCTCCCTACAGCCCCGACTTGACACCCAGTTGTCTTCATCTCTTCGGACTCTTGAAGAAGCATTTGGGTACTAGGAGATTCGATGACAATATGATCGTTTTAGTATGTCATCGTGACGTAGCTTCTGGAATTGGACGCAGATTCCTTCCATGCTGGTATCGATGCATTGATGGGCCGTTGGAAAAAGTGATTGGACAAGAATGGTAACTATATTGAACAGCAATACGCATTACTGCTCTACTGCAGTGTATCCTTACACTCTCGTGCAATTGAATTAGCTGTCATATTTGGGAAATGGCGCTGTGCTTGGTCCGGTGAGTGTAATAAAAGGGCGTGGCACGTAAAAGCGGGCACGCCAGTCCTAGTATGGGCTGTATGAGTAACAGTTGACTACAGATTGGTCAAGACATGAGACCTCAGCGCATTTGATAGCGGTCAGATTTCGATGGCAGATGTATGAGCCACTCGATTTCTGAAGTCCTGCAGGCACTGGGCTTTTCAAGGGCCACCGTGTCAAGAGCGTACCTGAGTACGTGGATTCTGGAAAAACCACCACCGCCAGGGTCATCTGCCGTGGTGTACGACGCGTTGATGACAGGGATCGCAGTGGGCTAGCTCGGATTGCAAGAGCGCATAGACGGGCCACAGTGCAGCAGATCACTCGTCAAATCAATGCTCGACAATAACGACGTGTGAGCAGCCCCTACCATCCAGAACCATCTCCTCGCCATGGGGTACAGAAGTAAGTGTCTTACGAGGGTACCTCTGTTCATCACCCGTCACAAAGCACAACGAATGGCATGCGCAAAGGACCGCAGCCATTGGACGCTCGAAGCAAAGAAAAAGGTCAGGTGGACAGATGGGTCAAGGTACCATGGCTGATGGCCGGGTACGGTTGCGTCATTAACCGCATGAGGCAATGTATCCTTCTTACCAACGAGATACAGTTCAGGCCGGTGGTGATGGTATTCTCGTATGGTGACTTCACGTGGGATGAAATGGGACTCCCGGTACATCAGAAAACGTCCCTCATCGACGAACGTTACAGGAACCTGCTGCCAAATCATGCTCACCCCTTCGTTCATCTCCAGCAACCTGCAGGCAAACTGTGTCTACAACAAGACAGTGCTCCAGCCCACCGCTCCCGAACTGTGCCTGACTGGTTCCACAGATGTGGTGAAGATGCTTGCCTGGCCTTCGAAGAGCTCCGACCTCAATCCCGTTGAACACATCTGGAATTCTGTCGAAAGGGATGTGCGTGCCCTGGACCCTGTTCCGAACAATCCTCATGCATTATGGGAGGCTGTGCAGCAATCATTGATTAGTACGGTCCCTCCAACGCTTCCGGTGTCATGTGAAGTCCATTCCACACCACATTGCCGCCATCGTCAGGGCGAAAGGGGGTGCTACACGCTAGTAGCTAGGTATCTCTAAAATTTCTCATGAGTGTATATCTGCCTATAAAATAAAGTTTATCCGTGCGAGCACTTGTTATTTTACGCTATTCGTCTACTTCCCTCCCTAGACCGGGCTGAGTGGCTCGTGTCGATAGATTTACTGGCATGTAAAAGAACTCCTGCGGGACTAAATTCCGGCACCTCGGCATCTCCGTTAACCGTAAAATTAGTTAGTGGGACGTAAAAGCAATTACATTATTATTATTATTATTATTATTATTATTATTATTATTATTCCCTCCCTAGGGGAGCCACAGATGCTTTATATGTCACATATGTTTACCTGGTCCAGTTTTATGGCTGGATATCCTTCTTGACACCAACCCCATGTCCAGGGTTGTATTCACTCGAACCACCACAGAAACGCGCAATGGTGTGGTGTGTTGTGTGGGGATGGAGATGTATTAAGCAAAACAGCCATTCCTCGAGCCAGAGAAATGAAACAGACGATATTAAATTCCCGAGAGAACCTTAATCGAGCCCAGGACCCTCTGAACTGAGGCCTTAATGCTGACCATTCACTCAAGGAGCCGGTCTTCCTTGGAGCTTCATTACTAGCGTATTATTTCTTGCATCACCGGACTTCATTCGGCTTCATTCGACTGCATTTCATTCCATTTTATTTATTTTGCAAGACTATCAGACTCCTTGGCTGAATGGTCAACGTTGAAACCTTCGGTTCAGAGAGTCCCGGGTTCGATTCCCGGCCGGGTCGGGATTTTAATCGCGGCTGATTAATTCGTCTGGCTTCGGGGACTGTTTTTTTTGCTATGGGCTTTACGTCGCACCGACACAGATAGGTCTTATGGCGACGATGGGATAGGAAAGGCCTAGGAGTTGGAAGGAAGCGGCCGTGGCCTTAATTAAGGTACAGCCCCAGCATTTGCCTGGTATGAAAATGGAAAACCATCTTCAGGGCTGCCGATAGTGGGATTCGAACCTACTATCTCCCGGATGCTCGGGGACTGGGTGTTTGTTCCAACTCTCTTCTTCTAATTCTGACAACACACCACACTAACAACCACCACAGAAACGCGCAGTAGTAATTACGTCCCTCCATATAGGGCTGGCGTTAGGATGGGCATCCGGCCGTAAAAGCAGGGCCTGATCCACACGTGCAACACAGTTCGCACCCGCGAACCCACAGGTGTGGGGAAAAGCAGTGGAAGAAGAAGAAGAATCAGCAGCTTAATTTTGCAATAATGTTTACATAAGCGAGTTGGCCGTGCGGTTGGGGTCGCATAACTGTGAGCTTGCATTTGGGAGATAGTGAGTTCGAGCCCTACTGTCTGCAGCCCTGAAGACTGTTTACTGTGGTTTCCCCAATTTCACACCAGGCAAATGCTGGGGCTGCGCCTTAATTAAGGCCACGGCCGCTTCCTTTTCACTCCTAACCCTGTCGTATCCCATCGTCGCCATAAGACCTATCTGTGTCGGTGCGACGTAAAGCAAATAGTAAAAATGAATAAAAAGTTCATAAGTTCAGTAATTTCTTTAATATTTCCTTGTACATGACGATATTGTCACATCATTTAAAATTAGCAGATCCTCGTGCTATTGCAATATAAATACCATACATAACGGAAGCTTCCTACTAACACTTCATTGAATGTTACAGGATTCCTTACAACTCCTTTGCTTCTCACCAGTAATTATATTACACGCTAATTTTCGCACTGGTGAAAGGAAGGTATTTCTCCACAATCCTCTCCCTCTGTTGAAGAGAGTCCATATTTCGAATACTGTACAGTTCAGCTTATGAACTTTCACTGCAACTCAGGAATGATTTCTACAGCCATTACAAATTACTGCATGACATGAAAAATGATGAGCCATTACTTCTGCTTTTAGAGGGAGTGCAGCATGAAGTTATCATAATTTTCAGACTTAATTGAGTTTTAATGGTTATGAGCCTTATAGTTGCTGGTACAATTACACATTAAATAATAATTTATGAACCTTAATGTCCATTACTTGCGAATGTCTGTTCCTTGGTCACTTTCTAAAACGTTCTTCTATCACAGTAACTACATGCGACTGTATTAAATCACTGTTACATTATTGGAATATATACAGTGTACGATGTTCTTACAGTTTGGGCTTGGGTTCGATTCTAGGAGCAATACACAACAAATCAGATTGCCCTATCACCAAAATTGTCATCATCATCATCATCATCATCATCATCATCTGTTTACCCTCCAGGTTCGGTTTTTCCCTCGGACTGAGCGAGGGATCCCACCTCTACCGCCTCAAGGGCAGTGTCCTGGAGCTTCAGACTCTTGGTCGGGGATACAACTGGGGAGTATGACCAGTACCTCGCCCAGGCGGCCTCACTTGCTATGCTGAACAGGGGCCTTGTGGAGGGATGGGAAGATTGGAAGGGATAGGCAAGGAAGAGGGAAGGAAGCGGCCGTGGCCTTAAGTTAGGTACCATCCCGGCATTCGCCTGGAGGAGAAGTGGGAAACCACGGAAAACCACTTCCAGGATGCCTGAGGTGGGAGTCGAACTCACCTCTACTCAGTTGACCTCCCGAGGCTGAGTGGACCCCGTTCCAGCCCTCGTACCACTTTTCAAATTTGGTGGCAGAGCCGGGAATCGAACCCGGGCCTCCGGGGGTGGCAGCTAATTACGCTAACCACTACACCACAGAGGCGGACACCAAAATTGTCACCATATATTAATAAATCTTAACAGTTCTATATACACTACAAAATATACAACACTCTACTTTTCTTATCTTTACTGAGGGAACTCCCTATCCACAAATCTACGATTGAAACGAAGTCTTTTCAGTTCCCTTTGAAAATATCTTAGGGGCTGCCTGGCCGAGGCGGTAAAGGCGTGCTCGGTTCGCCCGGAAGGACGTGGGTTCGAATCCCCGTCAGGAAGTCGTAAAATTTAAGAAACGAGATTTCCACTTCCGGAGGTGTATATGGCCCTGAGGTTCACTCAGCCTACACAAAAAATGAGTACCAGGTTAATTCCTGGGGGCACAGACGGCCATCACGTGCCGCGGTTGACAATGGTGGAAGCCTTTACCTTCTACTCCTCCAAGGGCCTTCATTGCCTGTACGAAGGTGTCTTTGTCTTTTGTCTTTGCTTTTTTTGAAAATATCTTGAAGTACATTCTTACTCTCTAGTCTCTTAAATATAGTTAATACTTAGCTAGGATCCCAGAGGAGTGCGACAGGCTTCGGCAGCCGGCACAGTTCCTATCCTCCTTCCATCCCTGACCCGGTCACTGACGAGAAAAAAGGTTGTAGGTTTTCATTTCACTTAGCTTGTATGTCATCTCTCTTCTTTCTTTCGGACGCCAATGAAGCTTAGGACGTGTGGCTCACTGTTCAAAGTAAAATGCAGATCCACAGACTCGAACTCTTGGCCTTCTAAGTACAGTAAGTGGCAAGCCACCTTTAAATATAGGTTTTCCCTCCTCACTATATTCTTGTTCATTTACATCCCTGTACGGATTCCACTCTGAAATATGAACAGAGATTCTCTCAGTTTCTCCCTTAATATGAACTTATCCAAGGTTGCAGAGCTTCCCCCGATATGAACTTCACCACGGCTACCAGGTTTCTCCCTGATACACCCTAAAACTTCAGCTTATAATATCCAGTGTGTGTTGTTAGAGGTTACTAGCGAGAGCTCTTCCCAAATATCAACTTCTATTACTTCATAACTCTGGTGTGTTGTGAGCTGATTGGCTCTCCTGATCCTCCTACCACTTTAAGGGTGACTAGGCAAGGCCTTTGGAAGTTTCTAGAACAAAATTTTTTTCTACAGCGCTTTAGCTCTGCGTTTTTTCCCTTCGCAGTTTATGTGACGAACATGGCCCTATCTAAAGTTTCGCGACAGTTAGGCGCTGACGCATTATTTCACCACATTGCACTCGCTTCTGTTTCCACCAAACTATACTTACATATTGAATTGTATGCATCAATGAGTGCAAAACAGAAGTATCTCTTACTTGCTCACATCATTATACACTCGAAGCACTGTTACTTTCTCTCTTGAATTTTAACCCATTAATGCATGAGGTTTATTTTTGTCTTGCCGCCTTCCTGGCTACAAATGTGATTCAACAATGAATGCTAAGAATTGAGAATAATGTATTCTTGTTTCCTGTTAGCTACAGCCTTTCTGAAATGAAAAGAAAGTAGTGTGGGCTTAAAACCATGCATAAAATTTGTACTTTTTATCATTTTTAAGACGTCCGATTTTATGGACGCTATGCACTAATGGGTTAATACATTTTTCAATATCCCTCTCCATTGGAGGTTGCGGTTTCGAAACTCGCTCGAGTCTGTTCGCTCCGTAATAAAATGACGGAAGGGCGTGTCCTGATCTGCGATCATGACAGCGTATATTAATAAGATGCAGCACCATACACAATTTGGAGTTGATTAGTTAATTTGTTGCAGGGTTTAAAAACGTTTTGCCGGGCTGTGTGGCTCAGACAGCTGAGGCGCTGGCTTTCTGACCCCAACTTGGTAGGGTTCGATCCTGGCTCAGTCCACCCCCTGTGGGTGGGGGACACAGACGAAGTACACACCCACGGTATCCCCTGCCTGTCGTAAGAGGCGACTTAAAGGGGCGACCAAGGGATGATCGAATTAGAACCATGAGACTACTTGTAATTAGTACCAGTACGCGGGGAACACCATGGGTCGCCTTTACTTGCGAGTAGTACCACTATGTTATGTACTCAATAGTTTTGTGATTAGTCGCAGCAGAGAGTGGTTCACTGTGGGTTTCCAGTACCTGTGATTAGTACCACTAAATGCGGAACACCACGGGCTTATGTTTCCCTTGATTAGTACCATTATGTGAGAAACACCACGGGTCTGGGCGTTGCCTGTAGTTTGTAGCACAATACGAGCGACATCGTGGGTCTGCGTTGCCTATAAGTGGCGCTATTATCCGAGAAACACCATAGGCTTGCGTTACCTGTGCAACGTACAATACTTGTGAGTAGTACCATAATGTGTGGAACACCGTGAGTCTACGCTACTTGTGATTAGTACCCCACCATGAGAGATACTATGGTTCTACTTCACTAGCCATAAGTACCCTTATAAGTGGCCGTTGACCTGGAATTTGGACCCCTTTAAACAAGCGGCATAATCAATTCAGGATTGTGCTTTGGAAGCAGTCCCTTGGTCTTGATTCAATGTAGTTTCTGGGAAGGTGGGGCATTGCGGGTCAAATCCACTGATTGTTTTAAATTAATATTCATCCATCCATTCTTCATCATCACATTTTGAATTCTGGTCAGTGGATGATTTTTATTTTAAAATTGTCATTACATTTCGTACCATTGGGGGCCGATGACCTAGATGTTAGACCCCTTTAAACAACAAGCGTTATCATCATCTGGCTCAGTCCGGTGATATTTGAAGGTGCTCAAATACGTCAGCCTCTTGTCGGTAGATTTACTGGCACGTAAAAACTCCTCAGGAACGAAATTCCGACACCTCGGCGTCTCCGAAAATCGTAAGAGTAGTTGGTGCGGCGTAAAGCCAATACCTTTATTATTTTAAAATGCTAAATTTTTATGTTGCACGGGAACTGCTTCTTTTGGCACAGTTTTCCTTATTTTGGGCTATAATTTGGTAGATTTGTCAAAAATACTCATGTACTTAATCATAACTCTGCGTTTGCGGTCAGGTATACAATATTGAAGATACACGCATTTCAGGTTTTTAAAAAAAATTCATACAATATGCAAAAATCTAGTTTTGTGCTATGTTAGGTGTAAAACTATGAAGGTAATATTCAATTGGTAATAAAATGCAGAACTTCCCTTAATTCCTGTACATAATAAAACATTCTCTGAAAATTTCAAGTGAATCTTTTAAGAACTCAGTCGCAAGGAGCATTTTGTACATGACAAAGAGTTGAAAATATTTTAAGCTCGAAAATTGTAATTAAGAAACTTGCTTTAAAACTGCTCTGGACTGTAAGTTACCCTCTCAGACTTCTTTCTTGTCTCACGCACAGCGTAGACCTACCACAGGGTAAATATAACTTGGGGACAGACGTATACCGGAGTACGACCCACAACTATGCCACTGAGGTTGGCTTTTCCGCGTCACTTTAAGCGAAATGAAAGGGATGGTGTGTAACATACACTTTGTATATACTTACGTAACTTATGAAGATACATCTTAGTTTCAAAAGTAAGCCTTCTGGAATTTGATAACACAAAAGTTATTCGCTCTACATTCTTTTAGATATTTCTTTCAAAATAGTCCCATTCCAAAGTGACACACTGCTGCCAACATGTGTAAATTGTTTGGAAGCATTGCTGGAAACCATTTTATGAAACCATTCTTTGTTCTCTCGTCACGTTTGCGGTGACTTCTTTTGTGTTCGTGGATCGTCGTCGCAGAAGGGGGAAGTCTGGTAGTGACAGATCTGGAGAGTATGGAGGAAGCGCCAAAGCCGTGATACTGTACCTCGCAAATTACTTTTTTGTTTACCAAGTCTTACCCGTGTAGAGGTGCACAATCATGGAAAAGACATCAACGTTTCTAAATTATTATTTTTTCCAAGGCAGCTTTCATTGCAGCTTCACCAGAAACTTCAACCATTCTTAATATCTCTGGAGAAGATTTGTGTTACAGAACACAGGTTGCGCTATTTATTTACGCAATATTATTTCTACATTTACAGCAGGAATAATCTTAATACTAGCCGTAGTAAATTTTTGTGTAGGAACGTTTGTAAGAGGGAAAATATAATAATAATGTTGTATTATTATAGTTTTACGTCCCGCTAACTACTTCTACGGTTTACGGAGACGCTGAGATGCCAGAGTGTTGTCCCGCAGCAGTTCCTTAAAGTGCCAGTAAATCCACAGACACGAGGCTGGCATATTTGAGCACCTTAAAATACCGCCGGACTGAGCCGGAATCGAACCTGCCAACTTAAGTCCAAATGGCCGGCGATCTACCGCCTGAGGGAAAATTTATATAGACCATCTGGCAACGCTGCTTCAACGGCCGAACTGGGTAGCTCACGTGGTACAGCGCTGGGCTCTTGAGCTCAACTTGGCGGGATCGATTCCGGCTAAGTCCGGTGATATTTGAAAGTGCACAAATACGTTAGGCTCGTGTCGGTAGATTTACAGACACTAAAAACATTCCTGCGGGAGAAAATTCCGGCATCTCGGCACCGTAAAAGTAGTTCGTGGGACGTTAAACCATTCTTCTTCTTCTTATTATTATTATTATTATTATTATTATTATTATTATTATTATTCTGCTTCAATGTGGGAGGAATCGCGGGATCTGCTAGTGCTATTTATATGAGCTATACAGACTAGTCTTCCTTAATAACCAGCACCACATCTTTCACTCGGTAAAAGTCTACACGTTACTTTTTTTAATGCAACAACTTTAATTGAGACCTTATTTAATAGCCGGAGTGGAAGAGGCACAGTTAGTGTTTCTTGCAAGCTCCACTGTGTGCTTGTTAAGTCGAGTAATTAATCAATTACAAAGTTCTTGATATCGCAGCGAAGATCCAGAGTAGCAGAACAAGTTGAATATAATGAAGGAGATGAAATTAAACGTCTCGTTACCATGTAAACAAGATAAGTTTCCAGCTTGTAAGGAATAAAGAAAGTGCGCGCCATTGATTAACCTTTAGAAGAAAGTATAAAAAGGTCTGAAATGAATGGAATTAAATCACGTCGTTAAAACACTGTAATAACGAGGGCAGTAGCTGGTACTGTGTTAACTGAAGAAAGAACCATCCTCTATAGATCAGTGTTAGAAAGACAGAGTGACAAATTCTTTATATCGAGGGGGCCGATGTCCTAAATATGAGGTCCCTTTAATCAACAAGCATTATCTTTGTCTCTTCGTTGCTCGTGCGAAGACTGCTATGTGGTAATATTTTTGGAGAAATACTGACCCGCAGCACATTGACAGCGAGAATCCAGAGTCGTTTGTGTGATTAGCTGCCACCGTCGGTGGCCCCGGTTCGATTCCCGGGTCTGCCACTTTTTTTGGAAAGTGGTTCAAGGACTGGAACGGGATCCACTCAGCCTCGGGAGGTCAGCTGAGTAGAGTGTGTGTGTGTGGGGGGGGGGGGGCGTTCAGTTCCCACGTAAGCTATCCTCGACGTGGTTCTCCGTAGTTTTCCCACTTCTTCTCCAGGCAAATGATGGGATGGTACCTAACTGAAGGCCACGGCCGCTTCCTTCTCTCTTCCTTCCCTGTTCAGCAATACAGGTGAGGCCACCTGGGTGAGGTATTGGTCATCCTACCCAGTCGTATCCCCGACCAAATGTCTCACGTTCCAGGACACTGGCTTTGAGGTGGTAGAGGTAGCACCTCTTGCAGAAACTGAGGGGAAAACCAACCCTGGACAGTAAACGGAATAAGAAAGAAATAAAGAAAGAAAGAAAAGATAATTCCTTGATAATATTTGCACAATATTGAACCTTAGATGACAGAACCTTACCGGTCAAACTTCTAAGGTAAAATATTTGATATGGCGGTTTTTACACGCGTAATTCAAGGGGGATGGGTTAAAGTTTTCATTCCATACCCAACCACGGTATGGTGGGGCCACCTTAGGCGGTCTCTCAGGCCAGAGAGATTTGATTCGGTGATGTGATATGCGGAGAGGGTAAGGGGGATGCGGCCGGGAACTGTCCCGGCATTCACCTTACTTCAAGAGAATGGAAAATCGCTGATAAACATTCTCGGAGCAGCCAACGGTGGGCACCAGCCCCTCCTCCTCCCGAATGTCGAACTGCAGAGATAGCCAAAAGTATCCGCCGTTAAGCCGAAGCTAGGAGCACTCAGTAACTTACTTAGTTTCACTGTGGATTCTATTTTAATATTATCCTTTTAATATGGACAGCGCTGTTCCTTTGCTATTACGACGTAGTTTATATACGAGCGTTGATTCAAAAGTCATGGCAAGGATTTATCTTTTTCCGATAATGTGCCAACGCCAAACATTTAACATACAGGCTGTTTAAATAAATACACGAGATAATTTCATTCCTTACATATAGAGGAGGAAGAAAGGGCATATAAACTTGAGTCCGGAAATGCGTACTTTCTTGGCCGTCACGATCACCTGATTTGAACCCGTTGGACATCTTTCTGTGGGGATACATGAAGTCTTTGGTACACGCGACTGCTGTGGAAAATGAAGCAGCGCTTTATGGCAGAATAGTGAGGTCCTTTTAAATAATACCTGCAACACCGGGCATATTTGAGCGTGTTCGTAACTCGATGGACAAGTACAAGCCTGTAGTATGGCAAGAGGCGAGTATTTTGAACACCTCTTATAAAGTAATGACCGGAGTGCATCAGTAAATGCAAGCTAGTCTACACCACCTGACGTTTTAGCCCACGACAGAGTCTGATATGTCGGGAAATACGCAGTTTTGAACGCAAGCAGCCATTGCGTGGAAAACGCATTGCCTACAAATAAGACATCACACGAACATCTCGACGTGATGTACTGCACGTTGACGAATCTCATGCAGTCGATAGTACTTAGTGTTCCTCATTGATGGCAACGAACCACAGACAACCTAGCAGACTACTTTGAAGGGTGTTAAATAGCTTGTAAGGTACGTGCAAATGATTGTGTACAGGTTGTAGGAGAATAAACCAGATAAAACAATGATTTCGAAATCCCATGTTTGTTCTTTTGCCTTACCAGAGATCCCTACCGTATGTGGTGTCTCCTCTAAAAAGTGTTTGTCATGAACTTTCAAATGTCGTTGGAACATCTGCTGTGTTCGAGATTTTTCGAGAGAGAAAAAAATTTGCCATCACTTCTGAGCCAACCCTCGAGTATCTCAAAACCAAACCAAACCAAACTCCATGATGGTGCAGCCCTGATGGGCCGTAGCCTACAAAGCGACCGCTGCTCAGCCCGAAAGCCAGCAGATTACGAGATGGCGCCTGTTCAATGCGACAAATTCTCTCCGCCGTTATTCTTAGCTTTCTAGACCGGTGCTGCTATCTCAATATTAGGTAGCACGTCAGTTCTCACGTAGGCTAATTGGACCTCGGACCAGCCCTTCGATTCAGGTTAAAAATCCCTGAACTACCTGGGAATTAAACCCAGGCCTCTGGATAACAGGCAGGCTTCCTATCTCAAGACCGCCGACACGACTTTGGTTCATATTCCAAAGAATATTTAGGATAATTTACATCAACAAAATTTCTCACAAAATAATACTTATCCCAAAAATGATTCTTTTTTCACAATCGATAAATATATTCTTCTTATTCTTGCCATTTTCCACATTTCATTGGATTCGGAACCTTGATGTAGATTTGATGTAGTTTTCCGGCCGGATGCCCTTCCTGGAGGGATGTGTTTATTATTGTATGTTTCTGTGGTTTGGTAGTGCAATGTTATATATGTGCGTGTGTGAAAAGAAATATATGACGACGAACACAACCAGTCCCGCGAACCAGCGGATTTAACCATACGCGGTGAAAAGTCGCATCTCAATGAGAATCGAAACCGAGACCTTTTGAAGCGAAGGTTGGTACGCTGCAATATAATGACAAAAATAACTGCTTCTGAAACAAGTGATAGGAAAAAACTGCTGCCAAGTGCTCCGATGTGGGTGGGCGGCATCTGCCATGTGTAGGTAACTGTGTGTTATTGTGGTGGAGGAGAGTATGTGTGGTGTGTGAGTTGCAGATATGTTGGGGGCAGCACAAATACCCAGTCCCCGAGCCAAGAGAATTAACCATTTAAGGTTAAAATCTCCGACCAGGTAGGGAATCGAACCCGGGACCCTCTGGACCAAAGGCCAGCACGCTAACAATGTAGCCACGGAGCTAGACAGAACAAGTTATTACAAGAAAAACTACTAGAAGTGAAAAAGTTTTTCACTTGGGTTTATATATTGCGTTGGATCGACAGTTTTTTTTTTTTTTTTAATTCCCACTGTTCACCCTTCGACCTTGAGCGGCAGGCTTGTAACCAATCGGATAGTAGAAGTGTGTGTGTGTGTGGGGGGGGGGGGGGGTGAACCGCTCAGCAGCTGGTGGTGCTCCCTACCAATTTCCTTTACAGCTGTTAAATCTACTGCTTCCTTTTTGTGTTTGCTATTTTCGTATCTGTGCTATTTGTGGACTAACTTTGAATGGCATTCTCATTTACATCCTCCTGCCGTCCTCTTCACATAATAGTCAGTGGTTAATTCCTTTTTTCCTCTTCTGAAAGAGAATGCAGTCTCTTCCTTGACATTGAGCTGACTTACATACGTGGTTTACGGCGAAAATGGGATAAGAAAAGGGCTAAGATTTGGAAGAAAACGGCCCTTTGCCTGGTGTAAAAAAAAAAAAAAAGGGGGGGGGGAACCTTGGACAGTTATCTTCAGGGCTACCGATGGTAGGGTTCCAGCTAATTATATCCCAAGTGTAAGCTACGTGGCTCATACCACGCAGCAGACTCGCTCGGTCCACTCTCTTCTTTTTTTAAATTTTCAATGTTTCCAGTAAGCACGATTGTCAAAATGAGTGAGTTCCTTTGATTTAAGGCTTTAGATCATAAACATTCAAATTATTTTAAATAATCCGTTTTACATGCTCTGAGGTCGGTGTCGATATTGTTTAAATAAAAATCACAGTGATTCATATAAAAGGGGTGATTTTAATAATAATAATAATAATAATAATAATAATAATAATAATAATAATAATAATAATCCGCCTCATTGGCTGAATGGTCAGCGTTGAGACCTTCGGTTCAGAGGATCCCGGGTTTGATTCCCCGCCGGGTCGGGGATTTTAATTGTCTGATTCATTCTTCTGGCTCGGGGACTGGGTGTTCATGTTTGTCCCAACACTTTCATATTCATACAACACACTACAATACCAACCACCACAGGAACATGGAATAGTGATCACATCCCTCCATATAGGGATGGTGTCAAAAAGGGCATCCGGCCATAAACAGGGCCAAATACATATGTGCGGCACAATTCGCACCCGCGACTCCAGAGATGTGGGAAAAACGATAGAATAATAATGCTACACTGAAGAAAATGGAAATTGCAACACCCAGCAGGAGTTGTGCTACATTGCTGCAATTGAACATGCAGGACGAGTGTTCGGATGTGATTCGATGATTACACTTTCAGGTTCCTCTGACAGCAAGTTTGGACAACAATCAATACAGGATGTGCCCACCACGAGCTGCAATACATTGATGAATTCGTCTAGGCACGGAGTCAATAAGGCCCTGGATCGCTTCCTAAGGAATTGTGGCCCATGCTTGCTGCACTGCACGGGTCAGTTGTGGGTGGCTGAGGACGGTTGGCCAGTTGTCGACACATCATGCCCCACACATGCTCAATAGGACTGAGGTCCGGGGATCTGGCGGGCCATTTTAAGGTTGTGATGTCGTGGAGAGCTTCTCTGGAGATGCGTGAAGTGTGAACCCGGGCATTTTCCTGCTGAAACATCCTATTGTCAATACGGACAACCACTGGATTGAGTACCCTATCAACGTACTGTCGAGCAGTCATAGTGCCCTCAACAAGCACTAATTGTGATTTCACATTAAAGCCAACAGCTCCCCAGACCATAATGCTTGGTGTTGGCTCTGTGTGCCTCTCGACAATAAGATCTGGGCGGCCCCTCTCCCCGGTACGTCCGCGCACACGATTCCGGCGATCACTGCGGGCAAGACAGAAGCGCGATTCATTACTAAAGACGACCGTATTCCATTCGTCGACCCACGTTGATCTTTCTCGACACCAGGCCAGCCTTACACGTCGCTGTTGTGGGGTCAATGGAACACCTTCTGCAGGGACACGGGCTCGTAAGCCAGCTGCACGCAGACTATTACCAGCTGTTTGTTGTGTAACGTGGGGTGCCACAGCTGCTCGAATTTGCGCTGCTGTTGCATAGGGTTCCATCCGGGCCATCCGAATAATGCGGCAATCCTCTCTCACAGTTGTCCGTCGCGCTGGGCCTGTGCCAGGTCTACGAGTGTGGGTACCTTCATTTGACCACTGCTGCCATACACGTTGTACCGTAGATGCCTGTCGGCCAACACGTGCAGCGACAGTCCTTAGCGATAATCCAGCCTCACACAGCCCAATTATCCGAGCCCTCTCAAACGGCGACAGTTGTTGATAGCGTGCTCTTCTCTGTCGTCGAGGCATGTTTGACGAGGAACACTTCACTGCACAGACTGCAAGTCAACTACGCTACACCAGAGTCCGTATAGAGGAGTTGATTCCTCCGCGACCAATCACGTGGGGAGACCTGTAGCAACAATCGAATGGGTCTGAAACTTTGATCGTTTACATACCTACATGGCATCGTTCCTTATCTTGAAAATCAACACAAACGACCAATGTCTTCATGGTGTTGCAATTTCCATTTTCTTAAGTGTATTTTTTACATCCCATTAACTACCTTTTGATGGTTTTTGGAGACGCCGAAGTATCAGAATTTTGTCCCGCAGGAATTCTTTACGTGCCAGTAATTCTACCGACACGAGGCTGACGTATTTGAGCAAATTCAAATACCACCGGACTGGACCAGGCTCAGGATCGAACCTGCCAAGTTGGGGTCTGAAGGCCTGCGCCTCAACCATCTGAGCCACTCAGCCCGGTTGATTTTGAATACTTTCAGGTGGAGGTATTACAAAATATAATTCCAGTACAGTACGACTTGGCACTGTCTGACTCGTAAGCGATGGACCATAATACGTACGTTCATAGAATAATTTGCGTTTCTTTGCGGTGTTCTACGTACGCCTCCATTACTTCCAAAGGTAGGAACACCTTCTATAGCTCTGAAACTACTGAACTTTACACCCCGGTAACTAAAGCCAGGAAATATGGCTGAGGACGTCATCAAGTTGACCGCGTATTTCTCCAGTATCTGCAGGCAATCGCAAGCCAAAGCCCAAAATGATTGTTTGTGCCACAGGTATTTTTAACTCCTTTACACTTGCATCTCGTGGTTCTTGAAACTGTGGTTCGCACGTAATGTGCCCACTTCATAGGGACCAGAGGAAGAGGAACCGTGCTTAAAATACGGTTTTCCTGTCATGCATAACATTACTGAAAGCCTGAGCAATTATGTCATTATAGGCTAAATGAGGCGCAAAAGAGCGCGTCTGTCGAGAAACACTGTTCATAGTACACTAATACGGCTGAGTGGCTCGGGCAGTTGAGGCACTGGCCTTCTAACTCCAACTTCGCAGGTTCGATCCTGGCTCAGTCCGGTGGTATTTGAAGGTGCTCAAATGCGACAGCCTCGTGTCGGTGGATTTACTGGCACGTAAAAGAACTCCTGCGGGACAAAATTCCGGCACCTCGGCGTCTCCGAAAACCGAAAAAGTAGTTAGTGGGACGTAAAGCTTATTATTTATTATTATTATTATTATTATTATTATTATTATTATTATTATTATTATTATTACTGTTACATACACTTCTCCACAGGAAATATGGGTATTAACGAGGCACGGGATGCACAAAGTGCCTTACAATAATTAAAGTATTTATACATTATAATACAAACATTGATGTAAATTACAGGTATATAGGCTACAAAACTCTAGATCACGGGATCTTCATTCTTGCGAGAGGAACGATCGCACAATGTTGCATGTTGACATGAAGACAGAATGTTTCATAATTTTCTAGATGTTCGGTGGGAGACCCAGTTCTTGCAGACTCCAGTGAAGTGTGTGTGGAATGAGGCCGTTGACTGACAGAATCACAGGGACTATTCGTACCAGTTTCATCTGCCAGATCCTCCTGATCTCTTCTGCAAGTTCTTTGTACTTGCAGATTATTTCATGGTACTTCCTGTCGATGTTGGTGTCACTGGGGATTGCGATGTCAATAATGAAGGTAGTCCCAGATTTCTTGTTTACCAGTATGATGTCTGGTCTGTTATGGTTAACTGTTTTGTCTGTCACTACAGCAGTGTCCCAATAAAGCTTAATCGAATCGTTCTACAGGACTGGTGTTTGATGGTACTTGTAATAAGGGATACGCTCTTGAATTAATTGGTTTTCCTGAGCAAGTGCCTGGTGTATAATTCCCGAGACATGATTGTGCCGTATCGTGTATTCTGCGGGGGCAAGTACTGGGCAGCCCGCAGTGATATGGTCGATGGTCTCGAGATGAACGGAATATCCTCTGCATTTGTCGGAGAGTACGCTGGTGTCTTTGATGATGTACTTTTTGTAATTGTTTGTAGATATTACTTGGTCTTCTATAGCAACTGTAAATCCCTCTGTCTCCCCAAATAAGCGCCCACTTTGTAACCACATACATGACGCATTCTTGTCTATGCTCTGTTGGTTTACATTGCTGTAGTATTTTCCGTTGAGGGTTTTCTCTCCCCGGGTTCTTTCTTTCTCCTGCAGGGATACTTGATTAATTGTATGCTGATAATTTGTATGAGGGTCAGAGGCATTATATGGATACAGTTCAGTGCACTTGTCAGCAAGTAGGCCTACTACAGCTTTACGGAGAAGGCTGTTTTCTTGCTTTTTATGGAAGCATCTTCTTATGTTCTTTATCTGCTTAAGGAGCATGACTTGAAGATCCAGTACTCCTCAGCCTCCCGATTTTCGTGAGGGAGTGACCCTTTCCATGCATGAATTAGGATGATGTAAACGGTAGGTGGAGAGCAAACTTCTCATTTTTCTATGTATGCTGTCTATTTCTGTAGCAGACCATTTCAGAATTCCAAACGAATAAAACAGAGTTGGAATAGTGTACGTGTTTATTGCTTTTTGTTCTTGGCGTTTAGGTAACTACGCAAAATCTGATGCAACCTCGATGTACATTTGTCATTGAGTTCCTGTTTGATTTTCTTGTGCTCCAGGGTTGTATTCTGAGCAAATCCAAGGTATTATCCGCACACTTTATCTTGGTGCATTTACACCCTAGTGCTGAATCGGTCGACCTCGGCGATCTTCGAGATTCGTACTGGCAACCTTTGAAACACAAACTATGAATCGCTTAAGCATCGCTGTGCGACATCTGGCGCACACTTTACGTACTAGTACTGTTGTTGTTTACACAACAAAGCCAAAGTATAGAATTCATGCTAGGAACAAGATTCGCACCGAGAAATGTTTTATAATGTTATATAATGTGTATGTGACATAGTTGTAGGGTTAAGATGATAACGGTTTAGAAATTTCATATCGATCGATCATATTCTCGATTCAATTCAGATTGCATTTTGATTCAGTTGGCAGCACCAGGCAGCACTATCGATACCGGGACAGCTCCCTCCTTACTCCTTACCCCCGTACACAAATGCACCAAGATAAAGTGTGCGGATAATACTTGTGTAACGTTCCAGACGTTACAGTGTAATTATGTTAATTTTATTATGTGTAATTAATTCAGGAATTTAACGTCATGATATTTATTTTGGTATGTAATTGTATTATAATTCATGTTTAATCATTTGCTCACTATCATTTCATTACTTTGTAACTACGACTTGTAAACGAGGGCTGAACATCCTAATATTCACTTAGATTCTTGCGACATTAGTTTAAAATTAACTTGCAGTAGATTTCCTCTATCTTGCCACATCACCGAGGAAGAAGGAAGGACAAATTTAGACACCAAGTTCTGGGAAAAGCGAGCACGTGTTCAAGCGTTCTAACGTAAGCTACCGTATTTCGACCAGAATTATTCAAAATGATCACCGCCTATATTTTCAAAGGAGCGTCATGTTGCCATGGATACTGAGTGAAAGGACTAATAGAAGAACAGTTGATATCATGGTTAAGACCCGTCAACTCTAATATCTGGAGTGGGGAGAGACGTGTCATCTGATTGGACCACGTGTAGCGACCTATAATTAGCGCCAGAGAAGGTTATAAAAGGGCGTGTTGGAGCTCTTGGCTTCATCTCTTCTACTTGATTCTTCGGATTCTTCGTTTGATTCTGCATTAGTATTCTACAGTAATTACTTCATTTACCACGACGTGGTACTTAGAAATTCTGGATGAGGGGTGTCTAGCCAAGTCTAGTCTAAGTCAATAGGTAGTATTAAACCAGATAGAAATGAAACTTCAGAGCACATTTTCAGTAAAGTTGGAAGGATTCTTAATTGAGTATCCTCTCCATATAACCCAAGGTGGTTCTTCTAACTATGACTTAGGGCTTATCTCCAATATTGGGATAGAGCATAATAGGGAGTGTTAGTTTTGAAGTCATCTTCCAATTAGTGGGAGGTGCAATTTGCAAGGCAGGAATGGTACTTAGCGGCAGATGAAGAGATCTCAAAGACGACCGGTGATGTTCCAGCTACAAGGATGGAAGCTTTCCAAGGACCAGCAGAACAAGACTACATGGTGAGCAAGCGAGTTAAAGATATTGCAAGTTTTCGCGAAGTAGAGTCATTCAAATTTTTGTTAAATTCATTTTCTATTTTAAATTCAGTTCTCGTTAAACCGTCGTCATTCATATTAAATATAATAAATTGTATTTTTCTAGTTCACTTTAATCAATCTGCCTTAATTAGCCTTTTGATTTCTAATTCTCCTGCTTAATGATTAGTGCACTATCACCCCACCCCTGTGATAAGAGTCCGTCCAAGCTTGATTATAAATTTTTATCTTTAAGTCCTCAACTTAAAGATTGGCGCCCTTAGCTTGAATGGTTGCATTTCTCGTTCGATGATTGTTCTCCGAGAGGGGAAGTCACACTTGTAGGTCTCTGTTTGTGTCATTCCCTCAATTAAAAATCCGGTATGAAGCTCATATGGTTGGGAGTTAGCGTACCGACCACGTTCAATTGTTAGCAGCTTACACTTCTTTACTCCCAACGTCATTCCCACATCAGATGAATAGGAGTCTATTATATTCAGCAAGGCGTTCGTTGTATTATTATTATTATTATTATTATTATTATTATTATTATTATTATTATTATTATTATTATTCCACCGATTTCCCCACACCCTGGTGTGGTCGCGGGTTCAAAGTGGGTCGAACATGTTTGCTTGATCCTGTTGTACGGCGGGATGCCCTTCCCAACGCCAGCCCTCTGTAAAGGGATGAATTAACTATAGCGTGTTATTTAGTGACTGGTAATGTGATTTATTTGCTTGTGTAAGAAAAGACGAACAAGCATTCTCCAAGGAATTAACCAGGCGCGATGAAAATCTTGACCCGCGCAGAAATCGAAATCTGAACCGAAGGCCGCGGCAGTAACAATTCAGTAAGGAGCAGAACATTTGTTTTCACTCATTCGGTTACTTGTATGGGGAAGGGTGAAAAAAGGCATAAAAACATTATTCAGTTAGGTCCTAGCAGACTCCGATCGATTAGTGCTAACGGCAACCAAATTGTCAATTAACAGGATGGTAGATACGCCCTCTGTTACAACAACCTGTGCTGAATCTGCGGATATGACGTCACCTATCAACCTTAGTCGTGCACATTCCGCGTCCAGACCGCATACTTCCTCCGGCCAGCCAACAGCTGCATTCCCACCATTGTGAGGCTAATGCAGCTCATCGTCCGTGCAACAGTAATCCACAATGAGATGTGAGTTTCATACAGTATTAGCAGTTCACATTCCCAATGCAGTTCACCGTCGAAGACCTGAAATTCTAAATGGGAATATTTTGGAATACATACAGGCTATATACATCTGTTTTAAACTGTTATGCCTTTCAGCGTTCAGTCTGCAAGCCTCTGTCAAGTAACTCAACGCCTCCATAATTCTCAATCAATCAATCAATCAATC